>NW_020627707.1:8352842-8996326 GCF_003573695.1 Papaver somniferum
AGATTTGATTTGAGACTGTCATACGGATCAACGAAAGTGTGTTTTCTTTGTGTGTTTCTTTGTGCTTTCTCTATGTGCTTCCGGATTGAATTTCGACTAGTCACATAAGTCGTGAAGTAATTTCGACTATCCATACATGTCATGAAGTAGCTTTAGTTCACACTGGAAGACTCGGGTTCTCAGGATACACCATTGAAATCGATAAATATGAAGCTCTTTGTGTGTTTTTTTGTTCTTTTTTTGTGATTTCGATTTGTGCTTTTGTGCTTTATTTTTTTGCTTTCGGTTTATTTTAACTAGGGTTAGCAAGATACATCATCGAAATTGATAAATATAAAGCTCAGTGTCGACTCGAACTTCAAATGTGGCATAATGGCATACAAACTATGAATCGGGAAGCTCCAGGAGGGTTCTGACTTCAAGCTTAGCATAATACATCATCGAAATTGATAAATATGAATCTCAATGTCGTTTCGAACTTCAAATTCGGTATAACGACAAACAAACTATGAATCATGAAGCTTCAGGAGGGTTCTAACTTCAAACTTGGAATGATACATCATCGAAATCCATAAATTTGAATCTCAGAGTCGATTCGAACTTCAAATATGGTATAGCGACATAGAAACTATGAATCATGAAGCTTTGGGAGAGTTCTGACTTCAAACTTAGCATGATACATCATCAAATCGATAAATTTGAAGCTCAATGTCGGTTTGAACTTCCTAAGAACGATGAATTCATTCATCCACAGCTAAGATTCCATCGGAATATTCTCCGAAACCTTAAACACACCACAAATTTGTTAACTTTGACATTGAACCTGGCTACGAGCTCAAAATCTGGCCGCGAGTAGACTACAATAAGTCGGAAACTGCGTAAGAACGATGAATCCAGCCATCTACAAGTAAGATTTCATCGGAATATTCTCCGAAACCTTAAACACACCACAAATTAGACACTGAACCAGGCTCTGAGCTCGATAGTTGGTCGCGAGTGGACTATTATAAGTCGAAAACTTTATAGGAACGATGAATTCACCAGTCTACAGATAAAATTCCATCAGAATATTCCATTTACAGGTAAGATTCCTTCGAGATATTCTACGAAACATTAAAAAATCATATTTCTGCATATTGTATGCGTACCCGGATCCAAGATCGAAACCTGGCCGTCGAATCCCCCAAACCTCATTTTTTCCCACATTCTATATTTTAACTTCAACAACACTTATAAGTGTTGTTATACGTTTCTATTAAAATAAAAAAAACACTAAACTTGTGAACTGTAAGGATGGTTGATGAGCTAGACATCCATGCATTAGGTTCATGTTCAAATCTCCCCTCTAACGTATTTTTCATTATCATATTTTTGTGTTCTTCAACAACACTTGTGAGAATTGTGATAGGATAAGTCACTACACTTATGAAACAAAGTTGTTATACCTAAATGTCGTCACAACAGTTTTGCTAAAGGAGTTGTCGTTTGTTTTCTTAGCGCAACCCCTTATTCCTAAGGGTTGGTAGTGATGATATACCACAACTCTTCCTTTGAAACCAGTTGTAAAACATAGGACTTTCTACGATGTATAGCGAAGTGTTGTAAATCTCCAGTTGTAAATGTATATTTTTCCCGTAGTGTGCCGTTACGATTCGAAAAGTTATAATGTTATAACTCGTTTTCCTTTTTCTCTATAAATATGTTAGTGAGAGGAACGCTGTGGCTTCTCCATCAGCCATCAAAAGTTTCTGGACTTACTTGTCTAAATCCTCCAGGTACTTTCTCTTCCTCTCTTTAGGGTTATTATAAGAAAGAAAGCAAGCAATAATAAGAACCCATCAGCAGTTTACCGGATAACCTAATACATCACATTCTCTCTTTTATTGATACGAAATATGCGGTCCAAACTAGTGTTCTCTCCAAAAGATGGAAAACTACTTGGATTTCTCTACCTTATCTCAACTTCACTTGGAGTGATTTCATTGAAGGCTGCAAAGATAATAATCTTAATGATCCTGTGAGTAGAAGTAAACAGTTAGATAGGTTTGTAGATTTTGTCTGCATGGTATTCATGTTACGTGATGACTCTGATATACCAAAGTTGAAGATTTCCCTGGATAGGACTGCGCGTATGTCTGATGAGGTCTTGAGAAATCTTACTCGATGGATTCTTGCGGCTGTAGGGCGTAATGTAACAGAACTAATTATACTTATTGATTACAATGCATATGAGCTTCCGCATGCTCTGCTTAATTGTAAATCGTTGAGGAAGTTGTGGTTCTTTGGTAGTCGTAGTGGGCGTTTCGGTAACAAATTTACAAAAATTATTTTACCAAAATCAATGGGTTTACCGCAGCTCAAAGACTTGGCGCTTGTTGGAGTTTCGATATCTAATGCTGAATTAACTCAAAGGCTCTTCACCAGCTGTCCACTTCTCAATTTGCTATTCATATATGGTTGTGACTTACGAAGTGATAATCAGCAAAATTGCATCGCTGATTCTCCCAGCCCTGAGCATTTTGGATATTACGGTAGAAATCTCTGGTTGCAATTTCCTACCATGGCTAACAATATTAAGTTATCTGCTCCAAATCTTGTAGAATTTGACTGCAAAGTTTTGTTAACGCAAGAGTATTCTCTAGAAAAATTTCCTTCAGTAGTCCATGCTACTTTTAGAATGATACTCAAACACGAGAAAAGGATGAAACTGCAAAAACATATTCAAAGCTGCCTGCTGAGGAAAACAAAGTTTATGCCAGACGTGTGATGAAATTTCTACAAGCTGTTCCTAACGTGCGAAGATTAACGCTGGATTTCTTGAGGTATGGATGTACACCCTTCCTTGGTATTTCTTTCTTAATGGAATTCGGTTTCCCATACTTGGACTTGGAATATTTAGATGCAAACTGCATGTTAATTATTTACGATTTTTTCTATTGTTTTGCTAGGTACACTCAAATGCTGATGACTTATTAGACTTTCGATTTCTTCAATTCTTTAAACTGCTACGTTTAAAGCTGGATATCTGGCTTACAAGAGGCTGCTTGCGTTCAATTGCATACCTACTGAAGATCTCTCCTAATATAAAGTCGATTTTACTTACGTCAAAGGAGGTAAGAACTAACTAAAACCATTGTATTCGATTGATGAGCTACATGGTTAGAAAAAATAAATAGAACAGCTCAAGTACAACTTCAATACGGTCTGGAAATCTACCAGTCATCGAAGTTTATTTTAAGTTCACTAGTTTGTATCAAGCATTTCACTTATCTAATTCGTTGTCACATCTTTAATCTTGTAATTAAACACATCTTTCGGAACCTATGAAATGTTTTCGTGTTTCCAACTATCCTTATGTCTTTTTAACTTGGTGATATATTGTCTATGTGTTTTCCGGATACAGTCGAATTCGGCACATGTTGGATATGATTGGGAAGCAGGATTGACATCGCCGCAGATGTTATCTCGCCTCTGTTGGTTAAACTTCAAAATAGAAGTCACTAACAAGCTGGTTAGGACAAGATTAGGAAATTGATGTAATCCTAAGGGAATTAGAAGTCATCTAGTTCTAAGAAAAAGAAAGACATGTAATAAGGTAATAGGACTAGGAAAAGGAATTCATAGTTCTATATATATATGATCACCAAAGTTGTGGTTGATCATATGAGCAAGATTAGAGCTTGCGTTTAGTTTTGAGAGATTTTCTAAACATCAATAAAGAGAGTTGTCTTTATATAAGCTAAGTTTCATCTTGAAGTTGCCATTAATTGGTATCAGAGCTTGTTTCTGAGCCATGGAAAACGAAACCACCATTGTGGGTGCAAAACAGTTCACGCCACCATCAATACAAGTTCCAATCCTCAACAACACAAACTACACAGTATGGGCCATGAGAATGAAGGTACTGATGAAAATCTACAAAGTTTGGGAAACAATTGATCCTGGTACATTGGACCCAGACAAAAACAATGTTGCCATTGGATTATTCTTTCAAGCAATACCAGAATGTCTTGTTCTACAAGTTGGTGAATAGGAAACTTCTAAGAAAATTTGGGATGCAATAAAAGCACGTAATCTCGGAGCTGATCGAGTTAAAGAAGCCCGTCTGCAAACCTTAATGTCTGAATTTGAAAGAGTGAAGATGAAAGACACTGATACTATTGATAGCTTTGCAGGAAAGCTATCAGAGATAGCCTCAAAAGCTGCGTCACTTGGAAAATCCATTGATGAAGATAAACTGGTAAAGAAGTTTCTCAATAGTTTACCAAGATCCAAGTATATTCATATCATAGCTTCTCTCGAACAAGTCTTAGATTTGAAGAATACTAGTATGAAGATATAATTGGAAGATTGAAAGCATATGAAGAAAGAATCCTTGATGAAGAAAACAATGGAGAAATTCAAGGAAAACTCTTGTACACAAACTCTTACCAACAAAACTCTGTGACAAGAGGAAGAGGTCGTTGAAGAGGTGGTAGAGGAAACAGAGGCCGAGGAAGGGGAGGAAGGTTTAACTCACAAGATATAACAACAAGTCAGAATGATCAAAACCAAGGGAAAGAAAAGAAGGATAGATCAAACATTATTTGTTACAGATGTGATAAACCATGACACTTCTCCTCTGTAGGCCCTGAAAGAATACAAAAGATGGAAGAAACAAACAAGAATGAAACAAGGGAAGCAGATACAGATCTTTTCATGCACGAAGTTGTATTCTTATACGAAGGGAAACTAATACCAAAGAACTACGAATCAAAGGATGGAGAAGAAGGAATCTGGTATTTAGATAATGGAGCCAGCAATCACATGAATGGTAAGAGACACTACTTTTCTGAACTCAATGAGAAAATCAAAGGACAAGTGAATTTTGGGGATGGATCTTCTGTAGAAATTGAAGGGAAAGGATCAATTTTATTTTAGACCAAGACCGGAGAACAGAAGCTTGACACAAACATCTACTTCATCCCAAACTTACAAAGCAACATTCTAAGTTTAGGACAAGCTACATAAGTTGAATGTGATGTTAGAATGCGACAAGATTATCTAACAGTTCATGACCCAAGTGGAAGACTTTTAGTTAGAGTCTCACGCTCACAGATAGACTCTACAAGATAAGTCTCATGATTGGAAGGTCATTGTGTCTGAATATGAGACTGGAAGATCAGACATGGAAGTGGCACGCAAGGTTAGGACACATAAGCCTTATAACTTTAAAGAAAATGTCTCAGAACAAGATGGTTCGAGGACTACCACAGATAAATGATGACGCAAAAATATGTGAATCATGTTTAGTTGAGAAACAAACTCGTCAAGGTATCCCAAAAGCAACAACATTCAGAGCCTCAAAGCCATTAGAGCTTCTTCATGCTGATTTATGTGGTCCTATTACACCACAAACCTTTGCAAATAACAAATACATATTTGTTATTATAGATGACTTCTCAATATATATGTGGTATATTCTTATGAAATAAAAGAGTGAAGCATTTGACAGATTCAAAGCTTTCAGAAATATGATAGAAAAGAAGTTAAAAGAGGAGGTCAAAATGCTTAGAACTGATAGAGGAGGAGAGTTCACTTCCTTAGTGTTCAACAAGTTCTGTGAGTCAAATGGAATCAAAAGGCAACTCACAGCACCATATACACCACAACAAAACGGAGTGGTGGAGAGGAGAAACAGGACTCTAATGGAGATGACAAGAAGTTCTTTAAAGGCTATGAAGGTACCTAATTATCTATGGGGAGAAGTTGTACGACACTCCACATACCTAATAAACAGGATACCTACGAAAGCTCTGAAAGACATGACTCCATATGAAAGTTTGCGAAAGATAAAACCAAACATAGATCATTTAAGAGTGTTTGGTTGCAAAGCATACGCAAAAGTTGATTCTGCAACTCTTAAGAAACTGGATGATCGATCTCAGACTCTTGTGCATCTAGGATTTGAGCCTGGATCCAAAGCTTACATATTATTCAATCCAACAACGAAAAGAGTGATAGTGAGTCGAGATGTGGTATTCGATGAAAAAGCAAACTGGAACTGGAAAGAAACTAATGATAGACCAAGTAGGGATCCAGGAATGTTTCACATGAGATGGGGTTAAGTAATTGATGAAGGCGAAGGACCCATAATCATCAATACCAATGGAAACAATGATGTTAATCAAGAAGAAGAAGAGAATAATCAAAACTCTGAGAATAACGAAGAAGTAGAAGAAGAATAATAAGAAGAAGAGGAGATCGATGAAATAACTCAATCCATTCCACTGCGAAAATCAACAAGACAGATACAAAAGCCACAGTATCTGGAGGATTATGTTCTTCAAGATGCAGAAGAATGTGAGATAATGCTACTTTCTGTTAATGATGAACCAAGGAATTTTCAGGAAGCAAAGGTCTCAACTAAATGGACACAAGCATGTAGAGAAGATATTATTCCAATCAACAGAAACAAGACTTGGTTTCTAGTTGATAAGCCAGGTGGGGTAAAAGTGATTGGTCTTAAGTGGATCTTCAAAATAAAACGGAATGCTGATGGTACTGTCAACAAATATAAGGCAAGACTTGTAGCTAAGGGATACATTCAAGAATCAAGCATAGACTTTGATGAAGTTTTCGCACCAGTTGCTAGACTAGAGACAATTCGTCTCTTAATAGCAGAATCAGCATCAAACTCATGGGAAATTCACCACTTAGACGTTAAAACAGCATTCTTACATGGTGAATTGCGAGAAGATGTGTATGTTGAACAACCAGAAGGTTTTGAAGTAAAAGGACAAGAGCATAAGGTTTATAAGTTATCAAAAGCTCTATATGGTATAAGACAAGCTCCTCGAGCCTGGAATACAAAGTTAGATCAAATCTTAAGAGAAATCAGATTTGTTAAGTGCTCTAAAGAAACATCATTATACAGAAGAGAAGAAAAGGGAACGCTTCTTGTGATTGCGGTCTATGAAGATGATCTATTTTTGACTGGCAACTCCCTTAAGGTGATCAATGAGTTCAAGAGAGAAATGTCATCAAAGTTTGAGATGTCAGACCTCGGAAAACTCACTTATTACCTTGGCATAGAAGTCCATCAAGGAGTAGATGGGATTCAGATTAAACAAGAAGCTTATGCAAGGAGAATTCTGAAAGAAGCAGGACTTGAAACTTGTAATCCAACTAAGATACCAATGGAGTTTGGACTTAAAGTTTCAAAGGCACAAGAAGAATCTTAGATTGATCCAACGAGTTATAGAAGAAATGTTGGATGTCTTAGATACTTGTTACACACAAGACCAGACTTGGCTTTCTCTGTGGGAGTAGCAAGCCGTTATATGCAGAGTCCACGCAAGTCTCATGGTGATGTAATAAAGCAGATATTGAGATATCTAAAAGGAACAATCAGTTGTGGATTGAAGTATGGTCGAGGAGGATAAAAGGAATTGTTGGGTATAGTGACAGCAGTCATATATTTTATCTAGGAGAAGCACCTATTACATGGTGTTCACAGAAGCAAGACACTGTTGCCCTCTCATCCTGTGAAGCTGAGTTTATGGCTGCAACAGAAGAAGCTAAAAATCAATATGGCTTCAAGAACTGTTGGGTGAAATCAAAGGAAGAGAACCTGAAAAAGTTCTCATCAAGATTGATAATAAGTCTGCAATTGCACTCACTAAAAATCCAGTCTTTCATGGGAAGACGAAACACATTCACAAAAGGTAGCATTTCATACGAGAATGTATCGAGAAGGAGATCATCAACGTTGAACACATACCAGGAACTGAGAAGAAAGAAGATATATTGACAAAGGCATTAGCTCGGATCAAGTTTGAAGAAATGAGACAACTGATTGGAGTACAAGATATGTCACGGGTAAGGTTGAAGCTTAAGGGGGAGAATGTTGGTTAAACTTCAACGTAGAAGTCACTAACAAGCTGGTTAGGACAAGATTAGGAAATTGATGTAATCCTAAGGGAATTATAAGTCATCTAGTTCTAAGAAAAGGAAAGACATGTAATAAGGTAATAGGACTAGGAAAAGGAATTCATAGTTCTATATATATATGATCACCAAAGTTGTGGTTGATCATATGAGCAAGATTAGAGCTTGTGTTTAGTTTTGAGAGATTTTCTAAACATCAATAAAGAGAGTTGTCTTTATATAAGCTAAGTTTCATCTTTCAGTTTCCATTAGCCTCGAGTCTGCTGAGATCAAAGAAGTGGAAGGGTGTGATACTGAACTCAAGCTTCTGAGCTTCTTACTGAAAAATGCCAAGGTTTTGAAGAAACTGCGTCTGTTTACTCGTTCTACTGTTGGATCACCTGATAGAGAGAGGCAGGTGAACCGAATTAGGGGTGCACTAACAGCACTCGCAACAGTTAATTCAAACATCAAAGTTTCATACTATATAAATGATGTTCTATTAACCTGTAGGGGCGAAATATCGCACAAGAGGCGAAGACAACCACGCGGTGAAAACCAACTTCATCAAGGAAGCGCGAAGAAGCAATCTCAAACACAACAGATAAAAACAACTTCTGAAAAGTAAATCAATAAAACAAGCAAGTCCCAGCATGTGAGTCTTGGTTGTCTTCTACTATGATAAATATCTATATAAAGACTAAAAAAAGAATGAAAGAGGGAGAGATATATTGTAAAAGAGACATCAGTAGAGAGGGAGAGGGCTCATAATGTTTACTACTCCTTCTCTTTCATCCTCCATAACCACCAAGAGCTGGAGCTCCATAAAAGTCTCTAATGGAGTTTCCATGTAATTTCATACTCATAGTAAACACCCGTGGATATCGATCGTTTCATAGATCGAACCACGTAAAAATCATGTGTCTCATTTATATTTCATAGCACTTTTATCTCCATTTTTATGTTTGACGAAAGGGTGTAGTTGTGGGATTTTCCGCAACTACATAACCTAAGGAGATGATAGTGCAACTTAATCATGTAGTACATCTGAATTTCGTAAATTATTGTACTTCATTTTTCTAAGATACATGGATTTTAGCAACCCATGAGTTGCCAAGTGCCTAGATTTCCTCAAACCCATGAATTCATTCTGTAATAGCTGGAAAATATAACTTGCGGTCACATATGACCATTGTTGTTGATTACCCCAAGTTATTTTCACTGGTGGCCTCCAAGTATTGCAACTTGCTCAGTTATGGTCAAGAAAGCTCGGACATGGTTCGGCAAGAAACATTTGAGACATGTTACTCGTGGATGTGTTTTGGAAGCTCTCTGGAGAAACAACATAATTTATGCTTTCCAAAGAAAACTCTCCATTTCAATTTTCTATTTCATTGATTTTTACTTTGTGTATTTACTCTTTCCTCTACATGGCTAGTAATCTAAAATTTAACTGGACCAACAACCAAGTTTACAGAGTAGTGAATAGTGATGCATCGTTTGTATTAAAAAATGCTGTCTGACAATTCTGATGGTAGGAAGATTAGATTTGTCGTGTAAGAGCTTCAATTGAAAGATCTGGTTTTCCGATTCCTGTCGGCAGGTTCATCTAAAATCTCTTCAGTCCACTGAATGTTACCATCTGCATCTTCATGAAGTATCCATAGAAGCATGCTGAGTTCTAATAAAGCTATAACAAAAGAGCTTATTACCCCATGAGTTGATTTTGATGTATCCAAGTGCCTGGATTTCCACAAACCCATGAGTTGATTTTGTAGGAAGATACAAGGAGGTTCGTCTAATGTAACTTGCAGCCTCATTAGATGTCCATCGTGGTTTATTATGATTACCCAAAGTTATTTCCACTGAAATAACCCCTCAATCAGTAATGCAACTTGCCTGCCGTGGTCAAGAAAAGGAATACATGGTTCAACAAGAAACATTTAGGACATGATGGATTTGCCGCTGTGCTTTGGAAGATCTAGCCATGAAGAAACAGCATTATTTTTTCGTGGCAAACAAAACTTCCCATTTCAAGATAATATAGAAGTCAAGGCAGGGATTTCAAGTTTGGTTGGGTGTCACAGCTTTAATTTTGCAGCTATATACACATCTTTCAGAACCTACTCGCTGTAAAATCAAGTGAACTTTTATGGTTCAAATGTCAAGTAATAATTACCGCAGGATTTATCGCTGTATTATATCAGTTAAAACCACAGATTACATTTCAGTTATAGAGTAATCGTTAAACTATCTGCAAGCGAGAAAAAACCAATTGGACTGCGACTCATTACTGCTATGTCTCACAAAGTTGGCATATTGTATCTAAGAAAAAAAGGGACGAAACAAATAGTAGCTCGAGGACAAAGTAGTTTATGCACAGACACAAGACCACAATTGCCAGTGTTGGTGACCTGTCCATGACCAGCAAAAGAAGTGATAAAAGTAAATGCCGGCCGATGAAAGATTTCTTTTGTTTCTTCTATCCTTCATCTGAAGTTGATTCAAATTCTTTAGGATCAAAACCAAGATCTTCAAGGAAGTCGCGCGAAAATGATCCACCAAAGTGAATTCTTGACAACCGCTCTAATTCTTCATCTGTATACTGACTCAAGTCTACCTTGGTTGATTTGCAGTCTTTTTTATCACCAAGACCAACTTGTTCTTTGTCAGGTTTACCTGGTTTTTCCTTCTTCTGATTCTGGGTTATGGCCTATATAGGATACAAGAAAAAGCAACATGAGAGGGAGGGCAAAAAACATAGAACTAAGAAAGTGGATGACATTACCTCGAGAAAGACAAAAAAGTTACAGGGAAAGAACTTGTCTTTAGTTCCAGCTTCGACGCCATTAGCATTACTTTTGCTCTCAGCTGCTGCTCTTTTGACATTGTTGCTGCTGTTGAACACTGGCGGAAGACCTTCTTTGACAATTACTATCAGTAATGCAATTGATCGAGGTACAGGAACAGGCTCAGCTGCTTTACGTTCAAGCAAAGTATCCTCATCTCTCAAGCTTGCCGAATTCTTCTCAGTTACAAAGCTGCCAGTACTAGTCACACCATCCCCTGCAACATTTTGTCCTTCTTTTGGATGGCTCATTTTCGCGACGCTACTGATTGGATAAGCGATGGGTTCTCTCGTGTTTGAATTGGACAGTGGCTCTTTTTGAGTGGTCATATGAATCCCTACAGCGTTCCAGTCTCCGGTAACAACAATCTTGTTATTAGTTTCCAATGTTAGAAAAAACCTGCTAGAGCCAGGTTGCCATATAATCTCTCCTGATAGATCTTTGAGTATGAACTTAATCTGGAATGACTTATTAATAGGCAAATCCTACAAAAGAGATTGAAGAATATTATATTATCAAAACTTGCAATACAATATCAATTAACATCAAAACAAGAACATATGTTAGTCTCATCGAATCTATTCATACAAGTTCAGTTGTCCAGAAGTGTCCTTTAGACCATTTTAATGGTATTGCACTTGAAGGATCCCAATCACCAAAGATCGGATCATCACCAACGACGAAAACTTCTTGACCAAACTGACACATCTTAATCAATTGGAATTTCACTTGAACCGTCTTCAATTGAACTGGATATATATCGAAAAAAATACGAGTAACTTATATATAAGAATTGGACATATATAATCAACGCAGATAATGAGTAACAGAACCAGAAGAATGAAATACTAAGATTAACTTACGCTTTCCTTTAGATGGAATTTCAGTTTTTCCAGCATTACTCTGCAATTTGCATAAATACTAATGAATCAGTTAAAACAACAACAGATCCGATTTCTTGATTCATTATTTTATCCTCGACAAAAAGGATTAGTCGCAGTTATCTCAGTAGTGAGCATCATGAAAGAAACTAAACTATGATAATCAATGGATGTAGGAGTATATTCTAGGCAGAAAATGAAACACAAATTACAAGAAATTAAAGATCAACCAAAGTTTCTCAGAATGAAAAAAAAAAAACTAATAAAAACTGTACAAGAAATGTAGCGAACAATCCAAAAGAAAATAAATGATCAATCAAACTACAATCCTACAAGAAAGAACCAATGAATCTGTAAAATATCCAAGAAAACAAGAAATTACCTCTGATTGTGTACCAAAAGATGATTCAGAGAAAGAAGGTTTGCAACAAAATGAACTGATAGCTTCAAATTCTACTGAACTCGAATGAGATAAATCGAAATTGCTGTAATTAAGTTTGAGATGAAAACTAACAATCTGAGGTTTCTTAGTCGAGAGAAGAGCAGCTGATCTTGAAGAAGAAGATGAAAATGCTCTTTTCTTACTACTCTGAAGGAGGAGAGGATGAGAAGAAGAAGAAGAATTACTACTCATTAGGGTTTCCATCATCAATCAAACAAGCTTCTGAGACAAGTTTTTTTTTTGTTTCTGGGTTTTTCTTTTTTTGGAGAGAGAAAGAGTGGAGACGAAGAGCAGAGAGCGAGTGGGAGAAAAAACGGTTACGCTTTCTGTTTCGTCTTGATTTCTCTGTTTGTATAACGAATTGGACCCACTTTTGATACTCTCCAAGCGAAGAAGGGTTCACACGTGGCTAAATCCTAAAGGTCACGCCCTCCATCACGTCGTTATTACTGCTACGTGGAGTTGGAACTTTCTGATTTCATTTCCGAAACAAATTCGGAAATCTTTCCTTAATTTTTCTGTCATGGGATGAGAAATCTTTCCTTTAATTTTGCTTTCGGGTTGTGCAAGGTGTGGGCAGGTCCTCGTAAAAACTATGTCTAATTTTGGGGAGTTAAGTCTCCTACCCGTCCCGGTACTTGTTACTGGAAAAAAGGATTTTAATCTTTGGCCTTTAGTAGAATGAAATGCTCGGTATGATAGAAATTAGAAATGTACCGGTTAAAATTTGCACAATACGAAAAGGGCTCATATGAAATTTGCCATGAGGTCATATTGACCACATATATTAGATGTTACGAACATTATTTACTGCATGGTGTGGGATCTAGAAAATTCATATGGAATGTGCATGACCATTTTTCACATCGTGATTAAGCCTACAAATGGTAAATATGTTATCCAACCCTACAAGGGAAAAAAAAAACTAAAAAGAGGGTAGAAGCTTACTTAGCAAGTGAGTGATACACGAAGGAGGAGATACTAGCCACTGATCAGAAGAGTGGTGAGTTACAGCATGAGATGCTAAGGAGTGTGCCACATAGTTGGCCTCCTTTTCGATGTAGCTGAAATCAACCGAAGAAAAAAATATGAGCCTATCCTTTACTTTGGAGATGGTGTTCTTTATGCACCAAGGAACTTCAGAATTATCGTATTTCAAGGAATTTATCACAATAAGAGAATCGCCTTCAACGATGATCTGTTTAAAACCCTTACTAACAGCCAATTCAATACTCAACAAAGCACCTGCGACTTCTGCTTCAATAGGTGAACTGAACTCAAGTAGCTTTGTCTGACAATCTTGAAAAACAGCAGCACATGTATACCCTTTGTGACATACTGCCCCGTCGAAATTGACTTTGATCTTAGAGTTGGGGAGAGGATACCACTTACTTGTCTGTGACTCTAGAACATCTTTTTTAGTAGGTAAAGCATTAAGTTTTTGTGGTGGTAATTGTAAGTTATACCAGTAAAGAGCATCATGGAGCATCTTCTGAATATTCACTCTGACATTGTTGAAGAAGATATCATTTCTAGTTTTCCATATGATTCATAGCAGACAAGCTCCATTTTAAATTTAGCATAATCACCACCTTCCAGCAACCAATCTTAATATACTTTTTCACTGGATGTTGGCATTCTCATCAGATCTGAAATTCATAGGAGAAGCAAAAAGGAATGCTTGAGAGACAGGACAATAGAGAAAGAGGTGATCCAAGGTTTCAACAGCAACATGACAGAGTCTGCAGTCAGCATTAAGATCTGTCCAAAACTTCAAAAGTCTTTGACCCACTGCAATGCCATTATGAAGTAATCTCCATAGAAACATGTGAATTTCATGGGGTAACTCTTTAATCAAGGGAAGTCTTCGTTACTGTCCGCAGACCAGGAAGATATATGGGAGTCTATTCTGAAGAGTTTTAATAAAATATTTCGCAAAGAAAACCCCATTTGGATGTAGAATCCACAATAGCTTATCATCTGAATTTCCATTTGTAGAACTAGTAATGTGGATATCCAATATCTTCGAAGCTTCAGTTGGAGGAAAAAGGTTGTGAAAGTCTGTCACTATCCCAGCTGACAAGATTCTGTAGGATAAGTTCCTTAACTTTTAAAGAGTAAAAAATGATGTTAGAGCTCAAATAGGGGGACATAATGAGTATTTGGTATCCATGGATCACTGCGTATGCATATATTGTCACCAGTGCCAACAGACCAACAACAACCATCACACATATCACTTCTTAAACTCGGCATAGATGACCAGGTAGAAGAACATTTAGCTGCTTTCTTAACATCCCAAAAATTATTATAGTAGAGGTACTTGGCTCTCATCAACTGACACCACAGACAATCCTTAGTCTCTAAGAATTTCCATACTAGTTTAGCTATCATAGATTTGTTTAAATGTTGTAAGGATTTAATACCTAAGCCTCCCATGTCTTTAGGTTTTTCAAAATTACTCCACCAATAAAATGAGTTTTTCTTACCTCTCTAGAGTGGCCCCACCAAAAGTTGCGCATAGTCCTTGTAAGTCTCTCCAGAGTCTTCTTTGGGATGATAGAGGTGGCCATATAATACGGGGGAATGAGACCCAATACACGCTTTATTAAGATGGTTCTACCTGCGTGTGATAGATGAGTTCTCTTCCACCCTGCCAGTTTAGCATCAAATTTATCTTCCAAAAAAACAAAAGTAGCTTTTCTGCGAGAAGGTTTAAGAAGATGGTGACCGAGATACTTATCGTTGATCTGCATTTGTTGAACTCCCAACTTGCTAGCGATTTTCCTTCTTTTGCTATGATTAACACCTTTACTAAAATGAATAGCAGATTTAAGCATATTTGCTGTTTGACCAGAGCAAGACGCATAGGTAGCGGGTATCTTATGAAGAGTGTTCACCGTCTTCTCATCAATGTTCCCAAATAAAATTAAATCATCTGCGGACATGAGGTGAGAAACCGAGGGGGCATTTCGACAAATCTTATAACCATCATAAAGATCATTATTCTCTATTGTTCTCATTAACCAAGATAGACCTTGTATGCAAAGAATAAAAAGATAGGGTGAGAGGGGACAACCTCGACGAAGCCCTCTACCACTATTAAAAAGACCTTCAGGTTGACCATTTATAACAAGGGAAAAAGGAGTTGTCGAAACACAGTTCATAATAAGAGCATGAGATTTTCCCACGATGCCAAAAGTTCTAAGACAATGGCTCAAGAATCTCCAACTGACCTTGTCGTACGCCTTACTAATATCAACTTTAAGAGCAAAAGCACGTATAACAGATGAAGTAGTAGACATAAAATGGATTGTCTCTTTTGCTGCCCGAATGTTGTCTATGATTAACCTTCCTGGATAAAAGCATACTGGGCAGAGTCCACTAGTTTGTTTAGATGAATTTTCGGTCTATTAGCAATGATCTTGGTGATTACTTTATACATGATATTTGTCAGTGCAATAGGTCTAAAATTAGAAGGTAAGGTAGGATATTTTACCTTGGGAATCAAGTTAATATTAGTGTGGTTCAAACCTGGTGGCAAAGAGGTCGTTGCAAAGAAATTTTTGATAATAAGAGCAACATCTTCTCCAATGTGCTCCCAGCATCTTTTGAAGAACACTGCAGGCATACCATCCGGACACTGTGATTTTAAGTTCTTCATTTTCTTTATAACTGACCAAATATCTTCAGTATAGGGTACTAAAGCAAGACTTTCATTGCTGGCTTCATCAATTTTAACTGGAGCGTGAAACAGAATTGTATGCTTATTTTCATTTGGGCGTATTTTGAATAAAGCAGAGAAATGATCCACCAGGTAGGCAACAACACCATTGGCATTAGTGACCCAACTGCCATCAGAATGCCTTAGAGTAGATATATTATTCTTTCTCTTCCTTTGAGTAGCATCCAGATGAAAAATGTGTGTATTTTTGTCCACATTAGGAATCCAGTTAACTTTACTTCTTTGCTCATAGTATTTATAGTGAAGTTCATTTAGAGAGTCAATTTTCTTACATCTTGCTCTTCAGCTCTTATATCTCTATTATGGACCTCCACTTATAATTTACGAAGCTCTTCCTTAGCCTCTTCCACAGCTTGAAAAATACTCCTAAAAGAATTCTTGCTCCATTTATTTAAAATTTTCCCAACAACTTCAATTTTATTCAAAGTATCAAAATGTAATGAAGACCAAGAATTCCTCCTTTGTCATGAAGTTTCATGTTCGATTAGTATAGAGAGTTGAGATTTTTGTACTCATGGAGCCCTCGAGGGGACACTACTCTTCTTCGCCTACACTTTTATGTTCTTGGAAAACAGCAAACCGCACTTAGCGGAAAAACTGATCAAAATATAAACTAATTATCAGCATAGTACATCGGGAGTGGATAAGAAATCTTAGAAATTAAACCCTAGTATCAGAATATATTGAACATACTAATGCGTAAGTTTACATATTCAAGTTGATTTTCATGAATAATCACCATGATAAATAAGTGGAAAAGCAGGGAAATCTTCTAGCTATAATTAAAGCAAAAAGTAACAGTAAAAAATAAAGAAACAGAAAGTAGCTCAAAAAATAATGTTTCGACGGAACTGCGTGTCTTCCTCATCTGAACCTACGACATCTGTAATTCTCTCTTTCAATGATTATATCTGAAAAACAAACTCAACAACGTGAAAATTTCAACAATAAACAAACGAGGGAAATTAAAAGAATCGAACATCAAAAAAAAAAAACTCACCTCTTTGTCCCAGTCCGTACGCCAAGCCATTATCAACAGAATGATTGTTTGAAGACCAACTCCAACTATTACGCCACCCCAAAGTCCCTTCATTCATATAAATTAAATTCAATGAAATGATAGAGATAAATCTAAGACCAGAGATATTCCAACATGAGTGAAATCTGCAACACTTTTCAAACAAGACAACTACAGGCAAGAGTATCAGTTTTTCAATGTAATTCGATGTTTCATGTTAGTATTTGAAGGACAAAGGAAAGATAGCATCCAGGATTAATATCCTGACTTTTAGATCTTCCCGTAAATAGACTATGAGGCTTACCTCTAGACCATAATCCAATATGAGTCCCATATATATACCAGCGGGCAACCCAATAAGATAGTAGGTTGCGATGTTTATATAGGCCACAGAACCTTGCCAACCAGCTCCGACGGCCATGCCTGTTGATTCTGATACATCAAATATACTAAAATTGTAAATATGCCTTCCTTCAAATGCCAACTCATAGTCATCCAATTGTTTATCCATTTAACTGTTCGTACGAACCTGATAAAATGGGTTGGATGCTGCTCAGGAAGATTGTCACACATAAAAACTCAGCTAACTCACTAACGTGTTTCATAACATCCTTGTTATTTGTAAATAGTTTCGGAAAGTTGTTTCTTGTGAAAAAAATTAGGAGAGCAAAAGCAATTTGTGTGACTAAAGCAATTGAGACTGTAACCCAAACAGAGAATTTTGCAGCTGCTGCATTTCCGGCTCCCAATTCGTTCGAGACCCTTACACTGATATAATACAAATCAGATTAGAGAACAGATAACTCATAAGTATCAAAAAAAACTTTAAGATCATTATTAGCATATACAATTGAGACAATCAAGTTACCGAAACTGAATAACTTTATAGGCTAATAAATAAGATAGGATGTTTTATTAGTATGAACAAATGAATACCTGACGGCAGCAATAAAACCTAGCGGTACCATGAATATCCATCCTTCAATATTCATACTATGAACTAGAAAGATAAACCATTCAACAATGTTGTCTTCTTAAGAAATCACAAGCTCGACATTATAATCAAGACAAATACAAATAATATGATTTTATTTAAGCAGTTAAAGCACATACCAAATGGAGGCAGCATCAACTTCGATTTTAGCATTTTTAAGTAATCCCGCAAGTACAATCAAGTTCATCAAATACCAATATTCCAAGCTGTAAAAATAAAATCTATTAGAGCAACAAAAACATAGTACATGTACGTAGTTCGAACAAAAGGTGATGACTTTGGTTATGTTTGGCTGGTCTTTAAACTACTTGACTGCCTCAACTAAAGGTCAGAAATAGGTAAGTCTTTTCCCATGATTCTGATTTTTCCATTGCATTGACACGTCTGGAAAATTACATTCGAGATACTAGCGCTAGTATCGTTTTTTATTGGCAAATTGAATAATTTGATTTAAAAAAGAACAAGGATACAAATAAATTGATCACATGGAGTGGTCTGAACCAAAACACAAAAAACAATACTAATAGTGAAAACTACATGGAGACCCGTTCTTATACATTTCCTTACTATGAAACCCACGTCCACAAAAACTCATGGGCGCACCCATATATGGGGAAATAATTATAGCAAGACCCATATTTTTGGAAAATTATATTTCTTCGGAAATTTGTTTTCCTTTTAGTGGCTAACATATCGTTTCCTTTCTTCGTTTCATTCAGATCCAAAATAAAGACCGGAGTAGAGAAAGACGAGAGGAAGATTAGGTGAGATCGTAGAATAGAATGAACGAGGAAAAATATTTTGCGAGGTGATTGAATGTTCGATTCTGTTTTTAATTCGTAGTTGCTTCTCAGGGGAAGATTATGATGGGCACAGATCTGATTCTTTATGATAATCGATTAATTTCAAATTTGTTGAATTCAGGACATGTTCAATTACTCTCGCTGATTAATGCAGCAACAGTTTCAATTTCTTTATTGACATTTGGTATATAAAACATACCCAAAGAAATTCTCTCCCGATCTGTATTGGTAACTACCCTATTTAGTGGGTTCTTCAATACTCCATTACTCTGCAACTGATCCCAATGAACAAGGAGAGCTCGAGCTCCAGACATGCATCAATCATTAACTCATTAATTATTTTTATGAACTCGAAGACTTACTACTTCATGGTCTTGCGGAAGAACAGTCCTCCATCTGTATGAGCTTTTAAACGATATATTGGGAGCATATGTACCTCATTCTTTCTACTAAGAAAAGATTCTAACATGATCGTAGTTGTATCTTCCCTTTTTTTTTGTTAATCATTTTGTTATTTCTGATCATGGTGAAATTAAGTAGTGAGTAACGGGACCAATATGCCCCCCGTATCACCACATTAAAATCTCCACCTAATGCCCATGGAATCGCATGCCACATTCCCCTGACTGCTCACAATTCTTCGCAGTAATCATCTCTATCGGTGTAACGATTAGGTCCATAAACATTTGTGAGGTATCATAAAAATCCATCATCTTTGAAAAATCCTTCAACAGCTAGTGAAAATGTACCTTCAAAAGCTGAAACCACTTCAAACATATCCAAATTCCATAGTATTAACATGCCACCAGACCTTCCAATTGAATTTAAAGCAACCCAGCCAAAGTTGTTTGAATCACTAATTTCAACCACGTATTTTTTTGTAATTTTTTCAAGCATAGTTTTTTGGAGAAAAATAATTGAAGCTTTCGAGGAAATATGGCTAAAGCTTTAGAGGAAATAATTGGGAGTTAAAGAAACATGAAAGAAGATGATGATGTGGTTATGACTGCATAACATGTCATTTAGTCGAGAAACTGTCTGCATAACATGTTATGCATTCGTGAAAATGGATGCATAACCTGTTATGCATCTACAAAATTTGTTGCATAACTTGTTATGCAGTCCAGAAAACCTGCATAACCTGTTATGTGTCCGAAAATATGGCTACATAATGCATTATGCATCGAGAAAATAGATGCATAACCTGATATTGCATCCGTAAATATGGATGCATACTACATTATGCATCAATTTTTTATATGTACGGCTAAAATCAACCAAAACAATGGTTACATAACTTGTTATATATGCATAACTTTGTTATGCAGATACATAACTTGTTATGCAGTCGAAAAAATGGTTGCATAATTCGTTATGCGTCTGCAGAATGTGTTATGCATCGTTTTTGGTGACTGCATAATGGTTAAGTATCAAGTTTTCAAAAAAAATCCCTAAAATGAGGATCACCTCCGATTTTTTCGTTAAAAACAAAAATTTGATATTCTTGTTTGTACTCGTTGCGTAGCTCTTTTAAAAAAAAATCCAACGGTATAAAATTTGTAAAATTCTAAGGCGCGGATTTTTAGATATGTTATGTCCAAATTGCGCTGCCAATTATACCCCTGAAAAAGATAGTATGCATAACGAGTTATGCCTGAAAAGGTAGTATGCATAACCAGTTATGTATTGATTCATATAATAACTTCATATAATTATGGGTGTCACGGTATACAAAATTAATTGTGGATCTGAGAACGAGAGTATTATTTTTTTTGGGTCTCCCCCTAATTTCCCCATACTAATAATGCTACACTAAGATACCTACAATCCAAAGCCCAACTCAACAAAATAAGGTCATAGAATACACCCACAACTAAAAGGTGGCTAATAAGGTGCCAGTGGATAGTTGATTCAAATTATGCACTAATATAATACGGGTCTGGACACCAAAAAATTTGAGATGAATACACATAACATTTTTGCAGATTTTTGTATAAGACATATTATTATCCATTGAAATTCTCTTATATGAGGATATCTAACAATGGATGTTGACCATTAGATCAAGAAACAGGTTGTCAACATTAACAACAGATCCCTCCTCTAGTTGGAAGTGTTGCGTTATGTCTTGACAATTCAGAATTTCTTTCAAACCAAACTAATGCATCCTGAAATCAATAAAACCCATCTCTTTCTTATCCCTAAAGTTAAACAACCTAAAGATCATAGTCAGTTTATACCAGTTGGTCTTTGTAACACTTTGTACAAACTGGTAGCTAAAATTCTACCCGACAGATTAAACTGCATTATTGGATACAAATAGTTCACCATTTTCATCCATTTTTATGTTATCTAGACAAATCTGATAATAGTACATTGGCCTCTGAAATAATACATACATTCAAATACAAAAAATCTAGAATATGAGGTCTAAGAGTAAAGATAGACATGTTTAAAGCCTTTAGTAGAGTTGACTGAATTTCTTGCTTAAAACTCTTCAAGCTTTTGGATTTAATTTTGATTCTTGTTCTTCTGATTGAACAATGTATCTCTGCAAACTTTATTTTCCGTTTAGCTTAATGGAGTACTAGGTACTTCTTTTCATCCTTCCAAGGGTCTTCGTCAGGTGATCCCCTACCTCCTTATCTTTTAATCATTTGCATGGAAATTTTTTCTAGACTTCCAGTATCTCACGAAAAATAAGAAATTACATGAATCAAAATAGCCCAGAAAAGTAACATTATTTATTTTTTAGAGGTGATTTAATAGAATATAAAAATTTGTTTAACACTATACAAATGTCCAATAGGGCTTCAGGTCATTTGATTAAGTTTGATAAATCTGGAATTTTCTTTTGTTAAAAAGTTCGAGTCTTGTTAATAGGAGGGAAATAGCGGATTCAAAGAGGGAAAGAAATTTGACAAGTTCCGGTCACTTCCTGGTTGTAGTCAAAATGTTGAAAAGGATTTAAGTTTTTAATAAATCCCGAACCTATTCTTATTATGATCTCTACTTTCTTGCATGATCTGCATCGAAAAAAACAACACTGGAGTTGATTAAATGTGATTCAAACTTTCACTTATTGATTTGTTAGTAGGTACCAACAGTTTTGAGAACAAGCATCTTTTCATAAGTTTTAGCCTCGTTATATGCTCATTCAACACGGGAGAAACAGTGCACAGGTGGATTAAATCTGCTTTATCCCCAAATCGCATTTTCAATCGAGAATCTGATCTACGTTGTTTACATTTTCTGCTCCCTTCTTTCAGTTCATAATTTTTATTGGTCTAAGCATACGATGGAACTCATGAAGAAATGCAAGATGATATATATCATGATTCTAAGTAAACTAAAACATGATTTACATGGAAATAAAGAATACTCATGTATCGCAACTTGCTTGGTATTAGGATCTCCCAGTATTGATGGGATCAAGTTAATTAGAAAAATAGGGTTTATAAAAAACAATGGGAGTGTAATTGATTTTAGGTTTGGTCGTTAGGGAGAAAAGAATATTATAGACATTTTAGTACTTTATAAATTAGTCAATCCCTCCTCTAAAATTTTACTTCCCTCCCTTTAATCTCTCCTCAAATCCATTTTTCCCTCCTATTAACAGGACTCAAAAATTCACATAAAACATCAAAGGATGATGTTTAATAAACTCTTAAAAATTAACCACATAAATCTGAAAATTTCTTATTTAGGTGCTCCACTCTTCATAGAAAGATCGAAAATAAAAACTTTTGAAACAATTGTAGAAAACATGGAACAAAGAATTCAAGGATGGAAAAGTAAGGTGTTGCCTCAAACAAGTAAAATGGTATTGAACAAATCGATGTTATTAGCTAGCATCCTAATATTTCAGATGGGATACTTTGTTATTCCAAAAAATATTAAACATAAAATAAGTTTGATACGAAGATAATTTTGGTAGGGATATAACCAAATGCTAAAGTATTCTACCACAAACCTTGTTCAGACCTTTGTAATCCAATTAACAAAGGTGGATTTGGATTCAGAGATGCTAATAAGGTTAACTTGGATACCTTAGTTAAGGTAGCCTAGAGGTTAATAAATGAAGTAGACTCCTTCTGGGCAAACTCTCTAAGATCCATGTATTTTAAAACAAATCAGCTTTGACGGCCAAATTTCTGATAAAAACTCTTGGATTTGGAAATGCGTAAGTAAAGATTTGAAACTTGTAGATAATAATAATAATATTTGGAAAGTGGGTAATGGGATAAGTATCTGTATTTAGGAAGATAATTGGATATCAGGAATAGGAAAGTAAGTTATCTTATACCGCAATTCAGCAAATAACTCTCTAACACTTGTGGATCTGATTGGTCCAGTCCACTAAAGATAAATCTATATCTATACAATCTGATGGAATGTTACTCTCGTCAATGTTATGTTTCCTGAAAATATAGCAGTGAAAATTTATAAGATAAATATTTTTCTATAGAATCTCAACAATCTGAATAAAATAAACTAATATGGATATTGACGATATCTGGCGAATTTACTGTTAGATCTTTATATAACAAATTAAATGAATCTTTCTGTAATTAATCTTTGTGGAATCTAGGAATATCACAAAGAATTGAAAATTTTCTTCTGGAATCAATGTTTACAAAATGCACTATCAACTAATTCTAAACTATATGAGATAATTGAAAATGTAAATCCTTTATGCAGCTTTTGTGGTGAACAAGAAGAAACTGTTGAGCATCTTTTCTTGCACTAATGGAGTGATTGAAGCTCTATAGATAAGAAGGAAAAATCTTCTTACAGTAATCTTAATTAAGAAGGCACTCCCCTTATATATATTATGCAAAACTAATTAATAGATAAATCTAATTAATACTAGGAGTGTTAATCACCCATCCTCTATATTAGATGGCTCTACCATTGATATAGTCCCGGCCTCGGACATGATTTAGTTCCTTTAATGAAATTTTTGTTTGAATCACCATAGATTTCAGAAGTCTTACGATAATACTACTTACTATTATAACTTGTTACAACCAACTAAATAATCAAGTAATCAGCACCTATACCATTAGGATCTAACTTCTTTCTACAACTTTGGTACTTTTACCTGATATCCCAGAATTCTAAAGGGAAGTCGTCAGTGATTGGAAAAACAATAATACCATCATCAGTAACGATATTCTCGGTAATCTTTCCTAATGTTAACCCACCTTTCAAAACATGATTCCCATACGAAAAACCCAATCACTGAAATTGGTTTGAACCATACCAACCATACTTTATGTTTAGCATTATAAATATGATGTATATAATTTTTTCTCTCAACACGTGGAGCTGCTGCAAAATTGATTTCCCTCACAAGATTGTTAATGAAGAAATCTGCTCTGACTTAAAATGATAATCTCTCTTTGGTGGCATCCCTAACCCAATATTCTGGTATTTTGAGATAATGTCGAAAGATATGAAACTCATATGGGTTTTATCTCTCTTTGACACTTTTTATTCACAATAAGAATTCATCGGTCAATCTTGAGCGTTGATTTAATTAGAGGATACTAAAGTAATACACCACCAATTAAAATCTCATCTAACGAGAAATTGATTCTGTCAACAAACATTTGATCATTTTAATGGACACCGGCGGAAAAAAAAAACTAATGAATGCGGCATTTTAGATATTTCAAAAGAACTAGGGCATTTTTAGTTTATTTTTCTTTTCCTGAAGCAATTAGAATATCAGCTATTAATTTGGGGGCATTTTAAGGTAATGTTTTACTTTTTTTTCAACTATATCCTTATATGATAATAAAATAGTAAAATTTAAAAATAACAGATCTTTCAAATTATGATGCGGATATGAGTAAATTTTACATTGTTGGAAAACATTTTTAAACAATTATTTAACAAATATTAACATGACTATCAAATGATAATTTTAGAAATATTGTATCATTTTACGATAAACATCAACTTTTGTAAAGCTAAATTTTAAAAGGGAAAACTAATAAACTGACCAACTTCCTACCATATAATTTATAAACCCGCCACAAAATTTAAATCATTTATAAAATGGCCTTTCCGCTAGATTTCACCTCTGGGCCCACTAGATTAGTCCACCACATTGATTTGGTCAACTAATCATGTTGAAGTTACTAACATGTCCTTCGCAACTTATGTTTACAAACCTTGACTATTAACAGAAGGAAAAAAAACCATGAAAACTGCCGTTCACCTTTCTTACCAGAAAAGCCATGAAAAAAAAATCTAACCTCCTCCATGTTCTGTTGTCTTTCCTACTGTTCAGATCGATTAGATTACCACAGCCTGATCTTTTGCCGCTTCCATAGCAGTTGATTTCTCTTCTAATACTTCATCTTCTCCGAGAATAATGAACATGTGATGGAAAAATAAGAGGCTATCACAAAAAATTGGAGTTCTTCAAATTAATCTGTTCAATCATTTATTGGTGATAATTTAAGGTATGGGTAGGCACCAATCAAGTACAATTGCATGTATTGATGCTATTTTTTTTTTAATAAAAATTTAGGGTTCTTGAGAAATATGTAAAATTTGTATTGGTTTCTAAATATTCTTGAAATTCCAGATCCTTTGTATCAGATTTTTTAGGATGCGAGTTTGTTTGTATAGCTTGAATTTCTCAATTGTTTGTTACTGGGAATCATAACCAGGACTTGATGGTTAATTTTCAAGTGTTTGTTAATGGTTGATTAATCAATGGTTTAATTGTTGCTTGTTCTTGAAATTTCAATCCGCGATGCCATCAGTCTGTCTACTCTATGTTTTGATTAGAACTAGTTGAAGCAGATAGTTATATGACCATATCCCAGTCGACAATCGACAATGGTGATGAATAGTTGGGAAGAAGATGAACAGGGTTTTACCAGCAACCCGTTTTATTCTTTACCGAGCTGGCTTTGAATAGGTCACTAATCCAACACTGAACCATTCAGTCGATTCAAGGGACTTATACGACTTTTAAACTGATTGGATAACTGACAGGTGGGCATTAAAACGGGACGGAAATGGTCAAATTCGGCCACTTTATATAATGATTCGAAAAAAAGTTTCTTAAATATAGGTCGAAAAGTTATCTACTTTATTAAAAAGCTCGTTTTAAAATGAAGATCACAACTTTTATGAAACTAAGGGAGTTTTAGTTTTAAATTTCTTTTTCATGGAAACTCTAATATTTATTAAAATTTTCTTCTAATATTCTTGAAGTATTAGTATAAAATAAGAAAAGGATGATTCAATAACTTCTTGTTGTTGTCTTGTTGTATGACTTGACTATACTGTTTAATGACAGTTGGGGAAGTTGAACCATTTTGATTCTTGAATATTAGTTAGGTGCGACATTCAACCTACTTTGAGCTTGAAAGTGTTGTTGCAGCGGTAAAAATAAAACAGTAACGTTTATTTAATCAAACTCTTAGATGTGAGATGTCTATGTGACAGTCAAGTTGTTGTAAACACACTAAAATGGAATAGCTAACATAGGTGAAAAATGATGGTATACACAAACATTCTCATGTTCTGAGCGTATGTCTCCTCAAACCATGACGTATAAACGATATATAGATGAGATAATAAATAATGGCCTTCGCGATAGACAGGAGATAAACCCGGCAAACCAGAAACTGTACGACAACTGAAACAAACTAATGGAATAGCTAACAAGAGACTGAATACTAACCAGAGCATGACGGCTGAAGCCAAAGACAACCGAAGGAATCCAAGCAAATCATAAAAATCCAACCATGAAAACCCACTCCAAGAATCTTTGCAGTGTCCCGAGGCAATATAAGCGTACTGAAGAATCACAAGTAACACCCATGCAAGATTTAAAGAACCAGCTGCTCCGGCTAAACCCCATTTCATGATGCAAAACCAACTTAATGGTATATGAAATGCTAACACCCGGAATGAAATACATGCCATTGCCCATACTTTACTTTGAGCTTGTAAAAATCTTTGCATCGGAAAATTCAATGCATACATAAACAATTGGGGTATCATCCATATTGAATATGTACCGGCCACTTCTGCAATATCCCTATTTTGGTCTAACAATGATAATAATGGTGTTGCAAATATAGAGATTAAGGTTAGTGGTATTGATGTTCCAAGTAAAATCAGCCATGATCTTTGTAAGTAAATCCCTAACATTCTCATTTTCCCTGCTCCATACGCTTGTCCACATAATGTTTCCAAGGCTGTTGCCATCCCTAGCTGGGTACAATAAATAAAAGATTACTCGGTTACGGAAGGGATAGAGAAAAGGAAAACAGGAAACCAGATCGAGTGTGTGAGAGAGAGAGGAATATACCATGACCCCAAAGCTTATACCAGAGACGACTAAGTTTTGAAGACCAACAGCAGCAAGTTCAAGAGTGCCAATATGACCAATCAAAGTTTGAGTAACGAAAGCCATAGAGTATTGAAAGATTGAAATTAAAATGGATGGTCCAGCTATGTGCCATACCATTTTATTTTCTTCCCATAATTTTCTAACGAAGGTTACTGGAGGAATTTCATCCTTGTTTGTTAAGAGAGGAGTTGAATGGTCTGAAATTCTTTTATCCATCGCAAAATCTATCTCTCAAATTTTGAGGCTTACGTGTTTTTGATGACCCACTTTTGCAGAGAAATGAAGCTTCTTAGTTCTTCTCCGTGAAGAAGAACAAGGAAAGACCCTTAATTTAAGCTCCAACTTTTTCTCATTGGACTTCTTAGGCAGGGGTATTAAATTATGTTTTCTTACTGGTAATTCAAAAGAAACATGTCCCGTTATTATGAGCGGTACATTAAGGTGTTTTCCCTTGTATTTTTTATTCCTTGAAAAGACTTGCAGCTGAGATCTTAGCGGTGTTTTCAACGTAATCTGTATAACCCAACTGCTAAGATCTCAGCTGCAAGTCTTTTCAAGGAAAAATTCAATAGAAAATCCTGTGGGCTGCCATTATAAATTCTTCAGAAACTGGACACAGGGGCTTCACCACAACCTTTAACAATGCTAGCCTTTTTGTTGGTGCCCAACTAAATCCTCCAGCAGCCAGCAGGTACTTTATCTTCCTCTCTTTAGGGTTTTTAAGAAAGAAAAACAAGCAACACATGATCGTAGATATTCTCAAAACTAAGTAAGAACCCAGAGGTAACCCATGGAAGAAATTAGACAAGACAGAATCAGCAGTTTACCGGATAACCAATACATCACATTCTCTCTTTCATTGATATGAAATATGCAGTCCAAACTAGTGTTCTCTCCAAAAGATGGAAAACTACTTGGGTTTCTCTACCTTATCTCAACTTCACTTGGAGTAGTTACACTTTAATGGTTTCACTGAAGGCAAAGATAATCTTACTAATGATTCTGTGAGTCTAAGTAAACAGGTAAATCGAGGTTTATAGATTTTGTTGTCTGCAGTCAATGCGATCAAGGGAATTTGTATGGTTCAAATGTTAAATAACAATTACCAAAAATTACCGCAGGTCTATCATTGTATTATACCAGTAAAAACCAAAGGTTACAATTCAGTTATACGAGTAACCGATGAACTATCTGCAACTGAAAAAACCAATCGGCATGTGACTGATTACTACTGTATCTCACAAAGTTGCCATCGATAGTATCTAAGGAGATGTTCGAGACTAGTTGAGCCATCAAACCAGGCCCAGTTCCGTTTTGCTATCAAGGATTCATCTTCTGCTGAAGGGAAATCAAGGACTTCTGTCAACTCTGCATTGGCAGTCTTTTTCATCATCAACGCCAACTTGTTCTTTGTCAGGTTTGTTATGTTCATCAGACATCCTCCTTGTTGCTTCTTGTTGGGTAGTGCATTTACTTGGTTCTTCCTTCTTCTGATTCTGGGTTATGGCCTATATAGGATATAAGTAAAATGCAAAGTATAAAAACAGGAGAGTGGGAACAAATATTATAGAACATTGAAAGTGGATTGTTTGACAAAAAAAAATTACGGGAAAAGAATAATTACCTCAAATATTATAGCACATTGAAAGTGGATTATTTGACAAAAGGCGATAGCAACTTCGAGGTCATTGGCGTTACTTTTGCTATCGGCTGCTGCTCTTTTGACGTTGTTGTTGCTCTTGAACACTTGCCGAAGGCCTTCTTTGGCAGTTGTTACCGCTTTATCAATTGGCACATCCTATAAAGAAAAAGATTGACCAATTATACCCAAATTTGCAATCCAATATCAAACAACATAAAAAGTCTCATTGAATCCATTCTTACGCGTTCAACTGTCAAAAGGTGTCCATGAGACCATTTTAATGGTATTGCATCTGAAGTTGATACCATTTTAATGGTATTGTTTCTTCTATTCTTTAACTACTGAAGTTGATTCAAATTCTTTAGGATCAAAACCAAGATCTTCGAGGAAGTCGCGCGAAAATGATCCACCAAAGTGAATTCTTGACAAACGCTCTAATTCTTTATCTGTATACTGACTCAAGTCTACCTTAGTTGATTGGCAGTCTTTATCATCACCAACACCAACTTGTTCTTCGTCAGGTTTACCTGGTTCTTCCTTCTTCTGATTCTGCGTTATGGCCTATATAGGATACAAGAAAAAGAAACATGCGAGGGAGGGTAAAAAACATAGAACTAAGAAAGTGGATTGACCTTTTGACATTACCTCAGGAAAGACAAAAATGTTACAGGGAAATAATTATTACCTCAGACTTGTTGTTGTCTTTAGTTTCAGCTTTGGCACAATTAGCAATTCTTCTGCTCTCAGCTGCTGCTCTTTTGACATTGTTGCTGCTGTTGAACACTGGCGGAAAACCTTGTTTGACAATTACTATCAGTAATGCAATTGATCGAGGTACAAGAACAGGCTCAGCTGCTTTACGTTCAAGCAAAGTATCCTCATCTCTCAAGTTTGCCGAAATTCTTATCAGTTGCAAAGCGGCCAGTACTAGTCACACCATCCCCTGCAACATTTTGTTCTTCTTCTGGCTGGCTGATTTCTACAACACTACTGATTGGATGAGCGATGGGTTCCTTCGTGTTTGAGTCGGCCAGTGGCTCTTCTTCAGTGATCAGATGCAGCCCTACAGTGTTCCAGTGTCCGGTTGCCATATGACCTTTCCTATTGGATCTTTGAGTATGAACTTGATCCGGAATGACTTATTAATAGGCAAATCCTACAAAAGAGATTGAACAATATTATATCAAAATTTGCAATACAATATTAATTAACATAAAAACAAGAACATATGTTAGTCTCATTGAATCCATTCTTACAAGTTCAGGGTCCAGAAGTGTCCTTTAGACCATTTTAATGGTATTGCAATTGAAGGATCCCAATCACCAAGGATCGGATCATCACCAACGACGAGAACTTCTTGACCAAACTGACACATCTTAATCAATTGGAATTTCACTCGAACCGTCTTCAATTAAACTGGATACATATTAGAATTGGTCAGAATCAATGCAGATAATGATCATAGCTTGAGTAACAGAACCCGAAGAATGAAATACTAAGATTAACTTACACTTACCTTGAGATGGAATTTCAGTTTTTCTCTGCAATTTGCATAAATACTAATGAATCGGTTAAAACAACAACAGATCTGATTTCTTGATTCATTATTTTATCCTCGACAAAAAGGATCAATTAGTCGCAATTAGCTCAGTAGTGAGCTTCAAGAACCCATTTCCTAGTGAAACAAGATTCTAGGTATCTAATTCGAAATAAACTAAACTGTGATGATAATCAATAGATATAAGAGTAGCGGAAAATTACAAGAAATTAAAGATCAATCAAACTGTCTCAGAATGAAAAAAAAAAAAAACGTAATGAAAATTGAACAAGAAATGTAGAGGGAAAATTCACAAGAAATCAAACGATAAATCAATCTAAAATCCGCAAAGAAAAAACCCTAGAATCTGTAAAACAACCAAGAAAATGAATAAATTACCTCCGATTAGAAGATTTGCAAGAATAACAACTCATGATTAGGGTTTCCATTTTCAAACAATCTTCAGGTTTCTGAAACAAATTTTTTGACAAAAACGGACACTGAAACACAAACAATCACTTTATTCATTATCTTCAAAACGGATTTTACATTCTTGCCCATATAACCACACTCTTTAACAACTGAAATTCACAATTCCGTGCAGTAAAAAAACTCTAACTGTAAAAAAATTTAAACATACTAAAACTAAAATTTTGATCGCCATCCCATCTTCTTCGCTGTGCCACCATATGTCTTCATAGCCCCTTAACTGATTACAAGTGCCATTAACAATAGCATCGGTTTCAATATCTCCTTCAGAGACCATTCATCAACTTCTGCGCTTCTTAATCCTGTGTTACATCTCATTAAAGATCTTAATGCAGCCACTTTGGGCTCATTTGTTTTACATGTTGGCAATGCTTTTTTTTCATTCAAGCCTTTCTTTCTGACAAACCTTGTCCTCACGGCAGTAGACGAACCATTAGTGGTTACAAATTGTATATCATTCTCAAACAAGAAAATCTCAAGACTGGGCAAAGTTCTGCCGAGGAGTAAAGTGTTGTGAAAAACAAGAAACTTGTCGTCAATGAGAAAGCGATAAATTTCTGTTTGTGGAGTTACCTTACAGTCAAACCCTATGAGACTTGTTTTTGATTCTTGGTGGGTTTTTTGAAGCCAATCCATGCATAACCCGTAGTTTTGAGTGTAAAGAACATGAGCTTGAGAGAATGGCCAGATGGAAGAACTGAATCCGAGACTGACTCGCCTAGATGAACCATTGTCAAATTGAGAATCCTCTATGTTTTCTATCTTCAAAGAATTTAACGACGACGACGACATGATCGTTTCTTCTTACTCAGTCTCTTGCTTTTCTTGATTCTTGCTCTTACTCTCTCTCTTTTTGATATTAAATCTTTACTGTTACGCTACTAGTGTGATTCCCTTTTTTTTTTACAAATTCAAGTCTCGTAAAAGTCACTATTTGTAGACGGCAAATATAGATATTGTGGGGACTGGGCCAGTGTACGCCGTACACGTGTGACCATCTAATTAATCTGAGTCGTGGACTTGGTGTGCAAATGCGGAATCGGGAGAGAATCTAAGGGTTCAGCGCCCCATTAGTCCCCAGCCGCGTAGCATTTTGTTTATCGCTCCTAAACGGGACCATTTAGCTTTTTTCGTTTTTCATTTTTACCAAAAAAAAAATTTAATTACGTTTTCTGGGAGTAGAGTATACATTTTCTGGGTAATAATTTACTAGAATAATTTACCAAGAATAATTTGTCGTCAAATAGATTACAAATGGCTATGGAAGATTTTAGGTTAAACCACATTCGAAACCAAAGGCAGAATAACTTATATCTAGTCCCAAATTTTTTAAGAACGGTATAAATATGCACTTTAGTCCACCAAAATTTTCATAGTTTTATAGAAAAAATAAGTCACCGCTATTGTGTTAAACTACCGACATTTGGATCATGAAGTTCATCCGGTCATCTATAGATTTAGCCATTTATGTCACGAATTAACCTGTGAGTCGTGTGTAGAGTTTGAGTCACACGGGTAATTATTTGTAACCCAAAATCTTCCATAGTAATTTCTGGTAAATTATTCTTGGTAACCTAAATCTTCTCGGTAACTTAAAGGATGCTTTTTTGTATTTTAATTCTTCATCCGTCCCTATTATATAGATGGAGAAGTATGTTCCTCTTCGAATAAGAAGCTTTTTTTATTTTATACATATCCATTCACTTTCATGTTTCTTTATCCAATTTTCAATAACTGAGACAAGAACTTAATTGTAATGATACTTAGGTATAATAAATGAGGGTAATATTATATGGAAAAACTCATCTTGAAAATGGAGTTCTGCCTATCCTACGAGGCAGCCAAAATCTAAATCTCTGTCTTTATATTGGGGATGGAGGGAGTATTCAGATTTTGAGTGAAACCTTAGAGCATCTTCAATGGAGTATGAGTATTTAGCATACATGGAGACCGAAGAAAAGGTATTTAACAACATAAAATCCATATACAAATCTTTTTTTGATAAGCATCTCCAGTGGTAGTTGTATCCATATCTATTTGGATATACTTGTCGCTTATTTATAAAAACAAAATATAAAAAATAAATTAAAATAATAATAATAAATTGATGACATGGGTATGGATGAAAGTCTCCAAAAAACCATACTCTCATCCAAACTCAAACTTCCACGTCATATTAAATTTTGATTATCCGACCACCACTGGAAAGGTATTTCTTGTCGAGAGCTTCTAAAATCCTAGGTGACATCATTATTTTTTAAAGTACTTACCAAGTACATAAACACCTACATAGGTCATCTGAATTGAGAGATAGAACTAGCCGAATGAGAGATCATTTCAGAATAGAAAAGTAAACGAATGAGAGATGAGGAAAGGATAGGCTTATCCAAATGAAATCCACTTGTCATCTCCTGAATGTTGTTTCCTTGATTCTTCCAATAGATACTCCTTTCCCTCCCACAAATAATCAAAACTAAAATCCAAACACACTTCTACTAAAAACTCACTTCTGACTCCCAAGTAAACCTTACACCACAGAATTCAGAGAAGAAGAAAAACATTTTAGTGAATACAGCAGCAACACCAATGGCTTCTCTTGCAACCTTAGTTGTTGTACAACCTACCTTCGTTAAAGGTCTCGGAGGAAGCTCAATCACCGGAACCAAGCTTTCGGTTAAGCCTACCGCTCGCCGTAGTCTCAGACAAACTAAAGTCAGGTGAGAACTTCAGTTAACAATAACCAAATTTATTTGATTAAAAACATTGTTATGTTTCTTTCAGTATATATATATACACTAAATGGTGAATGTTTTGTATATAGGACTGGTGTCGTGGTTGCCAAATACGGTGACAAAAGTGTGTACAAAAATCAGTGAGTTGAATACAAAAATCACCTGAATTGAGAGATCGTTTCATGAGTGGCTATTAGGGTTTCCCCATAACTTAGCTTGGATGAACAAATACGTCTGTAAATTTCAACAATCCTACAAAATAATAGAACATACATAGTTATAAAAAAAATAGAATAAATGCAATCAGAATAAAAACTAAATCAAGACTGTGATAAAAAAATAACTATCTATAAAACAAATCTATTTGTACGTATTACCACAGATTGATAATAACCTAATCTGATTGATATGATGTTTTACTGAATTTTATTTCCACTGCTCATTCCATCAGGAAGCTAAACCTGCTGCAAAGCCTGCTTCAAAAAAGAAAAGTAGCTCTAATGAAAGTTCTGATGAAGAACCTGCTAAACCTGCTGCAGTGAAAAAATATCTATTGAACAGAGTTGGAATAATTAATTTACAATATAATTTTGCTATTCTACTTATAGGATTGATGTTTATTCATTTCGCACTAAATTTTTGCTTTCATACCCACATGCAGAGACAAATTTGTGATGTTCCAAGACAGATTTGGCATAACTAGGGCTGCACATGGGTCGGTTTGGGTCGGTTTTGGCCTCACCCACCACCCGACCCACTGATGGCGGGTAACAGAAGTTTTCACCCGCAACCGACCCAACAACACAATGGGTCGGTTTTCACCCGACCCATTGTGACGGCGGGTTTGGTCGGGTGGGTGGTGGGTTACCCACCATAAAATAAAATGACATTACATTAACAAGGAACAGAGTTATTGAGTATAACTGTATATCAGTATAAGTGTATAACAAAGTTGATAAAGCTAACAATAAAAAGGAACAGAGTTCAATTGTTCAAATCTCAAAAGATAAAAGAGTGCATTACTATTGAGTATTGCCTACTATACTAAAGCCTAATATCATATAAAGCGACCAACAGCGAGTCGCTGCAAGCCTGCAAGTTTGTGGATGTTTTACCTCCGAATGGCTGAAAGCCTGAAATAAAACGAAGTCTGTAAATTAGTTACAGTAACAAAGATGAACTCATAAAGATCAAGCTACTGACAATGACCCTTGGCGTCATTACCTTGTCTAAGCCAATAGGAATCAATCATCTATGAGTCTATGAAGATAGAAGAAGCAGCAAGGTCAGTGAAACTGAATAGCTCTGCAAGCGAAATGAACAATTAGAATGAATGAAAGGGTAGATGAATTTCTTGAAACAAGTAAAATAGCTCTGCAAGCGAAATGAACATTTTAGTTTATCCATCCATAACAACAGCAAGTACCAACACAAACTGCCCGTCAGTACACCGGACAGTCACTGTAATTAGATGAAATAGTACACGGTAGCTACGCGTTCTTTACAATTTTATTGTACTTCTCTTACAGCAACGTTCTAAATATAGGATAGCTAGATGTCCTGCCTGCTATTCGAAGTCTTGAAGTGAAAAAACCCAAAAATTCTCTAATCAGTACACCACCTAATCTGAGCATTATCCATCTAGATACTAATACAAGCACAATACCATAAATTGAACATTAACGACCTCAATATAGAACACAAAGTTTAGACAGACATGACATAAAGCTTCACTACCAAAGGACCCCAATAACCAAAAGACCTCAATAACATAATGTCCAAACATAAAGCTTCACAACCCTGTTTTTAGGTCGTTAACTTGAAAAACTCAGATGCAAAAAATGATTGCCCTGACCTATGCAAAAAAACTCAGCTTCATCATAATCTCAACATCCAAATTCAACTATAAGAACATATAAAATATCCTAATACTAAGAACATCAAGATAACATACAATACACAGATCAAAGCAAAATTTGAAAAGCCAAATTTCAAGATTCTCAAACCATAGAAAACAGTATAACAAACATCAAACAGATAACTGAATTTAAGAAATCCAATTGATATGAGGTACACGACATTGTGACAATGCCTCTGACATGTTGATATAGAGATAACTATGAGTGATCTTCGGATTTCAAAAGATTTTTGTTATAGATTACTAACATAACAGGGCAGTTAATCTATTCACATGGCATGCATTATGTTTAGTAAACCATGTACTTTCATGTAATAAAAATGCTGCAGTAAAACTCACGGTGTCATGAACAACAATAGAGCCGAGGAAAATTTAGACATACCAGACTCAACAATATCAATCTCCTCCTCCTCGACTCCAAGGGTAGATGAATCCATGTCTATTGGTGTTCGTAACCAATTTTGTAACAAAATTAAGGCCTCAAGTGTATTGGGCTTTAAGGATCTTCGAAAAGGATCCAAAATTCTTTTTCCGGTACTAAATGTTGATTCTGAAGCAACGGAAGAAACGGGAATAACAAATATATCTTTAGCCATAAGTGGCAAAATGTCAAACCTCGCAGCATTTACCTTCCACCATTGTAATATATCAAAAGTAGCATTTTCATTTGTGGGTGTGTAGATCGGTTCAGCCAAGTACCTTTCTACCTCAGATCTCCCATTGTCCTCCACATTACTCAATTGATGCTTTCGTTTATTCCTTCCCGCCATATACTTGGCCTTGCTAGAAATAGTACTTCCAAAACTCGAAGAACTTTGAGTAGAAGTAGAATTAGTCTCTCCCATAGATTCTGATGAATATACTGCACATCTAACATTTTCTGCTTTATAAGCTGCAAACAGCTCCACAAAATTTTTCAGAACTTCTTCAACCCATTTTTCTACAAGTTTTTTCTTCATTGCTGGGTCATAATGCACAATTAAATCTTCAACAGTCACAAATAATCCATGTTCTTTCTCTCGTGGATCAAGAAGTACAGCCATTAACATCAACGAATTCATCTTTCGGTATGTTCCCCAATATTTGTTGTACTTGAGCAACATTACAGCACCCATGTGGCTTAAGAAAGGGTCCTCATGTGTATTTTTCCATTCTTCTAATTCTTGACGAACAGTGCCAAGTTCCAATAAGAAAGAATGAGAAGTAACATAAGTAGAAGCTGAAAATGCAACAGTTGCTTCATAAAATACGTGTAGAAACTTAATCAGAACTCTCGCGTTGCACCAATCGTATCGTTCAGGAGCATGCACTTTTGGCCTGTTTTTTTCTTGGCTTTCCTGACAGCAGCAGAATCTTCTTCTTCAGTAGTATCAAGTTCTTCTTCATTGTCTGATTCCAGATCATAATCAGCATCAAGATCAACAGTGTCATCACCATCACCCATAATATTATCTGGTACTGGAATATCAAAGCAAAACTCTTCACAAAATGCCTTATCAGCAGCAACAAGAATTAAGTAAGTAGAATTCCACCGCGTTCTCACATCTAATATCAGACCCTTTTTGCAATCTATTCTTTCCGACTCAGCAGCCTCCGTAAACCTTTTATATCTTGCGGGAGATTTCGTGACATATTTTACCACTGCCCTGATCCTGAGAAGTGATGTATGATACTTCTTCATACCGTCCTTCACAACAAGTGCAAGTACGTGAGCCGCACATCGAACATGTAAATGTTTAGCTCCTAGTAATGCAGAACCCCAACTCTGAACTCTCTTCCTCAAATAGTCAACAACAACTTTATTTGCATACGCATTATCAAGCGTCACAGTGAAAACCTTTTCAAGTCCCCAGTCTAGCAAACATTTCGCCAAAGCCTCTCCAATATTTGTACCTTCATGGCTATCAATCAAGCAAAAACAGATAATTCTTTTATGTAGTTTCCAGTGATGATCAATGAAATGCGCAGTCACTACCATATAATTGTAATTCTGCGATGACGTCCAAGTTTCAGTAGTAAGGCACACTCTTATCTTGTTTGCTTTGAAATAACTTTTCAGATTAGCCTTCTCTGTCAAAAACATCTTGCACACATCACGGTATATTTTCATACGACTTGGAAGCTTAAATCGAGGCTCAAGATACTTACAAAAAGCTATAAAACCTTCACCTTCAACAATTCTAAAAGCCATTTCATCGGTAACGATAAATCTAATCAGCGCTCTCCTGCACGCATCTTGAGAAAAAGACACCCCAACCAACTGTGGTTCCTCTCCAAGCTTGCAAGGCTGGAAGTCAAGTGTTTGTTGTCCGTCAGCTCTAGCCTCATTCATTTCATTCTTATACTTCTGACACTTATCCAAATGATGTTGGAGATTAGAAGTCCCATGTTTCTTACCATCCAAATTTTTCTTACCAATCTTGTAATTAGCCTTTTTGCAATATTTACATTTCGCTCTCTCACCATTTTCATAAATATCATAGTGATCCCATACCTTTGATCTCTTCACACCAGCATTAGGATTATTATCTAATGTTTCACCTGCAGCACAAGCATGTGAAGGTTCAGAAGCTGGTGTAGATGAGCCAGCGGTACTCCCTGTCCCTGCTGATGGTCCATGCACTTGTCCAGGACGCGGTGGACGTGGAGGGGGAGGTCCCATTTGTGATGCCACTCCATGTATAATTGGAAGATTAGAAGCAGAATCATCTTCTGAGATTTCAACCATGGTAACCTGCACAAAAGAAACAAGTTACATCGGTAAAACACATTAAAATCAAACACCATACTAACACCATACTCAATTGAATATTTGCAACAATTGAAAGTACTAACACCATACTGAATTGAACAAAATACTCATGACTTAGTTCAAATACCAAATAAATTAACTAGGTTGTACTAAAGAACTGAGATTGATTTAAAATTTAAAATCAAACTACTGGTTCTGATTCTTCTGAACATAAATGAGTAATTCCAAATACTCATTGTTGCAGTTGCAGCTTAGAAGAATAACACCTCTAAAAACACATAAATATTAACAACGAGGTCCACACTCCACATTAAGACTTCTCCCTGATATTATCATATATACAAACAAGTTAAACCCTAAATTGAAAATGCATGAATCAACGAGGTCCACACGGCATTTATAGACTGTATTTTAAGTTTCAAAATTCTAATTGACTAGGTAATTTTCACAAACAGTTATAGGCTACTCTAAAAAATCAATTAGAACTTGCTAGGTAATCAATTCAAGGCTTGATTTATGATGGTAATTATAACTTATTTGGCTGCCTAGATTTACAAATCTTCATGAAATCATTTATCACATTAAAATATATACACATCTTGATATTAAGAGTTAAACACAAAGAGATTAGACAATTTCAAGCTAAATATGTCGGTGTGCAAAATCAAATATCAGACTTACAAAAATTATTAAGTTCAGTCCATATAAACTTATAAAAATCTCTAAGTTCAGAAATTATACAACATTTCTAAGTTCAGTCCATACAAACTTATAAAAATTCTTAAGTTCAGACCATACAATTTATAAAAACTTCTAAGTTAAGAGATTATACAAAATTTATTGAAGTACACCAATTTAATTCTAACATGTAGCTTCAACTGAGTCCTAGCGGTAGGGTTGCCGAAGGCCTTATGTTAACGACAGAAACATCCTCTCAACAAAGAGAGAATGAGCTACAAGTAGCTTTTGCGATTCACCGCTAGGACCATTTTTATCATGCTCAATGAGATTCTATCAAACTTCACCTAAACAATATAAAAAGGAACCAAAATAAGCAAAACAGTTGGATATACCTTCTTAGTTTTCCTAAACCAACTCTGATTAGTTCTTCTTCAAACTCTAATGAACTGAACTTCAGTTCTTCAATCTTGACAAACCCTACCATGGAATAAAAAAAAATATTAGATTCAGATAATCAACAAACCATAAAATGGAAAGGACATATAAAAGGAACCTAAATAATCAAAACAATTTCATAGTTGGATATACCTTCTTAGTTCTTCTTAAACCAACTCTGACCAGTTCTTCTTCAAGCTCCAATGAACTGAACTTCAGTTCTTCAATCTTGACAAACCCTAACATGGAAAAATAAAATAAAGGGTATTAGATTCAGATAAATTGAGCGCTGCCTAAACACATAAACATCATACCAATTCATTCCAAACTGAAATTAAAAAACAACACCCTAAACAGATAAACCCTAAATTGAAAATTACAAGAAATCACATCATCAAAAAATTACAAGTTTACAACGGTTCCTAATCTTACCTTCCGTTATTGGTTTGCTTATGGTGATGCCGATGATCCACAAAGTGAATCTGAGACTGAGCGAAGAAAAAAGAATGGAGTTGGAGACTTGGATGGAGATTGGAGTCTGTCTGAGAAGGAGAGAAGACTCAGAAGAGGCCGTGGAAGAGAAGAGAAGTAAAATGTGATTAGGTTAGAGGTCTTTTACTTTTATACATCAATTCAACGGCTCTGATAATTCATCCTAGGTTAGATCTAAGGGTCAGGAATCCTACGTTAGTTTTGGGCGGGTGCGTGGGTCGGTTCGGGTGACGGAAGTTTCTACCCGCAACCGACCCACAATAGGTGGGTTCTGGCGTGCCTCACCCATAGTCGACCCATGCCTCGGCGGGTTGGGTCGGGTGCGGGTATTTTTGGTCGGGTACGGGTTGGGTCGGGTATGTGCAGCCCTAGGCATAACACCGACTAAAATAGGATGTTAGTAATAAAATTGTTGTCGAAGTTTATCTCTAGCTGCTGTAGATTTCGAATTTACATGAAGACAAAATTAATATGACAATAGACACAACATATATTTTGTGACATTAATTTGACAATATTTTTGCTTTCAAAATAATTTGTGATGTCCCTGCTGTGTATATTTATGCCATTAGTGATACTTTTGCTGACTATTTGTTTCCAATTTTATGCAGTCCATACTCTTTCATTATATTCAAATGGATCCCCAGATGCCCTTCTGGACGTTAGGCAAACACCTATAAAACCTTCTTTCATATTGGTGACACCGAAGAAGGCACAAAATGGATGACTCGCGTTCGAATATCAAGAAATTGGAATGTACTAGATTTCATGGGTACCAACGAGGTCACCATCCTGGACGTCTTTCATGCTCGATGACAGTGTAAGCATCTGAATTTGTATCTGAAATATGTTTGTCCTGTAGTCTCATCTCTAATGTCGTACTGAACATATCATATTTTTAGTATATAGATTTCTGTACATTGAATCAAATATATCTAAAATCTTTGGTACATACTAAAAATTTGAAGTTAGATAGGTATTTCCCCCTACATGCAATAACCGTTGGAAATATTCTGTTCTATATTTTGAAATTCCATGTTCAAATTATCGTCATTCACTGGCTGTAGTGAATTATACTTATGTTTGATTTTAGGGTAACAACCATATGTTTATTACAATCTGGCATCTGACTTCATCAAATAAAATTTGTGCCTGACACAGGGGAATGAACTGCATGGCGTAGTACCAAAGAAGCTCCTTTGGAAATTCGATCCATTGCTACGCTTGGTGGAATATATTCCCTGAACAGGTTCGCCACTCTTGGTGATAAAAAGATATTTCGGCCAGATCACAATGAACACCGCACTTCAGTCGAAATCCCTCATCACAAGTTCACTTTTTCCAAATACGAAGATCTGGAATGGCGTTTGGTGAACACCTACCTCACTAGTAATCTTTAATGTGTAGCCACTCAATTATTGATTAGTGTCTGGTGTAACATATACCCACTTTTTTATGTTATCTGATACCTTTTTTTCCCATGGGTGTGTAGTCTGACAAATCTGCAAGAAATGAAGAGAGCCAATGGTCAGACTTGCATGATGCACGAGTTCACGCTCCAAGACCTTAGGTATTTGTAACTCTCATGCTTTGCATTTTTCAAGTTACAAAAGTAACAGCTTACCTGTACATAGTCTTGCTTTTGACTTACACCCTATCTTTTTTCCAGCGGAAACAATGTTAAGATAACTGTATAGGATGAGGCAACCACTAAGCTAAGTCGTAACTTGGACACTGAAGAAATAAAGGATACGCCCGTGGTCGTCATCGTCTCATCCATTATCTTCAGAAATTTCAGGGTACTATCCATCCCACTGTCTAAATTTAAAAAGACCCTGTTTGTTTGATCAGGCAAGTACGTCTCCACGAATAGTATAAATTGTCATACTATTATTCGTTACAAATGTAAGCCACCTAGTTTTTAATTCCTAGATTCTATTATGAGTTTGCTATCTTGTGGATTCTTTAATAATTTTATTAGGGAAGTTGAGCCTATATCACATTTTAAGTTATGATTTCGAAGCGGAGACAAATCAATAAATTATTGGAATTAACCTCTTTTTATCTTCTTTAATCTACAGGTTTTTCTATAACTTCTTTTTCTGACAAAAAGGGAAGGAAAGTTGCATTACATTAGATAATAGCAGGCTCTAATCTATTATCAATTCTAATAAAAAAAAAATCATCTCATGAAAGGTCTGCAAACAAGAAAATATCGATTCTTCTTTTTCTAGTTATCCTATCCACCACAAGAAGAAACTATCTATTTAAATACATAACGTTACTCGAACCAAAATTTAAACAGATTTAAACAGGTTATTGTAGAATTCTGAGCTTCCACAATTGTAATTTATGAAGCAAGGAATAAATCCGATGACATATCCGTATCGGACGCTGTAGCAATGTCAGATACTTAGGATACTTGGGGATATATATCAGATACTCCATTGAAAGTATCATTTTTTATATTAAGTACGAAAAGGGTAGGGGATAATCTGGGATACCGCTCGGATACTCTAAGAACGGATACTTCTTATATATAATATAATAATTAGAGCATATATATTATTATTCCCAACAAACTCAGGATTTAATGTTTGTTCATAGTAATTTTCGTCTCCTTTCATGAAAAAGTGAAAATTATACGAAAGGAGAAAGTAGAATGTGGGGTATCATTAGAAATGAAGTTGCAGATCTTTCACTTAACGAGCAGTGCTCTTTGATAAAAACAATATTGATGAGTGATGGACGAGCGAGATTTAATTTTAATTTTCCGAATAGTATTTAAGTAATTTTTATATTTAATATTCCAAATAGTATTTAAATAATTTTTATATTTATATGATTCATTTTACTAAAATATTTTTTTAATATATATATACACGAATCTTTAAGTATTTTGTATCTCACTTTTTGAAAATTGACGAATCAATGTACCAGCATCCTCATATCCGTATTCCCGTACAGTATATGAGCTTGATCAAAGATTGTAATAGATCAAAAAATGCAATGGATAGCGCCCGAGGAAAAGAAAAAAAACACATCCAAAGAGGATATAAATGGAAACAATTATTTTAACAGACCGTCCCATAGAATTCCTTCAAAACCTCCTAGACTCAGCTGGTATACCCGGCTCACCCTTTAATGGCCCCCTTCTAATTCCCTGACGATGTGTCCCACCAGCCCCTCTCCCTCTCACATGACGGTTTTGGTGGTGTTTATTGGGTGGTCTGCCCTGAATCATTAAAATGGAAAACACGAACAACAATTTTGGACCGATCGAAAAAACTGACTCTACCGAGTGGTGGGCCCCTGTTCTCTTTACATAGATGATATAGTTGACATACTTGCAGAAAATAGGATTTTTTTTCTTTTCCATCACTCATCTCGCCTCAAGAATGGTTTTCTGCTTGGAGATTGATATTCGGATTTAGTTGTTCTTCTCTTTCCGGTCATTTTTGCATGGTCATTAAATTAGTTTAATTAACTTTCTGTATATTCATTTTTGGGTTTTCCTCTGTAAATCTGAACGACGAAGAGGAAGGTAAACTCTTGATGCAGATTATTTTTGGTTCGCTCTTTAGTTTTTTTTTGGTTTATTATTTAATTTTGTTATGTATTCAAGCTAAACTATGAAAATTTACTTCTGCTTCGGAAAATTAAGTATTTGCTTCATAAAAGCAGAAGTCAAAAGGATTCACTTGAAGTGGTCATTAATTTCGATAAGAATCTTTTTTTGCCGAAAAGGATTCAGTTGACGCGGTCATTGATTTTAAGGTATAATCATTCAAATTATTGTCATTCACTCGCTGTAGTGAATTATACTTATGTTTGATTTTAGGGTAACAACCATATGTTTATTACAATCTGGCATCTGACTTCATCAAATAAAATTTGTGCCTGACACAGTGGAATGAACTGTATGGCGTAGTATCAAAGAAGCTTATTTGGAAATTCGATCCATTGCTAAGCTTAGTGGAATATATTCCCTGAACAGGTTCGCCACTCTTTGTGATAAAAAGATATTTCGGCCAGATCACAATGAACACCGCCTTTTCTTCAACTGGGATACTGAGGAGAAATATTTATGAGGCACTTTAGTCGAAATCCCTCATCACAAGTTCACTTTTTCCAAATACGAAGATCTGGAATGGCGTATGGCGAACACCTACCTCACTGGTAATCTTTACTGTGTAGCCACTTAATTATTGATTAGTGTCTGGCGTAACATATATCCACTTTTTTATGTTATCTGATACCTTTTTTCTCATGGGTGTGCAATCTGAAAAATCTGCAAGAAATGAAAATGGTCAGCCTTGCATGATGCGCGAGTTCACGCTCCAAGACCTTAGGTATTTGTAACTCTCATGCTTTGCATTTTTCAAGCTACAAAAGTAACTGCTTACCTGTACATAGTCTTGCTTTCGACTTACACCCTATCTTTTTTCCAGCGGAAACAATGTTAAGATAACTGTATAGGGTGAGTCAACCACTAAGTTAAATCGTAACTTGGACAATGAAGGAATAAAGGATACGCCCGTGATCGTCATCGTCTCATCAATTATCTTCAGAAATATCAGGGTACTATTCATCTCACTTTCTAAATTTAAAAGACCCTGTTTGTTTGATCAGGCAAGTACGTCTCCACGAATAGTATAAATTATCATCCTATTATTACGGGAACTGGAGTGATTTTTTACTAAAAAATCAAAACTGTTATGCACAAAATTTCATGAACTGATATGCACAAGATTGTTGTTTAAATCTCGAAAAAGCCTTAATAATAGTGGTTATCTTTTTCCTGTAAATGCTTAGAGAAAAGCCAAATGCTCAAGGCATTCTAAGATAAGTACGTTAAGGAAAAATTAATGATTCATATAAACAACAAAATAGTGGTTATATTACTGTTGAGATTAATATTACAGACTTCATTTTTTGGTGGCCATGTTACTGATTACATTTGATGTTGCATAGAGTGGTTCAACCACAAAGAAAAGATAAATGAGGCTGAGGCTAATGAGTGACAGTAGATTAATGGTAACTGAGAAAGGTTGTGTATCGAGTGTCAGGATATATACAGTGCATCAAACTGATATTAAACAAATCTATGTACATTTCATTATTTTCGACAATGGATAGCAATAGGAATCACATGAATCCTGAAGAAAAGAACAAGATAGATAGCTTGGAAATTTTTATCTGTTTTACTGCGGATATAATGCTTTATAAATTTGAAATCAGTTTAGATTCACTATGAGCTTAACTTTTTCATGGAATATTCTATTTTAACTGATGAGCGATTGGATTTTGTTTTATTTTTCATAATATTTTTCTAACTAACATCCACAACTTGGCGTATTAGCTTCTGCGATTTATAAACGTGAAATTCCATGGGGTCTTAGAATATTTTTCCTAAAGGACAGAGCCTTTAACTGTACTCATATCTACGGTCTAAAAACACTTAATAGATTGGATGTGTAAATTAAAAAATCCATATATTTGTTTGCTTACGGTTCACTCATGCGTTAAACTGACATTAAGAGAATGTCACTATGGTTGTGGATCTTATGTTTTCTTGGTTTTGATTACATTTGCTTTTTCTTAAACAGGAGTAGGACAAGTATTTTTTACTCGTATTGTGCAGCTTCTGATTCAACCTTCACAGCGACCACAAAATCCCTTCCATACCCTCCATAATCATTAGTGGTTGCAATTGTGATTCCTGGACATGATCATGATCATGAATTAAGCTGAGGAGAAATTTAAGTTGGCATCATAGGCTTAACTTTCATCTTATAATGATAAAATGGGAGAAAAATTTGTTTCATATATTGTATTTAAATATTTTTGTCGTCAGTTCCACAATGTTAAGGAATATTAGGAATGTGCACTCGGTCCTTTCCTCTCTTTTAAAACAGGGTGTAACAATTCATTTTTTCCGTGTTAATGTCAAGGTATATATGGTGGTGACAAGTCTGCAACTGCGTGTTATCCAAACGCAAAATCTTATCTTTGTGCCTTAGGTCCATACCAGTACTTGAATAATTGTTGCTGCAACACAAAAAGTGCGTGCAGATATTTTTTTGGACACCCTTTTAAGTTTACCCACAGGTTTAGTTGGCACCTTAGCGAAAAATATCGAACTGATGCTTCGGAATATAGCCTGCTACAGCGTCCAGTCCATGCAACCTTGATTCAACAAAGGGGATTTTAAAGTAGTTCAACACAAACTGAATGGGACAACATAAGACTATTGTGACACTCGCTGACACCGGCTATTTTCAATTTGCAAGCCCTATATGAGTAGGTGCTAAACATGGATACTAACAGGGGTTAAAAATTTGCAAACGTTATATAAATTTTTTTACATCCTAAGGTAAATTGATGATAACCCCTATGGCTATTAGCAATCTTTCTAAATCAGATTAATCCAAGTAACATAACATGCTAACAGTGGGCACTGGCAAAAACAAATCATATCCCGGGCCATTATGGCACGGGTTATTATCTAGTAGTATAAACATAATCAGGCCAACCATGTCTTCCAAAAGCACCCGAGGAGCAATAAACTAATGTGCACAGGTAAGGCTGAATATGGTCATCCTATCCTATAAAATGAAGACAAATGGCAAACAAAAAAGAGAGTGAGAAAATCATCAATACTTTTGGTACCCGTACACCAATGAAAAGTGTGGGGGATAGATCGCCAATTGTTTCCATCGAAAATTATGCCAACATTTTGTAGAAATACAAGTAAGAAATAGTTCCTCAAGTAAGAACTTTAGCTTTTCTCCTTCTCTCGGATCTGAATTACCGATATACGGTGCAGATAAGGGATTTTCAGTGTGGAGGCATGATTGTCTACCTGCATTAACATCCAGTAAGTTACAATCTGCGCACTTATATGGATTTCCAAAGTGAAAAGATGACAATTGTAACTATTACTTGTTTTTCTAATGATTCGAAGCTCTAAATCTTTGTAGAAAATGTGCCAATCCAAAATATCATACATGTTCCAAGAACTTTATTATGTTTAATCTATATCTGAAGAGCTGTGAATGTAAACTGGTCACCTTCAAAATGGATAAGAATTATGCAAATGATTATTCAAACTGAAGTAAAAAGTGCTTTGAAGTAATATGTACCAGATTACAGAAAAGGATGCAGACACGATAAAAATTGAAGAGAGAAAACTAATCCAACTGCGATAAACAAATTCATACTCTAGAGCAGCTTGATTTAAAAGTCTTGATGTTTACTAAGCCAACCTCCTCATTAGACCCCATCTCTGAATTCTAAAAAATAAAATTAAAACATTATTATGAGATATGTTATCTAATTAAATTAAGAGAACCCATAAATGCATATTAGAATTATTGAAACAGAAAGCTAATCATACTAAAAATCAACTTCTATATGCTATGAGGGATTAAAATCAGTCATTCGCTTAAGAAAAATATCTAAAGTACCTGACGTTCGCTGCCAAGAGAGTTGGATGACTCATGACTCGGAGGGATTATTTCTGTTTGGTTGAACTGTAGGGCTGAACATGGTTTCGGTTTTCCGCTGAAACCAGACCGAACCAGACCAATTAGGAAGAAACCAAACCGAACCATTTACTAATGGATTGGTTATGGTGTAGAAAGTGGAAAACCGATAGTGTAGGTTTTGGTTTGGTTTGACCACTAAAACCGAACCAAAAACCATTGAAAAACCGATTAATTTTTAAACTTAGTTTTTACCTTGATTTACAAGTGTTAGATTCTACTCATTGATTTAGAGGATAAATAGAAACCCTAAATCTAATATTTCATTATAATACTCTCCCTCTTTATCATCCTCTTAGTCGCCTCCCTTCTCCGCCCCTAACTACAGCAGCCACTGCTGCTACTCGACTTTCTACTTCCCTTCTTCCTTCTTTTTTGTTTGTCAATAACTAAATTAAGATATATTATATATCTTTTTTTGATCTCTAGATTTAGAGTATGCTTTAACTATTTTTGATTTTTTTTTTTGTCTGTAAATTTGTGTAAACCAATACTATCGGCAGTTACGATTTTTTTATCTGTAAATTTGTGTATTTGTTTTTTGTTTGAGTCATTTGACATAATTATTGGTTAACGAAAAACCACTGGGACAAACCGAAACCGGTTGGAACCATTTGGAAACCGAACCAATGGTTAATGGATTGATTTGATTTAGATTTTTAGAAACCGATAATATTGGTTTCGGTTTTGGTTTGGCTAGAAACCGAACCAAAACCGACCATGAACAGCCCTAACTGATATTACTGCTTTTAATACTCTCCTTTTTTGCCTCATTCTTTGGTCTCAATTTCTTTCTATATCTGGATTGAACAACAAGGAATTTAGTTTTAAAACGCATATAATTAACATAACGCAAACAAAACTAACCATAAAAATTCAAGGTGACCAAATTTGTGGTACAACCCCAATCAAATGCTGGGATTAATTAAAACTCCATCCTTAAATTAAATTAATAACAAAAACCCCAAAAATTTTAAAAAATTGATACAAACAAACCCCAAATTTCAAAATTGGTTTCATCAAAAAAAAATTATGATGAAACCAAAAATTGGTTTCGTCAAATTCTAAGAGGTTTCATCATCAAATTTTACGATGAACGAAATTTTGGTTTCATCAAAATTTTATTTTTCTTGAATTTTTTGTGTTACTTTTCTTTTGACGGGTTTTTTTTATGGATGGATAGAGTCCCTTTGGGGTTATCACTCGCGGACCGCAACACAAAAGTTAAACATCTTGGTTTCTTTCAGTTGCGAAAATTATAGGTAAGCCATGAGTTTTTAGAAGCACTTGCAGCAATGATTTTGCAGTTGTCATTAACTCAGGAAATGCCATGCTTTACAAAGCCATATGAAACTCAAGAAACTTCTGAAACAATATAGGAGCGTTAGTGAAGAGAGACAAACCTTTTGATGATGAGAAGATCGCTAAGGGATTGTAGTAAATCCATAAAGAACGTCCAGGGTTTTTCCGACGACACACAACCCAACGTAGCGGATTGAACTTAACTGCAAAACCCCAATTTATATGCGTACTTAAATGATCATCATATAAAGAAGGTATTTAAATGATTATACCTTAAAATCAATGACCCGCGTCAAGTGAATCCTTTCGGCAAAAAAGGATTCTTTTCGAAATTAATGACCACTTCAAGTGAATCCTTTGGCTTCTTCTTCTGCTTTTGATGAAGCAAATACTTAATTTTTTCGAAGCAGAAGTAAATTTTTCATAGTTTTAGTTTGAATACAATAACAAATTAAATAATAAACAAAAAAAAAAAACTAAAGAGCGAACCAAAAATAATCTGCATCAAGAGTTTACCTTCCTCTTCGTCGTTCAGATTTACAAAGGAAAATCCAAAAATGAATATACAGAAAGTTAATCAAAGTAATTTAATGAACATGTAAAAATGACCGGAAAGAGAAGAACAAGCTAAATCCGAATATCAATCTCCAAGCAGAAAACCATTCTTGAGGCGAGATGTGATGGAAAAGAAAAAAACCCTATTTTTCTGCAAGTATGTCACCTATATCAGCTATGTAAAGAGAACAGGCCCACCACTCGGTAGAGTCATTTTTTCGATCGGTTCCAAAATTGTTGTTCGTGTTTTCCATTTCAATGATTCAGGGCAGACCGCCCAATAAACACCACCAAACCGTCGTGTGAGAGGGAGGGGATGGTGGGACTAGGGAATGCACAACGGTAGGGTGGTAGGATATGACCTAATTTCGTCGGCGGTAAGAAACTTTTTCCCCTGCACCCTATCCGCCATTAAATGGATAAGATCCTACCCGACTCATTATTTGGCGGGTCGGGTACGATAGGATAAGCGGGTAAATCGTTTTAAACATAACATATGATATACGAAATAGGATAAAACGATTTTGCCTCGAAAATTCATCTGAAGACTTCACAAGACCTGAAATTTCATCTGAAGACTTGCGCAAGACCTAATGGATTGTCGTGAAAGACGGTGATGGGGCTGAAATTTCATTAGGGCCATTACAGAGAATGTTCACCTTTCTAAGCCCTCCTATAACTTGGTTAGCTACAAGTTTTACCACCTGCATGGCGTTGAAGCAAAACCTGCAGCGCAGTCAAAATCTTTATGAACCAGCTGCTTGGCTGAGATGTAATAATTAACCAAGAGCCTATGGTTTTTTTGTTTGGATACCGCGGTTAAGTGGATTCTTAATAAATTCAGAGCTACAAAAGTAGATCATGCCAAAGCTTGCATACACACTTACATGTTAAGATGGAATTCACTGGTAACTTTAGAAAACTCTCTGCGTGAATATCTTCTGGAGTAGCTCTGACATATATATATATATATATATATATATATTATATATATATATATATAGGCTGCTCTTTCGTGATTTTTCTTCTTTTAGCTCGTAAGAGATTAAGGTTTTCAAGTGAAAGATTCATTTTTAGCGTTTCTATCTCTTATTTATCTGCTTGAAATGCACAATATCACAAGTAAAAAACTTTGGATACCAATCCGCAACAAGTTTGAATTCATAGTTCGCCCTAGGAAAAGGAAATTCTCTTTGTTCGATTTTCTCACGGATTTAAAGAAGGTGGCTCTATTTCCATTATCAATTAAATTTTGGTCATCTGGCTAGGCTTGAGAAGAAGAAGAAGGGCTTCGTGATTCGTAAACTCTAACGTGACATATAAAGATCAAAAATACCAGTCGTTAAATTATATTTTCCATATAGAAAAAAAAAAAAGCGCTGGTTATGCTAAAGTTGATCTCGGGTTGGGAAGAAGCACTTTTACTAGTCGCAAAGTCATAAATCATAATCGGTATTCATTCAATTTCCACCAGTTATTCTGGTTATTACAATAGAAAATTGGATTTCGAATGCCTTTAGTTTTCCACAAGGTCATTGGCCAGCTTTGTTTTTTGGTGTAGAGAGATTAGCTAGAGGCTATACTTTATGTTAGTGACCTTCCTTCAGCACCTTGTTTTTTTTGGCATTAGTTATTTTATTTCTTGGTTCCAAGGACCTTTATCTATGCCCGAGAGACAAGTTTTTTTGCGACCTGCATGGCGTTGACACTTTATGGTAGATGCATGCCAACATCCCTTTGCTGGCTTTCATTCCTGAAGCTGATGTTTGTGTACTGTATATGCATGCCTGATTTGATATGTCCTCTCGATATTTAGGTCAGTCACTTTTGAAGTTGTTATTTTGTATACGACATCTACAGTTAGGAAACATCTAATATATCGAATTTATATTGGTACCGGAAATTGACTATTGCCTGAGAATTTCTATAATTAGTTGTGTTTTTCGGTCTATAAATAGAGGGGTAGCACCTTAGAAAATTAAGGGTGAATGCAAGTAGCATCATATCATAGGGTAAAGAGAGGTGAAAGCTGGGAGGTGTGTGCAAACTGTCGGAGGATTAAGGAGTGTCCGTGAAATTAAGTGCTGATGTTAGAGGAAGATAGTTTTTTCACAATCGGTGAACATAGCTAGGGGTGCACATATGTTATGTTTAAGCCATATGTTTATGCGGTAAGAAAGGACAGGGATTATTTGGTCTTTTACATATGTTAGCGGGTAAGCGGGTAGGGTAGGATAATTTCGGATTTATCCGTCACCCTACCCATTTTGACGGCGGATAAAATAGTGTTTACCCGTCACCCTACCCGTCAATGGCGGGTAGGATAGGATGACGGGTAAGGGTAGGATATGTGCACCCCTAGGTGGGACACATCGTCAGGGAGTTAGAAGGGGGCCATTAAAGGGTGAGCCAGGTCTACCAGCTGAGTCTAGGCGGTTTTGGAGGAGTTCTATGGGACGGTCTGTTAAAAAAAAATTGTTTCCATTTATATCCTCTTTGGATGTATTTTTTACTTTCCCTCGGGCGTTATGCATTGCATTTTTTGATCTATTACAATCTTTGATCAAGCTCATATATTGTACGGGAATACAGATATGAGGAAGCTGGTATATTGATTTCGTCAATTTTTCAAAAAGTGAGATACAAAATACTTAAAGATTCGTGTAATATATATTAAAAAAATATTTTAGTAAATGAATCATATAAATATAAAATTATTTAAATACTATTTGGAATATTAAATATAAAAATTATTTAAATACTATTTGGAAAATTAAAATTAAATCTCGCTCGACCATCACTCATCAATATATGTTTTTATCAAAGAGCATTGTTCGTTAAGTGAAAGATCTGCAACTTCATTTCTAATGATACCCCACATTCTACTTTCTCCTCCTTTCGTATAATTTTCACTTTTTTCATGAAAGGAGACGAAAATTACTATGACAAACACTAAATCCTGAGTTTGTTGGGAATAATAATATATATGCTCTAATTATTATATTATATATAAGAAATATTTGTTCTTAGAGTATCCGAGCAGTATCCCTGAGTATCCCCTACCCTTTTCGTACTTAATATAAAAAATGATACTTCAATGGAGTATCCGATATATATCCCCAAGTATCCTAAGTATCTGACATTGCTACGACGGGCGTCTGATACGGATATCATCGGTTTTATTTTCGTACTTCATAAATTACAATTGTGGAAGCTCAGAATTCTACAATAACCTGTTAAATCTGTTTAAAAGCTTTTGGTTCGAGTAATGTTTATATATTTAAATAGAAAGTTTTCTTCTTTGGTAGATAGGATAACTAGAAAAAAGAATCGATCTTTTTCTTGTTTGCAGACCTTTCATGAGATAAAAAATCTTTTTTTACTGATAATAGATTAGAGCCTGCTATTATCTAATGTAATGCAACTTTCCTTCCCTTTTTTGTCAGAAAAAAAGTTATAGAAAAAACCTGTAGATTAAAGAAGAAAAAAAGAGGTTAATTCCAATAATTATTGATTTGTCTCCACTTCGAAATCATAACTTAAAATGTAATATAGCTCAACTTCCCTAATAAATTATTAAAGAGTCCACAAGATAGCAACAACTCATAATAGAATCTAGGAACTAAAAATTAGGTGGCTTACATTTGTAACGAATAATAGGATGATAATTTATACTATTCGTTCGTGGAGACGTACTTGCCTGATCAAACAAACAGGGTCTTTTTAAATTTAGACAGTGGGATGGATAGTACCCTGATATTTTTGAAGATAATGGATGAGACGATGACGACCACGGGCGTATCCTTTATTTTCTTCAGTGTCCAAGTTACGACTTAGCTTAGTGGTTGCCTCATCTATACAGTTATCTTAACATTGTTTCCGCTGGAAAAAAGATAGGGTGTAAGTCGAAAGCAAGACTATGTACAGGTAAACTGTTTACTTTTTGGTAACTTGAAAAATGCAAAGCATGAGAGTTACAAATACCTATGGTCTTGGAGCGTGAACTCGCGCATCATGCAAGGCTGACCATTGGCTCTCTTCATTTCTTGCAGATTTGTCAGACTGCACACCCATGGAAAAAAAAGGTATCAAATAACATAAAAAAGTGGGTATACGTTACGCCAGACACTAATCAATAATTGAGTGGCTACACAGTAAAGATTACTAGTGAGGTAGGTGTTCGCCAAACGCCATTCCAGATCTTCGTATTTGGAAAAAGTGAACTTGTGATGAGGGATTTCGATTGAAGTGCCTCATAGATATTTCTCCTCAGTATCCCAGTTGAAGAAAAGGCGGGTGTTCATTGTGATCTGGCCGAAATATCTTTTTATCACCAAGAGTGGCGAACCTGTTCAGGGAATATATTCCACCAAGCGTAGCAATGGATCGAATTTCCAAATGAGCTTCTTTGGTACTACGCCATGCAGTTCATTCCCCTGTGTCAGGCACAAATGTTATTTGATGAAGTCAGATGCCAGATTGTAATAAACATATGGTTGTTACCCTAAAATCAAACATAAGTATAATTCACTACAGCCAGTGAATTACGATAATTTGAACATGGAATTTCAAAATATAGAACAGACTATTTCCAACTGTTATTGCATGTAGGGGGAAATACCTATCTAACTTCAAATTTTTAGTATGTACCAAAGATTTTAGATATATTTGATTCAATGTACAAAATAATATACTAAAAATATGATATGTTCAATACGACATTAGAGATGAGACTACAGGACAAACATATTTCAGATACAAATTCAGATGCTTACACTGTCATCGAGCATGAAGACGTCCAGGCTAGTGACCTCGTTGGTACCCATGAAATCTAGTACATTCCAGTTTCTTGATATTCGAACGCGAGTCATCCATTTTGTGCCTTCTTCGGTGTCACCAATATGAAATAAGGTTTTATAGGTGTTTGCCTAACGTTCGGAAGGGCATCTGGGGATCCATTTGAATACAATGAAAGAGTATGGACTGCATAAAATTGGAAACAAATAGTCAGCAAAAGTATCACCAATGACATAAATATACACAGCAGGGACATCACAAATTATTTTGAAAGCAAAAATATTGTCAAATTAATGTCACAAAATATATGTTGTGTCTATTGTCAAATTAATTTTTTCTTCATGTAAATTCGAAATCTACAGCACCTAGAGATAAACTTCGACAACAATTTTATTACTAACATCATATTTTAGTCGGTGTTATGCCAAATCTGTCTTGGAACATCACAAATTTGTCTCTGCATGTGGGTATGAAAGCAAAAATTTAGTGCGAAATGAATAAACATCAATCCTATAAGTAGAATATCAGAATTATATTGTAAATTAATTATTCCAGCTCTGTTCAATAAATATTTTTTCACTGCAGCAGGTTTAGCAGGTTCTTCATCAGAACTTTCATTAGAGCTACTTTTCTTTTTTGAAGCAGGCTTTGCAGCAGGTTTAGCTTCCTGATGGAATGAGCAGTGGAAATAAAATTCAGTAAAACATCATATCAATCAGATTAGGTTATTATCAATCTGTGGTAATACGTACAAATAGATTTGTTTTATAGATAGTTATTTTTTATCACAGTCTTGATTTAGTTTTTATTCTGATTGCATTTATTCTATTTTTTTTTTTGATAACTATGTATGTTCTATTATTTTTGTAGGATTGTTGAAATTTACAGACGTATTTGTTCATCCAAGCTAAGTTATGGGGAAACCCTAATAGCCACTCATGAAACGATCTCTCAATTCAGGTGATTTTTGTATTCAACTCACTGATTTTACTTTCAAATTTTCTTTTTAATTTTCAAAATTATACGTGATGGTTCCCACTCAAAAAAAAATCGTCGATATTTAACGTGTTTGTTAAAATTTTGTAGCATTTATGGTTGATCTTGATATATCCTCGAGAGTGTTATTGCTATCCCGTGTTAATTTACATGATAAATCTGTGAAATTGCTATTTAGAGTGCCGAGACATTATAAACTATAAATTTCAAGTCTTTCATTTGTTTCATTTGTTTACTGATTGACAAAGGCTTATCAAAGTTCTACTAATATTAGTATATACAGCTTGTGGCCCTATATTCTCAAGTGCCATAAATACACAATATGTTTTTTTTAGAATAAATCATATCGCGTGGGTCTTGACATTTTGGCGTCTTTTCATTTATGTTTGTCTAATTCTAAAGTTTTCTAAAAATCTATGTATACTCTTCCAAGACTATATATAAAACATCAATCATGTTCATGCAGGATGGGAAAATCTCTTTACCATATCAAAGCGGGACGGGCGAGTTTTACCAAATCATATCGGGACTGGGCGAGGCAAGGCGAAGCCGAAGCCGAGCTTTACCAAATCAAAAATATAGTTCAAAGAAAAAGATGCCCGATACGTAACACATGTATACAATATTTTTTAACATGATTTGAATTCAGATGTTCATGCATAATACCGTAGCTTTAGGACCATTACTCCGATGGTTGGTGCATAACTATACCATTGTATTTGTAATTGTAGATGGAATTGGTGAACCAAGTTTAGTATTAATAGATTTCTTAATCCTAGTTTGTTTGTGATAACAAAAGTACGTCTTTTTGCGTCTCTCGGCGTATATATATATATACATAGAGGCAGCGTCAATATTCACGTTCATGGGTCTAACATTAAGGACTGAAATTTTGTTTTGACTGCTTTACTGGGATTTCTTTTCTCTGATATATCGTTTGGTAGGAAGTAAGGAAATAAAGTTCTCACAAATTTGAAGTCAGGTCTTGTCTCACATTGATGGAGAATCTTAATGATGATATGAGATTAGAAATCTTTTCACGTCTTCCTCCCTTGCAACTTTTGAAGTGCAAACTTGTTTGCAAAAATTGGGAGAATCTTCTCTCGCTTCAAAAAGTGGGTCTTCTTTTCTTGATTGAACCATCTCTCCGTGACAGAAACCTACAGCTTCACTTTGGAGATTATGAGGAAATTTTTAGCATGAGCCGCTCCAGTGGGGAGGAGTTTACATATCAAAACCTTACAAAGATCAATCATCCGGCCATTAATAAGCGATCATGCGTGTTAGTGGATATGATGATTGGTTCTTGCAATGGTTTGGTTTGCTTTTGTATACCCCATAACAAAATCGATGATCCTGTCTACATCTGCAATCCTATCACTACCGAATATATTAACCTTCCCCGGTTATTAAATCATAAGAATGGTTATGTAGTGAGTGGATTTGGCTACCATCCTTTGATTGACAAGTACAAGGTCATTCGAATCCATTATCCAAGATCACATGATTCTCAAGGAGTCCCAATCACCCTAGGATCCGTCGAGGTATATACACTTGGGAGCGGTACTGGATGGAGAAGCATAGGAGAAGTCACCTATGACTTCTCAAGGAGTGGTGTCCTTGCGAATGGATCACTCTATTGGCTAGACTACAAGCAGAAAAGAATAGTGGCTTTTGATTTGGCAGATGAAGAGTTTCGATTGCTCCCAACGTTACCACCATGTTTCAACGGTAACAAAAAGGCCACATACCACGTCAAGGTGTTGGGAGGGGATTTATGTCTTGTTCATTCAGAGCCCTATGAGCCTATAGACATATGGTCATTCAAAAATAAGGAGATAAAAACGGATGTCCACGGTGATAAAGAAGAGAGGTACCAATCTTGGAGTTGGAGTCTGGAGTTTCGTATACCATGTTCACTCCTCCACACGAAGCATTATTTGTACGAACCTTTCGCTCTCACGAAGAAGCACCAGGTTTTGTTGTGGATACATGATTCAGCTATTTATTGTTATGACAAGAAAACCGAAAGCTTAAATGAAGTTGTGGGAGAAGATCAAAATAGGATGGGTTTGTTTCAAGGAATCCCACACATGAACAGCCTTATTTCGATGAAAGCTCTAGGTGAAAAGTTTAAGAGTAGAACACATCAAAAGAAGGAAAAAAAGAATCGAGAAAGGATAAGATAATGGATATGTTCTTTCTGGTACTCATAATTTTTCAAGTTCCAGAGGGAAGAACTAAGAGACAGACTTGTTGTTAATTGCATATTTTCTTTCTTGATTGGTTAATGAGTTGGCAGTTTGTTGATTTTACATGTTTCATTATTTTATTTATTTTTTCGTTTGCTCTGTCGTTAGAATACACGCATTCAACTCAAAACGAATCCTTAATAAACCGCAAGATTTTAGATTTACACTCGTGCTGGCTGGTCCAAGCCTTCTAACTCGACCAACCAACCCAAATACCATCCCTACCTTTAACTGACAAGTTATCAGCCGAACTGCTCACATTCTTCATATATGAAAATACCTGGAAGTTCGGACGACAAAATTAATAACACAAAAAAAATTAAAAAAAAAAAAGAAATTAAGAAATTTAATATAGAAAAAGAGCTAGAACGGGCCCCTAGCTCAGTTGGTCATCCCCGTTTCTCAAAGTTTAATGCGCTCCAGGAGGCCCCGAGTTCGAGTCCCCAATGGCGTAATATTGCAGGAATTAACATGGAAGGTAGTGTTAGTTTGCCACCTTGTAACACAATCTCAGCCCCCTCCCGCCGTTTCGGCTCCCTTGGCTAGGTTACCCATGAGGCTCGCTGGAGGTTAGCACAGCAATCTGTTCAATTAATGTAATAGTATTTCGTTGGAACTTAGCTTGTTCGGCTTCCAACTAGTTTCATGTAATAATATCCATCCAATAAGATAAAAAAAATACAAAAATTATTTTAAATTAATATTTATGTTTTTATCTTTATTTGATATGCCTCCACATATGGGTCATTAACTGCCTAATTGGGTAATAGTGAATTGTATTTTACAAAATAGTTAATCCGGTAATAGTGAATTTTAGTTGAGAATATAGTTAAGAGAAAAGACGGATCAAATGGGAAGCTTACATTTTTGCCTCATAAATAGCAGTGGTGTTTTTTTCTTTTGTTAAAATAGTTTGGTTCATTAAATTAGGATGTCTTTTGCATACTCCCTCCGTACTTATTATATAGGCGGAATTTTCATTTTTCCTTGTACCATTATATAGACGGAGTCCAAATTTCAAAACAATTTTTTACTTCTATTACCCTTATTTATTTGCTTGGAAATCCTCACAATTAAGTTTATGTCTCTAACATAGCGAATATAATAAAGGATAAAATAGGAAAAGTCATGGATATTTATGAAATTAAAAAAGAATTTTTAATCTAAGAGAATTGGTCCCTCCACCTATATATGTGGTACGGAGAGAGTATTTTAATTTTAATGATTTTGAGACGATTGATGTCACAAAATATATGTTGTGTCTATTGTCAAATTAATTTTGTCTTCATGTAAATTCGAAATCTACAGCAGCTAGAGATAAACTTCGACAACAATTTTATTACTAACATCCTATTTTAGTCGGTGTTATGCCAAATCTGTCTTGGAACATCACAAATTTGTCTCTGCATGTGGGTATGAAAGCAAAAATTTAGTGCGAAATGAATAAACATCAATCCTATAAGTAGAATAGCAGAATTATATTGTAAATTAATTATTCCAGCTCTGTTCAATAGATACTTTTTCACAGCAGCAGGTTTAGCAGGTTCTTCATCAAAACTTTCATTAGAGCTACTTTTCTTTTTTGAAGCAGGCTTTGCAGCAGGTTTAGCTTCCTGATGGAATGAGCAGTGGAAATAAAATGAGGCTGAGGCTAATGAGTGACAGTAGATTAATGGTAACTGAGAAAGGTTGTGTATCGAGTGTCAGGATATATACAGTGCATCAAACTGATATTAAACAAATCTATGTACATTTCATTATTTTCGACAATGGATAGCAATAGGAATCACATGAATCCTGAAGAAAAGAACAAGATAGATAGCTTGGAAATTTTTATCTGTTTTACTGCGGATATAATGTTTTATAAATTTGAAATCAGTTTAGATTCACTATGAGCTTAAGTTTTTCATGGAATATTCTATTTTAACTGATGAGCGATTGGATTTTGTTTTATTTTTCATAATATTTTTCTAACTAACATCCACAACTTGGCGTATTAGCTTCTGCGATTTATAAACGTGAAATGCCATGGGGTCTTAGAATATTTTTCCTAAAGGACAGAGCCTTTAACTGTACTCATATCTACGGTCTAAAAACACTTAATAGATTGGATGTGTAAATTAAAAAATCCATATATTTGTTTGCTTACGGTTCACTCATGCGTTAAACTGACATTAAGAGAATGTCACTATGGTTGTGGATCTTATGTTTTCTTGGTTTTGGTTACATTTGCTTTTTCTTAAAGAGGAGTAGGACAAGTATTTTTTACTCGTATTGTGCAGCTTCTGATTCAACCTTCACAGCGACCACAAAATCCCTTCCATACCCTCCATAATCATTAGTGGTTGCAATTGTGATTCCTGGACATGATCATGAGCATGAATTAGGCTGAGGAGAAATTTAAGTTGGCATCATAGGCTTAACTTTCATCTTATAATGATAAAATGGGAGAAAAATTTGTTTCATATATTGTATTTAAATATTTTTGTCGTCAGTTCCACAATGTTAAGGAATATTAGGAATGTGCACTCGGTCCTTTCCTCTCTTTTAAAACAGGGTGTAACAATTCATTTTTTCCGTGTTAATGTCAAGGTATATATGGTGGTGACAAGTCTGCAACTGCGTGTTATCCAAACGCAAAATCTTATCTTTGTGCCTTAGGTCCATACCAGTACTTGAATAATTGTTGCTGCAACACAAAATGCGTGCAGATATTTTTTTGGACACCCTTTTAAGTTTACCCACAGGTTTAGTTGGCACCTTAGCGAAAAATATCGAACTGATGCTTCGGAATATAGCCTGCTACAGCGTCCAGTCCATGCAACCTTGATTCAACAAAGGGGATTTTAAAGTAGTTCAACACAAACTGAATGGGACAACATAAGACTATTGTGACACTCGCTGACACCGGCTATTTTCAATTTGCAAGCCCTATATGAGTAGGTGCTAAACATGGATACTAACAGGGGTTAAAAATTTGCAAACGTTATATAATTTTTTTACATCCTAAGGTAAATTGATGATAACCCCTATGGCTATTAGCAATCTTTCTAAATCAGATAATCCAAGTAACATAACATGCTAACAGTGGGCACTGGCAAAAACAAATCATATCCCGGGCCATTATGGCACGGGTTATTATCTAGTAGTATAAACATAATCAGGCCAACCATGTCTTCCAAAAGCACCCGAGGAGCAATAAACTAATGTGCACAGGTAAGGCTGAATATGGTCATCCTATCCTATAAAATGAAGACAAATGGCAAACAAAAAGAGAGTGAGAAAATCATCAATACTTTTGGTACCCGTACACCAATGAAAAGTGTGGGGGATAGATCGCCAATTGTTTCCATCGAAAATTATGCCAACATTTTGTAGAAATACAAGTAAGAAATAGTTCCTCAAGTAAGAACTTTAGCTTTCTCCTTCTCTCGGATCTGAATTACCGATATACGGTGCAGATAAGGGATTTTCAGTGTGGAGGCATGATTGTCTACCTGCATTAACATCCAGTAAGTTACAATCTGCGCACTTATATGGATTTCCAAAGTGAAAAGATGACAATTGTAACTATTACTTGTTTTTCTAATGATTCGAAGCTCTAAATCTTTGTAGAAAATGTGCCAATCCAAAATATCATACATGTTCCAAGAACTTTATTATGTTTAATCTATATCTGAAGAGCTGTGAATGTAAACTGGTCACCTTCAAAATGGATAAGAATTATGCAAATGATTATTCAAACTGAAGTAAAAAGTGCTTTGAAGTAATATGTACCAGATTACAGAAAAGGATGCAGACACGATAAAAATTGAAGAGAGAAAACTAATCCAACTGCGATAAACAAATTCATACTCTAGAGCAGCTTGATTTAAAAGTCTTGATGTTTACTAAGCCAACCTCCTCATTAGACCCCATCTCTGAATTCTAAAAAATAAAATTAAAACATTATTATGAGATATGTTATCTAATTAAATTAAGAGAACCCATAAATGCATATTAGAATTATTGAAACAGAAAGCTAATCATACTAAAAATCAACTTCTATATGCTATGAGGGATTAAAATCAGTCATTCGCTTAAGAAAAATATCTAAAGTACCTGACGTTCGCTGCCAAGAGAGTTGGATGACTCATGACTCGGAGGGATTATTTCTGTTTGGTTGAACTGTAGGGCTGAACATGGTTTCGGTTTTCCGCTGAAACCAGACCGAACCAGACCAATTAGGAAGAAACCAAACCGAACCATTTACTAATGGATTGGTTATGGTGTAGAAAGTGGAAAACCGATAGTGTAGGTTTTGGTTTGGTTTGACCACTAAAACCGAACCAAAAACCATTGAAAAACCGATTAATTTTTAAACTTAGTTTTTACCTTGATTTACAAGTGTTAGATTCTACTCATTGATTTAGAGGATAAATAGAAACCCTAAATCTAATATTTCATTATAATACTCTCCCTCTTTATCATCCTCTTAGTCGCCTCCCTTCTCCGCCCCTAACTACACAGCCACTGCTGCTACTCGACTTTCTACTTCCCTTCTTCCTTCTTTTTTGTTTGTCAATAACTAAATTAAGATATATTATATATCTTTTTTTGATCTCTAGATTTAGAGTATGCTTTAACTATTTTTGATTTTTTTTTTTGTCTGTAAATTTGTGTAAACCAATACTATCGGCAGTTACGATTTTTTTATCTGTAAATTTGTGTATTTGTTTTTTGTTTGAGTCATTTGACATAATTATTGGTTAACGAAAAACCACTGGGACAAACCGAAACCGGTTGGAACCATTTGGAAACCGAACCAATGGTTAATGGATTGATTTGATTTAGATTTTTAGAAACCGATAATATTGGTTTCGGTTTTGGTTTGGCTAGAAACCGAACCAAAACCGACCATGAACAGCCCTAACTGATATTACTACTGCTTTTAATCCTCCTTTTTTGCCATTCTTTGGTCTCAATTTCTTTCTATATCTGGATTGAACAACAAGGAATTTAGTTTTAAAACGCATATAATTAACATAACGCAAACAAAACTAACCATAAAAATTCAAGGTGACCAAATTTGTGGTACAACCCCAATCAAATGCTGGGATTAATTAAAACTCCATCTTAAATTAATTATACAAAAACCCCAAAATTTTAAAAAATTGATACAAAAACCCCAAATTTCAAAATTGGTTTCATCAAAAAAAAAATTATGATGAAACCAAAAATTGGTTTCGTCAAATTCTAAGAGGTTTCATCAAATTTTACGATGAAACGAAATTTTGGTTTCATCAAAATTTTATTTTCTTGAATTTTTGTGTTACTTTTCTTTTGACGGGTTTTTTGTGGATGGATAGTGATTCCTTTGGGGTTATCACTCGCGGACCGCAACACAAAAGTTAAACATCTTGGTTTCTTTCAGTTGCGAAAATTATAGGTAAGCCCATGAGTTTTAGAAGCACTTTGCAGCAATGATTTGCAGTTGTCATTACGCAGGAAATGCCATGCTTTACAAAGCCATATGAAACTCAAGAAAATTTCTGAAACAATATAGGAGCGTTAGTGAGAGAGACAAACCTTTTGATGATGAGAAGATCGCTAAGGGATTGTAGTAAATCCATAAAGAACGTCCAGGTTTTCCGACGACACACAACCCAACGTAGCGGATTGAACTACTGCAAAACCCCAATTTATGCGTACTTAAATGATCATCATATAAAGAAGGTATTTAAATGATTATACCTTAAAATCAATGACCGCGTCAAGTGAATCCTTTTCGGCAAAAAAGGATTCTTATCGAAATTAATGACCACTTCAAGTGAATCCTTTTGGCTTCTGCTTTTGATGAAGCAAATACTTAATTTTTCGAAGCAGAAGTAAATTTTCATAGTTTAGTTTGAATACAATAACAAAATTAAATAATAAACAAAAAAAAAAAACTAAAGAGCGAACCAAAAATAATCTGCATCAAGAGTTTACCTTCCTCTTCGTCGTTCAGATTTACAAAGGAAAATCCAAAAATGAATATACAGAAAGTTAATCAAAGTAATTTAATGAACATGTAAAAATGACCGGAAAGAGAAGAACAGCTAAATCCGAATATCAATCTCCAAGCAGAAAACCATTCTTGAGGCGAGATGAGTGATGGAAAAGAAAAAACCCTATTTTCTGCAAGTATGTCACCTATATCAGCTATGTAAAGAGAACAGGGCCCACCACTCGGTAGAGTCAGTTTTTTCGATCGGTCCAAAATTGTTGTTCGTGTTTTCCATTTCAATGATTCAGTGCAGACCGCCCAATAAACACCACCAAAACCGTCGTGTGAGAGGGAGAGGGGATGGTGGGACTAGGGATGCACAACGGTAGGGTGGGTAGGATATGACCTATTTCGTCGGCGGGTAAGAAACTTTTTCCCTGCAACCCTATCCGCCATTAAATGGATAAGATCCTACCCGACTCATTATTTGGCGGGTCGGGTAGGATAGGATAGCGGGTATAATCGTTTTAAACATAACATATGATATACGAAATAGGATAAAACGATTTTGCCTCGAAAATTTCATCTGAAGACTTCACAAGACCTGAAATTTCATCTGAAGACTTCGCAAGACCTAATGGGATTGTCGTGAAAGACGGTGATGGGGCTGAAATTTCATTAGGGCCATTACAGAGAATGTTCACCTTTCTAAGCCCTCCTATAACTTGGTTAGCTACAAGTTTTACCACCTGCATGGCGTTGAAGCAAAACCTGCAGCGCAGTCAAAATCTTTATGAACCAGCTGCTTGGCTGAGATGTAATGATTAACCAAGAGCCTATGGTTGTTTGTTTGGATACCGCGGTTAAGGTGATTCTTAATAAATTCAGAGCTACAAAGTAGATCATGCCAAAGCTTGCATACACACTTACATGTTAAGATGGAATTCACTGGTAACTTTAGAAACATCTCTGCGTGAATATCTTCTGGAGTAGCTCTGACATATATATATATATATATATAGCTGTTGCTTCGTGATTTTTCTTCTTTAGCTCGTAAGAGATTAAGGTTTTCAAGTGAAAGATTCATTTTTAGCGTTTCTATCTCTTATTTATTTGCTTGAAGTGCACAATATCACAAGTAAAAAACTTTGGATACCAATCCGCAACAAGTTTGAATTCATAGTTCGCCTAGGAAAAGGAAAATTCTCTTTGTTCGGTTTTCTCACGGATTTAAAGAAGGTGGCTCTATTTCCATTATCAATTAAATTTTGGTCATCTGGCTAGGCTTGAGAAGAAGAAGAAAGGGCTTCGTGATTCGTAAACTCTAATGTGACATATAAAGATCAAAAATACCAGTCGTTAAATTATATTTGCCATATAGAAAAAAAAGCGCTGGTTATGCTAAAGTTGATCTCGGGTTGGGAAGAAGCACTTTTACTAGTCGCAAAGTCATAAATCATAATCGGTAATTCAAATTCCACCAGTTATTCTGGTTATTACAATAAAAAATTGGATTTCGAATGCCTTTAGTTTTCCACAAGGTCATTGGCCAGCTTTGTTTTTTGGGTGTAGAGGAGATTAGCTAGAGGCTCTACTTTATGTTAGTGACCTTCCTTCAGCACCTTGTTTTTTGCATTATTTATTTTATTTCTTGGTTCCAAGGACCTTTATCTATGCCGAGAGACAAGTTTTGCGACCTGCATGGAGTTGACACTTTATGGTAGATGCATGCCAACATCCCTTTGCTGGCTTTCATTCCTGAAGCTGATGTTTGTGTACTGTATATGCATGCCTGATTTGATATGTCTCTCGATATTTAGGTCACTTTTGAAGTTGTTATTTTGTATACGACATCTACAGTTAGGAAACATCTAATATATCGAATTTATATTGGTACCGGAAATTGACTATTGCCTGAGAATTTCTATAATTAGTTGTGTTTTCAGTCTATAAATAGAGGGGTAGCACCTTAGAAAATTAAGGGTGAATGCAAGTAGCATCATATCATAGGGTAAAGAGAGGTGAAAGCTGGGAGGTGTGTCCAAACTGTCGGAGGATTAAGAGGAGTGTCCGTGAAATTAAGTGCTGATGTTAGAGGAAGATAGTTTTTCACAATCGGTGAACATAGCTAGGGGTGCACATATGTTATGTTTAAGCATATGTTATGCGGGTAAGAAAGGACAGGATTATTTGGTCTTTTACATATGTTAGGCGGGTAAGCGGGTAGGGTAGGATAATTTCGGATTTTATCCGTCACCCTACCCATTTGACGGCGGATAAAATAGTGTTTACCCGTCACCCTACCCGTCAATGGCGGGTAGGATAGGATGACGGGTAAGGGTAGGATATGTGCACCCCTAGGTGGGACACATCGTCAGGGAGTTAGAAGGGGGCCATTAAAGGGTGAGCCAGGTCTACCAGCTGAGTCTAGGCGGTTTTGGAGGAGTTCTATGGGACGGTCTGTTAAAAAAAATTGTTTCCATTTATATCCTCTTTGGATGTGTTTTTTACTTTCCCTCGGGCGTTATGCATTGCATTTTTTGATCTATTACAATCTTTGATCAAGCTCATATATTGTACGGGAATACAGATATGAGGAAGCTGGTATATTGATTCGTCAATTTTCAAAAAGTGAGATACAAAATACTTAAAGATTCGTGTATATATATATTAAAAAAATATTTTAGTAAAATGAATCATATAAATATAAAATTATTTAAATACTATTTGGAATATTAAATATAAAATTATTTAAATACTATTTGGAAAATTAAAATTAAATCTCGCTCGTCCATCACTCATCAATATTGTTTTTATCAAAGAGCATTGTTCGTTAAGTGAAAGATCTGCAACTTCATTTCTAATGATACCCCACATTCTACTTTCTCCTTTCGTATAATTTTCACTTTTTCATGAAAGGAGACGAAAATTACTATGAACAAACACTAAATCTGAGTTTGTTGGGAATAATATATATATGCTCTAATTATTATATTATATATAAGAAATATTCGTTCTTAGAGTATCCGAGCAGTATCCCTGAGTATCCCCTACCCTTTTCGTACTTAATATAAAAAATGATACTTTCAATGGAGTATCCGATATATATCCCCAAGTATCCTAAGTATCTGACATTGCTACGGCGTCTGATACGGATATGTCATCGGTTTTATTTCGTACTTCATAAATTACAATTGTGGAAGCTCAGAATTCTACAATAACCTGTTAAATCTGTTTAAAGCTTTTGGTTCGAGTAATGTTATATATTTAAATAGAAAGTTTCTTCTTGTGGTAGATAGGATAACTAGAAAAAGAAGAATCGATCTTTTCTTGTTTGCAGACCTTTCATGAGATAAAAAATCTTTTTTTACTGATAATAGATTAGAGCCTGCTATTATCTAATGTAATGCAACTTTCCTTCCCTTTTTGTCAGAAAAAAAGTTATAGAAAAACCTGTAGATTAAAGAAGAAAAAAAGAGGTTAATTCCAATAATTTATTGATTTGTCTCCACTTCGAAATCATAACTTAAAATGTAATATAGGCTCAACTTCCCTAATAAAATTATTAAAGAGTCCACAAGATAGCAAACTCATAATAGAATCTAGGAACTAAAAATTAGGTGGCTTACATTTGTAACGAATAATAGGATGATAATTTATACTATTCGTGGAGACGTACTTGCCTGATCAAACAAACAGGGTCTTTTTAAATTTAGACAGTGGGATGGATAGTACCCTGATATTTTTGAAGATAATGGATGAGACGATGACGACCACGGGCGTATCCTTTATTTCTTCAGTGTCCAAGTTACGACTTAGCTTAGTGGTTGCCTCATCTATACAGTTATCTTAACATTGTTTCCGCTGGAAAAAAGATAGGGTGTAAGTCGAAAGCAAGACTATGTACAGGTAAACTGTTACTTTTGTAACTTGAAAAATGCAAAGCATGAGAGTTACAAATACCTAAGGTCTTGGAGCGTGAACTCGCGCATCATGCAAGGCTGACCATTGGCTCTCTTCATTTCTGCAGATTTGTCAGACTGCACACCCATGGAAAAAAAAGGTATCAAATAACATAAAAAAGTGGGTATACGTTACGCCAGACACTAATCAATAATTGAGTGGCTACACAGTAAAGATTACTAGTGAGGTAGGTGTTCGCCAAACGCCATTCCAGATCTTCGTATTTGGAAAAAGTGAACTTGTGATGAGGGATTTCGATTGAAGTGCCTCATAGATATTTCTCCTCAGTATCCCAGTTGAAGAAAAGGCGGTGTTCATTGTGATCTGGCCGAAATATCTTTTTATCACCAAGAGTGGCGAACCTGTTCAGGGAATATATTCCACCAAGCGTAGCAATGGATCGAATTTCCAAATGAGCTTCTTTGGTACTACGCCATGCAGTTCATTCCCCTGTGTCAGGCACAAATGTTATTTGATGAAGTCAGATGCCAGATTGTAATAAACATATGGTTGTTACCCTAAAATCAAACATAAGTATAATTCACTACAGCCAGTGAATTACGATAATTTGAACATGGAATTTCAAAATATAGAACAGACTATTTCCAACTGTTATTGCATGTAGGGGGAAATACCTATCTAACTTCAAATTTTTAGTATGTACCAAAGATTTTAGATATATTTGATTCAATGTACAGAAATATATACTAAAAATATGATATGTTCAATACGACATTAGAGATGAGACTACAGGACAAACATATTTCAGATACAAATTCAGATGCTTACACTGTCATCGAGCATGAAGACGTCCAGGCTAGTGACCTCGTTGGTACCCATGAAATCTAGTACATTCCAGTTTCTTGATATTCGAACGCGAGTCATCCATTTTGTGCCTTCTTCGGTGTCACCAATATGAAATAAGGTTTTATAGGTGTTTGCCTAACGTTCGGAAGGGCATCTGGGGATCCATTTGAATACAATGAAAGAGTATGGACTGCATAAAATTGGAAACAAATAGTCAGCAAAAGTATCACCAATGACATAAATATACACAGCAGGGACATCACAAATTATTTTGAAAGCAAAAATATTGTCAAATTAATGTCACAAATATATGTTGTGTCTATTGTCAAATTAATTTTTTCTTCATGTAAATTCGAAATCTACAGCACCTAGAGATAAACTTCGACAACAATTTTATTACTAACATCATATTTTAGTCGGTGTTATGCCAAATCTGTCTTGGAACATCACAAATTTGTCTCTGCATGTGGGTATGAAAGCAAAAATTTAGTGCGAAATGAATAAACATCAATCCTATAAGTAGAATATCAGAATTATATTGTAAATTAATTATTCCAGCTCTGTTCAATAAATATTTTTTCACTGCAGCAGGTTTAGCAGGTTCTTCATCAGAACTTTCATTAGAGCTACTTTTCTTTTTTGAAGCAGGCTTTGCAGCAGGTTTAGCTTCCTGATGGAATGAGCAGTGGAAATAAAATTCAGTAAAACATCATATCAATCAGATTAGGTTATTATCAATCTGTGGTAATACGTACAAATAGATTTGTTTTATAGATAGTTATTTTTTATCACAGTCTTGATTTAGTTTTTATTCTGATTGCATTTATTCTATTTTTTTTTTGATAACTATGTATGTTCTATTATTTTGTAGGATTGTTGAAATTTACAGACGTATTTGTTCATCCAAGCTAAGTTATGGGGAAACCCTAATAGCCACTCATGAAACGATCTCTCAATTCAGGTGATTTTTGTATTCAACTCACTGATTTTACTTTCAAATTTTCTTTTTAATTTTCAAAATTATATGTGATGGTTCCCACTCAAAAAAAAATCGTCGATATTTAATGTTTGTTAAAATTTTGTAGCATTTATGGTTGATCTTGATATATCCTCGAGAGTGTTATTGCTATCCCGTGTTAATTTACATGATAAATCTGTGAAATTGCTATTTAGAGTGCCGAGACATTATAAACTATAAATTTCAAGTCTTTCATTTGTTTCATTTGTTTACTGATTGACAAAGGCTTATCAAAGTTCTACTAATATTAGTATATACAGCTTGTGGCCCTATATTCTCAAGTGCCATAAATACACAATATGTTTTTTTTTAGAATAAATCATATCGCGTGGGTCTTGACATTTTGGCGTCTTTTCATTTATGTTTGTCTAATTCTAAAGTTTTCTAAAAATCTATGTATACTCTTCCAAGACTATATATAAAAACATCAATCATGTTCATGCAGGATGGGAAAATCTCTTTACCATATCAAAGCGGGACGGGCGAGTTTTACCAAATCATATCGGGACTGGGCGAGGCAAGGCGAAGCCGAAGCCGAGCTTTACCAAATCAAAAATATAGTTCAAAGAAAAAGATGCCCGATACGTAACACATGTATACAATATTTTTTAACATGATTTGAATTCAGATGTTCATGCATAATACCGTAGCTTTAGGACCATTACTCCGATGGTTGGTGCATAACTATACCATTGTATTTGTAATTGTAGATGGAATTGGTGAACCAAGTTTAGTATTAATAGATTTCTTAATCCTAGTTTGTTTGTGATAACAAAAGTACGTCTTTTTGCGTCTCTCGGCGTATATATATATATACATAGAGGCAGCGTCAATATTCACGTTCATGGGTCTAACATTAAGGACTGAAATTTTGTTTTGACTGCTTTACTGGGATTTCTTTTCTCTGATATATCGTTTGGTAGGAAGTAAGGAAATAAAGTTCTCACAAATTTGAAGTCAGGTCTTGTCTCACATTGATGGAGAATCTTAATGATATGAGATTAGAAATCTTTTCACGTCTTCCTCCCTTGCAACTTTTGAAGTGCAAACTTGTTTGCAAAAATTGGGAGAATCTTCTCTCGCTTCAAAAAGTGGGTCTTCTTTTCTTGATTGAACCATCTCTCCGTGACAGAAACCTACAGCTTCACTTTGGAGATTATGAGGAAATTTTTAGCATGAGCCGCTCCAGTGGGGAGGAGTTTACATATCAAAACCTTACAAAGATCAATCATCCGGCCATTAATAAGCGATCATGCGTGTTAGTGGATATGATGATTGGTTCTTGCAATGGTTTGGTTTGCTTTTGTATACCCCATAACAAAATCGATGATCCTGTCTACATCTGCAATCCTATCACTACCGAATATATTAACCTTCCCCGGTTATTAAATCATAAGAATGGTTATGTAGTGAGTGGATTTGGCTACCATCCTTTGATTGACAAGTACAAGGTCATTCGAATCCATTATCCAAGATCACATGATTCTCAAGGAGTCCCAATCACCCTAGGATCCGTCGAGGTATATACACTTGGGAGCGGTACTGGATGGAGAAGCATAGGAGAAGTCACCTATGACTTCTCAAGGAGTGGTGTCCTTGCGAATGGATCACTCTATTGGCTAGACTACAAGCAGAAAAGAATAGTGGCTTTTGATTTGGCAGATGAAGAGTTTCGATGGCTCCCAACGTTACCACCATGTTTCAACGGTAACAAAAAGGCCACATACCACGTCAAGGTGTTGGGAGGGGATTTATGTCTTGTTCATTCAGAGCCCTATGAGCCTATAGACATATGGTCATTCAAAAATAAGGAGATAAAAACGGATGTCCACGGTGATAAAGAAGAGAGGTACCAATCTTGGAGTTGGAGTCTGGAGTTTCGTATACCATGTTCACTCCTCCACACGAAGCATTATTTGTACGAACCTTTCGCTCACACGAAGAAGCACCAGGTTTTGTTGTGGATACATGATTCAGCTATTTATTGTTATGACAAGAAAACCGAAAGCTTAAATGAAGTTGTGGGAGAAGATCAAAATAGGATGGGTTTGTTTCAAGGAATCCCACACATGAACAGCCTTATTTCGATGAAAGCTCTAGGTGAAAAGTTTAAGAGTAGAACACATCAAAAGAAGGAAAAAAAGAATCGAGAAAGGATAAGATAATGGATATGTTCTTTCTGGTACTCATAATTTTTCAAGTTCCAGAGGGAAGAACTAAGAGACAGACTTGTTGTTAATTGCATATTTTCTTTCTTGATTGGTTAATGAGTTGGCAGTTTGTTGATTTTACATGTTTCATTATTTTATTTATTTTTTCGTTTGCTCTGTCGTTAGAATACACGCATTCAACTCAAAACGAATCCTTAATAAACCGCAAGATTTTAGATTTACACTCGTGCTGGCTGGTCCAAGCCTTCTAACTCGACCAACCAACCCAAATACCATCCCTACCTTTAACTGACAAGTTATCAGCCGAACTGCTCACATTCTTCATATATGAAAATACCTGGAAGTTCGGACGACAAAATTAATAACAAAAAAAAATTAAAAAAAAAAGAAATTAAGAAATTTAATATAGAAAAAGAGCTAGAACGGGCCCCTAGCTCAGTTGGTCATCCCCGTTCCTCAAAGTTTAATGCGCTCCAGGAGGCCCCGAGTTCGAGTCCCCAATGGCGTAATATTGCAGGAATTAACATGGAAGGTAGTGTTAGTTTGCCACCTTGTAACACAATCTCAGCCCCCTCCCGCCGTTTCGGCTCCCTTGGCTAGGTTACCCATGAGGCTCGCTGGAGGTTAGCACAGCAATCTGTTCAATTAATGTAATAGTATTTCGTTGGAACTTAGCTTGTTCGGCTTCCAACTAGTTTCATGTATAATATCCATCCATAAGATAAAAAAATACAAAAATTATTTTAAATTAATATTTATGTTTTTATCTTTATTTGATATGCCTCCACATATGGGTCATTAACTGCCTAATTGGGTAATAGTGAATTGTATTTTACAAAATAGTTAATCCGGTAATAGTGAATTTTAGTTGAGAATATAGTTAAGAGAAAAGACGGATCAAATGGGAAGCTTACATTTTTGCCTCATAAATAGCAGTGGTGTTTTTTTCTTTTGTTAAAATAGTTTGGTTCATTAAATTAGGATGTCTTTTGCATACTCCCTCCGTACTTATTATATAGGCGGAATTTTCATTTTTCCTTGTACCATTATATAGACGGAGTCCAAATTTCAAAACAATTTTTTACTTCTATTACCCTTATTTATTTGCTTGGAAATCCTCACAATTGAGTTTATGTCTCTAACATAGGGAATATAATAAAAGATAAAATAGGAAAAGTCATGGATATTTATGAAATTAAAAAAGAATTTTTAATCTAAGAGAATTGGTCCCTCCGCCTATATATGTGGTACGGAGAGAGTATTTTAATTTTAATGATTTTGAGACGATTGATGTCACAAAATATATGTTGTGTCTATTGTCAAATTAATTTTGTCTTCATGTAAATTCGAAATCTACAGCAGCTAGAGATAAACTTCGACAACAATTTTATTACTAACATCCTATTTTAGTCGGTGTTATGCCAAATCTGTCTTGGAACATCACAAATTTGTCTCTGCATGTGGGTATGAAAGCAAAAATTTAGTGCGAAATGAATAAACATCAATCCTATAAGTAGAATAGCAGAATTATATTGTAAATTAATTATTCCAGCTCTGTTCAATAGATACTTTTTCACAGCAGCAGGTTTAGCAGGTTCTTCATCAAAACTTTCATTAGAGCTACTTTTCTTTTTTGAAGCAGGCTTTGCAGCAGGTTTAGCTTCCTGATGGAATGAGCAGTGGAAATAAAATGAGGCTGAGGCTAATGAGTGACAGTAGATTAATGGTAACTGAGAAAGGTTGTGTATCGAGTGTCAGGATATATACAGTGCATCAAACTGATATTAAACAAATCTATGTACATTTCATTATTTTCGACAATGGATAGCAATAGGAATCACATGAATCCTGAAGAAAAGAACAAGATAGATAGCTTGGAAATTTTTATCTGTTTTACTGCGGATATAATGCTTTATAAATTTGAAATCAGTTTAGATTCACTATGAGCTTAACTTTTTCATGGAATATTCTATTTTAACTGATGAGCGATTGGATTTTGTTTTATTTTTCATAATATTTTTCTAACTAACATCCACAACTTGGCGTATTAGCTTCTGCGATTTATAAACGTGAAATGCCATGGGGTCTTAGAATATTTTTCCTAAAGGACAGAGCCTTTAACTGTACTCATATCTACGGTCTAAAAACACTTAATAGATTGGATGTGTAAATTAAAAATCCATATATTTGTTTGCTTACGGTTCACTCATGCGTTAAACTGACATTAAGAGAATGTCACTATGGTTGTGGATCTTATGTTTTCTTGGTTTTGGTTACATTTGCTTTTTCTTAAAGAGGAGTAGGACAAGTATTTTTTACTCGTATTGTGCAGCTTCTGATTCAACCTTCACAGCGACCACAAAATCCCTTCCATACCCTCCATAATCATTAGTGGTTGCAATTGTGATTCCTGGACATGATCATGAGCATGAATTAGGCTGAGGAGAAATTTAAGTTGGCATCATAGGCTTAACTTTCATCTTATAATGATAAAATGGGAGAAAAATTTGTTTCATATATTGTATTTAAATATTTTTGTCGTCAGTTCCACAATGTTAAGGAATATTAGGAATGTGCACTCGGTCCTTTCCTCTCTTTTAAAACAGGGTGTAACAATTCATTTTTTCCGTGTTAATGTCAAGGTATATATGGTGGTGACAAGTCTGCAACTGCGTGTTATCCAAACGCAAAATCTTATCTTTGTGCCTTAGGTCCATACCAGTACTTGAATAATTGTTGCTGCAACACAAAAAGTGCGTGCGTGCAGATATTTTTTTGGACACCCTTTTAAGTTTACCCACAGGTTTAGTTGGCACCTTAGCGAAAAATATCGAACTGATGCTTCGGAATATAGCCTGCTACAGCGTCCAGTCCATGCAACCTTGATTCAACAAAGGGATTTTAAAGTAGTTCAACACAAACTGAATGGGACAACGTAAGACTATTGTGACACTCGCTGACACCGGCTATTTTCAATTTGCAAGCCCTATATGAGTAGGTGCTAAACATGATACTAACAGGGGTTAAAAATTTGCAAACGTTATATAAATTTTTTTACATCCTAAGGTAAATTGATGATAACCCCTATGGCTATTAGCAATCTTTCTAAATCAGACTAATCCAAGTAACATAACATGCTAACAGTGGGCACTGGCAAAAACAAATCATCCCGGGCCATTATGGCACGGGTTATTATCTAGTAGTATAAACATAATCAGGCCAACCATGTCTTCCAAAAGCACCCGAGGAGCAATAAACTAATGTGCACAGGTAAGGCTGAATATGGTCATCCTATCCTATAAAATGAAGACAAATGGCAAACAAAAAAGAGAGTGAGAAAATCATCAATACTTTTGGTACCCGTACACCAATGAAAAGTGTGGGGGATAGATCGCCAATTGTTTCCATCGAAAATTATGCCAACATTTTGTAGAAATACAAGTAAGAAATAGTTCCTCAAGTAAGAACTTTAGCTTTTCTCCTTCTCTCGGATCTGAATTACCGATATACGGTGCAGATAAGGGATTTTCAGTGTGGAGGCATGATTGTCTACCTGCATTAACATCCAGTAAGTTACAATCTGCGCACTTATATGGAATTCCAAAGTGAAAAGATGACAATTGTAACTATTACTTGTTTTTCTAATGATTCGAAGCTCTAAATCTTTGTAGAAAATGTGCCAATCCAAAATATCATACATGTTCCAAGAACTTTATTATGTTTAATCTATATCTGAAGAGCTGTGAATGTAAACTGGTCACCTTCAAAATGGATAAGAATTATGCAAATGATTATTCAAACTGAAGTAAAAAGTGCTTTGAAGTAATATGTACCAGATTACAGAAAAGGATGCAGACACGATAAAAATTGAAGAGAGAAAACTAATCCAACTGCGATAAACAAATTCATACTCTAGAGCAGCTTGATTTAAAAGTCTTGATGTTTACTAAGCCAACCTCCTCATTAGACCCCATCTCTGAATTCTAAAAAATAAAATTAAAACATTATTATGAGATATGTTATCTAATTAAATTAAGAGAACCCATAAATGCATATTAGAATTATTGAAACAGAAAGCTAATCATACTAAAAATCAACTTCTATATGCTATGAGGGATTAAAATCAGTCATTCGCTTAAGAAAAATATCTAAAGTACCTGACGTTCGCTGCCAAGAGAGTTGGATGACTCATGACTCGGAGGGATTATTTCTGTTTGGTTGAACTGTAGGGCTGAACATGGTTTCGGTTTTCCGCTGAAACCAGACCGAACCAGACCAATTAGGAAGAAACCAAACCGAACCATTTACTAATGGATTGGTTATGGTGTAGAAAGTGGAAAACCGATAGTGTAGGTTTTGGTTTGGTTTGACCACTAAAACCGAACCAAAAACCATTGAAAAACCGATTAATTTTTAAACTTAGTTTTTACCTTGATTTACAAGTGTTAGATTCTACTCATTGATTTAGAGGATAAATAGAAACCCTAAATCTAATATTTCATTATAATACTCTCCCTCTTTATCATCCTCTTAGTCGCCTCCCTTCTCCGCCCCTAACTACAGCAGCCACTGCTGCTACTCGACTTTCTACTTCCCTTCTTCCTTCTTTTTTGTTTGTCAATAACTAAATTAAGATATATTATATATCTTTTTTTGATCTCTAGATTTAGAGTATGCTTTAACTATTTTTGATTTTTTTTTTGTCTGTAAATTTGTGTAAACCAATACTATCGGCAGTTACGATTTTTTTATCTGTAAATTTGTGTATTTGTTTTTTGTTTGAGTCATTTGACATAATTATTGGTTAACGAAAAACCACTGGGACAAACCGAAACCGGTTGGAACCATTTGGAAACCGAACCAATGGTTAATGGATTGATTTAGATTTTTAGAAACCGATAATATTGGTTTCGGTTTTGGTTTGGCTAGAAACCGAACCAAAACCGACCATGAACAGCCCTAACTGATATTACTGCTTTTAATACTCTCCTTTTTTTGCCTCATTCTTTGGTCTCAATTTCTTTCTATATCTGGATTGAACAACAAGGAATTTAGTTTTAAAACGCATATAATTAACATAACGCAAACAAAACTAACCATAAAAATTCAAGGTGACCAAATTTGTGGTACAACCCCAATCAAATGCTGGGATTAATTAAAACTCCATTTTAAATTAATTATACAAAAACCCCAAAATTTTAAAAAATTGATACAAAAACCCCAAATTTCAAAATTGGTTTCATCAAAAAAAAATTATGATGAAACCAAAAATTGGTTTCGTCAAATTCTAAGAGGTTTCATCAAATTTTACGATGAAACGAAATTTTGGTTTCATCAAAATTTTATTTTCTTGAATTTTTGTGTTACTTTTCTTTTGACGGGTTTTTTGTGGATGGATAGTGATTCCTTTGGGGTTATCACTCGCGGACCGCAACACAAAAGTTAAACATCTTGGTTTCTTTCAGTTGCGAAAATTATAGGTAGGCCCATGAGTTTTAGAAGCACTTTGCAGCAATGATTTGCAGTTGTCATTACGCAGGAAATGCCATGCTTTACAAAGCCATATGAAACTCAAGAAAATTTCTGAAACAATATAGGAGCGTTAGTGAGAGAGACAAACCTTTTGATGATGAGAAGATCGCTAAGGGATTGTAGTAAATCCATAAAGAACGTCCAGGTTTTCCGACGACACACAACCCAACGTAGCGGATTGAACTACTGCAAAACCCCAATTTATGCGTACTTAAATGATCATCATACAAAGAAGGTATTTAAATGATTATACCTTAAAATCAATGACCGCGTCAAGTGAATCCTTTTCGGCAAAAAAGGATTCTTATCGAAATTAATGACCACTTCAAGTGAATCCTTTTGGCTTCTGCTTTTGATGAAGCAAATACTTAATTTTTCGAAGCAGAAATAAATTTTCATAGTTTAGCTTGAATACAATAACAAAATTAAATAATAAACAAAAAAAAAATACTAAAGAGCGAACCAAAAATAATCTGCATCAAGAGTTTACCTTCCTCTTCGTCGTTCAGATTTACAAAGGAAAATCCAAAAATGAATATACAGAAAGTTAATCAAAGTAATTTAATGAACATGCAAAAATGACCGGAAAGAGAAGAACAATTAAATCCGAATATCAATCTCCAAGCAGAAAACCATTCTTGAGGCGAGATGAGTGATGGAAAAGAAAAAACCCTATTTTCTGCAAGTATGTCACCTATATCAGCTATGTAAAGAGAACAGGGCCCACCACTCGGTAGAGTCAGTTTTTTCGATCGGTCCAAAATTGTTGTTCGTGTTTTCTATTTCAATGATTCAGGGCAGACCGCCCAATAAACACCACCAAAACCGTCGTGTGAGAGGGAGAGGGGATGGTGGGACTAGGGATGCACAACGGTAGGGTGGGTAGGATATGACCTATTTCGTCGGCGGGTAAGAAACTTTTTCCCTGCCACCCTATCCGCCATTAAATGGATAAGATCCTAACCGACTCATTATTTGGCGGGTCGGGTAGGATAGGATAGCGGGTATAATCGTTTTAAACATAACATATGATATACGAAATAGGATAAAACGATTTTGCCTCGAAAATTTCATCTGAAGACTTCACAAGACCTGAAATTTCATCTGAAGACTTCGCAAGACCTAATGGGATTGTCGTGAAAGACGGTGATGGGGCTTAAATTTCATTAGGGCCATTACAGAGAATGTTCACCTTTCTAAGCCCTCCTATAACTTGGTTAGCTACAAGTTTTACCACCTGCATGGCGTTGAAGCAAAACCTGCAGCGCAGTCAAAATCTTTATGAACCAGCTGCTTGGCTGAGATGTAATAATTAACCAAGAGCCTATGGTTGTTTGTTTGGATACCGCGGTTAAGGTGATTCTTAATAAATTCAGAGCTACAAAGTAGATCATGCCAAAGCTTGCATACACACTTACATGTTAAGATGGAATTCACTGGTAACTTTAGAAACATCTCTGCGTGAATATCTTCTGGAGTAGCTCTGACATATATATATATATAGCTGTTGCTTCGTGATTTTTCTTCTTTAGCTCGTAAGAGATTAAGGTTTTCAAGTGAAAGATTCATTTTTAGCGTTTCTATCTCTTATTTATTTGCTTGAAGTGCACAATATCACAAGTAAAAAACTTTGGATACCAATCCGCAACAAGTTTGAATTCATAGTTCGCCTAGGAAAAGGAAAATTCTCTTTGTTCGGTTTTCTCACGGATTTAAAGAAGGTGGCTCTATTTCCATTATCAATTAAATTTTGGTCATCTGGCTAGGCTTGAGAAGAAGAAGAAGAAAGGGCTTCGTGATTCGTAAACTCTAATGTGACATATAAAGATCAAAAATACCAGTCGTTAAATTATATTTGCCATATAGAAAAAAAAGCGATGGTTATGCTAAAGTTGATCTCGGGTTGGGAAGAAGCACTTTTACTAGTCGCAAAGTCATAAATCATAATCGGTAATTCAAATTCCACCAGTTATTCTGGTTATTACAATAGAAAATTGGATTTCGAATGCCTTTAGTTTTCCACAAGGTCATTGGCCAGCTTTGTTTTTTGGGTGTAGAGGAGATTAGCTAGAGGCTCTACTTTATGTTAGTGACCTTCCTTCAGCACCTTGTTTTTTGCATTATTTATTTTATTTCTTGGTTCCAAGGACCTTTATCTATGCCGAGAGACAAGTTTTGCGACCTGCATGGCGTTGACACTTTATGGTAGATGCATGCCAACATCCCTTTGCTGGCTTTCATTCCTGAAGCTGATGTTTGTGTACTGTATATGCATGCCTGATTTGATATGTCTCTCGATATTTAGGTCACTTTTGAAGTTGTTATTTTGTATACGACATCTACAGTTAGGAAACATCTAATATATCGAATTTATATTGGTATCGGAAATTGACTATTGCCTGAGAATTTCTATAATTAGTTGTGTTTTCAGTCTATAAATAGAGGGGTAGCACCTTAGAAAATTAAGGGTGAATGCAAGTAGCATCATATCATAGGGTAAAGAGAGGTGAAAGCTGGGAGGTGTGTGCAAACTGTCGGAGGATTAAGAGGAGTGTCCGTGAAATTAAGTGCTGATGTTAGAGGAAGATAGTTTTTCACAATCGGTGAACATAGCTAGGGGTGCACATATGTTATGTTTAAGACATATGTTATGCGGGTAAGAAAGGACATGGATTATTTGGTCTTTTACATATGTTAGGCGGGTAAGCGGGTAGGGTAGGATAATTTCGGATTTTATCCGTCACCCTACCCATTTGACGGCGGATAAAATAGTGTTTACCCGTCACCCTACCCGTCAATGGCGGGTAGGATAGGATGACGGGTAAGGGTAGGATATGTGCACCCCTAGGTGGGACACATCGTCAGGGAGTTAGAAGGGGGCCATTAAAGGGTGAGCCAGGTCTACCAGCTGAGTCTAGGCGGTTTTGGAGGAGTTCTATGGGACGGTCTGTTAAAAAAAATTGTTTCCATTTATATCCTCTTTGGATGTGTTTTTTACTTTCCCTCGGGCGTTATGCATTGCATTTTTTGATCTATTACAATCTTTGATCAAGCTCATATATTGTACGGGAATACAGATATGAGGAAGCTGGTATATTGATTCGTCAATTTTCAAAAAGTGAGATACAAAATACTTAAAGATTCGTGTATATATATATTAAAAAAATATTTTAGTAAAATGAATCATATAAATATAAAAATTATTTAAATACTATTTGGAATATTAAATATAGAAATTATTTAAATACTATTTGGAAAATTAAAATTAAATCTCGCTCGTCCATCACTCATCAATATTGTTTTTATCAAAGAGCATTGTTCGTTAAGTGAAAGATCTGCAACTTCATTTCTAATGATACCCCACATTCTACTTTCTCCTTTCGTATAATTTTCACTTTTTCATGAAAGGAGACGAAAATTACTATGAACAAACACTAAATCTTGAGTTTGTTGGGAATAATAATATATATGCTCTAATTATTATATTATATATAAGAAATATTCGTTCTTAGAGTATCCGAGCAGTATCCCTGAGTATCCCCTACCCTTTTCGTACTTAATATAAAAAATGATACTTTCAATGGAGTATCCGATATATATCCCCAAGTATCCTAAGTATCTGACATTGCTACGGCGTCTGATACGGATATGTCATCGGTTTTATTTCGTACTTCATAAATTACAATTGTGGAAGCTCAGAATTCTACAATAACCTGTTAAATCTGTTTAAAGCTTTTGGTTCGAGTAATGTTATATATTTAAATAGAAAGTTTCTTCTTGTGGTAGATAGGATAACTAGAAAAAGAAGAATCGATCTTTTCTTGTTTGCAGACCTTTCATGAGATAAAAAATCTTTTTTTACTGATAATAGATTAGAGCCTGCTATTATCTAATGTAATGCAACTTTCCTTCCCTTTTTGACAGAAAAAAAGTTATAGAAAAACCTGTAGATTAAAGAAGAAAAAAAGAGGTTAATTCCAATAATTTATTGATTTGTCTCCACTTCGAAATCATAACTTAAAATGTAATATAGGCTCAACTTCCCTAATAAAATTATTAAAGAGTCCACAAGATAGCAAACTCATAATAGAATCTAGGAACTAAAAATTAGGTGGCTTACATTTGTAACGAATAATAGGATGATAATTTATACTATTCGTGGAGACGTACTTGCCTGATCAAACAAACAGGGTCTTTTTAAATTTAGACAGTGGGATGGATAGTACCCTGATATTTTTGAAGATAATGGATGAGACGATGACGACCACGGGCGTATCCTTTATTTCTTCAGTGTCCAAGTTACGACTTAGCTTAGTGGTTGCCTCATCTATACAGTTATCTTAACATTGTTTCCGCTGGAAAAAAGATAGGGTGTAAGTCGAAAGCAAGACTATGTACAGGTAAACTGTTACTTTTGTAACTTGAAAAATGCAAAGCATGAGAGTTACAAATACCTAAGGTCTTGGAGCGTGAACTCGCGCATCATGCAAGGCTGACCATTGGCTCTCTTCATTTCATGCAGATTTGTCAGACTGCACACCCATGGAAAAAAAAGGTATCAAATAACATAAAAAAGTGGGTATACGTTACGCCAGACACTAATCAATAATTGAGTGGCTACACAGTAAAGATTACTAGTGAGGTAGGTGTTCGCCAAACGTCATTCCAGATCTTCGTATTTGGAAAAAGTGAACTTGTGATGAGGGATTTCGATTGAAGTGCCTCATAGATATTTCTCCTCAGTATCCCAGTTGAAGAAAAGGCGGTGTTCATTGTGATCTGGCCGAAATATCTTTTTATCACCAAGAGTGGCGAACCTGTTCAGGGAATATATTCCACCAAGCGTAGCAATGGATCGAATTTCCAAATGAGCTTCTTTGGTACTACGCCATGCAGTTCATTCCCCTGTGTCAGGCACAAATGTTATTTGATGAAGTCAGATGCCAGATTGTAATAAACATATGGTTGTTACCCTAAAATCAAACATAAGTATAATTCACTACAGCCAGTGAATTACGATAATTTGAACATGGAATTTCAAAATATAGAACAGACTATTTCCAACTGTTATTGCATGTAGGGGGAAATACCTATCTAACTTCAAATTTTTAGTATGTACCAAAGATTTTAGATATATTTGATTCAATGTACAGAAATATATATACTAAAAATATGATATGTTCAATACGACATTAGAGATGAGACTACAGGACAAACATATTTCAGATACAAATTCAGATGCTTACACTGTCATCGAGCATGAAGACGTCCAGGCTAGTGACCTCGTTGGTACCCATGAAATCTAGTACATTCCAGTTTCTTGATATTCGAACGCGAGTCATCCATTTTGTGCCTTCTTCGGTGTCACCAATATGAAATAAGGTTTTATAGGTGTTTGCCTAACGTTCGGAAGGGCATCTGGGGATCCATTTGAATACAATGAAAGAGTATGGACTGCATAAAATTGGAAACAAATAGTCAGCAAAAGTATCACCAATGACATAAATATACACAGCAGGGACATCACAAATTATTTTGAAAGCAAAAATATTGTCAAATTAATGTCACAAAATATATGTTGTGTCTATTGTCAAATTAATTTTTTCTTCATGTAAATTCGAAATCTACAGCACCTAGAGATAAACTTCGACAACAATTTTATTACTAACATCATATTTTAGTCGGTGTTATGCCAAATCTGTCTTGGAACATCACAAATTTGTCTCTGCATGTGGGTATGAAAGCAAAAATTTAGTGCGAAATGAATAAAAATCAATCCTATAAGTAGAATATCAGAATTATATTGTAAATTAATTATTCCAGCTCTGTTCAATAAATATTTTTTCACTGCAGCAGGTTTAGCAGGTTCTTCATCAGAACTTTCATTAGAGCTACTTTTCTTTTTTGAAGCAGGCTTTGCAGCAGGTTTAGCTTCCTGATGGAATGAGCAGTGGAAATAAAATTCAGTAAAACATCATATCAATCAGGTTAGGTTATTATCAATCTGTGGTAATACGTACAAATAGATTTGTTTTATAGATAGTTATTTTTTATCACAGTCTTGATTTAGTTTTTATTCTGATTGCATTTATTCTATTTTTTTTTTTGATAACTATGTATGTTCTATTATTTTGTAGGATTGTTGAAATTTACAGACGTATTTGTTCATCCAAGCTAAGTTATGGGGAAACCCTAATAGCCACTCATGAAACGATCTCTCAATTCAGGTGATTTTTGTATTCAACTCACTGATTTTACTTTCAAATTTTCTTTTTAATTTTCAAAATTATACGTGATGGTTCCCACTCAAAAAAAAATCGTCGATATTTAACGTGTTTGTTAAAATTTTGTAGCATTTATGGTTGATCTTGATATATCCTCGAGAGTGTTATTGCTATCCCGTGTTAATTTACATGATAAATCTGTGAAATTGCTATTTAGAGTGCCGAGACATTATAAACTATAAATTTCAAGTCTTTCATTTGTTTCATTTGTTTACTGATTGACAAAGGCTTATCAAAGTTCTACTAATATTAGTATATACAGCTTGTGGCCCTATATTCTCAAGTGCCATAAATACACAATATGTTTTTTTTAGAATAAATCATATCGCGTGGGTCTTGACATTTTGGCGTCTTTTCATTTATGTTTGTCTAATTCTAAAGTTTTCTAAAAATCTACGTATACTCTTCCAAGACTATATATAAAAACGTCAATCATGTTCATGCAGGATGGGAAAATCTCTTTACCATATCAAAGCGGGACGGGCGAGAGTTATTCTGGTTATTACAATAGAAAATTGGATTTCGAATGCCTTTAGTTTTCCACAAGGTCATTGGCCAGCTTTGTTTTTTGGGTGTAGAGGAGATTAGCTAGAGGCTATACTTTATGTTAGTGACCTTCCTTCAGCACCTTGTTTTTTGCATTAGTTATTTTATTTCTTGGTTCCAAGGACCTTTATCTATGCCGAGAGACAAGTTTTGCGACCTGCATGGCGTTGACACTTTATGGTAGATGCATGCCAACATCCCTTTGCTGGCTTTCATTCCTGAAGCTGATGTTTGTGTACTGTATATGCATGCCTGATTTGATATGTCTCTCGATATTTAGGTCACTTTTGAAGTTGTTATTTTGTATACGACATCTACAGTTAGGAAACATCTAATATATCGAATTTATATTGGTACCGGAAATTGACTATTGCCTGAGAATTTCTATAATTAGTTGTGTTTTCGGTCTATAAATAGAGGGGTAGCACCTTAGAAAATTAAGGGTGAATGCAAGTAGCATCATATCATAGGGTAAAGAGAGGTGAAAGCTGGGAGGTGTGTGCAAACTGTCGGAGGATTAAGAGGAGTGTCCGTGAAATTAAGTGCTGATGTTAGAGGAAGATAGTTTTTCACAATCGGTGAACATAGCTAGGGGTGCACATATGTTATGTTTAAGCCATATGTTATGCGGGTAAGAAAGGACAGGGATTATTTGGTCTTTTACATATGTTAGGCGGGTAAGCGGGTAGGGTAGGATAATTTCGGATTTTATCCGTCACCCTACCCATTTGACGGCGGATAAAATAGTGTTTACCCGTCACCCTACCCGTCAATGGCGGGTAGGATAGGATGACGGGTAAGGGTAGGATATGTGCACCCCTAGGTGGGACACATCGTCAGGGAGTTAGAAGGGGGCCATTAAAGGGTGAGCCAGGTCTACCAGCTGAGTCTAGGCGGTTTTGGAGGAGTTCTATGGGACGGTCTGTTAAAAAAAATTGTTTCCATTTATATCCTCTTTGGATGTATTTTTTACTTTCCCTCGGGCGTTATGCATTGCATTTTTTGATCTATTACAATCTTTGATCAAGCTCATATATTGTACGGGAATACAGATATGAGGAAGCTGGTATATTGATTCGTCAATTTTCAAAAAGTGAGATACAAAATACTTAAAGATTCGTGTATATATATATTAAAAAAATATTTTAGTAAAATGAATCATATAAATATAAAAATTATTTAAATACTATTTGGAATATTAAATATAAAAATTATTTAAATACTATTTGGAAAATTAAAATTAAATCTCGCTCGACCATCACTCATCAATATTGTTTTTATCAAAGAGCATTGTTCGTTAAGTGAAAGATCTGCAACTTCATTTCTAATGATACCCCACATTCTACTTTCTCCTTTCGTATAATTTTCACTTTTTCATGAAAGGAGACGAAAATTACTATGAACAAACACTAAATCCTGAGTTTGTTGGGAATAATAATATATATGCTCTAATTATTATATTATATATAAGAAATATTTGTTCTTAGAGTATCCGAGCAGTATCCCTGAGTATCCCCTACCCTTTTCGTACTTAATATAAAAAATGATACTTTCAATGGAGTATCCGATATATATCCCCAAGTATCCTAAGTATCTGACATTGCTACGGCGTCTGATACGGATATATCATCGGTTTTATTTCGTACTTCATAAATTACAATTGTGGAAGCTCAGAATTCTACAATAACCTGTTAAATCTGTTTAAAGCTTTTGGTTCGAGTAATGTTATATATTTAAATAGAAAGTTTCTTCTTGTGGTAGATAGGATAACTAGAAAAAGAAGAATCGATCTTTTCTTGTTTGCAGACCTTTCATGAGATAAAAAATCTTTTTTTACTGATAATAGATTAGAGCCTGCTATTATCTAATGTAATGCAACTTTCCTTTCCTTTTTGTCAGAAAAAAAGTTATAGAAAAACCTGTAGATTAAAGAAGAAAAAAAAGAGGTTAATTCCAATAATTTATTGATTTGTCTCCACTTCGAAATCATAACTTAAAACGTAATATAGGCTCAACTTCCCTAATAAAATTATTAAAGAGTCCACAAGATAGCAAACTCATAATAGAATCTAGGAACTAAAAATTAGGTGGCTTACATTTGTAACGAATAATAGGATGATAATTTATACTATTCGTGGAGACGTACTTGCCTGATCAAACAAACAGGGTATTTTTAAATTTAGACAGTGGGATGGATAGTACCCTGATATTTTTGAAGATAATGGATGAGACGATGACGACCACGGGCGTATCCTTTATTTCTTCAGTGTCCAAGTTACGACTTAGCTTAGTGGTTGCCTCATCTATACAGTTATCTTAACATTGTTTCCGCTGGAAAAAAGATAGGGTGTAAGTCGAAAGCAAGACTATGTACAGGTAAACTGTTACTTTTGTAACTTGAAAAATGCAAAGCATGAGAGTTACAAATACCTAAGGTCTTGGAGCGTGAACTCGCGCATCATGCAAGGCTGACCATTGGCTCTCTTCATTTCTTGCAGATTTGTCAGACTGCACACCCATGGAAAAAAAAAGGTATCAAATAACATAAAAAAGTGGGTATATGTTACGCCAGACACTAATCAATAATTGAGTGGCTACACAGTAAAGATTACTAGTGAGGTAGGTGTTCGCCAAACGCCATTCCAGATCTTCGTATTAGGAAAAAGTGAACTTGTGATGAGGGATTTCGATTGAAGTGCCTCATAGATATTTCTCCTCAGTATCCCAGTTGAAGAAAAGGCGGTGTTCATTGTGATCTGGCCGAAATATCTTTTTATCACCAAGAGTGGCGAACCTGTTCAGGGAATATATTCCACCAAGCGTAGCAATGGATCGAATTTCCAAATGAGCTTCTTTGGTACTACGCCATGCAGTTCATTCCCCTGTGTCAGGCACAAATGTTATTAGATGAAATCAGATGCCAGATTGTAATAAACATATGGTTGTTACCCTAAAATCAAACATAAGTATAATTCACTACAGCCAGTGAATTACGATAATTTGAACATGGAATTTCAAAATATAGAACAGACTATTTCCAACTGTTATTGCATGTAGGGGGAAATACCTATCTAACTTCAAATTTTTAGTATGTACCAAAGATTTTAGATATATTTGATTCAATGTACAAAAATACATATACTAAAAATATGATATGTTCAATACGACATTAGAGATGAGACTACAGGACAAACATATTTCAGATACAAATTCAGATGCTTACACTGTCATCGAGCATGAAGACGTCCAGGCTAGTGACCTCGTTGGTACCCATGAAATCTAGTACATTCCAGTTTCTTGATATTCGAACGCGAGTCATCCATTTTGTGCCTTCTTCGGTGTCACCAATATGAAATAAGGTTTTATAGGTGTTTGCCTAACGTTCGGAAGGGCATCTGGGGATCCATTTGAATACAATGAAAGAGTATGGACTGCATAAAATTGGAAACAAATAGTCAGCAAAAGTATCACCAATGACATAAATATACACAGCAGGGACATCACAAATTATTTTGAAAGCAAAAATATTGTCAAATTAATGTCACAAAATATATGTTGTGTCTATTGTCAAATTAATTTTTTCTTCATGTAAATTCGAAATCTACAGCACCTAGAGATAAACTTCGACAACAATTTTATTACTAACATCATATTTTAGTCGGTGTTATGCCAAATCTGTCTTGGAACATCACAAATTTGTCTCTGCATGTGGGTATGAAAGCAAAAATTTAGTGCGAAATGAATAAACATCAATCCTATAAGTAGAATATCAGAATTATATTGTAAATTAATTATTCCAGCTCTTTTCAATAAATATTTTTTCACTGCAGCAGGTTTAGCAGGTTCTTCATCAGAACTTTCATTAGAGCTACTTTTCTTTTTTGAAGCAGGCTTTGCAGCAGGTTTAGCTTCCTGATGGAATGAGTAGTGGAAATAAAATTCAGTAAAACATCATATCAATCAGGTTAGGTTATTATCAATCTGTGGTAATACGTACAAATAGATTTGTTTTATAGATAGTTATTTTTTATCACAGTCTTGATTTAGTTTTTATTCTGATTGCATTTATTCTATTTTTTTTTTTGATAACTATGTATGTTCTATTATTTTGTAGGATTGTTGAAATTTACAGACGTATTTGTTCATCCAAGCTAAGTTATGGGGAAACCCTAATAGCCACTCATGAAACGATCTCTCAATTCAGGTGATTTTTGTATTCAACTCACTGATTTTACTTTCAAATTTTCTTTTTAATTTTCAAAATTATACGTGATGGTTCCCACTCAAAAAAAAATCGTCGATATTTAACGTGTTTGTTAAAATTTTGTAGCATTTATGGTTGATCTTGATATATCCTCGAGAGTGTTATTGCTATCCCGTGTTAATTTACATGATAAATCTGTGAAATTGCTATTTAGAGTGCCGAGACATTATAAACTATAAATTTCAAGTCTTTCATTTGTTTCATTTGTTTACTGATTGACAAAGGCTTATCAAAGTTCTACTAATATTAGTATATACAGCTTGTGGCCCTATATTCTCAAGTGCCATAAATACACAATATGTTTTTTTTAGAATAAATCATATCGCGTGGGTCTTGACATTTTGGCGTCTTTTCATTTATGTTTGTCTAATTCTAAAGTTTTCTAAAAATCTACGTATACTCTTCCAAGACTATATATAAAAACGTCAATCATGTTCATGCAGGATGGGAAAATCTCTTTACCATATCAAAGCGGGACGGGCGAGTTTTACCAAATCATATCGGGACTGGGCGAGGCAAGGCGAAGCCGAAGCCGAGCTTTACCAAATCAAAAATATAGTTCAAAGAAAAAGATGCCCGATACGTAACACATGTATACAATATTTTTTAACATGATTTGAATTCAGATGTTCATGCATAATACCGTAGCTTTAGGACCATTACTCCGATGGTTGGTGCATAACTATACCATTGTATTTGTAATTGTAGATGGAATTGGTGAACCAAGTTTAGTATTAATAGATTTCTTAATCCTAGTTTGTTTGTGATAACAAAAGTACGTCTTTTTGCGTCTCTCGGCGTATATATATATATACATAGAGGCAGCGTCAATATTCACGTTCATGGGTCTAACATTAAGGACTGAAATTTTGTTTTGACTGCTTTACTGGGATTTCTTTTCTCTGATATATCGTTTGGTAGGAAGTAAGGAAATAAAGTTCTCACAAATTTGAAGTCAGGTCTTGTCTCACATTGATGGAGAATCTTAATGATGATATGAGATTAGAAATCTTTTCACGTCTTCCTCCCTTGCAACTTTTGAAGTGCAAACTTGTTTGCAAAAATTGGGAGAATCTTCTCTCGCTTCAAAAAGTGGGTCTTCTTTTCTTGATTGAACCATCTCTCCGTGACAGAAACCTACAGCTTCACTTTGGAGATTATGAGGAAATTTTTAGCATGAGCCGCTCCAGTGGGGAGGAGTTTACATATCAAAACCTTACAAAGATCAATCATCCGGCCATTAATAAGCGATCATGCGTGTTAGTGGATATGATGATTGGTGCTTGCAATGGTTTGGTTTGCTTTTGTATACCCCATAACAAAATCGATGATCCTGTCTACATCTGCAATCCTATCACTACCGAATATATTAACCTTCCCCGGTTATTAAATCATAAGAATGGTTATGTAAAGAGTGGATTTGGCTACCATCCTTTGATTGACAAGTACAAGGTCATTCGAATCCATTATCCAAGATCACATGATTCTCAAGGAGTCCCAATCACCCTAGGATCCGTCGAGGTATATACACTTGGGAGCGGTACTGGATGGAGAAGCATAGGAGAAGTCACCTATGACTTCTCAAGGAGTGGTGTCCTTGCGAATGGATCACTCTATTGGCTAGACTACAAGCAGAAAAGAATAGTGGCTTTTGATTTGGCAGATGAAGAGTTTCGATGGCTCCCAACGTTACCACCATGTTTCAACGGTAACAAAAAGGCCACATACCACGTCAAGGTGTTGGGAGGGGATTTATGTCTTGTTCATTCAGAGCCCTATGAGCCTATAGACATATGGTCATTCAAAAATAAGGAGAAAAAAACGGATGTCCACGGTGATAAAGAAGAGAGGTACCAATCTTGGAGTTGGAGTCTGGAGTTTCGTATACCATGTTCACTCCTCCACACGAAGCATTATTTGTACGAACCTTTCGCTCTCACGAAGAAGCACCAGGTTTTGTTGTGGATACATGATTCAGCTATTTATTGTTATGACAAGAAAACCGAAAGCTTAAATGAAGTTGTGGGAGAAGATCAAAATAGGATGGGTTTGTTTCAAGGAATCCCACACATGAACAGCCTTATTTCGATGAAAGCTCTAGGTGAAAAGTTTAAGAGTAGAACACATCAAAAGAAGGAAAAAAAGAATCGAGAAAGGATAAGATAATGGATATGTTCTTTCTGGTACTCATAATTTTTCAAGTTCCAGAGGGAAGAACTAAGAGACAGACTTGTTGTTAATTGCATATTTTCTTTCTTGATTGGTTAATGAGTTGGCAGTTTGTTGATTTTACATGTTTCATTATTTTATTTATTTTTTCGTTTGCTCTGTCATTAGAATACACGCATTCAACTCAAAACGAATCATTAATAAGCCACAAGATTTTAGATTTACACTCGTGCTGGCTGGTCCAAGTCTTCTAACTCGACCAACCAACCCAAATACCATCCTACCTTTAACCCTAGTTAGTAAGTTCGCGAATGATTCACGAATCATTCGCGAATTTTTCCGTATCACGAATTTTACCGTTTTATTCGCGTACGTTTGCAACTCTGAACCCAAGTCGCGTATTATGTGGCATTCCCGGATTATTCGCGAACCGTTCACGAATTTTACGTATTCCGAATGATACGTCCGCTTAATTCGCCATAAATTCTTTAGCTTTTACTTTTCAAAGACTCCACTTTTTGGGCTTTACTGCCTTCCGAGCATACACGACCGAATATTAGACGTGTTGTAATTTTTATGAAACAAAAACGACTGAAGAGATTTGAAGGTGAAGATGAGAGAGATCTCAAACTCACTAACCAAGCATCTAAACCACCATACGACGTCCTCTTGGAAAACTAATGTTGTATATATTATTAATATCATCATATTAAGTTTATTTTTTCTTTAAATAACTCACACATATGCATAAAAATTGGTCTATGACCTTATAAATACAAATTATTTGTTATATATAGATACCGAATTTTCAGAGCCGAACTCACATTTATAAATCGAATTATACACGTACGTATGCCGTTCCGAATTACTGACGAATCACGTCCCGTTGACCGAATTTTGGACCGAATCTGGATTTTACAAAACCGTATAATACTCGTACGTTTGCCGTTCCGTACGTTTGCCGAATCCCGAATTGCTAACTAGGCCTTTAGCTGACAAGTTATCAGCCGAACTGCTCACATTCTTCATATATGAAAATACCTGGAAGTTCGGACGACAAAATTAATAACACAAAAAAAATTAAAAAAAAAAAAAGAAATTAAGAAATTTAATATAGAAAAAGAGCTAGAACGGGCCCCTAGCTCAGTTGGTCATCCCCGTTCCTCAAAGTTTAATGCGCTCCAGGTGGCCCCGAGTTGGAGTCCTCAATGGCGTAATATTGCAGGAATTAACATGGAAGGTAGTGTTAGTTTGCCACCTTGTAACACAATCTCAGCCCCCTCCCGCCGTTTCGGCTCCCTTGGCTAGGTTACCCATGAGGCTCGCTGGTAGGTTTGCACAGCAATCTGTTCAATTAATGTAATAGTATTTCGTTGGAACTTAGCTTGTTCGGCTTCCAACTAGTTTCATGTAATAATATCCATCCAATAAGATAAAAATTATTTTAAATTAATATTTATGCTTTTATCTTTATTTGTTATGCCTCCACGTATGCCCTAAAACAGGTTCTTATTTGACACGAAGTGTTGGAGATTCACTCAACAGTCTGAGGTGCAGGATGAAACGGGCTTGCATATTGCTCTCTCTGCGTTGGATCAGGCCTCAAAAAAATCCAGAGATGTAATGATTCATGAGTGAAGCTCATTCCGGTGGAACTGGAACACAACAAATCAAAAGACAAGGCTCCAATTTGCTTAGGAATGAATAAACATCCTCGTCTCCCACTCCTCTACCTCTACTTGTTATAGATACAGTTTAGGGAGCAATTTTGATTTGGGAGGGACTGTAGTTTAAGCAATAAGTTAATCGAGAGTAATAAGTTGTTGTACATTTGCTTACTATCAGGCATTGCAGGCGCTGTTACAACTTCTGTAGTTATACACATCTTTAGGGACGCATCAAACTTATGTAGTGTTTTGACCAAGCGATCAACGGTTGTGTTTCCCGGATATAGTCGAATTTGGCAGACGTTGGAGATTACCGGATAGCAGGATTGGCAGATGTTGCCTCACCTCGAGTTTGATGTGATAATGAACTCAAGTTTAATGCGAAGGTTTTGGAGAACCTGCGTCTGTTTACTTGTTCTACTGTTAGGCGTAGGCTCACCTGATAGTGAAGGAATTATGGGTACATTCCATCAGCTACTTCACAGTGCCAACTTAATGAAGCATGTTGAATTCTAAATTTTGTAAGTTATGTGCTTATAAATTTTTCTGGAACACTTGGACGTTTGCTGCACCTTATCTATGTTTTTACTCGGAACTGGTTAGGCAGAAAGACAGGATCAGGCTATATGCTCCTAATTGCTCCAAATTTCACATGGATCTGGAGTTACTGGACTATTCTTTACAGATCTTCACTTCTTGTTATTGCTGGTCAACTTTAAAGGAAGATGGAATAGCTTCAATGTAAGGTTATACGTATTCATGTGCACCAATGTTGTCTCTGAAGCTACTTTGCAGAGTAGCCAAACCCATCTTGTAAGTCGCACAAATTTTGAGCAAAAAAAAAAACTCCGCAGTGAAGCTTCAAACATACATGCTCATGAATCACTAGTGTAATGACCAAACACTTGCAACAAAAATTAGTACAACTGCATCTTTACAACCTAATTCATTGCATCCTATCTTTCATTCATATGAATTTTCTGCACTCCAAACCAGTGTTTCTTGGAACATTTCAAGATGGAAAAGGATTTAACATAGCAGCTGGGGTCTCCTGGAGGTATGGGTTGCTCAGTTTCATTTCTAGGGCGAACAATAAAAACCAGACTAACTAATTTCAAAGCACTTCAGTATCTAAAAAGTAAGTAACAAATTTCTGGAGTAAGCAAAATTCTTCAGACAATCAAGAACGATACTGACATTACTATCATGGTTTGACACTAGACAAGCTTGAGAAGACTACATTAGATGATTTGTTCAACTACCTCTAAGTTCTCCTTTGACCTTAGGCAACTAAAGAAATACAAGAAGCCAAAGCCTCTTTCATTTGGTAACAGTCGGACTCAACCCTATTGGTCGGAGTCCAATAACAGAAAAATACTAGAGCATTGAATATTAGATGTGCAAAAATGAAAACAAGAGAGGAGAATACAAAGGTAATGGCGAAATCGAAGAAAACTACTCATCAAACAACCATTATAGCTCAGTCTACAGCGTTTATGCATAACATAAGATGAGTCCAGCGTTTATGCATAACATAAGATGAGTCCAGCGTTTATGCATAACATAAGATGAGTCCAAGCTAAAACAAATTTCATGAAAGGCATTCTAATATAGATGGCCTGACTAGTCACTAAACGCTCTTTTCTGAATACCTAACAGATAAATCCATCCGTATCTTTAAACCTACTGAATAACTGAACCACATCTTCACAGCAATATTTCTAGAAACTTGACATCATGTGAAGTATATACACAAATTTCAGAAAATCTATCCAAAAAGGTATCAGACAAAACAAACATCTGTAATTTATGACTATAACACAATCACCATTCAAAGACTTCCATACTTGATCCACACCATTATCAAGACAAATTAATCATAATCCTTTTGGCATCACCTAATTGGCTAATCCACATCATTGGGCGCAAACACAAGAGTTTCATGCTTTGCATTGCTTGCAACACTCAGTAAGGAGCAACAGGACACTACATAATTTACCAAGCATACAGAAAATTAAACCTGACACACCTAGCTAACATGAATTTTCAAGCAGAATCCCTAGAACATTAAAGAAAATTCACAACACATAAGAAACATCAACAACACAATGAAGGTTTGCATTACTAGTAAACAGGTTTTCATCCACAAACACATACAAATTTAAGAAAAAAGAAAACATAGAATTCATAGGGAATTTAAACCCAGATTCATATTGTATTTTGTATTACTAATATATCTACACCACCATTTCTTAATAAACCCTAACCTTAATTACCTCCTTACAACACTTCTTTAGGCGCAGGAACCTGAACTGCTTGAACAGGAGCCGAATCTGAAGAGATCTTAACATAACCCATCTTCTTAGGACTTTCATATTCAAAATCACTATCATCATCATCACTTTCTTCAGATCTAACAAATTCATACCTGTTTGTAATCAAAGACCAAGCCAAATACATAGTAGCAGCCGTCAAAGCACCACAACCAGCTCCAAAAAGAAGAGCCATCACAACGCTAAGAATATCCTTAGTCCTCTCACGAAGAGAACTCACACCAAACGTTTCATCAAAACTTTTATGGTTGTGGTTATGGAATCTACGGTGAATTCTTGGAATTCTTCTAGAAAACTCAAAATCTGGTTGACGCTGAACGAAGATCTCGAATGGCTGTTGAGGTAAATCTGGTAATTGCGGTTGTTGTAATTGGTGGTGGTGAGGATTGAATCGATTGATTTCAGTGAAGATTGTTACGAAATCTGTTGGGTTTTGATTTGGGAAATTAGGGTTTTCGAATTGGGTGGGTTTGAATGTTGAGATTGTGAAGGATGAGATGAAAAAGGTTTTGCAAGGATGGAAATGAACGCCTGGTCTTGCATAAGCTCCGATTGTGAGAGATAGGATGATGAGAGAAAGGAAGAGGAGATTGTGAGAAGAACCAGACGCCATTAGAGAGAGAGAGATTTATTTATTTTTTTGCAGCAGCAGAGAGGAAATGGGAATTGGATGAGATTTAGAATGAAACGAGAGAGGAAAGCTGAATTATAGGGGAATGAGGATTTGGGGGTATTAGTAGCGGGTTAACTCGGTACAAGGGTCAACGGTTTGTCCCGATCTTATAGAGTAGTATTATTGAAGAAGAGGAAGGATCCCCTCACTTTTATTTTCAAACCATCCGACTATTGAACGTTATTTTTGTGAATAAAAATCAAATGATTAATTTAATATTTGAAGAATATGTTTTTCTTACATAACTTTATGTTCTTTTCAAAAATTGGTGCATTCCGAAATGTATAATATCACCTGCTACTACTTTAATCGTTGAACATCGACGGATTTTTGGACGTTGAAATTAACATCGGAAGATGATGGTGTTATATATTTTTGAATTTCGGTAGGTATATCAAAATTTGCAAGAGAAACATATTCCAAAAAATTTAGCTTCAAATCTGTTACTATTTAGTTTTTATTCGTAAAAATGACATCCAATATGTGAGATAGTCTGAGGGGATTCTACCTCATTGAAAAATAAAAAAAATAAATTACAAAGAAATATAGTTATTCATGTTCACGTGTTTGGATACTAAAGGTACAAGTAAACTTTACAAAAGGTTACCTTTTTGGCTTTGGATCGGAAGTCACTTCATCGCCAAATTAATTGTTGGCTTTTCGAAAAATAAATTTTCCAGATATATCCAAACACCCTGGTTAAAATAAAACTAGATGACCGCTGATACGATGGGACGGCCGACCGAAGAAATCTAGTGAAAACGTGACTCAAAACTCGACAACCAATGCCCGCTTCAATTCTCTTAGCTCCAAATCTTAACCATAAAACAATGAAAACAAACAACAACATAAGAAATAATAATGTAAGTTGACAGCATTTCGAATACCACCACCACTGCCCTTATTTGTTGTTACCTTTTTTTTTAACAAGAATATAAAAAAATCAACATTCTTATATGACTTTTTAGACAACCTCAGGTACATCTTGATGTCATCTTAGACCTTCTTGCTCGACCTTTTGCTGAACCAGACTCCAAGCTTCTCGCAAATCCAAAAAATTAACTTTCTTAACCTTCTTGCTCGACCTTTTGCTGAACCAGACTCCAAGCTTCTCGCAAATCCAAAAAATTAACTTTCTTACCCCGCAAATCAATTTTTGTAGAAAAACTCCATTTATGCCCAATTTCAAGACCTAATCGAAAACCCCAGTCTTGTTCATGTTACTGGGTACGATGCCATCACTGCTACCATTAATCCCCAAAATCAAATTCAAACAATATTCATTATAGATCTCATGAAGAACCCCTCGAATTGTACCTATGACTGTAAAGACCCCCAATTTGTTGCTCTTGTACTGTGTAGAAAATTGATGTTGGTACCTCTTACATCACTGTTGCTTGAGATGATGTTGTTTGAATCGACAGCTAGTAACATTGAGAATCCTCATGTCTACATTGCTTACGGTTTAATCAATTTGATTGACAGAAGAAAGATACTTTGTTACAGATAGAACTCAGTCTTATATAGACTTGACACTTTACTCAATCTCTGAAACTCTCAATAGACTCGCACACGTTCACACAACACACTCACAACTCACATGCTCTCAAGTGGAATGTTAAGCCAACTTGAGATTGCACTTACAACTCACATGCTCTCACACAAACCAGCATATACCCTCTATCTGCACTAGAAGTATGAAGACCAAATGACAAAGGAGAAGCACAACAGCAGCTTGTTCAATAGTTGATGCAGTGATGGAAGTAACAACAACAGTTTCCAATGGTGCAGTGAAAGCATAAAGGGGGGGAGTCTGAGAAATGACCTTGCACAGTAGGACAGAGTTGTTGCATATCTTGAAAAACAGTATCACACTCAGTTGTGGCAGTAGTAGTTGCAGTAGAAAACTTTCGCAGGGAATAGAAGTTTGTTATCTATATTGGCAGTAGCTGCTGGAGTCGTTGATGCAGGAACAGTGACAGTGATAAATCAACATTCCCAAGAACCAGGAGCTCTACAAGATGAAGTTGTACATGGCAGCAACTTCTAGCAGGAAATATGACAAAAGATAGCTTTAGCAGCTGAGAAGTTGCAACTGTGCTCCTTACATTGTAAACCATAAGCAATTTATAGAGCTGCACTTGCCTCATTCGTATCACAAGAACTGCACACACTCACCGAGTCAGTAGTACCAAAATAAGCAATAAAACCATAAGACAACCTGCACACTGGTTGCATTGTGCCAGTAATGTGGATACACAACTGAGGTCTCTTCACCCTGCCAAACTCAATTTTAAAGGAATACCGTTCTTCCTTCAATCATTCACCAGCAAGTACTAACAGCAATATCGGATCATTCCAGTTATTTGCAGATTTTCAAGAATAGAATCCTTGTCGCAGAGATGAACAAATACGCTAGCAAGAATGTACTTCCAAAGTTGCACCATGCCGAAGATATGACCAAGCAGAAGATATGGTTGGTTTCTTCATAACCAACTGAAAAATAATGACAACTATGCTCGAAATCAATGAAAACACCAATAAGCAATCAAACTCAGCACTTGTATACAAGGAGCAGCTGGAAGAGTTGGTGTAACTGGTACAGTTGATGATGCATTAGACAGATCATGCAATAGCAATGAAAAAATGTACCAGCATATTTGGGAAGCAGTAGGTATTTTCTGAAAGAGATAAAGCCAAACCACAGTTTCATGACAAGCGCAACACAGCACCATGAGCATCATAAAGCAAATACACAAAGCCATACTTGTATTCCCCTTGGGCAGTTTTTGCAGCAGTGGACCGTGAAAGAAGCAAAGTTTTCAACTATATTATTATCCTTTGATTATTCTCCAGAAGGCCATAGCACTTTGGATTATTCACTCACATAGGAAATAAAAGTAAAAAGCACCATTGAAGATGAACTTCAACTGTTTTATTCAAAGAGCATGAAAAGTAGAACAACTACAGGTTGCACATTGAAGACATATGCAAGTTCAAAGCCAGGTTGCATACTGAATGCGTACAAGCTCAACAAAAAGAACTTCAATCTGTACTTAATGTAACTCAGCAACTCCAATTCGATGTTCAATTGCAGAAACACCATTAATAAAACGCAAGAATCTTCAACACATATGTGAGGACTGCCTTGAAGTAAGATATGAGACCAACAACTTCTCAATCTTCTGCTGAATCCAATCGGTGGAACGACTTTAAGTTTTCGCCCTAACTAGACCTTGGTGTATCGGACTAGAACGCGCTCAGACTATCTCGGCATCAGGAATCAAGAACAGCAGATCTTGATGAAGAAATTAGATGCAAAATACATGTTAATTATGATGTATAAAGCAGTTGAAGATGAAACTGGATGTAGTTGAGCAAGTGATGTAAAAATTGAAGACATGAGATTAAATCTAAAGTAATCTAAACATGAAATTGGAGATTACCAGCAGAGACTCAATTTTAGTTGATGAGGTAAGAGATTTCAATCCAAACACCAAACAGGAAATTGAAAAAACCAAGAGCTCAAACCCTAAAACTGAGTTTTAGATCTAAAATACATGCTTAATCTTGTTTGTTGACGTAGCAGGGGTATCAAACCAAATCAAAACCCTAATTCGTACCAGAAAACACCATTAATGGAGGTGGATGAAGAAAATTACCTACTAATGCTGTTGATGTAGATAGAAACACATAGACCCGTCAAATTAGTCGCAAATCTGAGATGATTCAATCAAATAAAGCTTCGAATTTCGGTTTACAGTAGCAGCAGCAGAAGATGATGGATTAATGGGGGTGATGATTGTTGAAGATGGAAGTAATGGTAGTTTTGATGAAGAAACATGCTAGGATCGGTACCCTCAGAAATGGATTTCTGAGTCTGATACCATAGTAACATTGAGAATCCTCATGTCTAAATTGCTTACGGTTTAATCAATTTCATTGATAGAAGAAAGATACTTTGTTACAGATAGAACTCAGTCTTATATAGACTCGACACTTTACTCAATCTCTGAAACTCTCAATAGACTCGCACACGTGCACACAACACACTCACAACTCACATGCTCTCACACTTTATGTTATTAAGAGCAAGAACCACCACAAACACTTTAAATCCACTGTTGTTGCTACTGTAGTTGATGTAGAATCGACCTCACTACTTCATGAACTGATGTCGTTGATGCTTACCGGAAAACCCCTAATCACAGATCTGAAACCCAATCTCTTAAACATAGTTGTTGAAAGGTAATTTGAAATAGAAATTAGGTCGATTAAATTGAGTTGCGTTGGAATTGGTGTCTGTTAATCTGTATGGTGGAAACGATGGTGGACAATCTGGTACCGGTGCTGATGGTGATGGAGGTAATGGTGGTGGACTGAATTTTCTGAGATGAAAAAAGATGGGGATTTTCTGGTTTTCTGAACCCAAATCGAAAAAAGAATGAAGAAGAAGGAAAAAAAGAAAAAACTAAAATTTGGAAGGTGGACGGGTTCAATCCCGTGACCTCTACCTCGATTTTTACAAAAACACCCTCAACAATAAAAAGATCTCCAACCTCTGTGTCCTTTTTTCTTTCCGCTAAATTTACGCGATTACCCTTCATTTTTCGGCTCATCTACGAAACATACTGTTTAAAAGAAAAGAAAAAATTAACTAGGCATGCGTCCTTTTTGAGATGTATTTTGGGATTTTTATTAATAGACAGACACCAACTCCCATATTTTCGTGTCAAATTGAAAAAAAAGTCATGCTTCAAAATGACACAAAATCACCATATATAGAGTATCCCTCACTTCGCTCGGTCGGTCTAATAAAAAAAAATCTGATAATAAATAAAAAGACTAATTTCGGCGATATCAACCAAAAGCGAATATGATTTGATATTTAGGTACGATTTAGTTGATGGCAAATACAACACCCGATAAACCTTTGTCCATCAATGACAATGTTTGTTATAAACCAGACGAGGCTTATGTTTTGTATGAAAATTGATAAAGGTATCTACGAAGGCGTCGAGCATACATTAAAAGAAGACATATAATAATATCATGACTTTGACCGACAGCGGTCCTAAGACAGTATTTTTGTGAGGAAGTTGGGAAGAATTGCAAATATTTTCCTTTTAATTTTTTTGCTCCACAATGTTTACAGCCTAAGATGTATGCATATTGCATTTATAACAGAGTGGTAGTTGTCATCGACAATCTTCGACTCGACTACCATGCAGTAGGTATTATAGGATGTCGATTTACTCCTTCGTACAAACATAAGAAAAGTAAATAAAAGCTAACCTAGTTATAGCATCACTACAAGAAACTTAATATATTGCAACACCCAATGGTTATGGCGTAAATCCATACTAGTGTCGCGACAACCTATGTAGCAAGAAGTCTATTGCGGCACCCAATCTTTATTGCTGCAGCAAGAGATTATACTTTTTTTGCCACTCTTTTCGTATTGTTGCTATAATTGTGTGGCAAAAATTTCATTTTGCAGCAGTAATTTATAACTTTTAACTGCAACTGAAAAGAACTGTGACTAGAAATTTGTTTTTGCAACACCTATATTAAAGTTGTGGCAATATACGGTGTAGCAATAGCTAGATTTTCTTGGAGTGCATCCACAATCACGTATAGAAATAGTTATCCTAAAAGAATAAATCTACCACTAGAAAATAGGATTTTTAGTGCACGTCACAATGAGGAATTGAAATCCTATTTTTGGGCGGAGTTTGACCCACACGTGAGGATTAAAACATGGTGCGGTACTATAAATTGAGCGGTTTTAATGGTGTTTGAAAGCTCACCTATATTTTAGGAGGTGTTTAAACACATCACGGTGGTCTTCATCTTCATGAAAATATGGTGGACTAGAAGATGCATCAGAAATCATAGCACCGCACTTTTTAATCGGTATGAGATCAATTTGGTATACACTTTGTATGATCGTTTATGGATACGAGATCAAGATAATACAACAACAAAGTGTTCACTTGACAATAGGTACGGTATAAAACCGAAACACTATAGGATCGATATCAAAGTGACTTGGATTAACGTACGTGTGTAATTTACGTAATTATAGTAACAATTATAATGCGTAAATAAAGTAAATGGAACAGAAGGATTTTGTTAATTAGGAAACCGCAAATCAATATGGTAGACTAGATACTTAGTTTCCTCAGTATCCCTACGCCTTCGACTTCTAGAGTCATGCACGTGAATCACCAATCATTTTGATCGTATTCCAAACAGTAAAGGATAAAGTTGTTTGGTAAGTACTCTATTCAATCTTGGTAATAAGATATTATGAGTCATTTGACAAAGGTTCTTCCGTTTAATCTAATAAACTCCTTTGTATGGTTAAATCAATCTAAACTTTGATTACCGAAATAACCATATTTTCAGATTTGCAATCAATCGATATAGAACACAAAAAGAGCAATTATAAAGTGATGCATGTCTCACGCAACTAGCCAATCAAGTCTATCAAAGATAAACACGATTCTAGCTGGATCCCAGACGATCAAATTTTGTGCACTAAATTCACAAGATACAAAAACTAATAAGAAAATCTTTGTCGTCTTCAAATATTCGTTTATCTTCAATTATAACCTGCACAATACAACTTGAATCCTCTTGTGATCAATCACACATAGAATGGAGTCTGTTAACAATGGATTATCACAAGATGTCTCTAGATCCGAAAATGGTTCTAAAGATCCCGTTGATACTTTGATCTAATTTGAGTGGGCCTTATATCAGAAGAGAAGGTTCTCAAGAATAAACAAACTGGGTGCAATCGAAGTTTCAACAACCGTTAGTCAATCAAATCAATAACCAAAAACTAAAATAATAATTCAATTATTTAGTTTCCCACCAACGGTACTCGTAGAGATTATTGATCCCACAAAAGACTTTAAACGAGCGGTCGTAAGAGATTTTTCCTAATTAGGGTATTTTCCTCTCCAAATAGACGTCTCCACTGGAAACAACACGAATGAAGTTTGCCTAGCTCTTAGGATAGTTTGCAAGCAATGCAAACTCAAGTATTTATAGACCAAGGTTGTTTGGACAACAAGGAAATTCCAAAAACGAAAATATTCTCAAGATATTCATTAAAGTACCTAATTTCGGTTTTCCTGTTTCCAATTAATTACCAAACCATATTCTCGAAGTCTCACTCAGAAAACTTTTATTATTAGTGTAGCACATTAACTAATAATATTTTCCATATAATATGCTTTAATTGCTTGTAATTAAAAGATATATTATGAAAATCGTAATTAAATGCTTTTCAATATTTAGTATGAGATCACTTTGAGTATCAAGAAATATCTTCTAACAATTAATGATGGGAGTTATGTATATGTTCAAATAATGTCGACATCTAGAAGTTTCTCAGCAAACCCTAATTTCAATCTTCACACAAATTAACATAAAGAGATATGTGAATATTGGAAAATCGGTTTTACTCCTTGGGATTGGTTCTACACGTTGCTTCCCAGGCGTAACTTGTGATTGGTTACACCTTACTTCCCGAGTTAGCTTGTGATCGGTTATACCTTGGTTCCCAAAAGTAGCTTGTGACCAATTACAACTAACTTCCCAAATTAATGATTCAAAATCAATGATACACACTCTGAAAAATATCTTCACGATGATAGAAAAGACGTTGATTACATGAATATAGTAACATAATAACTAAAAGAACTGAGTGAACAATTTTTCTCATGTGCAACTGAACTTACTCTTGCACTAGGAGAATCAAAGCTTCTAGACGACATGTGTTGTACGAAAGATGAAAATGATCAACTTGCTCTTGATTTAACTAACTTGAAAGGAGGACTAGACTCTCTCAAGATCACATCTTCGTTGAAGATTCAATTCTTAGAAGAGAATCTTAGTTAAAATCATTGATCAATAAAAATGGACTGAGCTTTTAAGAATATCAGCTTCAGACAAATACAATGTCTTCAAAATCTCATATGATTCTAAGATTAAGACATTTTCCGAACTTGTCAAAAGGCTAAAAGATGAAAATCAATCTTTAATGTCATAAAATCAACCGGTAGTATCCTATCCAGATAAATCCAAAAAGTATGATTTAACTTATTCCTCAAAAAGGAAAAAGGTTGACATTGAAGTCTCTCGAAAGAAATTTTCATCTTCTAAAGAAGCTTCTGTAGTCTATGATAATTCCAAAATGAACTGCTCACATCATAGTATTCCACGACATCACAAACATCATTACAAACGATGTTTTTATTGTGGAATTAAAGGTCACGTTTTAAGAGATTGTCAACAATCAGATTGTTCAAGTTCTAAAAGGAAAACTTCTAATCAAAGTTGTCAACAATCTAGGCTGCACTTTAGGTTGCATAAGTCCGAATTTTGAGGCTAGCTAGACTTTCTCTATTTCTAACGATTTCCAATATTACCTTGATCTACGATCAAAAGGGTAAGCACACATATAGGATTATCTGTGGGACGCATATTGGTTTAAAGTCTTCAATTGAGTTAAAGCAACTCTTAGGTTGTAAAGGACGTCAATTATGGGAATCAATTGCGCAGAGTCCTTCTAGGATTAAAGAGGTGTAAGGAGCGCGATTGTACCTTAATAGGTGTGATACTTAAAAGGGCTCAACTACATTCTAGTCTGAAGTTAATTGGTAGTAGGCTAGTGTCTGTAGCGGCTTAATGCAGTTTGGTGTTCAATCTGGCCTAGGTCTCGGGGTTTTTCTGCATTTTCGATTTCCTTGTTAACAAAACTTCTGGTGTCTATGTTATTTTATTTTCCGTATTATATTGTTTATCTTTATAATTGAAATATCACAGGTTGTACGTTAATCAATTATATATAGTAGATACATCCATCCTTGTTTTTTGGATACAACTTGATTGATTACTTGGGAAATTGATCTTTGAAATCATCCAAGTACTCTCACACGTAACAGATTAGTCTCTGTAAACTTTATGATTGTGAGAGAAAGAGATCACTCTGAATATTATTCCTTGATGGAGATTCATTAAGTTGAACTCTCAGAATTGTATTTAAGGTTGTCCATATAGATTGCTTAAGATATATTTTGTGGTGTATTTTGGTACTCCCGTGTTTTCAATTGGTGTCAGAGAAAGAAAACACGTTTAAGACCTAACAAGCATGTGTTTGAAGTAATCTAACTATATGGATATGAGTAAAATCTCAGTTAACGTGTCACCAACTCAGTTTATACCAAATCCTGAGTGTGTTATGAAAACCATCGATGATGATTTTGGTAGTGATCTGAAGAAGATAATCCAAAATATTTGTCATGAGAAACAACGATTGATAAGGAAAATCGATGGACTTCACTGTGAAGCTAACATTAAAGATTCGATCTTCGAGAAGATTTGAAAGGGATCCGGGATAAATTGGATGAACATATTCAAATTAATAAAAAGATTATTGCAGATACATACCATTCCAAGTATACTCTCGTTAAAACTCTTGGAATTTCAAACCCTGTTGAATCTTCCAATCTCTCTAAGGATTCGAGTGTTTCTCTTAATTCATGTCTAAATAATTATCGTCAGTATGGAAATATACGTGGCCTAGGCTTCATTAAAACCGATGCAACTCAGATTGGTTCAAAAGAATCTAATAATGTAACTTCAACAACCGTTGGCTCCTCTATGTTTTGTGATACTTTCAATCATTACCAACATACCTGTAAGCTCTTCAGGAATAAATTTAAGGTTGCTAGTAATCTTAACAAGAAAGCTAGAAAATTTTTCTCTAACCTCATGAGTCTTAAAAACCTAAATAAACGTTCCACCAGGAGAAATACTGTTAGTATGTGAGCTTTTGCTTTAAAATCAACTTCAAACTTTCAATGGTTGCTTGACAGAGGATGTAGCTGGCGTATGACAGGTGACCTTTCGTGGTTCGTGAATTTGAGCGACTTTAATGGAGAACCTGTAACATTTGGAGACAGGAGTTGTTGCTACATTAGCAAAAAGCGAACGATCAAACTTCCTAGTGTTCTGCAAATCTTCTTTCTTTTAGTCAAATTTGTGATAAAGGCCATAAAGTTATCTTCAATGCTGAAAGATGTGACATTGAAGATAAGTCTGGAAAAGTATTTTTTTGGGGTATACGTGGTAACAATAATTGTTATCTCTTGGAAATTCAATCTAATCTTTGTTGCAATCTGACAAAGGTGAAATCTACACATTTTTGGCATGAGCGTTTTGGTCACATCAATTTTTGTCTTCTTGGCAAGATCATTAACAAAGAACTTGTCAGAGGTGTACCCAAAATCAATGTTAAGATCGATGGTGTTTTTGGAGCTTGTCCAAATGATAAGCAAGTAAGATTTCCACATAAATCATCTCGAGAAATTACCACCAACGCTCCACTTGATTCAATTCATATGGATAACTTTGGACCCATTCAACAACCTACTGTTGGAGGGAAGAAATATGATTTGGTAATGGTTGATGATTACAGCAGATTCACTTGGTGGCGTTCTTGGTATACAAGAATGAGACCCTGAGTGAGTTAAAGATTGTTAATAGAATCCAAAATAAGCAAGGTCGCAGACTAAAGAAAATTAGGAGTAATCGGGAACTGAATTTAAGGATACTAAAGTGTTCGAATTCTGTGACCAACTGGGTGTTATTCAACAATATTCATGATTAAATATTTTCTGTGGTTGTAGTAATGAAGGTTCAAACTCTCGGATTTGTGAAGGATATTTTTTTTAGAATTAATAAAAAAAATATAAATATATACAATAAAATATTAACAATGGTGAGAGTTACTGGGGCTTAGGATTCGGCCAAATTCATTTCTTAAGGTTCAAATAATAATTCTTTTATCAATAATATCTCGAAAAATATATTAAATATATCGACTCTAATTTATTGCCAAGATTGATTCTTAAAATATTAGGTGTAAATGTTAAGCATGAGACATCAAATCATCTAAGCTAAGCATGACCCATCAAATCAAATCACAACTAATTAATTTAAATCATAATTTCAATTAAAATTAATGCAAAAGTCATGAAAAGAATTAAATATAATTACCCAAGTGTGAAATAAGACTTCCTCCATTGCCCCAGTGTTGGGATTTAGCTTCTTATATTAATCATAATCTCAAAATACATGTATGTTGCTCAAAAGTTGATTAAAATGATAAAAATGAGTAAAACAGTGAATGTACGACCCACAGAAGGCGTCAGAAAAAGAACGATAAGAGAAGGTGCTGCTGATATTTAGACTGCGCTGCGACCCACGATTGTGCGTCTTAGACACTAGTGATAAACGACTTCTCTCGCGAGTCCGTTCTTCGTGTTCTTGGTGTTCTTCATCAGCAGCAGCAGCATCAACAAAGTTTCATCAACTCTTGATTTCTGCTTCTATGGACCTCCTCTAGACCCCAAACTCTCGACAGCCCCTCTAATCGACCCAAAGAACCTTTATATACTCACATGCATCATCAAATCCCCCGCAATAACTCGTGAAAATCCTTCTTTACTCGGGAATATTTTTTTTCTTATTTCGGAGAATAATTTCCAAAAATAACTTCTTCACGCTCCAAATCTCTTCCAACACACTCCAAATCATGTTTTAATCACCCAAAGTGTTGCTGGAGCCATCAAACTCGATCGAAACACGTCCATAACTCTCAAAAACTCGTGTTTTTCTCCTCCCTGTACGTGTGTCTCTTTTTTGAGTTCGTGGCTTCCCTAGCCAATTCTAGCCATATTCGATCGAACCCGACACCCAAAATATCTTCCTTAGGCTTAATCACATCTTCCTGCCAAGTCTCAGCCATTTAATCTCCCTATAACACGTTAAAAAATTCGATCAAACTTCTGCCAGTTCTCATGCATGTTTTCCCGCCACTCCCCCTATCCAAACTGGGGGTGCGAATAGTAATTTTGGGGTGGAAATAGTAATTTTTCTGGATTCCTTCGGCACATTTCTGGGACGCTTCCGGTGCATTTCTGGGGTGCTTTAGTAATTTTCTCTGGGGTGTAAAACACTGCTTTTTGAGCCCATTTCGCCGCAAGGGCTTATTTCTCTAAAACTTCCTACAAAGACATAAAATAACACAATAAGTACAAAAACGGGCACTAACAGTATATACAAATGAGATATATTAGACACATAAATGGGTCTATCAAATACCCTCAAACTTATTATTTACTAGTCCCGAGCAAATCAAAACTACAAAATAAAATCCTAACTCACTTTCGCAGGCATCGTCGATTGCATTTAGCATATGCAATAAGCCTTTAAACCCCTAGGTGGCCCTAGTGGCCGAGTTATAGTCTCGGGAGGGCTTACCAGAGATATACCCACAAAATCATTACTCCAGACCCTAACTATCTATGAAAAATCTTGGAAAGCACTAAAGAACCTCCTTGGTTGGCATACTTATTAATTACAGGAGGAAGTACCCTGACGCGAAATTCCAATTGATATATACGAGTTTGCATTCAAGCATACTAAAATTCATATAAGTGACAGAGCTCTACTAAGATAGTTTCACGATGGACATCATACTCGGAGTCAGACTAATCACATGAAAAGATTAAGAAGATGGAAAAAGAAAAATGTAGATGGTTGAAAAGTGAAAGGTGTTTCCCATATCTGTCTGAAGGCCTCTGCCAAGGTGAACCTAACCTAAATGACTGAGATACATGTCTGACTAATATTAACACACTGGCATATACAAGGGAACCAGTGGTTAATAATCCTAACTCTAGGTCAACACAACTGGCATATACAAGGGTACCAGTGGTCGACTTTATTAAACACACATTTATTTAAGAACTAACAACATGATTGGACCTTGTGGACCGAAGCGCATGTTTCTTGTCAGCAGATTACATGGTGATTCCCGTGGATCCTGCATTCCACGCTTGTTTAGGCGACGGAGACAGGGAGAACACACACATATTTCTATCCAAGTGTTAGTATTTATTCCGATTGGTCTACTGGTCTGGTCTATTTTTTTTTTATTTTTTTTTATTTTTTGAAAAGGTAACTCAGTCACTCTATTTCACCCTAGAAAAGGTAACAACTTGAATCGTGTGCCCCACCAAATCACTTGAAATAAAAGAAAACTAAAAATAGAAAGTGAAAAGGACTCGACGAGATATGGCGAAACTATCATGTTAATTCTAACACCTGAGCTCTGTGCTTTTATGAATAGACTCTATAGATGTTTCCATCTAGTCAGATTGGTTCCTCAGCTCCTAAAACAAAAATGTTTCCATCCACTTAGATTGGTTAGTGCTATCCTTAATAGGCGTAAATTTCTAGGCTCTGGAGTTTATTTATTGCAACTAAAAAGTTTCTCCCATACCCCCAAACTTAAAATTAACATTGTCCTCAATGTTCTAAAGATGAAATTAAAAGCATGCACAAGGAGAGACAGTTATTATTTGAAGCAAAAGAGTGAAGGAAGGATATTACCGGGTTGCATGAGATTGGGTTACCTCCCAAGAAGTGCTAAGTTTATAGTCTTCAGCCAGATTAAGAAAGGTTTAATCACCTCGAATCATAAAGCAATAGCCGAAATAATTATGGGTTATCGAAACCAAATAGAGCTATCACAAGTAAAAGGAATCTGCAACAAGCCAAGAAAATGAACATGTACTGCATACCCTTATCTAGTTTCCTGATTAAGATACCTATGTCCCATTGTGGTTCAGGTTCAGGTTCTATGAAAGGATCTTGATAGAAAATTTTCATTGGATGCACTTCCTCATATCTAAGATCCAACAGTTCAGGTTGAAAAGTCTGGAAAAACTCAATTAAAAATAATAACAACCTGAATAATTGAGGATCCTTAAAGTCAATCAGATTTGACTTACACAGCTGACCACAAAGAGAGTGGTGGTCTTCCTTAAACAGACGTGTCGACCCTAATCTCCTAAAGTAATTAGGTTTAGTCTCAAAACTTAATAATTGACACATCTGAAATTTATATGTTCCCGCAATTGGTATAAAAGTTTTTGGTGGGAAAACAAATTCAAACTTGGTATTATTGCCTGAGCTAACCTCATCAACCAGAGAATGGGTTTCTAACAGTTGAGACTCGTGTTGAATATTATTAAGTTCGGGAAAACGAGTATGAAGATAGTCTTGTAACATGGTTGAGGCATTGATGTCAAGTCCCACGTGAGGGATTTTTGTTAAAGAACATGGAGAATGATAATCACCCCAAACTTAGAGTTTTCGGTGTCTCTAGGTAGACTGGTCATAATCTCCCTAATTTCTAGTTCATCAGATTCCTGAAAGTGGGCGATTGATTTTTCTAAGTCAGGTTCATCCTCGCTAATCTCTACGAGTTCATCTAAGACTATTGTTTCTAAATCATTTGACTCGAAAACAGTACTCTCAAGATAAACTGGTTCCTCTAAACCATCATCGGTTTCGTAATCATCGTCTAAAACGGGGGTATTTCTAGTCAAATCCTCGTCATTTTGAATAGGTAAATAATTATTAAAATTATTTGGATTTGAACTAGAAATATCGTTATAATCATCATCACCATCCTCCTCCTCATCATCATCACAATATAATTTTTGATATTCACGAATTCTCAAGCTTTGTTCCCAACTACATGGTCTATGTTTATAATATTTCTCATAGATCGTTAGAGGTGATTCCTCAATAAAAGTTGGAGTATCCATATATCGCTGCCCACGCATATATTCACCAAGAGTCATTTCCGAAGACGCCTCTTGATAACGAGAATTTCTAGACATATATTCTCGTAACATCATCTCAGGTGGCGTCTCTTGAAAAGGATTCATCACCGAGGAAACACAAACTACAGAGGAATTCTACACAATCACAAACAAGGCTGACTCGACCAAATCAAACCTATAAATTCTAGAAAACAAAAAGCATGATGGCTCCACTTAGATTGTTTCTAGACCAGCTTCTATCTTTCGAAAGGGAATTCGTTGCAATTTGAGCAAACCCCTCTGGAATCAATCCGAGTCAAAGTAAGTTGAATAGAGGCGAGGGAAGATGAGTAGAGCTTTGATACCTAAGGCCTCACCGCATTAGGCGGCGCAGTCACGTATTCAACTCACAGAAATCATCATGAACTTTGAAGTGTGCTTAAAGAGCAACCAATATTTTTCGAACGAGTTTCCTATTAAGCTCGTTACCCTATCGGTCTCGTTCTATTCCAAATTTTAAAGCTTAGGTTCGCGTTCGGTTTTGTTTTCCTAAGGCGGGCAAGAAGGAAACGGTGATGAAATCCGAGTCCTTATCTTGATTTGGCCAGGCCTTGCCCTTTACTAGGAATTTAAAAACAGTCTAGTTCAAGTCCTCAGCATATATTCACCTTAAGGAAAACAGTAAACCCGCTTGCAGGAGATTCGCGGGTGTTTAGAAGTTTACCTCCCGTACCAGACGGGCGAAGAACCGATGTAGTCGACTCGGGCCACTGACTCCGGTGTCAGTGTGCGAACCCGAGGGGCCGAGACGATATAGTAATCGTCGTCCTTCCCTGCAAACAGTTTGTATTTAATTTTTTATTTTTTTTTAATTTATAACACTTCCGTAGGGTTTTAAAAATAATGTCCAATATTTAATGTCCGGAAAAAAAATTGTCCAAAAATAAAAACCTTAATTACATTTTCTAAAAAAAATAAATAATAATAATAAAAAAAAAGTCCTTCGTCTTCTTTCCGTTCTTTTTGCTTTAAGCTTTGCTCCTAGTCTTTATGAAATCGCCAAAAATCTTTGACAACTTCTTTTTTTTTTTTCTTTTCGATCCAAGCCTCAAAACCTGTATCACATAGACAAATACCCAAAGAACGTAAAAAAGAACAAAGAAAAAAAAAATCTAAAAAAAAAATTCTACCTAAACATAATTCCGCGTCGGCGGCGCCAAAATGATTAAATATTTTCTGTAGTTGTAGTAATGAAGGTTCAAACTCTCGGATTTGTGAAGGATAATTTTTTTTAGACTTAATAAAAAAAATATAAATATATACAATAAAAAATTAACAATGGTGAGAGTTACTGGGGCTTAGGATTCGGCCAAATTCATTTCTTAAGGTTCAAATAATAATTCTTTTATCAATAATAGCTCGAAAAATATATTAAATATATCGACTCTAATTTATTGCCAAGATTGATTCTCAAAATATTAGGTGTAAATGTTAAGCATGGGACATCAAATCATCTAAGCTAAGCATGACCCATCAAATCAAATCACAACTAATTAATTTAAATCATAATTTCAATTAAAATTAATGCAAAAGTCATGAAAAGAATTAAATATAATTACCCAAGTGTGAAATAAGGCTTCCTCCATTGCTTCGGTGTTGGGATTTAGCTTCTCATATTAATCATAATCTCAAAATACATGTATGTTGCTCAAAAGTTGATTAAAATGACAAAAATGAGTAAAACAGTGAATGTACGACCCACAGAAGGCGTCACAAAAAGAACGATAAGAGAAGGTGTTGCTGATATTTAGACTGCTCTGCGACCCACGGTTGTGCGTCTTAGACACTAGTGATAAACGACTTCTCTCGCGAGTCCGTTCTTCGTGTTCTTGGTGTTCTTCATCAGCAGCAGCAGCATCAACAGAGTTTCATCAACTCTTGATTTCTGCTTCTCTGGACCTCCTCTAGACCCCAAACTCTCGACAGCCCCTCTAATCGACCCAAAGAACCTTTATATACTCACATGCATCATCAAATCCCCCGCAATAACTCGTGAAAATCCTTATTTACTCGGAATATTTTTTTTCTTATTTCAGAGAATAATTTCCAAAAATAACTTCTTCAGCTCCAAATCTCTTCCAACACGCTCCAAATCATGTTTTAATCACCCAGAGTGTTGCTGGAGCCATCAAACTCGATCGAAACACGTCCATAACTCTCCAAAACTCGTGTTTTCTCCTCCATGTACGTGTGTCTCTGTTTTGAGTTCGTGGCTTCCCTAGCCAATTCTAGCCAAATTCAATCGTACCCGACACCCAAAATATCTTCCTTAGGCTTAATCACATCTTCCTGCCAAGTCTCAGCCATTTAATCTCCCTATAACACGTTAAAAAATTCGATCAAACTTCTGCCAGTTTTTGAAATGAAAAAGATGGTGTCCCCCTATCCAAACTGGGGGTGCGAATAGCAATTGGGGTGGAAATAGTAATTTTGGGGTGGAAATAGTAATTTTCTGGATTCCTCCGGCACATTTCTGGGACGCTTCCGGTGCATTTTTTGGGGTGCTTTAGTAATTTTCTCTGGGGTGTAAAACACTGCTTTTTGAGCCCATTTCGCCGTAAGGGCTTATTTCTCTAAAACTTCCTACAAAGACATAAAATAACACAATAAGTACAAAAACGGGCACTAACAGTATATACAAATGAGATATATTAGACACATAAATGCGTCTATCAATTCACCACCCATAACTCGGCAAACCAATGGAGTTGCAGAAAGAAAGAATAAAAGTATACAGGAAATGGACAGAGTAATGCTTCACAATAAAAACTTACCTCTAAAGTTTTGGGTAGAAGCTATCTTCATAGCATGCTACTTGATCAATCGTATGTACATGCACTCACGAACCATAAATACTCCTTATGAGTTACGGTATGGTAAGAAACCTAACCTATATTATCTTCGTGTGTTTGGCAGTAAGTGCTACATTCTTAAAGATCGATAACAGAGAGAGAAATTTGATTCAAAAAGCGACGAAGGTATTTGTTAGAGCGTTTCTCAGTCGAACTCTCAAGCGTTTTTATCTCAAGCTTGTTTGTCAAGTTTAGTTTCCAAAACTATAAGTCTTGATTTCTAGTCTACTTATAGCTAAGTCTCGGATTTGGATAGTAAGTGTAGTTGAGCTCTAGACTCCACGACGTTCATCGAATGAAAACGAATAACTACTCAAGGGAACTTGTAGAACTTCATCAACAAAGAGGTATGTGGAGACTTGAACTTATCTATTACTCAAAAGTCTATCAATTATATCTCCTATTTTTGGGACAAAAGTCGTATTGCTATATAGACTTCAATTATACACATTTGATATTTTGAGTCGAGTTTATCTCGCTTATCTATTTTTCGAAATATGTGTTGGTAAGCTTTCGCATTGGCCAAGTTCATCTTTACTCGTGACGAAAGTCATTATTTCAATAACTTGAAAATCGCTTTGATGAAAATAGTTTGTGGATAACAACTATTTTAACATCCTCTAAGAAAGTTTCAATGATTGAAATGAGATTTAAGAACAAGTAACCATGTTTGGATATAAACATAGTGTGTTCTCACATTTGTGTAAAAGTCAAAAACCGGGAACCTAAAGTATGCGTACCCGTACGCGTACCGACGGTTGTTGGAAACTCGGGTACGCATACTGGCGGAAGTTTCACGTCCGTGAATTTCTGCTGGAGTTTGGAAATGTGAATTTCCATGCATAACCGTACGCGTACAGGCGTAACCAAACTTGGTCCGACTACTTAGGTGCGCGTACCTGTTTGCATAATTAAGTAGGTTACTTTCTAAAATCGGTTTGTTCATGAACTAAAACATTTATATAACAAGGAATGAAATCTTTGTAAACCGTGGCTATAATATTCCTTAACTGATTCGAGTGAATCAAAATCGATTAAATAGAGGGGTAGCACCTTAGAAAATTAAGGGTGAATGCAAGTAGCATCATATCATAGGGTAAAGAGAGGTGAAAGCTGGGAGGTGTGTGCAAACTGTCGGAGGATTAAGAGGAGTGTCCGTGAAATTAAGTGCTGATGTTAGAGGAAGATAGTTTTTCACAATCGGTGAACATAGCTAGGGGTGCACATATGTTATGTTTAAGCCATATGTTATGCGGGTAAGAAAGGACAGGGATTATTTGGTCTTTTACATATGTTAGGCGGGTAAGCGGGTAGGGTAGGATAATTTCGGATTTTATCCGTCACCCTACCCATTTGACGGCGGATAAAATAGTGTTTACCCGTCACCCTACCCGTCAATGGCGGGTAGGATAGGATGACGGGTAAGGGTAGGATATGTGCACACCTAGGTGGGACACATCGTCAGGGAGTTAGAAGGGGTCCATTAAAGGGTGAGCCAGGTCTACCAGCTGAGTCTAGGCGGTTTTGGAGGAGTTCTATGGGACGGTCTGTTAAAAAAAATTGTTTCCATTTATATCCTCTTTGGATGTGTTTTTTACTTTCCCTCGGGCGTTATGCATTGCATTTTTTGATCTATTACAATCTTTGATCAAGCTCATATATTGTACGGGAATACAGATATGAGGAAGCTGGTATATTGATTCGTCAATTTTCAAAAAGTGAGATACAAAATACTTAAAGATTCGTGTATATATATATTAAAAAAATATTTTAGTAAAATGAATCATATAAATATAAAAATTATTTAAATACTATTTGGAATATTAAATATAAAAATTATTTAAATACTATTTGGAAAATTAAAATTAAATCTCGCTCGTCCATCACTCATCAATATTGTTTTTATCAAAGAGCATTGTTCGTTAAGTGAAAGATCCGCAACTTCATTTCTAATGATACCCCACATTCTACTTTCTCCTTTCGTATAATTTTCACTTTTTCATGAAAGGAGACGAAAATTACTATGAACAAACACTAAATCCTGAGTTTGTTGGGAATAATAATATATATGCTCTAATTATTATATTATATATAAGAAATATTCGTTCTTAGAGTATCCGAGCAGTATCCCTGAGTATCCCCTACCCTTTTCGTACTTAATATAAAAAATGATACTTTCAATGGAGTATCCGATATATATCCCCAAGTATCCTAAGTATCTGACATTTCTACGGCGTCTGATACGGATATGTCATCGGTTTTATTTCGTACTTCATAAATTACAATTGTGGAAGCTCAGAATTCTACAATAACCTGTTAAATCTGTTTAAAGCTTTTGGTTCGAGTAATGTTATATATTTAAATAGAAAGTTTCTTCTTGTGGTAGATAGGATAACTAGAAAAAGAAGAATCGATCTTTTCTTGTTTGCAGACCTTTCATGAGATAAAAAATCTTTTTTTACTGATAATAGATTAGAGCCTGCTATTATCTAATGTAATGCAACTTTCCTTCCCTTTTTGTCAGAAAAAAAGTTATAGAAAAACCTGTAGATTAAAGAAGAAAAAAAGAGGTTAATTCCAATAATTTATTGATTTGTCTCCACTTCAAAATCATAACTTAAAATGTAATATAGGCTCAACTTCCCTAATAAAATTATTAAAGAGTCCACAAGATATCAAACTCATAATAGAATCTAGGAACTAAAAATTAGGTGGCTTACATTTGTAACGAATAATAGGATGATAATTTATACTATTCGTGGAGACGTACTTGCCTGATCAAACAAACAGGGTCTTTTTAAATTTAGACAGTGGGATGGATAGTACCCTGATATTTTTGAAGATAATGGATGAGACGATGACGACCACGGGCGTATCCTTTATTTCTTCAGTGTCCAAGTTACGACTTAGCTTAGTGGTTGCCTCATCTATACAGTTATCTTAACATTGTTTCCGCTGGAAAAAAGATAGGGTGTAAGTCGAAAGCAAGATTATGTACAGGTAAACTGTTACTTTTGTAACTTGAAAAATGCAAAGCATGAGAGTTACAAATACCTAAGGTCTTGGAGCGTGAACTCGCGTATCATGCAAGGCTGACCATTGGCTCTCTTCATTTCTTGCAGATTTGTCAGACTGCACACCCATGGAAAAAAAAAGGTATCAAATAACATAAAAAAGTGGGTATACGTTACGCCAGACACTAATCAATAATTGAGTGGCTACACAGTAAAGATTACTAGTGAGGTAGGTGATCGCCAAACGCCATTCCAGATCTTCGTATTTGGAAAAAGTGAACTTGTGATGAGGGATTTCGATTGAAGTGCCTCATAGATATTTCTCCTCAGTATCCCAGTTGAAGAAAAGGCGGTGTTCATTGTGATCTGGCCGAAATACCTTTTTATCACCAAGAGTGGCGAACCTGTTCAGGGAATATATTCCACCAAGCGTAGCAATGGATCGAATTTCCAAATGAGCTTCTTTGGTACTACGCCATGCAGTTCATTCCCCTGTGTCAGGCACAAATGTTATTTGATGAAGTCAGATGCCAGATTATAATAAACATATGGTTGTTACCCTAAAATCAAACATAAGTATAATTCACTACAGCCAGTGAATTACGATAATTTGAACATGGAATTTCAAAATATAGAACAGACTATTTCCAACTGTTATTGCATGTAGGGGGAAATACCTATCTAACTTCAAATTTTTAGTATGTACCAAAGATTTTAGATATATTTGATTCAATGTACAGAAATATATATACTAAAAATATGATATGTTCAATACGACATTAGAGATGAGACTACAGGACAAACATATTTCAGATACAAATTCAGATGCTTACACTGTCATCGAGCATGAAGACGTCCAGGCTAGTGACCTCGTTGGTACCCATGAAATCTAGTACATTCCAGTTTCTTGATATTCGAACGCGAGTCATCCATTTTGTGCCTTCTTCGGTGTCACCAATATGAAATAAGGTTTTATAGGTGTTTGCCTAACGTTCGGAAGGGCATCTGGGGATCCATTTGAATACAATGAAAGAGTATGGACTGCATAAAATTGGAAACAAATAGTCAGCAAAAGTATCACCAATGACATAAATATACACAGCAGGGACATCACAAATTATTTTGAAAGCAAAAATATTGTCAAATTAATGTCACAAAATATATGTTGTGTCTATTGTCAAATTAATTTTTTCTTCATGTAAATTCGAAATCTACAGCACCTAGAGATAAACTTCGACAACAATTTTATTACTAACATCATATTTTAGTCGGTGTTATGCCAAATCTGTCTTGGAACATCACAAATTTGTCTCTGCATGTGGGTATGAAAGCAAAAATTTAGTGCGAAATGAATAAACATCAATCCTATAAGTAGAATATCAGAATTATATTGTAAATTAATTATTCCAGCTCTGCTCAATAAATATTTTTTCACTGCAGCAGGTTTAGCAGGTTCTTCATCAGAACTTTCATTAGAGCTACTTTTCTTTTTTGAAGCAGGCTTTGCAGCAGGTTTAGCTTCCTGATGGAATGAGCAGTGGAAATAAAATTCAGTAAAACATCATATCAATCAGATTAGGTTATTATCAATCTGTGGTAATACGTACAAATAGATTTGTTTTATAGATAGTTATTTTTTATCACAGTCTTGATTTAGTTTTTATTCTGATTGCATTTATTCTATATTTTTTTTTTGATAACTATGTATGTTCTATTATTTTGTAGGATTGTTGAAATTTACAGACGTATTTGTTCATCCAAGCTAAGTTATGGGGAAACCCTAATAGCCACTCATGAAACGATCTCTCAATTCAGGTGATTTTTGTATTCAACTCACTGATTTTACTTTCAAATTTTCTTTTTAATTTTCAAAATTATATGTGATGGTTCCCACTCAAAAAAAAAATCGTCGATATTTAACGTGTTTGTTAAAATTTTGTAGCATTTATGGTTGATCTTGATATATCCTCGAGAGTGTTATTGCTATCCCGTGTTAATTTACATGATAAATCCGTGAAATTGCTATTTAGAGTGCCGAGACATTATAAACTATAAATTTCAAGTCTTTCATTTGTTTCATTTGTTTACTGATTGACAAAGGCTTATCAAAGTTCTACTAATATTAGTATATACAGCTTGTGGCCCTATATTCTCAAGTGCCATAAATACACAATATGTTTTTTTTAGAATAAATCATATCGCGTGGGTCTTGACATTTTGGCGTCTTTTCATTTATGTTTGTCTAATTCTAAAGTTTTCTAAAAATCTACGTATACTCTTCCAAGACTATATATAAAAACGTCAATCATGTTCATGCAGGATGGGAAAATCTCTTTACCATATCAAAGCGGGACGGGCGAGTTTTACCAAATCATATCGGGACTGGGCGAGGCAAGGCGAAGCCGAAGCCGAGCTTTACCAAATCAAAAATATAGTTCAAAGAAAAAGATGCCCGATACGTAACACATGTATACAATATTTTTTAACATGATTTGAATTCAGATGTTCATGCATAATACCGTAGCTTTAGGACCATTACTCCGATGGTTGGTGCATAACTATACCATTGTATTTGTAATTGTAGATGGAATTGGTGAACCAAGTTTAGTATTAATAGATTTCTTAATCCTAGTTTGTTTGTGATAACAAAAGTACGTCTTTTTGCGTCTCTCGGCGTATATATATTATACATAGAGGCAGCGTCAATATTCACGTTCATGGGTCTAACATTAAGGACTGAAATTTTGTTTTGACTGCTTTACTGGGATTTCTTTTCTCTGATATATCGTTTGGTAGGAAGTAAGGAAATAAAGTTCTCACAAATTTGAAGTCAGGTCTTGTCTCACATTGATGGAGAATCTTAATGATGATATGAGATTAGAAATCTTTTCACGTCTTCCTCCCTTGCAACTTTTGAAGTGCAAACTTGTTTGCAAAAATTGGGAGAATCTTCTCTCGCTTCAAAAAGTGGGTCTTCTTTTCTTGATTGAACCATCTCTCCGTGACAGAAACCTACAGCTTCACTTTGGAGATTATGAGGAAATTTTTAGCATGAGCCGCTCCAGTGGGGAGGAGTTTACATATCAAAACCTTACAAAGATCAATCATCCGGCCATTAATAAGCGATCATGCGTGTTAGTGGATATGATGATTGGTGCTTGCAATGGTTTGGTTTGCTTTTGTATACCCCATAACAAAATCGATGATCCTGTCTACATCTGCAATCCTATCACTACCGAATATATTAACCTTCCCCGGTTATTAAATCATAAGAATGGTTATGTAAAGAGTGGATTTGGCTACCATCCTTTGATTGACAAGTACAAGGTCATTCGAATCCATTATCCAAGATCACATGATTCTCAAGGAGTCCCAATCACCCTAGGATCCGTCGAGGTATATACACTTGGGAGCGGTACTGGATGGAGAAGCATAGGAGAAGTCACCTATGACTTCTCAAGGAGTGGTGTCCTTGCGAATGGATCACTCTATTGGCTAGACTACAAGCAGAAAAGAATAGTGGCTTTTGATTTGGCAGATGAAGAGTTTCGATGGCTCCCAACGTTACCACCATGTTTCAACGGTAACAAAAAGGCCACATACCACGTCAAGGTGTTGGGAGGGGATTTATGTCTTGTTCATTCAGAGCCCTATGAGCCTATAGACATATGGTCATTCAAAAATAAGGAGAAAAAAACGGATGTCCACGGTGATAAAGAAGAGAGGTACCAATCTTGGAGTTGGAGTCTGGAGTTTCGTATACCATGTTCACTCCTCCACACGAAGCATTATTTGTACGAACCTTTCGCTCTCACGAAGAAGCACCAGGTTTGTTGTGGATACATGATTCAGCTATTTATTGTTATGACAAGAAAACCGAAAGCTTAAATGAAGTTGTGGGAGAAGATCAAAATAGGATGGGTTTGTTTCAAGGAATCCCACACATGAACAGCCTTATTTCGATGAAAGCTCTAGGTGAAAAGTTTAAGAGTAGAACACATCAAAAGAAGGAAAAAAAGAATCGAGAAAGGATAAGATAATGGATATGTTCTTTCTGGTACTCATAATTTTTCAAGTTCCAGAGGGAAGAACTAAGAGACAGACTTGTTGTTAATTGCATATTTTCTTTCTTGATTGGTTAATGAGTTGGCAGTTTGTTGATTTTACATGTTTCATTATTTTATTTTTTTTTTTCGTTTGCTCTGTCATTAGAATACACGCATTCAACTCAAAACGAATCATTAATAAGCCACAAGATTTTAGATTTACACTCGTGCTGGCTGGTCCAAGTCTTCTAACTCGACCAACCAACCCAAATACCATCCTACCTTTAACCCTAGTTAGTAAGTTCGCGAATGATTCACGAATCATTCGCGAATTTTTCCGTATCACGAATTTTACCGTTTTATTCGCGTACGTTTGCAACTCTGAACCCAAGTCGCGTATTATGTGGCATTCCCGGATTATTCGCGAACCGTTCACGAATTTTACGTATTCCGAATGATACGTCCGCTTAATTCGCCATAAATTCTTTAGCTTTTACTTTTCAAAGACTCCACTTTTTGGGCTTTACTGCCTTCCGAGCATACACGACCGAATATTAGACGTGTTGTAATTTTTATGAAACAAAAACGACTGAAGAGATTTGAAGGTGAAGATGAGAGAGATCTCAAACTCACTAACCAAGCATCTAAACCACCATACGACGTCCTCTTGGAAAACTAATGTTGTATATATTATTAATATCATCATATTAAGTTTATTTTTTCTTTAAATAACTCACACATATGCATAAAAATTGGTCTATGACCTTATAAATACAAATTATTTGTTATATATAGATACCGAATTTTCAGAGCCGAACTCACATTTATAAATCGAATTATACACGTACGTATGCCGTTCCGAATTACTGACGAATCACGTCCCGTTGACCGAATTTTGGACCGAATCTGGATTTTACAAAACCGTATAATACTCGTACGTTTGCCGTTCCGTACGTTTGCCGAATCCCGAATTGCTAACTAGGCCTTTAGCTGACAAGTTATCAGCCGAACTGCTCACATTCTTCATATATGAAAATACCTGGAAGTTCGGACGACAAAATTAATAACACAAAAAAAATTAAAAAAAAAAAAAGAAATTAAGAAATTTAATATAGAAAAAGAGCTAGAACGGGCCCCTAGCTCAGTTGGTCATCCCCGTTCCTCAAAGTTTAATGCGCTCCAGGTGGCCCCGAGTTGGAGTCCTCAATGGCGTAATATTGCAGGAATTAACATGGAAGGTAGTGTTAGTTTGCCACCTTGTAACACAATCTCAGCCCCCTCCCGCCGTTTCGGCTCCCTTGGCTAGGTTACCCATGAGGCTCGCTGGTAGGTTTGCACAGCAATCTGTTCAATTAATGTAATAGTATTTCGTTGGAACTTAGCTTGTTCGGCTTCCAACTAGTTTCATGTAATAATATCCATCCAATAAGATAAAAATTATTTTAAATTAATATTATGCTTTTATCTTTATTTGTTATGCCTCCACGTATGCCCTAAAACAGGTTCTTATTTGACACGAAGTGTTGGAGATTCACTCAACAGTCTGAGGTGCAGGATGAAACGGGCTTGCATATTGCTCTCTCTGCGTTGGATCAGGCCTCAAAAAAATCCAGAGATGTAATGATTCATGAGTGAAGCTCATTCCGGTGGAACTGGAACACAACAAATCAAAAGACAAGGCTCCAATTTGCTTAGGAATGAATAAACATCCTCGTCTCCCACTCCTCTACCTCTACTTGTTATAGATACAGTTTAGGGAGCAATTTTGATTTGGGAGGGACTGTAGTTTAAGCAATAAGTTAATCGAGAGTAATAAGTTGTTGTACATTTGCTTACTATCAGGCATTGCAGGCGCTGTTACAACTTCTGTAGTTATACACATCTTTAGGGACGCATCAAACTTATGTAGTGTTTTGACCAAGCGATCAACGGTTGTGTTTCCCGGATATAGTCGAATTTGGCAGACGTTGGAGATTACCGGATAGCAGGATTGGCAGATGTTGCCTCACCTCGAGTTTGATGTGATAATGAACTCAAGTTTAATGCGAAGGTTTTGGAGAACCTGCGTCTGTTTACTTGTTCTACTGTTAGGCGTAGGCTCACCTGATAGTGAAGGAATTATGGGTACATTCCATCAGCTACTTCACAGTGCCAACTTAATGAAGCATGTTGAATTCTAAATTTTGTAAGTTATGTGCTTATAAATTTTTCTGGAACACTTGGACGTTTGCTGCACCTTATCTATGTTTTACTCGGAACTGGTTAGGCAGAAAGACAGGATCAGGCTATATGCTCCTAATTGCTCCAAATTTCACATGGATCTGGAGTTACTGGACTATTCTTTACAGATCTTCACTTCTTGTTATTGCTGGTCAACTTTAAAGGAAGATGGAATAGCTTCAATGTAAGGTTATACGTATTCATGTGCACCAATGTTGTCTCTGAAGCTACTTTGCAGAGTAGCCAAACCCATCTTGTAAGTCGCACAAATTTTGAGCAAAAAAAAAAACTCCGCAGTGAAGCTTCAAACATACATGCTCATGAATCACTAGTGTAATGACCAAACACTTGCAACAAAAATTAGTACAACTGCATCTTTACAACCTAATTCATTGCATCCTATCTTTCATTCATATGAATTTTTCTGCACTCCAAACCAGTGTTTCTTGGAACATTTCAAGATGGAAAAGGATTTAACATAGCAGCTGGGGTCTCCTGGAGGTATGGGTTGCTCAGTTTCATTTCTAGGGCGAACAATAAAAACCAGACTAACTAATTTCAAAGCACTTCAGTATCTAAAAAGTAAGTAACAAATTTCTGGAGTAAGCAAAATTCTTCAGACAATCAAGAACGATACTGACATTACTATCATGGTTTGACACTAGACAAGCTTGAGAAGACTACATTAGATGATTTGTTCAACTACCTCTAAGTTCTCCTTGACCTTAGGCAACTAAAGAAATACAAGAAGCCAAAGCCTCTTTCATTTGGTAACAGTCGGACTCAACCCTATTGGTCGGAGTCCAATAACAGAAAAATACTAGAGCATTGAATATTAGATGTGCAAAAATGAAAACAAGAGAGGAGAATACAAAGGTAATGGCGAAATCGAAGAAAACTACTCATCAAACAACCATTATAGCTCAGTCTACAGCGTTTATGCATAACATAAGATGAGTCCAGCGTTATGCATAACATAAGATGAGTCCAGCGTTTATGCATAACATAAGATGAGTCCAAGCTAAAACAAATTTCATGAAAGGCATTCTAATATAGATGGCCTGACTAGTCACTAAACGCTCTTTTCTGAATACCTAACAGATAAATCCATCCGTATCTTTAAACCTACTGAATAACTGAACCACATCTTCACAGCAATATTTCTAGAAACTTGACATCATGTGAAGTATATACACAAATTTCAGAAAATCTATCCAAAAAGGTATCAGACAAAACAAACATCTGTAATTTATGACTATAACACAATCACCATTCAAAGACTTCCATACTTGATCCACACCATTATCAAGACAAATTAATCATAATCCTTTTGGCATCACCTAATTGGCTAATCCACATCATTGGGCGCAAACACAAGAGTTTCATGCTTTGCATTGCTTGCAACACTCAGTAAGGAGCAACAGGACACTACATAATTTACCAAGCATACAGAAAATTAAACCTGACACACCTAGCTAACATGAATTTTCAAGCAGAATCCCTAGAACATTAAAGAAAATTCACAACACATAAGAAACATCAACAACACAATGAAGGTTTGCATTACTAGTAAACAGGTTTTCATCCACAAACACATACAAATTTAAGAAAAAAGAAAACATAGAATTCATAGGGAATTTAAACCCAGATTCATATTGTATTTTGTATTACTAATATATCTACACCACCATTTCTTAATAAACCCTAACCTTAATTACCTCCTTACAACACTTCTTTAGGCGCAGGAACCTGAACTGCTTGAACAGGAGCCGAATCTGAAGAGATCTTAACATAACCCATCTTCTTAGGACTTTCATATTCAAAATCACTATCATCATCATCACTTTCTTCAGATCTAACAAATTCATACCTGTTTGTAATCAAAGACCAAGCCAAATACATAGTAGCAGCCGTCAAAGCACCACAACCAGCTCCAAAAAGAAGAGCCATCACAACGCTAAGAATATCCTTAGTCCTCTCACGAAGAGAACTCACACCAAACGTTTCATCAAAACTTTTATGGTTGTGGTTATGGAATCTACGGTGAATTCTTGGAATTCTTCTAGAAAACTCAAAATCTGGTTGACGCTGAACGAAGATCTCGAATGGCTGTTGAGGTAAATCTGGTAATTGCGGTTGTTGTAATTGGTGGTGGTGAGGATTGAATCGATTGATTTCAGTGAAGATTGTTACGAAATCTGTTGGGTTTTGATTTGGGAAATTAGGGTTTTCGAATTGGGTGGGTTTGAATGTTGAGATTGTGAAGGATGAGATGAAAAAGGTTTTGCAAGGATGGAAATGAACGCCTGGTCTTGCATAAGCTCCGATTGTGAGAGATAGGATGATGAGAGAAAGGAAGAGGAGATTGTGAGAAGAACCAGACGCCATTAGAGAGAGAGAGATTTATTTATTTTTTGCAGCAGCAGAGAGGAAATGGGAATTGGATGAGATTTAGAATGAAACGAGAGAGGAAAGCTGAATTATAGGGGAATGAGGATTTGGGGGTATTAGTAGCGGGTTAACTCGGTACAAGGGTCAACGGTTTGTCCCGATCTTATAGAGTAGTATTATTGAAGAAGAGGAAGGATCCCCTCACTTTTATTTTCAAACCATCCGACTATTGAACGTTATTTTTGTGAATAAAAATCAAATGATTAATTTAATATTTGAAGAATGTTTTTCTTACATAACTTTATGTTCTTTTCAAAAATTGGTGCATTCCGAAATGTATAATATCACCTGCTACTACTTTAATCGTTGAACATCGACGGATTTTTGGACGTTGAAATTAACATCGGAAGATGATGGTGTTATATATTTTTGAATTTCGGTAGGTATATCAAAATTTGCAAGAGAAACATATTCCAAAAAATTTAGCTTCAAATCTGTTACTATTTAGTTTTTATTCGTAAAAATGACATCCAATATGTGAGATAGTCTGAGGGGATTCTACCTCATTGAAAAATAAAAAAAATAAATTACAAAGAAATATAGTTATTCATGTTCACGTGTTTGGATACTAAAGGTACAAGTAAACTTTACAAAAGGTTACCTTTTTGGCTTTGGATCGGAAGTCACTTCATCGCCAAATTAATTGTTGGCTTTTCGAAAAATAAATTTTCCAGATATATCCAAACACCCTGGTTAAAATAAAACTAGATGACCGCTGATACGATGGGACGGCCGACCGAAGAAATCTAGTGAAAACGTGACTCAAAACTCGACAACCAATGCCCGCTTCAATTCTCTTAGCTCCAAATCTTAACCATAAAACAATGAAAACAAACAACAACATAAGAAATAATAATGTAAGTTGACAGCATTTCGAATACCACCACCACTGCCCTTATTTGTTGTTACCTTTTTTTTTAACAAGAATATAAAAAAATCAACATTCTTATATGACTTTTTAGACAACCTCAGGTACATCTTGATGTCATCTTAGACCTTCTTGCTCGACCTTTTGCTGAACCAGACTCCAAGCTTCTCGCAAATCCAAAAAATTAACTTTCTTAACCTTCTTGCTCGACCTTTTGCTGAACCAGACTCCAAGCTTCTCGCAAATCCAAAAAATTAACTTTCTTACCCCGCAAATCAATTTTTGTAGAAAAACTCCATTTATGCCCAATTTCAAGACCTAATCGAAAACCCCAGTCTTGTTCATGTTACTGGGTACGATGCCATCACTGCTACCATTAATCCCCAAAATCAAATTCAAACAATATTCATTATAGATCTCATGAAGAACCCCTCGAATTGTACCTATGACTGTAAAGACCCCCAATTTGTTGCTCTTGTACTGTGTAGAAAATTGATGTTGGTACCTCTTACATCACTGTTGCTTGAGATGATGTTGTTTGAATCGACAGCTAGTAACATTGAGAATCCTCATGTCTACATTGCTTACGGTTTAATCAATTTGATTGACAGAAGAAAGATACTTTGTTACAGATAGAACTCAGTCTTATATAGACTTGACACTTTACTCAATCTCTGAAACTCTCAATAGACTCGCACACGTTCACACAACACACTCACAACTCACATGCTCTCAAGTGGAATGTTAAGCCAACTTGAGATTGCACTTACAACTCACATGCTCTCACACAAACCAGCATATACCCTCTATCTGCACTAGAAGTATGAAGACCAAATGACAAAGGAGAAGCACAACAGCAGCTTGTTCAATAGTTGATGCAGTGATGGAAGTAACAACAACAGTTTCCAATGGTGCAGTGAAAGCATAAAGGGGGGGAGTCTGAGAAATGACCTTGCACAGTAGGACAGAGTTGTTGCATATCTTGAAAAACAGTATCACACTCAGTTGTGGCAGTAGTAGTTGCAGTAGAAAACTTTCGCAGGGAATAGAAGTTTGTTATCTATATTGGCAGTAGCTGCTGGAGTCGTTGATGCAGGAACAGTGACAGTGATAAATCAACATTCCCAAGAACCAGGAGCTCTACAAGATGAAGTTGTACATGGCAGCAACTTCTAGCAGGAAATATGACAAAAGATAGCTTTAGCAGCTGAGAAGTTGCAACTGTGCTCCTTACATTGTAAACCATAAGCAATTTATAGAGCTGCACTTGCCTCATTCGTATCACAAGAACTGCACACACTCACCGAGTCAGTAGTACCAAAATAAGCAATAAAACCATAAGACAACCTGCACACTGGTTGCATTGTGCCAGTAATGTGGATACACAACTGAGGTCTCTTCACCCTGCCAAACTCAATTTTAAAGGAATACCGTTCTTCCTTCAATCATTCACCAGCAAGTACTAACAGCAATATCGGATCATTCCAGTTATTTGCAGATTTTCAAGAATAGAATCCTTGTCGCAGAGATGAACAAATACGCTAGCAAGAATGTACTTCCAAAGTTGCACCATGCCGAAGATATGACCAAGCAGAAGATATGGTTGGTTTCTTCATAACCAACTGAAAAATAATGACAACTATGCTCGAAATCAATGAAAACACCAATAAGCAATCAAACTCAGCACTTGTATACAAGGAGCAGCTGGAAGAGTTGGTGTAACTGGTACAGTTGATGATGCATTAGACAGATCATGCAATAGCAATGAAAAAATGTACCAGCATATTTGGGAAGCAGTAGGTATTTTCTGAAAGAGATAAAGCCAAACCACAGTTTCATGACAAGCGCAACACAGCACCATGAGCATCATAAAGCAAATACACAAAGCCATACTTGTATTCCCCTTGGGCAGTTTTTGCAGCAGTGGACCGTGAAAGAAGCAAAGTTTTCAACTATAATTATCCTTTGATTATTCTCCAGAAGGCCATAGCACTTTGGATTATTCACTCACATAGGAAATAAAAGTAAAAAGCACCATTGAAGATGAACTTCAACTGTTTTATTCAAAGAGCATGAAAAGTAGAACAACTACAGGTTGCACATTGAAGACATATGCAAGTTCAAAGCCAGGTTGCATACTGAATGCGTACAAGCTCAACAAAAAGAACTTCAATCTGTACTTAATGTAACTCAGCAACTCCAATTCGATGTTCAATTGCAGAAACACCATTAATAAAACGCAAGAATCTTCAACACATATGTGAGGACTGCCTTGAAGTAAGATATGAGACCAACAACTTCTCAATCTTCTGCTGAATCCAATCGGTGGAACGACTTTAAGTTTTCGCCCTAACTAGACCTTGGTGTATCGGACTAGAACGCGCTCAGACTATCTCGGCATCAGGAATCAAGAACAGCAGATCTTGATGAAGAAATTAGATGCAAAATACATGTTAATTATGATGTATAAAGCAGTTGAAGATGAAACTGGATGTAGTTGAGCAAGTGATGTAAAAATTGAAGACATGAGATTAAATCTAAAGTAATCTAAACATGAAATTGGAGATTACCAGCAGAGACTCAATTTTAGTTGATGAGGTAAGAGATTTCAATCCAAACACCAAACAGGAAATTGAAAAAACCAAGAGCTCAAACCCTAAAACTGAGTTTTAGATCTAAAATACATGCTTAATCTTGTTTGTTGACGTAGCAGGGGTATCAAACCAAATCAAAACCCTAATTCGTACCAGAAAACACCATTAATGGAGGTGGATGAAGAAAATTACCTACTAATGCTGTTGATGTAGATAGAAACACATAGACCCGTCAAATTAGTCGCAAATCTGAGATGATTCAATCAAATAAAGCTTCGAATTTCGGTTTACAGTAGCAGCAGCAGAAGATGATGGATTAATGGGGGTGATGATTGTTGAAGATGGAAGTAATGGTAGTTTTGATGAAGAAACATGCTAGGATCGGTACCCTCAGAAATGGATTTCTGAGTCTGATACCATAGTAACATTGAGAATCCTCATGTCTAAATTGCTTACGGTTTAATCAATTTCATTGATAGAAGAAAGATACTTTGTTACAGATAGAACTCAGTCTTATATAGACTCGACACTTTACTCAATCTCTGAAACTCTCAATAGACTCGCACACGTGCACACAACACACTCACAACTCACATGCTCTCACACTTTATGTTATTAAGAGCAAGAACCACCACAAACACTTTAAATCCACTGTTGTTGCTACTGTAGGTTGATGTAGAATCGACCTCACTACTTCATGAACTGATGTCGTTGATGCTTACCGGAAAACCCCTAATCACAGATCTGAAACCCAATCTCTTAAACATAGTTGTTGAAAGGTAATTTGAAATAGAATTAGGTCGATTAAATTGAGTTGCGTTGGAATTGGTGTCTGTTAATCTGTATGGTGGAAACGATGGTGGACAATCTGGTACCGGTGCTGATGGTGATGGAGGTAATGGTGGTGGACTGAATTTTCTGAGATGAAAAAGATGGGGATTTTCTGGTTTTCTGAACCCAAATCGAAAAAAAGAATGAAGAAGAAGGAAAAAAAAGAAAAAAACTAAAATTTGGAAGGTGGACGGGTTCAATCCCGTGACCTCTACCTCGATTTTTACAAAAACACCCTCAACAATAAAAAGATCTCCAACCTCTGTGTCCTTTTTTCTTTCCGCTAAATTTACGCGATTACCCTTCATTTTTCGGCTCATCTACGAAACATACTGTTTAAAAGAAAAGAAAAAATTAACTAGGCATGCGTCCTTTTTGAGATGTATTTGGGATTTTTATTAATAGACAGACACCAACTCCCATATTTTCGTGTCAAATTGAAAAAAAAAGTCATGCTTCAAAATGACACAAAATCACCATATATAGAGTATCCCTCACTTCGCTCGGTCGGTCTAATAAAAAAAATCTGATAATAAATAAAAAGACTAATTTCGGCGATATCAACCAAAAGCGAATATGATTGATATTTAGGTACGATTTAGTTGATGGCAAATACAACACCCGATAAACCTTTGTCCATCAATGACAATGTTTGTTATAAACCAGACGAGGCTTATGTTTTGTATGAAAATTGATAAAGGTATCTACGAAGGCGTCGAGCATACATTAAAAGAAGACATATAATAATATCATGACTTTGACCGACAGCGGTCCTAAGACAGTATTTTTGTGAGGAAGTTGGGAAGAATTGCAAATATTTTCCTTTTAATTTTTTTGCTCCACAATGTTTACAGCCTAAGATGTATGCATATTGCATTTATAACGAGTGGTAGTTGTCATCGACAATCTTCGACTCGACTACCATGCAGTAGGTATTATAGGATGTCGATTTACTCCTTCGTACAAACATAAGAAAAGTAAATAAAAGCTAACCTAGTTATAGCATCACTACAAGAAACTTAATATATTGCAACACCCAATGGTTATGGCGTAAATCCATACTAGTGTCGCGACAACCTATGTAGCAAGAAGTCTATTGCGGCACCCAATCTTTATTGCTGCAGCAAGAGATTATACTTTTTTTGCCACTCTTTTCGTATTGTTGCTATAATTGTGTGGCAAAAATTTCATTTTGCAGCAGTAATTTATAACTTTTAACTGCAACTGAAAAGAACTGTGACTAGAAATTTGTTTTTGCAACACCTATATTAAAGTTGTGGCAATATACGGGTTGTAGCAATAGCTAGATTTTCTTGGAGTGCATCCACAATCACGTATAGAAATAGTTATCCTAAAAGAATAAATCTACCACTAGAAAATAGGATTTTTAGTGCACGTCACAATGAGGAATTGAAATCCTATTTTTGGGCGGAGTTTGACCCACACGTGAGGATTAAACATGGTGCGGTACTATAAATTGAGCGGTTTTAATGGTGTTTGAAAGCTCACCTATATTTTAGGAGGTGTTTAAACACATCACGGTGGTCTTCATCTTCATGAAAATATGGTGGACTAGAAGATGCATCAGAAATCATAGCACCGCACTTTTAATCGGTATGAGATCAATTTGGTATACACTTTGTATGATCGTTTATGGATACGAGATCAAGATAATACAACAACAAGTGTTCACTTGACAATAGGTACGGTATAAAACCGAAACACTATAGGATCGATATCAAAGTGACTTGGATTAACGTACGTGTGTAATTTACGTAATTATAGTAACAATTATAATGCGTAAATAAAGTAAATGGAACAGAAGGATTTTGTTAATTAGGAAACCGCAAATCAATATGGTAGACTAGATACTTAGTTTCCTCAGTATCCCTACGCCTTCGACTTCTAGAGTCATGCACGTGAATCACCAATCATTTTGATCGTATTCCAAACAGTAAAGGATAAAGTTGTTTGGTAAGTACTCTATTCAATCTTGGTAATAAGATATTATGAGTCATTTGACAAAGGTTCTTCCGTTTAATCTAATAAACTCCTTTGTATGGTTAAATCAATCTAAACTTTGATTACCGAAATAACCATATTTTCAGATTTGCAATCAATCGATATAGAACACAAAAAGAGCAATTATAAAGTGATGCATGTCTCACGCAACTAGCCAATCAAGTCTATCAAAGATAAACACGATTCTAGCTGGATCCCAGACGATCAAATTTTGTGCACTAAATTCACAAGATACAAAAACTAATAAGAAAATCTTTGTCGTCTTCAAATATTCGTTTATCTTCAATTATAACCTGCACAATACAACTTGAATCCTCTTGTGATCAATCACACATAGAATGGAGTCTGTTAACAATGGATTATCACAAGATGTCTCTAGATCCGAAAATGGTTCTAAAGATCCGTTGATACTTTGATCTAATTTGAGTGGGCCTTATATCAGAAGAGAAGGTTCTCAAGAATAAACAAACTGGGTGCAATCGAAGTTTCAACAACCGTTAGTCAATCAAATCAATAACCAAAAACTAAAATAATAATTCAATTATTTAGTTTCCCACCAACGGTACTCGTAGAGATTATTGATCCCACAAAAGACTTTAAACGAGCGGTCGTAAGAGATTTTTCCTAATTAGGGTATTTTCCTCTCCAAATAGACGTCTCCACTGGAAACAACACGAATGAAGTTTGCCTAGCTCTTAGGATAGTTTGCAAGCAATGCAAACTCAAGTATTTATAGACCAAGGTTGTTTGGACAACAAGGAAATTCCAAAAACGAAAATATTCTCAAGATATTCATTAAAGTACCTAATTTCGGTTTTCCTGTTTCCAATTAATTACCAAACCATATTCTCGAAGTCTCACTCAGAAAACTTTTATTATTAGTGTAGCACATTAACTAATAATATTTTCCATATAATATGCTTTAATTGCTTGTAATTAAAAGATTATATTATAAAATCGTAATTAAATGCTTTTCAATATTTAGTATGAGATCACTTTGAGTATCAAGAAGAATATCTTCTAACAATTAATGATGGGAGTTATGTATGTTCAAATAATGTCGACATCTAGAAGTTTCTCAGCAAACCCTAATTTCAATCTTCACACACAAATTAACATAAAGAGATATGTGAATATTGGAAAATCGGTTTTACTCCTTGGGATTGGTTCTACACGTTGCTTCCCAGGCGTAACTTGTGATTGGTTACACCTTACTTCCCGAGTTAGCTTGTGATCGGTTATACCTTGGTTCCCAAAAGTAGCTTGTGACCAATTACAACTAACTTCCCAAATTAATGATTCAAAATCAATGATATACACACTCTGAAAAATATCTTCACGATGATAGAAAAGACGTTGATTACATGAATATGTAACATAATAACTAAAAGAACTGAGTGAACAATTTTTCTCATGTGCAACTGAACTTACTCTTGCACTAGGAGAATCAAAGCTTCTAGACGACATGTGTTGTACGAAAGATGAAAATGATCAACTTGCTCTTGATTTAACTAACTTGAAAGGAGGACTAGACTCTCTCAAGATCACATCTTCGTTGAAGATTCAATTCTTAGAAGAGAATCTTAGTTAAAATCATTGATCAATAAAAATGGACTGAGCTTTTAAGAATATCAGCTTCAGACAAATACAATGTCTTCAAAATCTCATATGATTCTAAGATTAAGACATTTTCCGAACTTGTCAAAAGGCTAAAAGATGAAAATCAATCTTTAATGTCATAAAATCAACCGGTAGTATCCTATCCAGATAAATCCAAAAAGTATGATTTAACTTATTCCTCAAAAAGGAAAAAGGTTGACATTGAAGTCTCTCGAAGAAATTTTCATCTTCTAAAGAAGCTTCTGTAGTCTATGATAATTCCAAAATGAACTGCTCACATCATAGTATTCCACGACATCACAAACATCATTACAAACGATGTTTTTATTGTGGAATTAAAGGTCACGTTTTAAGAGATTGTCAACAATCAGATTGTTCAAGTTCTAAAAGGAAAACTTCTAATCAAAGTTGTCAACAATCTAGGCTGCACTTTAGGTTGCATAAGTCCGAATTTTGAGGCTAGCTAGACTTTCTCTATTTCTAACGATTTCCAATATTACCTTGATCTACGATCAAAAGGGTAAGCACACATATAGGATTATCTGTGGGACGCATATTGGTTTAAAGTCTTCAATTGAGTTAAAGCAACTCTTAGGTTGTAAAGGACGTCAATTATGGGAATCAATTGCGCAGAGTCCTTCTAGGATTAAAGAGGTGTAAGGAGCGCGATTGTACCTTAATAGGTGTGATACTTAAAAGGGCTCAACTACATTCTAGTCTGAAGTTAATTGTAGTAGTAGGCTAGTGTCTGTAGCGGCTTAATGCAGTTTGGTGTTCAATCTGGCCTAGGTCTCGGGGTTTTTCTGCATTTTCGATTTCCTTGTTAACAAAACTTCTGGTGTCTATGTTATTTTATTTTCCGTATTATATTGTTTATCTTTATAATTGAAATATCACAGGTTGTACGTTAATCAATTATATATAGTAGATACATCCATCCTTGTTTTTTGGATACAACTTGATTGATTACTTGGGAAATTGATCTTTGAAATCATCCAAGTACTCTCACACGTAACAGATTAGTCTCTGTAAACTTTATGATGTGAGAGAAAGAGATCACTCTGAATATTATTCCTTGATGGAGATTCATTAAGTTGAACTCTCAGAATTGTATTTAAGGTTGTCCATATAGATTGCTTAAGATATATTTTGTGGTGTATTTTGGTACTCCCGTGTTTTCAATTGGTGTCAGAGAAAGAAAACACGTTTAAGACCTAACAAGCATGTGTTTGAAGTAATCTAACTATATATGAGTAAAATCTCAGTTAACGTGTCACCAACTCAGTTTATACCAAATCCTGAGTGTGTTATGAAAACCATCGATGATGATTTTGGTAGTGATCTGAAGAAGATAATCCAAAATATTTGTCATGAGAAACAACGATTGATAAGGAAAATCGATGGACTTCACTGTGAAGCTAACATTAAAGATTCGATCTTCGAGAAGATTTGAAAGGGATCCGGGATAAATTGGATGAACATATTCAAATTAATAAAAGATTATTGCAGATACATACCATTCCAAGTATACTCTCGTTAAAACTCTTGGAATTTCAAACCCTGTTGAATCTTCCAATCTCTCTAAGGATTCGAGTGTTTCTCTTAATTCATGTCTAAATAATTATCGTCAGTATGGAAATATACGTGGCCTAGGCTTCATTAAAACCGATGCAACTCAGATTGGTTCAAAAGAATCTAATAATGTAACTTCAACAACCGTTGGCTCCTCTATGTTTTGTGATACTTTCAATCATTACCAACATACCTGTAAGCTCTTCAGGAATAAATTTAAGGTTGCTAGTAATCTTAACAAGAAAGCTAGAAAATTTTTCTCTAACCTCATGAGTCTTAAAAACCTAAATAAACGTTCCACCAGGAGAAATACTGTTAGTATGTGAGCTTTGCTTTAAAATCAACTTCAAACTTTCAATGGTTGCTTGACAGAGGATGTAGCTGGCGTATGACAGGTGACCTTTCGTGGTTCGTGAATTTGAGCGACTTTAATGGAGAACCTGTAACATTTGGAGACAGGAGTTGTTGCTACATTAGCAAAAAGCGAACGATCAAACTTCCTAGTGTTCTGCAAATCTTCTTTCTTTTAGTCAAATTTGTGATAAAGGCCATAAAGTTATCTTCAATGCTGAAAGATGTGACATTGAAGATAAGTCTGGAAAGTATTTTGGTATTTGGGGTGGTATAGGTAACAATAATTGTTATCTCTTGGAAATTCAATCTAATCTTTGTTGCAATCTGACAAAGGTGAAATCTACACATTTTTGGCATGAGCGTTTTGGTCACATCAATTTTTGTCTTCTTGGCAAGATCATTAACAAAGAACTTGTCAGAGGTGTACCCAAAATCAATGTTAAGATCGATGGTGTTTTTGGAGCTTGTCCAAATGATAAGCAAGTAAGATTTCCACATAAATCATCTCGAGAAATTACCACCAACGCTCCACTTGATTCAATTCATATGGATAACTTTGGACCCATTCAACAACCTACTGTTGGAGGGAAGAAATATGATTTGGTAATGGTTGATGATTACAGCAGATTCACTTGGTGGCGTTCTTGGTATACAAGAATGAGACCCTGAGTGAGTTAAAGATTGTTAATAGAATCCAAAATAAGCAAGGTCGCAGACTAAAGAAAATTAGGAGTAATCGGGAACTGATTTAAGGATACTAAAGTGTTCGAATTCTGTGACCAACTGGGTGTTATTCAACAATATTCATGATTAAATATTTTCTGTGGTTGTAGTAATGAAGGTTCAAACTCTCGGATTTGTGAAGGATATTTTTTTTAGAATTAATAAAAAAATATAAATATATCAATAAAATATTAACAATGGTGAGAGTTACTGGGGCTTAGGATTCGGCCAAATTCATTTCTTAAGGTTCAAATAATAATTCTTTTATCAATAATATCTCGAAAAATATATTAAATATATCGACTCTAATTTATTGCCAAGATTGATTCTTAAAATATTAGGTGTAAATGTTAAGCATGAGACATCAAATCATCTAAGCTAAGCATGACCCATCAAATCAAATCACAACTAATTAATTTAAATCATAATTTCAATTAAAATTAATGCAAAAGTCATGAAAAGAATTAAATATAATTACCCAAGTGTGAAATAAGACTTCCTCCATTGCCCCAGTGTTGGGATTTAGCTTCTTATATTAATCATAATCTCAAAATACATGTATGTTGCTCAAAAGTTGATTAAAATGATAAAAATGAGTAAAACAGTGAATGTACGACCCACAGAAGGCGTCAGAAAAAGAACGATAAGAGAAGGTGCTGCTGATATTTAGACTGCGCTGCGACCCACGATTGTGCGTCTTAGACACTAGTGATAAACGACTTCTCTCGCGAGTCCGTTCTTCGTGTTCTTGGTGTTCTTCATCAGCAGCAGCAGCATCAACAAAGTTTCATCAACTCTTGATTTCTGCTTCTATGGACCTCCTCTAGACCCCAAACTCTCGACAGCCCCTCTAATCGACCCAAAGAACCTTTATATACTCACATGCATCATCAAATCCCCCGCAATAACTCGTGAAAATCCTTCTTTACTCGGGAATATTTTTTTTCTTATTTCGGAGAATAATTTCCAAAAATAACTTCTTCACGCTCCAAATCTCTTCCAACACACTCCAAATCATGTTTTAATCACCCAAAGTGTTGCTGGAGCCATCAAACTCGATCGAAACACGTCCATAACTCTCAAAAACTCGTGTTTTTCTCCTCCCTGTACGTGTGTCTCTTTTTGAGTTCGTGGCTTCCCTAGCCAATTCTAGCCATATTCGATCGAACCCGACACCCAAAATATCTTCCTTAGGCTTAATCACATCTTCCTGCCAAGTCTCAGCCATTTAATCTCCCTATAACACGTTAAAAAATTCGATCAAACTTCTGCCAGTTCTCATGCATGTTTTCCCGCCACTCCCCCTATCCAAACTGGGGGTGCGAATAGTAATTTTGGGGTGGAAATAGTAATTTTTCTGGATTCCTCGGCACATTTCTGGGACGCTTCCGGTGCATTTCTGGGGTGCTTTAGTAATTTTCTCTGGGGTGTAAAACACTGCTTTTTGAGCCCATTTCGCCGCAAGGGCTTATTTCTCTAAAACTTCCTACAAAGACATAAAATAACACAATAAGTACAAAAACGGGCACTAACAGTATACAAATGAGATATATTAGACACATAAATGGTCTATCAAATACCCCAAACTTATTATTTACTAGTCCCGAGCAAATCAAACTACAAAATAAAATCCTAACTCACTTTCGCAGGCATCGTCGATTGCATTTAGCATATGCAATAAGCCTTTAAACCCCTAGGTGGCCCTAGTGGCCGAGTTATAGTCTCGGGAGGGCTTACCAGAGATATACCCACAAAATCATTACTCCAGACCCTAACTATCTATGAAAAATCTTGGAAAGCACTAAAGAACCTCCTTGGTTGGCATACTTATTAATTACAGGAGGAAGTACCCTGACGCGAAATTCCAATTGATATACGAGTTTGCACTCAAGCATACTAAAATTCATATAAGTGACAGAGCTCTACTAAGATAGTTTCACGATGGACATCATACTCGGAGTCAGACTAATCACATGAAAAGATTAAGAAGATGGAAAAAGAAAAATGTAGATGGTTGAAAAGTGAAGGTGTTTCCCATATCTGTCTGAAGGCCTCTGCCAAGGTGAACCTAACCTAAATGACTGAGATACAGGTCTGACTAATATTAACACACTGGCATATACAAGGGAACCAGTGGTTAATAATCCTAACTCTAGGTCAACACAACTGGCATATACAAGGGTACCAGTGGTCGACTTTATTAAACACACATTTATTTAAGAACTAACAACATGATTGGACCTTGTGGACCGAAGCGCATGTTTCTTGTCAGCAGATTACATGGTGATTCCCGTGGATCCTGCATTCCACGCTTGTTTAGGCGACGGAGACAGGGAGAACACACACATATTGCTATCCAAGTGTTAGTATTTATTCCGATTGGTCTACTGGTCTGGTCTATTTTTTTTTTTTTTTTTGAAAAGGTAACTCAGTCACTCTATTTCACCCTAAAAGGTAACAACTTGAATCGTGTGCCCCACCAAATCACTTGAAATAAAAGAAAACTAAAAATAGAAAGTGAAAAGGACTCGACGAGATATGGCGAAACTATCATGTTAATTCTAACACCTGAGCTCTGTGCTTTTATGAATAGACTCTATAGATGTTTCCATCTAGTCAGATTGGTTCCTCAGCTCCTAAAACAAAAATGTTTCCATCCACTTAGATTGGTTAGTGCTATCCTTAATAGGCGTAAATTTCTAGGCTCTGGAGTTTATTTATTGCAACTAAAAAGTTTCTCCCATACCCCCAAACTTAAAATTAACATTGTCCTCAATGTTCTAAAGATGAAATTAAAAGCATGCACAAGGAGAGACAGTTATTATTTGAAGCAAAAGAGTGAAGGAAGGATATTACCGGGTTGCATGAGATTGGGTTACCTCCCAAGAAGTGCTAAGTTTATAGTCTTCAGCCAGACTAAGAAAGGTTTAATCACCTCGAATCATAAGCAATAGCCGAAATAATTGTGGGTTATCGAAACCAAATAGAGCTATCACAAGTAAAAGGAATCTGCAACAAGCCAAGAAAATGAACATGTACTGCATACCCTTATCTAGTTTCCTGATTAAGATACCTATGTCCCATTGTGGTTCAGGTTCAGGTTCTATGAAAGGATCTTGATAGAAAATTTTCATTGGATGCACTTCCTCATAGCTAAGATCCAACAGTTCAGGTTAAAAGTCTGGAAAAACTCAATTAAAAATAATAACAACCTGAATAATGGGGATCCTTAAAGTCAATCAGATTTGACTTACACAGCTGACCACAAAGAGAGTGGTGGTCTTCCTTAAACAGATGTGTCGACCCTAATCTCCTAAAGTAATTAGGTTTAGTCTCAAAACTTAATAATTGACACATCTGAAATTTATATGTTCCCACAATTGGTAAAAGTTTTTGGTGGGAAAACAAATTCAACTTGGTATTATTGCCTGGGCTAACCTCATCAACCAGAATGGGTTTCTAACAGTTGAGACTCGTGTTGAATATTATTAAGTTCGGGAAAACGAGTATGAAGATAGTCTTGTAAATGGTTGAGGCATTGATGTCAAGTCCCACGTGAGGGATTTTTGTTAAAGAACATGGAGAATGATAATCACCCCAAACTTAGAGTTTTCGGCGTCTCTAGGTAGACTGGTCATAATCTCCCTAATTTCTAGGTCATCAGATTCCTGAAAGTGGGCGATTGATTTTTCTAAGTCAGGTTCATCCTCGCTAATCTCTACGAGTTCATCTAAGACTATTGTTTCTAAATCTTTGACTCGAAAACAGTACTCTCAAGATAAACTGGTTCCTCTAAACCATCATCGGTTTCGTAATCATCGTCTAAAACGGGGGTATTTCTAGTCAAATCCTCGTCCTTTTGAATAGGTAAATAATTATTAAAATTATTTGGATTTGAACTAGAAATATCGTTATAATCATCATCACCATCCTCCTCCTCATCATCATCACAATATAATTTTTGATATTCACGAATTCTCAAGCTTTGTTCCCAACTACATGGTCTATGTTTATAATATTTCTCATAGATCGTTAGAGGTGATTCCTCAATAAAAGTTGGAGTATCCATATATCGCTGCCCACGCATATATTCACCAAGAGTCATTTCCGAAGACGCTCTTGATAACGAGAATTTCTAGACATATATTCTCGTAACATCATCTCAGGTGGCGTCTCTGAAAAGGATTCATCACCGAGGAAACACAAACTACAGAGGAATTCTACACAATCACAAACAAGGCTGACTCGACCAAATCAAACCTATAAATTCTAAAACAAAAAGCATGATGGCTCCACTTAGATTGTTTCTAGACCAGCTTCTATCTTTCGAAAGGGAATTCGTTGCAATTTGAGCAAACCCCTCTGGAATCAATCCGAGTCAAAGTAAGTTGAATAGAGGCGAGGGAAGCTTAGTAGAGCTTTGATACCAAGGCCTCACCGCATTAGGCGGCGCAGTCACATTCAACTCACAGAAACATCATGAACTTTGAAGTGTGCTTAAAGAGCAACCAATATTTTTCGAACGAGTTTCCTATTAAGCTCGTTACCCTATCGGTCTCGTTCTATTCCAAATTTTAAAGCTTAGGTTCGCGTTCGGTTTTGTTTTCCTAAGGCGGGCAAGAAGGAAACGGTGATGAAATCCGAGTCCTTATCTTGATTTGGCCAGGCCTTGCCCTTTACTAGGAATTTAAAAACAGTCAGTTCAAGTCCTCAGCATATATTCACCTTAAGGAAAACAGTAAACCCGCTTGCAGGAGATTCGCGGGTGTTTAGAAGTTTACCTCCCGTACCAGACGGGCGAAGAACCGTGTAGTCGACTCGGGCCACTGACTCCGGTGTCAGTGTGCGAACCCGAGGGGCCGAGACGATATAGTAATCGTCGTCCTTCCCTGCAAACAGTTTGTATTTAATTTTTTTTTTTTTTTAATTTATAACCTTCCGTAGGGTTTTAAAAATAATGTCCAATATTTAATGTCCGGAAAAAAAATGTCCAAAAATACAAAAATAAAAACCTTAATTACATTTTCTAAAAAAAATAATAATAATAAAAAAAAAAGTCCTTCGTCTTCTTTCCGTTCTTTTTGCTTTAAGCTTTGCTCCTAGTCTTTATGAAATCGCCAAAAATCTTTGACAACTTCTTTTTTTTTTTCTTTTCGATCCAAGCCTCAAAACCTGTATCACATAGACAAATACCCAAAGAACGTAAAAAAGAACAAAGAAAAAAAAAATCTAAAAAAAAAATTCTACCTAAACACAATTCCGCGTCGGCGGCGCCAAAATGATTAATATTTTCTGTAGTTGTAGTAATGAAGGTTCAAACTCTCGGATTTGTGAAGGATAATTTTTTTTAGACTTAATAAAAAAATATAAATATATACAATAAAAATTAACAATGGTGAGAGTTACTGGGGCTTAGGATTCGGCCAAATTCATTTCTTAAGGTTCAAATAATAATTCTTTTATCAATAATAGCTCGAAAAATATATTAAATATATCGACTCTAATTTATTGCCAAGATTGATTCTCAAATATTAGGTGTAAATGTTAAGCATGGGACATCAAATCATCTAAGCTAAGCATGACCCATCAAATCAAATCACAACTAATTAATTTAAATCATAATTTCAATTAAAATTAATGCAAAAGTCATGAAAAGAATTAATATAATTACCCAAGTGTGAAATAAGGCTTCCTCCATTGCTTCGGTGTTGGGATTTAGCTTCTCATATTAATCATAATCTCAAAATACATGTATGTTGCTCAAAAGTTGATTAAAATGACAAAAATGAGTAAAACAGTGAATGTACGACCCACAGAAGGCGTCACAAAAAGAACGATAAGAGAAGGTGTGTGCTGATATTTAGACTGCTCTGCGACCACGGTTGTGCGTCTTAGACACTAGTGATAAACGACTTCTCTCGCGAGTCCGTTCTTCGTGTTCTTGGTGTTCTTCATCAGCAGCAGCAGCATCATCAACGAGTTCATCAACTCTTGATTCTGCTTCTCTGGACCTCCTCTAGACCCCAAACTCTCGACAGCCCCTCTAATCGACCCAAAGAACCTTTATATACTCACATGCATCATCAAATCCCCCGCAATAACTCGTGAAAATCCTATTACTTTGAATATTTTTTTTTTTCTTATTTCAGAGAATAATTTCCAAAAATACTTCTTCAGCTCCAAATCTCTTCCAACACGCTCCAAATCATGTTTTAATCACCCAGAGTGTTGCTGGAGCCATCAAACTCGATCGAAACACGTCCATAACTCTCCAAAACTCGTGTTTTCTCCTCCATGTACGTGTGTCTCTGTTTTGAGTTCGTGGCTTCCCTAGCCAATTCTAGCCAAATTCAATCGTACCCGACACCCCAAAATCTTCCTTAGGCTTAATCACATCTTCCTGCCAAGTCTCAGCCATTTAATCTCCCTATAACACGTTAAAAAATTCGATCAAACTTCTGCCAGTTTTTGAAATGAAAAGATGGTGTCCCCCTATCCAAACTGGGGGTGCGAATAGCAATTGGTGGTGGAAATAGTAATTTTGGGGTGGAAATAGTAATTTCTGGATTCCTCCCGGCACATTTCTGGGACGCTTCCGGTGCATTTTTTGGGGTGCTTTAGTAATTTCTCTGGGGTGTAAAACACTGCTTTTTGAGCCCATTTCGCCGTAAGGGCTTATTTCTCTAAAACTTCCTACAAAGACATAAAATAACACAATAAGTACAAAAACGGGCACTAACAGTATATACAAATGAGATATATTAGACACATAAATGCGTCTATCAATTCACCACCCATAACTCGGCAAACCAATGGAGTTGCAGAAAGAAAGAATAAAAGTATACAGGAAATGGACAGAGTAATGCTTCACAATAAAAACTTACCTCTAAAGTTTTGGGTAGACTTCTTCATAGCTACTTGATCAATCGTATGTACATGCACTCACGAACCATAAATACTCCTTATGAGTTACGGTATGGTAAGAAACCTAACCTATATTATCTTCGTGTGTTTGGCAGTAAGTGCTACATTCTTAAAGATCGATAACAGAGAGAGAAATTTGATTCAAAAAGCGACGAAGGTATTTGTTAGAGCGTTTCTCAGTCGAACTCTCAAGCGTTTTTATCTCAAGCTTGTTTGTCAAGTTTAGTTTCCAAAACTATAAGTCTTGATTTCTAGTCTACTTATAGCTAAGTCTCGGATTTGGATAGTAAGTGTAGTTGAGCTCTAGACTCCACGACGTTCATCGAATGAAAACGAATAACTACTCAAGGGAACTTGTAGAACTTCATCAACAAAGAGGTATGTGGAGACTTGAACTTATCTATTACTCAAAAGTCTATCAATTATATCTCCTATTTTTGGGACAAAAGTCGTATTGCTATATAGACTTCAATTATACACATTTGATATTTTGAGTCGAGTTTATCTCGCTTATCTATTTTTCGAAATATGTGTTGGTAAGCTTTCGCATTGGCCAAGTTCATCTTTACTCGTGACGAAAGTCATTATTTCAATAACTTGAAAATCGCTTTGATGAAAATAGTTTGTGGATAACAACTATTTTAACATCCTCTAAGAAAGTTTCAATGATTGAAATGAGATTTAAGAACAAGTAACCATGTTTGGATATAAACATAGTGTGTTCTCACATTTGTGTAAAAGTCAAAAACCGGGAACCTAAAGTATGCGTACCCGTACGCGTACCGACGGTTGTTGGAAACTCGGGTACGCATACTGGCGGAAGTTTCACGTCCGTGAATTTCTGCTGGAGTTTGGAAATGTGAATTTCCATGCATAACCGTACGCGTACAGGCGTAACCAAACTTGGTCCGACTACTTAGGTGCGCGTACCTGTTTGCATAATTAAGTAGGTTACTTTCTAAAATCGGTTTGTTCATGAACTAAAACATTTATATAACAAGGAATGAAATCTTTGTAAACCGTGGCTATAATATTCCTTAACTGATTCGAGTGAATCAAAATCGATTTTGCTGCGATTGTGTCTTGTATACTTCTATGAGATCTAAGCAACTGAACAACTCTCTAACTAGTTCATTTGAGTCATTTGAACTAGTTATGGTGAAGATGAATAAGGTTGATATGAAAGTGCTCATATGGACAACTGTTGGTTAACTATTGTTGAACCGACTAGGTGTACACGTTTAGGTACGGTTACTCAAACCTAAATGAAGGTACATTTCATTTTTATATAACAAACTAAGTTCGATCTAACAGTTGAAAGATATTAGCTTGAATCTAATCAGGTTTTCATGTAACAGTGAATATTAAATGCTTTGTTACCAAGGTAACTTAGATTGCAAACCCTGATTTGGAGACTACATAAAGGAGAACTCTAGCAACTGGGAAACCTGATCCCCACACCTCCTGTGTAATACTAGTTGTATAAGCTAGAGTCAATTCTCCTTTAACCTTAGGTCTTTCACGAAACCCTTCAGGGTAATGACTTGAAGACTTCATTGGGATTTTGAAGCAAGACCCAACTATTTTCTCTGTAGTTGCGTGATCTGATCGATTAAGATTATTGTGAGGTGATTGATATTTCTAGGCTGTTCTTCGGGAATATAAGTCCGGTATATCAATTGGTTCACGTTCAACTTGATTTATCAAAAGACGTAACAAAAACTCGTAGGTATATATATGGGAGATAGATTTATCTATTCAATAGACTTTTCTATGTGATACAATTTTTTTTATCAAGTCTTTGACTTTGGGTCGTAGCTGTTAGAGCATTGCTCGGTCGAACTCGCATGCGTTGCTATCTCAAGCATGTTTGTCAATATTAGTGATCAAAATTATATGTCTTGATTTCTAGTTTACTTATGACTAAGTATCGCTCTAGGATAGTTAAGTGTAGTTGAGCTCCAGACTCCATGGCGATCATCTTACGAAGACGAAGAACTACTCGAGGAACCAGCGGAACTTCATCCGACTAAAAAGGTATGTGGAGACTTGAAATTATCTATCACTCAAAAGTCTACTCTATCTCCTACTCTTGAGACAATAGTCGTATAAGTATGATAGTTTTCATACATACACATTTTCTATTCGAGCCGAGTTTACTCGCCTATCTTTTTCTCGAAATATGTGTTGGTAAGCTTTTACTTTAACCACTTTCATATTTACCCGTGATGAAAGTCATGATGACGTTTCAATATTGAAAATAGCTTTGATGATGATAGTCGTGAATAACGATTGTTATAACATTACAGAAGAATGGTTAAATGATTGAAATGTAGAGTTGATATTACCAACTATGGATATACGCATATATAGTGTGTTCTCACATTAGTGTATAAATCCATGTGCCGGAAACCAAGTGTGTGCATATGTGTGCATACGGTATTGGTGAAGGAGACAGGTTGGGTACGCGTACCAGCGCAAGTTTTCAACCGAACATTTCTGCTGAGTTTGTAGTTTGCAAACTAGTAAACCATTCACCTTAAGTACGTGTACCCATACGTGTACCCACAAAAGTTTTCGAACCGAAAATTTCTGCAGAGTTTGTAAACTCAAATCCGGTAGCTAAGGTACGCATACCCGCACGCGTACCCAAGCTGGTTATTTCTCAAATCGGTAGTTCATGAACTTAAAACAATAAATTATAAGGAATGCAATCTTTGCAAACCGTGGGTATATTGTTCATGAATTGATTCAAATGGATCAAACCGATTTTGTTTTATTTGTGTATATGAATAAAGACCTAAGCAATTGAACAACTCTTCAACTAGTTCTTCTGAGTCATTTGAACTAGTTATGAGAAAGATGAATATGGTTAATATGAAAGTGCTCATATGGCTAACCATTGGTTAACTATTTGTGAACCAACTAAGTGTACACGTTTAGGTAGGGTTACTCAAACCTAAATGAATATATTTGATTTGTGTGTGACAAGCTAAGTTTCGATTTAACGGTTGAAAGATATTAGCTTGGTTGAATCAGTTTTTTATCTAACGGTGAATATTGAATGCTTTGTTACCAAGGTAACTTGGATTGCAAACCTTGATTTGAAAACTATATAAAGGATACATCTAGAAACTGGAAAAACTAATCCCCACACCTCCTGTGTGATACTAGTTGGTTTTGCTAGAGTCGATTCTCCTTTAACCTTAGGTTTCTTCTCGAGACCCTATAGGTTAACGACTGAAAGACTTCATTGGGATTGTGAAGCCAGACGAAACTACTTCTCTTGTAGTTGAGCGATCTGATCTTGCCATTTTCTATCGTACGAGTTCAACTGAATAATTGACTTGAGATTATATCTCCGATAAGGCAAGATAAAAACAAATCACAAACATCTTCGTCTCATCGTTTGTGATTCCACAATATCTAGTTTCGCTACCATACGATTTAGATTATTGTGAGGTGATTGATAATACTAGGCTGTTCTTCGGGAATATAAGTCTGGGTTATCAATTAGTTCCTGTTCACCTTGATTTATCAAAAGAAGAAACAAAAACTCATAGGTTTATCCGTGGAAGACAGATTTATCTATTATCCTAGACTTTTCTGTGTGATACAGATTTGTTTATTAAAGTCTTCGACTTTGGGTCGTAGCAACTCTTAGTTGTGGGTGAGATCATCTAAGGGAATCAAGTGTGTAGTATCCTGCTGGGATCAGAGACGTAAGGAGCGAAAATGTACCTTGAATCAGTGTGAGATTGATTAGGTTCAACTACATTCCAGACCGAAGTTAGTTTGTAGTAGGCTAGTGTTTGTAGCGGCTTAATACAGTGTGGTGTTAAATCTGGACTAGGTCCCGAGGTTTTTCTGCATTTGCGGTTTCCTCGTTAACAAAACTTCTGGTGTCTGTGTTATTTCTATTCTATATTATATTTTGTTATACAATTGAAATATCAAAGGTTGTGCGTTTTATCGATCAATTGTGAAATCCAACCTTTGGTTGTTGATTGGAAATTGATTGATCCTTGGATATTGGTCTTTGGTACCATCCAAGTTTATATCTCTAGTCTTTGATAAAGACTCGCAGATTGCTTGAGTAAAGATCAAATCGAGAGATTGAGATATTAACTCATTGATATACTTTTTATTAAGATTGAGCCTGACTGTCTAGTTGATTCTCTTAAAAGTATATTAGGGTTAGTCCATACAGATTGCTAATCAAAATATTGGGTGAGGTTGTTGTACCCCCGCATTTTCAATTGGTATCAGAGCAGGCAAACACGTTTAAAGATCTCAAAAGTCCGTGTTTGTGGCGATATGATTAGATGTACTGTAATATCTCTGATAAACGCGTCACCAGAAATAAAGATTTTGTTTCTAATAAGTCTACCAAAGAGAAAGATCCCTCAATCTCTGTTATAGACGAACCTAGTGTTCTAACGAAACAGACTAACACTGACACGTTTTTTCTAATGAATCTGACTATGTTATTCAAGAGGAAATATAAACCTTGTTAGAATTCAAGCTGATAGATTCAAACAGTTAAAAAAACATGTCAATGTTCTTCTTGGTATAGTAAATGACTGCGGCTCCAGTGAAAAGGCTTCTTATAAGGAAAATCCTGAAGTTCGATCAACTCGTATCCTACTCGAGGAAAAACCTAAAAAGGATGCTTTATATGTTGAACATCTCTTGAGTAAACTCTCCATTCAAAGAGGTTCAGAAAAGTCTGCTATACCATCTACTTCTATTCAAACTGAAAGAGCTCCAGTTTCAGAAGTAATTTCAGAGTCTCATCCCAGTCAAACTAATGTGCAGGGGATCCACACATCAGTTGGAAGAAAGTAATCTCCAAACGATAATGTTCGGTCTAAGATCTCTAACCACGTCCGTGATCAGAAAGTGTGCCTCTTTGGTGATTCAAAAGGGCATATAGTGCAAAAAAGGAAATCCAAGTTGAAAAAAAAAATCGTTGATTCAACTTCAACACACCTTAGATTTAATTCTTAAAGGTGTAACTGACATTCGTATGTCTAAACTAATTGGTATTAGTACACATCATGTGTTCCCTACCAGGAAAGTCAGTTCGATGGGTTCCTCAAATGCACAAAAGCATAATAGACCCGTTAACAAATATCGTCCAAGAAGAACTCATGTTCTCTCTCCTATCAGAAATGGAGATATGCTAATCCTGATGTGAATCATTTATCAAGTAAAGAATGCAGATATGAGAAGATGGATGACAACCTAATATTAATTATTGAGGGATATAAGGAAATCATCAACAAATTGTGCACTCCATCTAGACAACACTCTTCAGGTAAAAATCCTTACTATATGTCATATTTTGATGATAGTAAATTTTATGATAATTTTTCACATCATAAGAGTCTTCTTCCAAAGTACCAAAGAAAGGGGTTTGACCAAAAAAAATATTCATTTGATGATCTAAAAGCTCATACTTGTGCCAATTGATGACAAGGTTGAAATCTCTCACACAAAATCCTGGTTGAGAGATATGCTCATGTATACTTGTGTCAATAGTATTCTCGGATTCTCAAGCTATTTTCTTATCGTCTTTAGCATGAGTATCTTTGGAAAAATACTTGTACAAGTACTTTTATTTGTTGTGTCAATTTTTTTTTGGTTAAACAAGGTGCTACTCATGTACTCTAAAATTGCTTCTCTGTGAGACATAGATTTTTGAAGTCATTATGATTTCTTCAAATTGCAAGAGTCTTCAACAAGGTTGTGTACGTCCGACTTTTGTCTTTTTTTTGGGTCGAGATTGATCTCGTACAAGTTACCCGTGTGACTGGCACGAGTCAATTAAGGAAACCCTAAAATTCATTCCCTAAGAAACCTTTTAAGTACCCGACCTATTGAGTTACGTAAGTCACGTACGCATACTCTAGGTTATTTTCTGGGTTATCAAGAATGTCATCTTCTTCATCTCGCTATGGTGATTTTCCAAAGGGATTTCTTGAGAAAGGTTTTGGTTTCGAATCAAAAGGGAGGAAGAAAAGAACTCTTATAGAAGATGGTGCACCTAATGCCTCATGCTACTATGCCTACTCACATCAAGATGTTGAGAATGAGGATATGGTCTCTGCTGAAGTGGTTCATGATTTTCTTAAATACTTTGAGGAAGCAAAACTGCAACTTGTTGATACAATGAAGGATCTTGATGTGGTTAGAATTGAGTTGAAAAAGGTTACTACTGACCTTGGTCTCAGAAAGTCACATGCTAAAGAACTTCTCAATGAGGATATCTTCTCCGAAGACGCAGTTTATATTATGAATCACAAGCTCAAAGGCCTAGAAACCCATGAAGCTGGCGAAAGTGAACTTTGATATTAGCTTGTGATCGGTTTCTAGTAGATGTTTTATTTTTTGTCTAGTAAAACTTCTTAAGAGAATTTTATTCTTGTTTAAGAAGGATAACCAGGGTTTGGAATAGACATTATTGTGAGTACACATAGCTATGTCCAATGTTTTCATCTTCATGTTTTTAGATTTATTTATTTAAATTTTAAAGTTGTTTTGGAAGATGATGTTTGCAGTATTAATCTTTATGGTTTTATATATTGCAATATGTTATGGGATATGTCTGTTTGCGTCCGTGAACTATTATTGTCCCATATGTTGTCAAAATTTATCTCGTTTATATGTCGATATGCATGTATTGATACAAGATCGATGAACTTTTGACAAACAAAAGTTAAGACTATTATGTCATTCATTGATTCGTTTGTCGATATGCATGTATTGTACATACTGTGCAGCTCCATAAGTCTTCTTGTGTGAGCATTTCCAACTAAACAAATCATAGATTCGTTTGTGATTAATTTGGTTGTGTATTCCGATTAAATTAATCATGGGTTCTCTTGTGATTAGTTTGATTGAGAATTTTTGGATACAAAATAATTTCCTTATAGTTTTTGGTGTCCAAAGAAATCCTTTTTTTCTTGTAAAAGTAAGGTCGCTCTTGTTGTTCTTTCCGGAATGACATCAAATGGGGGAGATTTCTTTTGAACTTGCGCTTAATTTCCATATATTTGTGGGGAGTGCGGATGTGGAATATTTCAGGAGTTATCTTGTATCTTTATAAACTCCGTTATGAATTCATTTAACTTCGGATTTACGATTGCATCTAAACAAAGTTGATATATACTTTTCTTTGGTCTTGAAATGTCTCCATGAAAATTTCATTAGGATCCCGTTTTCGTACCTTTGCCAATTTTATTGACAAAAAAGGGGAGAATTAATATGTAGTTCACACTACAAATACATATGGTTTTAGGATCATTATGTAAGGGGGAGTGATTTTCGTGTTGAGATGAAGTATTGACTAAGGGGGAGTGATACATATCACCATAGTATTGTTGTCGAAGTTGTGATATAAAAACTTTGATGTTGTGTAATAATACTATGACACTGTATAACTGATAGACGCATTTATGTGTCTATTTTGTTCTCAAATTTCTGTATTGTTAGACTCGATTAAGTACTTATTGTGTTATTTTGTGTTCTTGTAGGAAATTTTAGGGAAATAAGCCCTTGCGGCGAAATGGGCTCAAAAAGCAGTGTTTTACACCCCGGAGAAATGTACCGTAGGCACCCCAGAAATGCACCGGAAGCGTCCCAGAAATGTCCCGGAGGAACCCAGAAAAATTACTATTTCCACCCCAGTTGATATTCGCACCCCAGCACTCTGGATAAGGGGCACCTTCTTCAACAATTTAAATTTGTGTTTTTGGCGGGAATGAAGTTTTCAACTGGCAGAATTTTGATTGTCAAAATGAATGGGTTAGAGTGCGATTCAATCGCTGAAAATTGGCAGAAAGATGTGATTTGGTATAAGGAACAAAGTTTGGGTAGTGGTTTCGATCAAATTTGGCTGGAATACGTGTTTTGTTTCTCGAGTTCAAAACAGGGCAAGCATGCACTGGAGGATGATAATCACGCGTCATGGAGAGTTATGGACGTGTTCTGATGATGTGGAATGGCCCGAGCATCACTTTGGGTCGTGAAGAATCGATTTGGATCGTGGAGGGAGGAAGTTTACGCAAGAAATTCCCAGTTTGGTAAGAAAATATTCGGAAAATATTGTTATTCACTGCCCGCATAATGAAGAATTATATTGGAGTTATTGGCGAGATTTGGAGCTGTTGTTGGGTATAAATAGGCTCTTTGGGTCTACTAGAGAGGGGGTCGAGAGTTTTGGGAGCTAGGGAGAGCTAGAAAGACGAAATCAGAGTTTAACAAAACTCTGTTTCTGCTGCTGCATGAAGATGAACACGAAGAACAATAGACTGTAAAAGACTGTCGTTCTTCAACAGTGACAGCGACAGTGGAGTGTGGGTCGTAGTTTCCCAAAGACTACGCATTTCATATGTATCGTTCTTGTGTGACGCTTCCTTGGATCGCACATTAGCTGTTTACACCATTTTCTCTTCTTCTCATCATTTGTAAACCATTTTTGAGCCATAATAAATTATTTTGAGAGCATTTATACTATGATGAGCTAATTCCCTCGTAACCAAGGCAATGGAGGAAGCTATTCACGCAACATAAATGGGTAACTATTTCATTTAATTATATAATTCACCTAATCGCTGCTTTTGCAGAGTTCTAAATTGTTTGAATGATTGTCTTAATTATTTGTTATTCATTTTGATAGGTTATGCTTGGTTTAATCTCTTGATAATCTATGCTTAAGGTTTACAAATAATGTTTGAGAATCTGTATGATTGATAGTGAGTTAAAGATAAAAGAGGACTTAAGAATTGAATAGAGTTTTGAAATATTTATCATTCAATTTTGCATAATAGTGGAATCTAGTGTCTGGGTTACCTCTCGCACCCATTGTTAATAATTTTGTATATAATTTTATTAAATATTTACAAGTACGAGCAACGAACTCTTATTCAACGGTTCATACCCCGTCTGGTACGGGAGGTAAGTCCATCGAAACACTCGTGAATCTCCTGTCAGCGGGTATTCCTTAAGGTGATTCATTGATTGAGGACGAATTTGGACTGTTTTTAAATTCCTAGTAAAGGGCAAGGCCTGGCCAATACAAGATAAGGGTTCGGATTTCATCACAGCTCCCTTCTTGCCCGCCTTAGGAAAACGAAACCTAACGCGAACCCAAGCTTTAAAATTTGGAATAGAACGAGACCGATAGGTTAACGAGCTTAATAGGAAACTCGTTCGTTTCAAATATTGGTTGCTCTTTAAGCACACTCCAAAGTTCATGATGGTTTCTGTGAGTTGAATGTGTGACTGCGCCGCCTTGTGATAGCGGTGAGGCCTTGGGTATCAAAGCTCCACTGAGCTTCCCTCGCCTCAATTCAACTTACTTTGACTCGGATTGATTCCAGAGGGGTTTGCTTAAATTGTAACGAATTCCCTTTCGAAAGATAGAAGCTGGTCCAGAAACAATCTAAGTGGATCCATCATGCTTTTTGTTTGCTAGATTTTATAGGTTTGATTTGGTTGAGTCAGCCTTGTTTGTGATTGTGTAGAATTCCCTTGCAATTAAGAATGTCGAGCTGGTATGATAGAAGCCAATACAATGAATATCGACCTGAATTTGAATATGGACATCATCAGTTTTATTACCATGGTGGGAATAGTGGTTAGGAACGCCAAACTCTTCAAGGTTATGGTTCATACCATGGTGAGCCCAATAACTATCCTCACAACCATCAGTCATACGAGAAGAATTCTGCTAATTCCTCTTTACTTGAGTCGACACGTAAGTTAGCTGAGACAACACGTAAGTTCGCTGAAATGAATAACTTAGTTATGGACGAAAATAATGCAATGAGTGAACTTTCTTTACCTGATTTCCTAGATTACGTCAGGAATTCATGTGAGTCGGCCTAAAAGCTTTTGTTAGAGACCCAGAATAGAACTTCTCTAAAAGATCTAAATTTCCAAAATAGTGTTTCCAATTTTACCCTTGATGTAAATAGTGAATATTTGCCTAATTTAGAGGACGAGGTTAGAATAAAAGACACTACTTATTTAGATAAGGTTCAATCATTTTTGTACTATGATGATGAGGATAGCAGTAATGAAGAATCTGAAATACGTAGGCATAGTGATCAGGAGTCTAGTAATCTAATTGAGCTGTACAGTGATTATATTATTTCTAGTTCAAATCCAAATAATTTTTATGATTATTCACCTATTCAAAAGGACGAGGATTTTATTAGGGATACCACCGTTTTAGACGATGTAGTTTTTCCTTTTGATTACGAAGCCGGTAGTGGTTTAGAGGAACGGGTTCATTTCGAAAATACTGTTTTAGAGTCTAGCGACTTAGAAACAATAGTCTTGGAAGAAGAAGATAGACCCGTAGAGATGAGTGAAGATGCACTACCTGATAATAACTTAGAAGAATCTCTTGAATATTTTAAGGACTCTGAAGATACGGAAATTCAATAAATAATTAGAGGTTTATCTAGAGACACTGAAAACTCTAAGTTTGGGGGTGATTATCACTTCCCTAGTGCCTTACCTTTAACTCTCAGAAAGTCCCCACACTTAGGACTTGATATTTGTGCCTCGACCATTTTACAAGATTACCTTCATACTCGTTTTCCCGAGCCTAATGATGTCCATGAAGGAGTTCAGTTATTAGAAACCCATCCTCTGGTTGATGTGGTTTGCCCAGGCTATGATACCCATATTGACTTTGTTTTCCCACCAAATAGTTTTCTTCCAACTGTGGGAACGTTTCAAATGAGTCGAATATTAAGTTCTGAGACTAAGCCTAAGTACTTCAGGTTAATATAATCGATATATTTTACTAAGAATGACCACTACTCTCATTGTGGTCAAATATGTAAGTCATATCTGATTGACTTAGAGGATCCGCAATTATTTAGGTTATTACTTCGTGATTCTAAGTTCGTATTTGAGTTTTTACAGACTCTATGACCTAGTGATTCGGATCCCATCTATGAAGAAACGCAACCAATGAAAATATTCTTTTTAGACCCTTTCATAGAACCTGAACCTGAACCGCAATTAGCGATAGTTTTCAGGAAACTAGGTAAGGGCATGCTATTCTTGTCCATTTTCTTGGTTCACTGCAGTTTCTTATGGTCATCTCTATTTGGTTTTGAAGACCCACAGTTATTTCGACTGTTACTTTATGGTTCGAGTTGAACAATCCTTTTCTAAGTCTGGCTGAAGACTTTAAACTTAGCACTTCTTGGGAGGTATCCCATGATCATGCAACACGGTAATATCTTTTCTTAACTCTTTCGCTTCAAATGGTAACAGTTTCTCCTTGTTCATGCTTTTAGTTTCATCTTTAGAACATTGAGGATAATGTTAGATTTAAGTTTGGGGGTATGGGAGAAAGTTTTTAGTTGCAATAAATAAACTCTAGAGCCTAGAAATTTATGCGTATTAAGGTAGGCACTAACTAATCTAAGTGGATGGAAGCATGTTGGTTGTAGGAGTTGAGGAACCAGTATGATTAGATGGAAACATCTAGAAGAGTCTATTCATAAAACACAGAGCTCAGGTGTTAGAAATAACATGATAGTTTCACAATATCTCGTTGAGTCCTTTTCACTTCTGTTTTTATTTTTCTTTTTAAATATATTTCTAAGTGATTTGGTGGGGCTCACGATTCAAGTTGTTACGAATTCTAGGGTGAATTAGAGTGATTAAGATACCATGTGAAAAAAAAAGTTAAAAAAAAAAGTTGAAAAAAAATTTGAAAAAAAAATAATTTGAGACCAGACCATTTGACCAAAAGGAATAAATTCAATAAAGTCGACCACTGGTACCCTTGTATATGCCAGTTGTGTTGACCTAGAATTAGGTTATCGACCACTGGTACCCTTGTATATGCCAGTGTGTTGATATTAGTCAGACTAGTATCTCAATCCATTAAGATAGGTTCATTTTGGCGGAGGCCTTTAGACAGATATGGGAAACGTCGTTCACTTAGTAAACATCAAAACCATCTATGTTTTTCTATATCCATCTTCTTGATCTATCCATATGATTAGTTTGACTCCGAATATGATGTCCATAGTGCAACTATCTGAGTAGAGCTCTGTCACTTATATATGAACTTTAGTATGCTTGAGTGAAAACTCGTGTACATCAATTGGAATTTCGCATCAGGGTACTTCCTCTTGTGGTCAATAAGTATGCCAACCAAGGAGATTCTTTAATGCCTTCCAAGGTTTGTTGTAGATAGCTAGGGTCTGGAGTAAAGGTTTTGTGGGTACACCTCTGGTAAACCCTCCAGAGACAACACTCCGCCACTAGGGACACCTAGGGGTTCAAATGATTTTCCTTTCTAGAATAAATTTGCTCGAGGACTAGCAATAACAATGATCGAGAGCTTTTGTTTTCTCATTGTTATGGGTACGGAACTTCAACAACAATGATGCTGAACTGAACATCTATGGAATCATGGGAGTACTTGGAAAAGACGAAGTTTTCGAGTAATATTGAAGCACCAAGGAGATCAAGCATGTGAACGAGAAGCTATTTTGTAATCCATATGTATTGATAGTTTTGTCACTAAAATTATAAAGGGGGAGATTGTTAGAGCATTGCTCGGTCGAACTCGCATGCAGTTGCTATCTCAAGCATGTTTTTCAATATTAGTGATCAAAACTATATGTCTTGATTTCTAGTTTACTTATGACTAAGTCTCGGTCTAGGATAGTTAAGTGTACTTGAGCTCCAGACTCCATGGCGATCATCTTACGAAGACGAAGAACTACTCAAGGAACCAGTGGAACTTCATCCGACTAAAAAGGTATGTGGAGACTTGAACTTATCTATCACTCAAAAGTCTACTCTATCTCCTATTCTTGAGACAATAGTCGTATAAGTATGATAGTTTTCATACATATACATTTGCTATTTCGAGCCGAGTATACTCGCCTATCTTTTTCTCGAAATATGTGTTCCTAAGCTTTTACTTTAACCTCTTTCATCTTTACCTGTGACGAAATTCATGATGACGTTTCAATCTTGAAAATAGCTTTGATGACGATAGTCGTGAATAACGATTGTTATAACATTATAGAAGAATGTTTCAATGATTGAAATGTAGAGTTGAGATTACCAACTATGGATATAAGCATATATAGTGTGTTCGCACATTAGTGTATAAATCCATGTGCCGGAAACCAAGTGTGTGCATATGTGTGCATACGGTATTGGTGAAGGAGACAGTTTGGGTACGTGTACCCGTACGCGTACCAGCGGAAGTTTTCAACCGAAAATTTCTGCTGAGTTTATAGTTTGCAAACTAATAAACCAGTCACCTTAAGTACTACCCAGGGAAGTTTTCGAACCGAAAATTTCTGCTAAGTTTGTAAACTCAAATCCGGTATCTAAGGTACGCATACTCGTACACGTACCCAAGCTGGTTATTTATCAAATCGGTAGTTCATGAACTTAAAACAATAAATTATAAGGAATCCAATATTTTCAAACCGTGGGTATTTTATTCATGAATTGATTCAAATGGATCAAACTGATTTTGTTTCATTTGTGTCTATGAATAAAGACCTAAGCAATTGAACAACTCTTCAACTAGTTCTTTTGAGTCATTTGAACTAGTTATGAGAAAGATGAATACGGTAATATGAAAGCACTCATATGGCTAAGCATTAGTTAACTATTTGTGAACCATCTAAGTGTACACGTTTAGGTAGGGTTACTCAAATCTAAATGAATACATTTGATTTGTGTGTGACAAGCTAAGTTTCGATTTAACGGTTGAAAGATATTAGCTTGGTTGAATCAGTTTTTTTATCTAACGGTGAATATTCAATGCTTTGTTACCAAGGTAACTTGGATTGCAAACCTTGATTTGAAAACTATATGAAGGAGACATCTAGAAACTGGAAAAACTAATCCCCACACCTCCTGTGTGATACTAGTTGGTTTTGCTAGAGTCGATTCTCCTTTAACCTTAGGTTTCTTCTCGAGACCCTGTAGGTTAACGACTGAAAGACTTCATTGAGATTGTGAAGCCAGACGAAACTACTTCTCTTGTAGTTGAGCGATCTGATCTTGCCATTTTCTATCGTACGAGTTCAATTGAATAATTGACTTGATATCGATAGGGCAAGATAAAAAGAAATCACAAAAATCTTCGTCTCATCGATTGTGATTCCACAATATCTAGTTTCGCTACCATACGATTTAGATTATTGTGAGGTGATTGATAATACTAGGTTGTTCTTCGGGAATACAAGGTTATCAATTAGTTCATGTTCACCTTGTTTTATCAAAAGACTAAACAAAAACTCATAGGTTTATCTGTGGGAGACAGATTTATCTATTGTCGTAGACTTTTCTGTGTGATACAGATTTGTTTATTAAAGTCTTCGACTTTGGGTCGTAGGAACTCTTAGTTGTGGGCGAGATCAGCTAAGGGAATCAAGTGTGTAGTATCCTGCTGGGATCAGAGACGTAAGGAGCGAAAATGTACCTTGAATCAGTGTGAGATTGATTAGGTTCAACTACAGTCCAGACCGAAGTTAGTTTGTAGTAGGCTAGTGTTTGTAGCGGCTTAATACAGTGTGGTGTTCAATCTCAACTAGGTCCCTGGGTTTTTCTGCATTTGCGGTTTCTTCGTTAACAAAACATCTGGTGTCTGTGTTATTTCTATTCCGTATTATATTTTGTTATATAATTGAAATATCACAGGTTGTGCGTTGTATCGATCAATTGTGAAATCCAACCTTTGGTTGTTGATTGGAAATTGATTGATCCTTGGATATTGGTCTTTGGTACCATCCAAGTTTATATCTCTAATATTTTATAAAGATTCGCAGATTGCTTGAGTAAAGATCAAATCGAGAGATTGAGATATTAACTCCTTGATATACTTTTTATTAAGATTAAGTCTGACTGTCTAGTTGATTCTCTTAAAAGTATATTAGAGTTAGTCCATACAGATTGCTAATCGAAATATTGGATGAGGTTTTTGTACCCCCGCATTTTCAGTAGCAACTCTTAGTTGTGGGTGAGATCAGCTAAGGGAATCAAGTGCGCAGTATCCTGCTGGGATCAGAGACGTAAGGAACGTGACTGTATCTTGAATCAGTGTGAGATTGATTAGGGTTCAGCTACATTCCAGTCCTAAGTTAACTTGTAGTAGGCTAGTGTCTGTAGCGGCTTAATACAGTGTGGTGTTCAAATCCGGACTAGGTCCCAAGGATGTTTTTGCATTTGCGGTTTCCTCGTTAACAAAACTTCTGGTGCCTGTGTTATTTCTTTTCCGCATTATATTTTGTTATATAATTGAAATTTCACTGGTTGTACGTTCAATCGATCAATTGGTAAATCCAACCTTTGGTTGTTGATTGAAATTGATTGATCCTTGAACATTGGTTTTTGGTACCGTTAAAGTTATTTCTCTTGCATTCAATCAGACTCGCAAATTCCTATTTATTTGATTACGGATTGAATCAAGAAATTGAGATATAACTCTTTGATATACTTTTTTTTAAAGATTGAGTCTGACTGTCTAGTTGATTCTCTTGAAAGTATATTGGAGTTAGTCTATACAGATTGCTAAGCGAAATATTGGGTGAGGTTGTTAGACCCACGCTTTTTCAGTATGTTCCTTGGCTATGCATCTGATAATCGTAGTTTTAGAGTATACAATATCAAAACTCGTGTCATGATGGAATCAGAAAATTTTATCATTGATGATTTGAAATATTTCGTCATGATGACTCTCCTGCTGAGATATCTCCTTTGGAGACAACTGATAAAGTCAAAGAAGTTCCAGAATCCGTGGAAAATGTATTAACGGTTACCGATTCTGGTATTTCTGGTGACGAGGGGAAAATCCCTTCTTTGGGTGTTCCTGTTGAACGTGTCACTCCACAACATTTGTGGGTTCAAAGCATAATTCTTACAATATTATTGGAGGTGGGGAATCCGCTGCTAAGATGAGAAATCAACTCTGAAACATTTGGAACTTTGGTTGTTACCTCTGGCAAGTGGAACCTAAAAATGTTGATCAATCTATGAGTGATCCTTTTTGGATGAATGCTATGCATGAAGAGATAAATCAATTTAAAAGAAAATACGTATGTGAACTCGTATGTTATCCCAATAACATTAATATTGTTGGTACAAAATGGATATATAAGAACAAGTCAGATGAATTCGGTACAGTGGTCTGAAACAAAGCTAGACTTGTCACTCAAGGGTATTCACAGATTGAAGGTATTGACTTTTACGAAACCTTTGCACCTGTTGCACGCTTTGAGTCCATACAATTACCATTATCTCATGCTTGTTTTCTCAAGATTAATCTATATCAAATGTACGTAAAATCTGCATTCTTAAATGGATGTTTAAAGATAGAAGTCTATGTTGCTCAACCTAAAGGTTTGAAAGTCCACAATATCTCGATCATGTCTTTAAGCTCAAAAAGACATTATATTGATTCAAACAAGCACCAAGAGCATGGTATGAAAGATTTACTACTTCGCTTCTTAGGAAAGGTTTCTCAAGAGGTGGAGCAGATAAGACTATGTTTACCAAATGGAGTGCGAAAGATGTCCTTATTGCTCAAATCTACGTGGATGACATAATCTATGGATCTACTTCCGAGAAACCTGTCAAAGAATTTCAAACCTCTCTTGGAAAGGAATTCAATATGAGAAATGTTGGTGAATTAAGTTTTTTGGAAAATTCAACAACATAATAAGGATGTGATTTACATTTCTCAAGAAAAGTACGTGAAAGATCTTGTTAAAAGATTTGGTCTTGAGAAAAGTACTCTGAAACTAACTCTTATGCCCACTACAGGGAAGTCGCATAAAGATGAGAATGGTGTTGATGTTGATCAAAAATTATACAGATCCATCATTGGAAGTCTTCAATATCTAACGACAACAAGACCAGATATCGATTTTAGTGTTCGTTGTTGTGCTAGATTTCAAGAAAAGGCCAAAAGAATCTCATCTTGCAGCTGCTACATGGATCATAAGATATGTACGACATACTATCGGTTTTGATTTCTCTTATACGTTTGATACTAACACAGATCTTACAGCATATTCTGATGCAGAATGGGCAGGTTGTGTGGAAGATATGAAAGTTACATCTGGAGGATTCTACTATGTTTGGCTAAACCTTGTTTCTTTTCATAGAAAGAAAAAAAAACTCATAATCTCAATCGACATGCGAAGCGGAATACATTGCTACAGGTTTGTGTTGTTCTCAACTTTTATGGATGAAACAAATCCTTACTGATTATATAATCGATACTAGAACAATGAAAATATTTTGTGATAACTCAAGTGCGATTCGAATTACTGAGAATCCTGTTGAGAATTCGAGAATTAAACACATTGACAAAAGATATCACTTCATTAGAGATTTCTATGAAAATGTTATTGTCAACTTAGAGTTTGTGCCATCAGAACAACAATTGGCTGATATTCTCACCAAACCTCTAGACACCGCGGCGTTTCAACACCTACGAAAGTCTATTGGTGTTGTTTTATTTCATTAATTCAAGTTCTAACCATTTCCCCTAGGCTTATTCATATCTTTTGGGCAATAAAACTTGAGTTCTAGGTAAGGAATTGTTGTCATCTTATTAAAAATCCTTCTTTTAATGAAAGTAAGGTCACTCATGATGTTCTCTTGAGAATGACATCAAATGGGGGAGAGTTATTAAATGAACTTGTGCTTAATTGCTATATCTTTGTGGGGTATGTGGATGTGGAAATTAAATGGGATGATTGTACGTTAAATCTCCTAGATGAATGCGAACTATTTTCTTACTATGTGATATTATCTAAATAAAGTTGATATGTAATTACCTTTAAATCCTAAAGTATCTTTTGGTTGAATTCATTATGATTTTTCTACCTTTGCCAATTTTTATTTATAAAAAAGGGGAGAATTAATTAGTAGTTTCGCACTACATACATATGGTTTACGGATCATTATGTAAGGGGGAGTGAATCAATAATAAATAAGTTTCACCTATTATACAAAAGATATAAGTATTGATTAAGGGAACAAACATATCACCGTAGTATTACTTCAAAGTCGGATACAATTGAAATTTGGAGAATATAATAATACTATGTTTCCATATAATGATGATTGAGAATATTTGTTTTCAAAGTTGTTACCGCTGCGGATATTCAACAACAACGATGCTGAGTTGAACATGTTCAGAATCATTGCAAATTGAAGTAACGAAGAATCCAAGGAGTTGAAGAAACCAAGGAGATCAAGGCATGACGGATTCAAGGAATTTTTACAACTTTATGTTTTATCCATATGTATTGATAGTTTAGTCACTAAAATTGACAAAGGGGGGGATTGTTATAGCATTTATTGGTTTAACTCACAAGTGTTGATATCTCAAGATTGTTGTCAAATTTAGTTGTCAAAACTATATCTTGATTTCTAGTCTACAATTAATTAAGTCTCAGATTGGGATAGAAGATGTAGTTGAGAAACGGAAATCACGACAATCATCATTGCGTTCTACCGTTTGAAGGCGAAGATCAACCAAAGATTTTGGAGAACTTCTTCAATGACAGGTAAGTGAAGACTGAACCACATATATCTCAAGTTATATTAATCTTTATATCTATGAGACGATGTCACATAACTAATTAGACTATTGGAAGCATATCAAGAATGTCAAGTCAAGATTCATCTCGTAGTTAGTCATCCAAATATGACTAAGTTTAATGAACATATTTGTTCATACTTGATGAATTTCGGTTAAGGACAATTATTTATTCGTGATCCAAATCATGATTCAAGAATTATCATCCGAAAATAGCTTGGAATAGCGATATGTGTCATTGATGTTATTCAGGAATGTTTCGAATCAATTTAAAGAAAAATGTATAACTACTATGAATTCGGCTGCAAGATAGTGTACATATCAGTCTTAGAAACTGGGAAAACTGTTATAAGTCTGAAGCCGTAATACATGTACTCAGTACACGTAACGGAGTAGCTATATGTCGACAAACCTATTTTTGGTACGCATATTAATATCCACACCTATAAAAGTCTATGAACTCGTAAACCCGAATCGGTACGCAAACCAGTACGCGTATTAGAAAAGAACTATTGGTTATGGAACTGGTTTGATATCCATACCGGTACGCATAGCACAAAAGTTATATGGACTCCCGAACTCGGTTATGTTTAAATGGTACCCATACCAGTACGTATACCAAAAAAGTTCTGTGAACTCCGGAACTCAGTTATGTCTTAAGTTTTACATACCCGTACACATACCATGACATATATAACTATTCACGAACAAGTTAATTATTTGTACCTTGTACGCCTAGTTACCATGTCGATTAAATTCATATGCACATAAAATTATTTCTTCCAGATAATTAGCATTTGAATAATCTCTAATAACACCATACACATAATTGATCATATGATTGTGTTTCAAGTTAAGTATTAAGTGTTATATATATATAAATGCTCAAGATTATATTCGGCTAACAATTCATGAATGATGTTTTTATACACGGTTCGGTTATGGTTCATTCCAACCAGAGTGTATATCTTGATTATGTTAATCAGATTCATCTAACGATAGATATTGTTTGCTTAATTACAAAGCCATCTTAGCTTAAAACTAAAGAAACCTATGCATTGAATGCCTATAAAAGAGGAACCTCAAACAACTGGGATCCTTGAATCCCTACACTACTTTTCTTGGTGTTCCCTAGTTGAAAACTAGAGTCGTCTTTTTCCTAAAACCTTTTTAGGGTTTAGAGACTACAAAGATTTCATAGGGATTCGTGAAGCCAAGCTATTATTTATCAGATAGCTCGAGTATCCTGATCGTGTTCGATTGTTGAGCTGCCCACTTGAACATGATAGATAGAAATATTCAAAATTCTCTTCGTCTGAGACTTTGTTGATTCCACAAGTTTAGTACTTGTGAGGTGAATAATAATCTAGGTTGTACTTCGGGTTGCATAAGTACGGATTTTGAGGTTAACCAGACTCTAACTATTGCTATCGATTCCCAATATTATCTTGATCTACGATCAAAAAGGGAATCACACATACAGGCTTGTCTATGGGAGGCAAATTGGTTTAAAGTCTTCAATTGAGTTGAAGCAACTCTTAGGCTGTAAAGGACGTCAACAAAACGAAATCAATTGCGCATAATCCTGCTGGGATTCAAGAGGCGTAAGGAGCACGACTGTACCTTAATCTGTGTGATACTTGGTTAGGGATCAACTACATTCCATTCCGAAGTTAATTGGTAGTATTCTAGTGTTTGTAGGGGCTTAATACAGTTTGGTGCACAACCTCAACTAGGTCCCGGGGTTTTTCTGCATTTCCGGTTTCCTCGTTAACAAAATTTATGGTGTCTGTGTTATTTGTTTTCCGTAATATATTTTTTATCTTGATAATTGAAATATCACAGGTTATACGTTAATCAATCTTATATAGTAAATACATCCATCTTTATTTTTTGGAATTGACTTGATTGATTACTTGGGAAATTGATCTTTGGAATTGTTAGAGCATTGCTCGGTCGAACTCGCATGTGTTACTATCTCAAGCATGTTTATCAATGTTAGTGATCAAAACTATAAGTCTTGATTTCTAGTCTCTTATAGCTAAGTCTCGGACTAGGATAAAAAGTGTAGTTGAGCTCAAAGACTTCATGGCGATTCATCATACAAGTAGAAGAACTACTCAAGGAACCGGTGGAACTTCTCGACAAAAAGGTATGTGAAGACTTGAACTTATCTGTCACTCAAAAGTCTATCTACTTTATCTCCTACTTTTTGATACAAAAAGTCATATGCTATATATATATACTTAGATTATACACATTGGATATTTCGAGCTGAATATACCTCTCCTATCTATATCTCGAAATATGTGTTGTTAAGCTTTTCGCTTCGACCAAGTTTATCTTTACCTAGTGACGAAAGTCATGATATGTTTCAATCATCTTGAAAATTGCTTTGACGAGAAATGGTGTAACAACTGTATAACGTTCTCTAAGAATGTTTCAATGATTGAAATGAGAGTTCTAGATTACATAACCAATGATGTACATAAGCATTGTTGTGGAAACACATTTATGTATAAGTCCTATTCCTTGAACCAAAGTTTGTGACTTTGTTGATCAAGAGAAACCGGAAGAATGGCTTGTTGCCAAGTCCGCGAACTCAGTCCGCGAACTGCCGAACTTCTCATCCCGAGAAATTCTGCTTGAGTTGACAAACTAATTGCGTGAGTACCAGTCCGTGAACCCAGTCCGCGAACCAGCGGAAGGTCTCTTGCCGAGATTTTCTGCTGGAGTTTGTAAAATCTGCCTGTTGCTTAAGTCCGCGAACCTAGTGTGCGAACTTAAGAAGGTTATATATCTGAAGATGATTTCTGAACTTAAACTTTAAAAAGACTAAGGAATGCAGTTTGCAAACCGTGGCTATAAAAATTCATGAACCGATTCAAGTGAATCAAATCATCTTTGCTTCAATTATGTCTTGTGTAGTTACATAAGATTTCCTTGCAATTGAACAACTCTCTAACTAGTTCATTTGAGTCATTTGAACTAGTTATGGTGAAGAAGAACATGGTTGATATGAAATGCTCGTATGGCTAACCTTTTGGTTAACTATTGTTGAACCAGCAATGTACACGTTTGGGTACGGTTAACAAACCTAGAAGCGTGCAGTTCATTTGTGTATAACAAGCTAAGTTTTCGATCTAACGGTTGAGAAATATTAGATTGAATCTAAATTAGGTTTTCATCTAACGTTGAATATTGATTGCTTTGTTACCAAGGCAAAACCCTGATTTGAAAATTATATAAAGGAGGCATCTAGTATTGTGCAAAACTAATCCCCACATCTTACGTGTGATATTAGTTTGCGTACTAGAGTCGGTTATCCTTTAACCTTTGGTTTTCTTCTTCTAAAACCAGGTTAACGACTTAAAGACTTCATTAGGATTGTGAAGCCAGACCGATACTACTTTTATCGTAGTTGTGTGATCTGATCTTGCATCGTCTATTGTACGAGTACAATCAGATTGATTGGCTTGAGATTTGATATCTCCGATAGGCAAGATATAAAAATTAATCACAAACATCTTCGTCTCGTTGTTTGTGATTCCACAACATCTTGTTTCGCTACCATACGATTAAGATTGTTGTGAGGTGATTGATTAATCTAGGCTGTTCTTCGGGAATATAAGACCGGATTATCAATTGGTTCATGTTCACCTTGATTATTATCAAAAGACGGAACAAAAACTTTATGGTTTTTCTGTGGGAGACAGATTGATCATTTGATAGACTTGTCTGTGTGAGACAGATTTGTTTATTGTCGAAGCCTGCGATTTTGGGTCGTAACAACTCTTAGTTGTGGGTGAGATCTGCTAAGGGAATCAAGTGCGCAGTATCCTGCTGAGATCAGAGGCGTAGGCAGTACAACTGTACCTTGGATCAGTGGGAGACTGATTGAGGTTCAACTACAGTCCAGTTCGAAGTTAGCTTGGAGTAGGCTAATGTTTGTAGCGGCTTAATACAGTGTGTGTTCAATCTGGACTAGGTCCCGGGGTTTTTCTGCATTTGCAGTTTCCTCGTTAACAAAATTTCTGGTGTCTGTGTTTTTTCAATTTCCGCATTATATTGTTTTATCTTTATAATTGAAATAATGTAGGTTGTGCGTTAGATCAATCAATTGGAGAATCCGACCTAACGATTGTTGATTGATATTGATTGACACTTGGATATTGGTCTTTGGTACCACCCAAGTTATTCCTTGTATTTGATTAGTGCTCACAGTTTCTGTTTGGGGAAATCAAATCAAGAGATAGATATAAACTCGTTGATATACTTTTAATTGATTGATTCTTGTTGATTCTCTTAAAAGTATATTCGAGTTTGTCCATACATTGCTAAGCGAAATATTGGGTGGTGTTGTTAGACCCCCGCTTTTTCAGGAATCACCCAAGTACTCTCACACGTAAATCAGGTTCACAGACTAGCTAGTCTATGTAAACTTTTTGATTATGAAAGAAAGAGATATAACTCTGAATATTATTCTTGATTGAGATTCATTCAGTTGAACTCTCAGAATTGTATTTAAGGTTGTCCTCATCAGAAAAAATTGGTGGTGTATTTTGGTACCCCCGCATTTTCAACAAGGTTTTTTAGTGATCAATGATGTCTTAGAGGTGCTTATGAGAGTTATAACAATGCTAAACATATTTAAAGAATAAGTCTTTGAGCATCTTCTAAACATTCACTGGGACTGTTGGTAAAATGGTTGATGAACCATATATGATGTTCATGAATCCTGAGTGCAACAGTTTGTGAACCGGGTTGTCCAACTATTCCGCGGCTCGTAAACTCTGATGACAACAGTTTGCCAACCGGGTTCGCTAATCGTCGGCGTATTACCAAATCATCACGGTTCGTGAACCGGGTTGGTAAACTTTCTCCTTCTGAACTGTAAGGTTTGTGAACTGGTTCGCTAACCTTCCCGTATTCCAAAACTCAAATATCTAGGGTTTGGGAGATGGTTCGCCAACCAACCCTGAGCCGAAATAACAGAAGTTCTGAATTTTTCTCTTTGATGTTTGAATCATTCTCAAATAATAAAATTATTGCTTGGGTAATTTTCAAACGATCACAAAATTAATTCTTGAATAATAAATCGTTTTGAACTAATATTGTTGAGGACCTTTACTTGAATCATATTTCGAGATGTTTAACAAGACAAGCTTGACTGGAAATTTATTTTTTGCAATAAATCTACTGAAGTCATACGACATGTCTCAAATAGATAGAATTGTAAAGCTTGTGAGTAAATAAAATGGTTCAGTCTTCGGATACCTTGTTGATGAAGTTCTCCAAATGTCTTCGTTGATCATCATTCTTCGAGGGAGATATCTAATACTCGACTACCAACTTCTATACTTAGTCCGAGACTTGACTTAGTAGACTGAAAATCAAGATATAGTTTTGTTCATCTAACATTGACAACAAGCTTGAGAAAGCAAAACTTGCGAATTCGACCAAACATTGCTCTAACAATAAGGACAAGTACCCTTTACGGAAATCGAACTTTTAATGGATGGTATGGAGGGACATGAGTTATTTATTTTGATGTAAAAATACACAAGATACAAAAGAAAAAATACGACCATATGAAAATGACATTCTTCATTCTATAGGGATGATGTTGTTTTCATGCGATAGTTTTTAGTTTCAAGAATGCATGAGCACTTTACCAATGAATGGTGAAAGAACTCTTTGAAAATATAATGGATCAAATCCATGTTAAAGGTTGACGTCGGATCTATGTTAGTCAAAATCAAGAAAGCCAAAAATCATCTGCCAATGGACTTGCAAAAAATCTTTAACGCAAGAAAAGAGCATGAGTTACGTGTTAACCCAGGAAAATGCACATCTAGAATTACCAAAATAAATTCTTGGGACACGTTGTCACAAAGAACGCCAAAGATTGCCACTCATTCTGGACATGCTATCTCCAGCAAAAAGATGGAATTTTAGCAATAAAGCGGAAAATTGGCGAGGAGATCTCAAGAACTATGATCATCCAATTTCTAAAGAGTTGGACTTCAGGTTCTCTATTATTCGCAATTTTCTTTGATGATTGAGTCCTAGGTATATTTCCATCTTCCAAGTTCGATGCCATGTCATTGCTCGAAATAGATCATGGAATAAAAAGTCTAGCATAGGAGGGTAATACTGAGCTTGAAAGCGTAAATTTTTTTGACGTTGGTAACACTCTTGGTACTCCATCTTTGGCCCACAAGATCAACGGCCAAAAAAGGACAACTAAGTTTAGAATTAAGATCAGCCACAAGATGAACCATTGATTCTCTTGACTCTCGGCATTATAAGGAATCACGTCTTACATTAGATTCAATGCTATTTTTTATAGAACCTCGAAAGATAGTTGTTTGGAGAAACAAAATTTTTATCTTATATTTAGAAATAAAACCAACCGCAAAATGAACCACTAATTCTCTTGACACTCGGCATTATAAGGAATCACATTTTACGTTAGATTCCATGCTACCTTTCATAAACCTTGGAAGATAGTTACTTGGAAAACAATTTTTTTTATCTTATATAGAAGCCATTGAATTTGATCTTAAAATGGAGTCTGATTTTTTGCCCACATTACGGTGAGTGTTCAGTGACATCCCTCGTTTTAATTGTATAACGAGAAATAAGATTCGTTCCACGCATTTGTAATGGGATCATTTGTCAACTATAAATCGTGGTTCATGAAAAAAATCTGCAACATTCACGACAAGCCCCATTCCATCTGCACCAAACTCAATAACGATAATTACCTCAATCATCAACCTATATTTCAAGGTACCATCCAAATACCTAATATCGCGAGTCCACAATGGAAGTAATAAAAACTCTTGTTCCTTACTTCAAACAACAAATTTTTCACCGCGTAGGAAATAGTGTAGACACGCCTATCCTGGCTAATTTGATACCTCATTTTCAAAACCTTTACACTATCCAATGCTACCATATCCAAACGGTGGAAGATATCATTGACCCAGTCACTCATAATTGGAACCATGATCAATAATTTAACCTTACACTTATATCAATCCAACATGTAATAGACATCCATATCCAAATTGACAACACCCCAGATAAAATCATTTGGCCACTATATATCTAAATCTGGTAAATATACAACTACATCTGGATATAATAGTCCAATACAACACGATAATATCTCACACCAAAACCCCCTTCCACATACCAATTTCCTATGGACTTTACCCTGTCCACCAAAAATTCAGCTTTTCTTATGGAAAGCAATCAACGAAGGACTTCCAACCTTCTCTCTATTACACCATATCAACCTCTCCAATTCCAATTTATTCCCAAGATGTAGAAACGCCCCAGAATCAACATAACACATGCTTATACACTGCTAAACGGCAGTAGACACTTGGAGTAGGCTATCCAATCTCATAACAATAAATCAACTCACCAGAAATAACCACTCAATTACCGTAACAACACAATATCCAAAATACTTCAAACTCCAGCCACTACTTCTACTATTACATCCTATTGTTATCTCCTTCAGTCCCTTTGGACAACCAGAAATGAACTCGTTTTCAGACAAGCCGACTCTTTGCCTGAAGACATTCTTACACGAGCCTTACAGCAACAATAAGAATATGAATGGGAAAAAAATTTCATCCCACAAGTTCTCCCTGGGAAACCTCCATCCAAGATTACAACAAGCAACTTCAGAACAACAATAACAACTTCCGTAGGTTGGACCAGACCAGAAACAGACCGGATAAAAATAAATATTGATGGAGCAGCTAGGGGACTCTCAGGATTGGCAGGAGCAGGGGTCATCTGCAGGGAATCAAATGCAAATACGGTGATGGCTATTGCACAATCTTTAGGAATAACGGATGCAATCACCGCCGAGACGTGGGAGACTGTGCTAGCAACCAGATCGACGGCGGAAAGACAGTGGAACAAAGTGGTGTTCGAACGGGCTCAAAGAATCTTATGAGATTCATAAAGACCCCAACTGCAGCTCCGTGGTATATTTCAGAAATGATTGCAGAAATAAAACAAAAAATGCGCCAAATCCCATTCTGCGATATCCAACACGCCTATCGAGAAGGAAATCAAGCAACATGTGGTCTAGCAAACAACGGCGCGGACGGAAGTCAAGCAGCAAATTATTCGACAACAATATGGGGCCAAACTATCCCACCTTGCATCAATCAAATTTTATCAAGTGACTCTATGGATATCAAATTCCCTCGTGTAATAACAATTTAGTCTATAATAATTTGCATGCTTCAAAAAATAAATAAATTTGATAACTACATCGGTTCGCGGGTTATAACCCCAACCCATCTACAAAAAACCCATCCAAACAAAAGTGATACAAAAACCCCAAATATCATAAACTGTCTAAACTACCCTCCCCTAATTCAACCCAAAAGAAACTGAGAAAGAAAACGACCCACTAATTTATTACTTTACAACCTGCGTAACGGAAAAAATTGCTTAAAACCTCCGCTCATGTTCGTTCAAAATCAATCTGTTCGTTCAAAAATCAATCCGCTCCTGTATTCGTTCAAAATCAATCTGCTCATCCCTAAGCCAAAATCGTTCAAAATCAATCTGCACATCTTCTCGATTTTACCTTCTTCTCTTATTCTATGGTTTCGTACTTCAACCACTGCTACAAAATCTGACCTAATTTTTCAACCACAAATGGCGAAGAAACAAAATCAACAGGCGAAAAAGAAAGATGAAAAGCTAAAGAAAATAGCGAAACCATCTCCTAAAGGTAAGAAATCGAACTTTCTTTAAAGTTGATTTCGAGTTTGAATTCAAAAGATTATTAGGTTTCATTTGATTTATGGGTTGGTTTTCTGTTTGCTTTTAGGTTTCATTTCTTAGGTTAGGTTCTATTTTCATTTGGTTACATCGTTTCTTTGGTTTAGGTTTAGGTTTCAGTTTGTTTGATGTAACCAAATGAAAAACAGATTTCAATTGTTTGTATATTTGATGCAACCAGATATTGTTTTTTCTATTTGATGAAACCATATTTCATTTGTTGTTTATTTGATGAAACCAAAGTATAATCTTTTTTTTATGAAACCATTCTGGGTTTCATCATTTTACAACCAATTGGTAAATTGGTTCCACCAATTGTTAATCTGTTACATCATAATAATATGGTCTTTTTGATGAAACCATTTTTGGTTTCATCACTTTTCATTTGTTAGGTTTAGGTCTGCAAGAATGATGTAACAGATTTGCGATGAAACCAGATATCATTTTCTGTTTCTTAATGAAACCCAAAATTGGTTTCATCATTTTTAGTTATTGGTTTACTTCTAGAGTTGTTATTGGCTGTTGATTTGAATTCAAACTGTGGAGATTGGCGCTATGTTACGTAATCTTATGGTTTCATACAAGTTTCAATTATGCTTATGGTTTCATCACTTTGTTCGTGCTTATGGTTTCATCATTACAAGTTTATGTCTTATGGTTTCATCATTATTATTTATTACTCTTATGGTTTAATTTTGGTTTCACAATAGGTAAAAAAAGAGATAAGGAACCATACAGGTGCTCATTGCATCATTTGTGCGAGCTAGCAGTGAAAATTAAGGCGTTGATAAAAAACAAGCAACTGCATTTGAAAGCTCTTAAATCATGTCCTTTCTGGCGTTTCTTTGAGCCGTTCTATGATGGCGTAATGAACAAAGATGAGCTCATCAAAAAGACAAAAGCAGTAATAATGTTTTTAAGTACAATTGAAAACAGACTTGATGGTAAGCTCCCGTATTGTTTCAAATTAGCAAGATCAAGGAAAATGATTTTGCGGACAATTCCAGAACATTTTGCTGTGACTTTTGGTTTCCAAATGGTGAATTATGTAGAAGCAGACGACATTGATGAAGATCTGGTTAAAAAGGTTAACGTCTTTGTGGCTAATTATTTTGCTGGAAATAAAAAGACGAAAAAAACCGATATTGAAAAGCGTATGCTGGAAGCCGCAAATGATGAAACCAGAGCGGATGACTTTGTCAAGTTTTTCGTAATGTTTCTGTTGGTTTCAGTATTTGTCCCTAACAAATGTGGGCAGACTCTCGCAGCAAAGTACTTGTATATGGTGTTTGATATGAACAAGGTGTGCTGGCCGGAAGTCTTCCATGACTATGTACTTGATTCGATAATGACAAACAGAACAGACGTAGAAAATGTTGTTGGTTGTGTAATATACCCTCTGGTAAGTTAAGATTTGTTCTTTTTTTTCATAAGTTCAGTATTTTTTTTCAATATTGGTTGTTGAATAATAAGCGACTTGTTTTTGATGATTAATTTGAATATTGGTTGTTTTTTTTGCAGTATTGGTTGGCAGAGATGACAAAGATCGCACAAAGAAAGCATGGGCTAGACAAGTATCCGAGGTTTGCTAGATGGAACCTTAGCAACATCTGTCAACAAGTATTGTCTAACTTCGAGAATCTTGAAGAAAAAACAGAACTTTGGTCTAAGGTAAATATTTACTTAGAAGATTTACTTTTCTGATGGAACCAATTTTGGTTTCATCAAAAATTCTAGCTGAATTTTTGTTTTTAGATAACTTCGAGGGTTTTATTTGATATTTTTGTTAGACAATATTCGAAATCTTCGAGGGTTTTATTAGATTATTGCTATGAGTTCTTACCATTACTTGTTACCATTAAAAATGCTTTTCTTGGAATGTCTGTTTTATTTTAAACGAATTTTGGTAAATATTTTCTTGTTCAGATTAACTTTTTTGATGAAACCAGTTTTGGATTTATCAAATTTTTAGCTGAAACCAATTTTTCTTGTGTACTGCAGGAGAATATTGGTCACCGAAAGGGATCATTCTTGCTTCAGTATGACGAATCAGAAATGCGCTTGGCTGATCCCGTAGATGAAGTGGAAATTGTTGTGCCAGATGAAGAAAATGAAGTGCCGATTAAAGTGCAAGATGAAGAAAATGTTGGTGCTAGCAGTGAAGCTAACTCCTTCAAAGCCAAATACCAATTTGCACGAGCATTGATTGAAAAGCTTAGGACCAATACTACATATGTTCTTTCTAAAGAAGAAGAATCACTGCTGGCAAAATATGATGCCGAGGACAGGGAACAACAACTGGTACAAAGATAGATTTGATTTTTCTTAGTAACAATTGAATTACTCAGCATATTACATTTTCTTATACATTTCATCATTTTTTTGATGAAACCAGATTTGGTTCCATCATTTTGATGGAACCAGATTTGGTTTCATCATTTCAAGTTATATTTGTTTGATGAATTGGCCAGTTCTTTTTATTCTTTCAGAAGTTTTTGATTTTTACAGCATTAGGTTTTGACACAGGAAGATGAAAAATAAAATAACTTAGGTATCTTAATATTGCAGGTTATAACAAGGGATGTTAACATGATAAATGAACAAGAATCTGAACAAGAATCTGAACAAGAGCAGGTCATATCTTCTTCGTCGAAGACAGTCACCGATGATGAACAAGAAGGAGATGGTACTGAGTTGACTCCAAATAATATCGAGGATATCAAGGTGGCAGAGCGGGTTGAATCTGAAATGGAGAAAGCTACTTCATCGATGCCAGTCACCAATGATGAACAAGAAGGAGAGGGTACTGAGTTGACTCCAAATACCGTTGAGGATATCAAGGTGGCAGAGCGGGTTGAATCTGAAATGGAGAAAGCTACTTCATCGATGCCAGTCACCAATGATGAACAAGAAGGAGAGGGTACTGAGTTGACTCCAAATACCGTTGAGGATATCAAGGTGGCAGAGCGGGTTGAATCTGAAATGAGCAAAGCTTCTTCGTCGATGCCAGTCACCAATGATGAACAAGAAGGAGAGGGTACTGAGTTGACTCCAAATACCATTGAGGATATCAAGGTGGCAGAGCGGGTGGAATCTGAAATGAGCAAAGCTTCTTCGTCGATGCCAGTCACCAATGATGAACAAGAAGGAGAGGGTACTGAGTTGACTCCAAATACCGTTGAGGATATCAAGGTGGCAGAGCGGGTGGAATCTGAAATGAGCAAAGATTCTTCGTCGAAGCAAATTATTGAACAAGAAGAAAACGAAACTCAATTTGTAATTGATGAAGATGTTATCAGGAAAATGGAATACGAATACAATAAGAAAGGTTGTTCGTCGTCAAAGCCAAATGTTGGAAGCGTATACTACTACCCAGCTGTAAAGATGGCGAATGATTTACTTGAGTTAGAGAATGAACAACCTGGATTTGATTTAGGACTGTCGCAGTGTGACAGTCAAGAGAAAGGACAGGGAGAACTCAGTGCTGCGCAAAGGATGAGTAACATGGTTACAAGAATGAGGGAAGACAGAAGGAATTTGGTTCCACCTATCAGAATGCAGGATTACAACACCAGTGTGAAAAAAAGAAGAAAGGTTACAGCTCGTAAGTGCAAGGAGAACAAGAAGGTGCAGGAAGTACAGGGGGTGAAGTTGAAACCAGTTGATAACTTGAAGATCTTGAAAGTACTCAACAAATGAGAAACCCCTCGTGACCACTTTTTTCAGAAAGAACAATGAAAGGTAATTGGGAAATAACTGATGTAACCAAGACTGGTTTCATCAAAATTTTGTTCCAAGTTATGCATTGTTTCTCCTTTTTTATCCATCATTGACTAGCTTTTTAAAAAATAAAATTAACAGGTCAACGGCGTGGGAGCATTTAAATCTTCAATTACATATATCGGGGAAGATGATGGATAATTTGATGAGAGAGGGTGACGTCGCAGGAGACATTATAGAGTTCTACATTTTGAAGCTGCAAAACAACATCAAAAAAAATGAGTTGAAACAAGATGGTTCTCCAAAGTACCAGAGAGCTGTGTTTATAAGCACATTTGCCTATGTAAGTTTACTCCGAAATTCTTTAATGTAAATTTTTTGGCATAAAAAATAGTTGTGGAAAACAAAAAATGATGTTGTTTATATGGTTAATTTTGATGGAACAAAGTTTGGTTTCATCAAACTTGCATGTCTGTAACTAATTAAGGAGCTTTTATCTGGTATTTTGTTTCAGACATGTCACTCATTAGGAAAGAAATGTGGTGCTGTAATAGAAGGCTTCATCGACAAAATGGATTATAGCGTGCGGTTTTTGTTCGTTCCGTTGCTGACATCACTTGGAGATGTAAACCATTGGACATTGCTTACTTTTGATTTTGAAACCGGGGAATTTTATCACTACAACTCCTTGGCTTCCACGGGAGAGGAATGCAGAAAAAGTGCTGAAAGCATGAAACAACGTATAGTATCAGCATTTGCACAGCACGACGCAAAGCTCCCCTGTGATCAGCAGGCAAGTCAGCCAACAACATACTCTTTGCACAACCCTACATGTTGTGAACAAATAGGGTAAGTTATGTTTGGAAGTTTATAGTTCACATATGCATATGCTTGAAATCATTACATCACTTGTAACCGAATGCTTTACATATAGATACTAATATCAGAACACTCTCAGCTAGTCACTTTGTAACAATTGAGACATTGTTTTGGTTTTTCAGGAACGATTGTGGCCTGCATGTTTGCTATTACATGAAGAGCCTCTTGAAAGGAAACATGTCTACAGATGATATACGAGAAAAGGTGCATAATATGAGACCAAAGTTGGCGTTGAAGATACTCCTTGACAATATAGAATAATACTCGCATGTCGTGCCCGTCCTATTGAACATTCAGTTTTAGTTGAATTTTAAATTACTTTTGAAATGGTTATTGTAATGATGATACTCCTTGACATACAGTTCTCCTTGCAGATTCAAGTTTTAGTTGAAGTTTAAAGTACTTGTGAAATGGTTACAGTTTATATAAAAACGATTTCGTGCTATTTCAGTTGTATTTCCTTAAAAGCTTATGTCTACAGAAATATGATGTCTCATTTTTATAAAAACTATCCATAAATGATGTGTCATATAGCGGCACCAATAAACAGTAGACAAAACATCATCTACTGTGTTGTCAAAAAATATAGAAGAAAAAGTGACAGTAAAACAATGGTTCCACCAAAATAAGATGAAACCCTTTCTGGTTTCATCAAAAAAATGATGAAACCTGATTCGGTTACACCAAACTATAAAGGCCTGTAAAAATTCTGAAAAACTTAAACTTAATCAAACTTATTATTCTTAGAAAAAAAATGAAAACACCTGCAGCATATTAACTTCTAAAACAAAAAATATGAAATAGTAAATGAAACACATATTGTAGTCTAGCAAACGAAACTAAGAGTAAAATTCGATGACTTGCAGGAACCACATATTGTAGTCTAGTCGAAATGACTACAAGTTCTCATGAAATCTGACGAGAAGGGCATGTCCGTTTATTATGGGTGGTCAAAACCTTGCAGGAACCACAGGTTCTCATCTTCTTATTGGCAACTGAACCTGTATTAGGAATCCTCTTCTTCTTCGATGGACGTCCTGGTTGTGGTCCATTATTCGGACCAAAAACCATCGATTTCGGCGACACTGTCACGGGCTTTTCGACTGTGGGAACAGGATTGATTGCATGTTTATACGATTCTCGGTAGAACTTTACTGTAAAGTAGTGCTCAACATAATTGTAAGGATCTTCTCCATTCACCATGATGCAACGGAACATGGGCACAGGGAAACCGTCAATACGCCAACGGTTGCAAGAACATGTTCTTCTTTTCAAATTGACAGTCTGTGTTAATGAAGCATGAACTTCAAACACATATTCCGACGACTTGGTGACTTGGTAGTTACATCCATGCATCTTGTTGTCGTGGAGTAGAGCTTCATATTCTGGACATAGAGTTTGACGCCATTTCATTAAGTTAGCAGAGTCCTCGCGACGTTTACACATTTGGTCCATTAGCTTCACCCTGATCTCATCAACCATGATGGCTATAGGCTTCTCTCTCTCTTCAACGACCGAACCATTGAAACTCTCAGCAATATTTGAACACAACCTACCATATCGTCGACCCTTGAAGAAAAAACTTGCCCATTTATCAAGAGGAGCTCTACTTAGATAGTCTTGTAACTTCTGATTTTGAACCTTCCTCAACTTATCCCAATTCTCTGAAAATTCTTTATGAGTAGAAGCATACGCACATTTCTTAAACAGTCCCAATACATATTTGTTATAAACTTTGCAACTCTTTGGTAAGCATGTATTGATATTGCATTCCATATGCCAGTAGCACCAACCATGAAAAGCCTCAGGAAAAACAATAGGAATTTGTGTTACCAATCCAATACCTCGATCACTCACAAAAGTAAGCTTTGGTCGCAAAGGAGAAAGGACTTTCTTCAAATTATCCAAAAACCATTTCCAGTTCGCTTCATTCTCCGATGAAACCACACCATAAGCAAGAGGGAAGATTTCTGTAACATGAACAGAAAGCATAACACAAGCATAAGATGCGATGAAAACCAAACATAAAAAATGATGAAACCAACATAAAAAAAATGATGAAACCAACAAAAAAATGATAAAAACCTTACCATCATTTCCGGTTAGACCTGTTGCTGCCATCATATGACCAAGGTACTTGCTTTTCAAGTGAGCCGCATCAACGAATAATACAGGACGACAGAAATTGAATCCACGACTACAAGCTTCAAAACAGATAAACATCCTCTGAAATTATTGGTCCCTTCTTCAACTTCCAAAACCACGTGAGAACCAGGATTGGTTTCAATCAACTTGTTTTTATACCAGTTCAAGAACATAAAAGATTTCTCGTTCTCTCCCCATGAAGTATTCAGTGCATGCTTCTTACCTGCGTATGCATAATAACGACTAATGTCAAAGCCGAAGTCTCTCGTAAAAGATTCCATAATATGCTTAGTTTTCTTATTAGGATCCTGTTTAATTTCATCAATAATCAAGCTACTAACTAGTTTCTTCGATATCCGTGGCATGTTAACAAATCCACCAACACAAGTATGCTGATTATTTAGTTCCTTGATAATAAAAGGACTTCCTACAACACCATCAACAGACACAGCATATAAATGCCAGTCACATTTCTCCTCTTTGTTCTTATTACAACGTGCACCAATCCTCAACTTCTCATTCCTATATACCATGTATTCATAACCAGCTGCTGCGTGATACTTCTGTAAATCACAACGAACTTGTTCAACACCTCCCGGAAACAACTGTTCAACTCCTTGAAAAAGATGTAACCAGTGAGCAGACTTCAACGGTTCCTTAATTTTATCTGGAACATCATAATCAATCCGTGGCTTCTCAAAAGGTATAATTCCAGAACTTTGTGGCTGGTCACCAAAAGCTATAATTCCTGAACTTATTGAACCAGAACTCTCAGCTTTGTGACTTACGAGTAACTCTATAATCCCTTCTTTATTATACATACTAAATAGAGCCAAACATTGAAGATCAAAATCAGAATGAATGACCTTTTGCTGATCATCAACCATGTGAAAAATTTCCATAGAAGGAGGAGAGAATTCACACCAACTTGAGCATATACTAGTCTTCAAATTAGCAAAAGACTCTTGGAGGCCAATACGAAGAGTTAAACAATCTTCTTTGTGACATACAAGTGCGAGAACAGAATCCATAATCTACAGAACAAAATTATGAAACCAAAAATAGTTTCACCAGATGTGAATATCAACAACATTTTTTTTTTTTTGAAAAACAGTTCCAAAGAGATGGAATCCTTCATAAGAACATCAACACAAACATAAAAAATCATATGCTAACATCAATTCAGTTTATTCGACAAGAGTGACTAGCAAATTCACACAAACAAAATCAAAAATTTCCATAGAAGGAGGAGAGAATTCACACCAACTTGAGCATATACTAGTCTTCAAATTAGCAAAAGACTCTTGGAGGCCAATACAAAGAGTTAAACAATCTTCTTTGTGACATACAAGTGCGAGAACAAAATCCATAATCTACAGAACAAAATGATGAAACCAAAAACAGTTTCACCAGATGTGAATATCAACAACAATTTTTTTTTTTGAAAAACAGTTCCAAAGAGATGGAATCCTTCATAAGAACATCAACACAAACATAAAAAATCATATGCTAACATCAATTCAGTTTATTCGACAAGAGTGACTATCAAATTCACACAAACAAAATCAAAAATCAACACAAAAAAGAGAATTGAATACCTGAAAAGTTGATTGATTCCTTGAAGACGAAGATTAATACGAAGACGAAGATGATCAACACGAAGTTGATTGATTGTTCAGCTGGATTCTTCAATTCGAGATTCAATTTCAACTTGAAAAGCGGAAATATGATTTCAGCTAAACTGAATTGCAACCAGATCTCGAATAAAACAACTATGTTTATCTTCTCTTTTCGAATAAACAACCGAATTTGATTCTTCTACGTATCTCGAATAAACAGATCTCAAAACTTGTAGCTTCTCTTCCGGTTCTTCAATCAAACCTAAAATTGCTCTCTGAATCTTTGAATTGAAATTGGGAGAAGATGATGACGAATCTTTGAATTTAAACGAGATATGGAACTGAAAAAAACGAAGAAAACTAGGAAAGAAGAATCGTAATTAGACTAGTATCTGATTTGTTTGGATTCAGAGAGAACAAATATTGTTTTTACTGTTTTTTTTCCCCAAACTTTCCTTTGAAAAATGTTTTTATATACGGAAGGTCAGTTTTGAAATTTAGAAATCAAATAAAATCTAAATTTTAAAAATTTTATTTGAATTGGGATTTTTGTCCCAGTTTTGTTTGAAACGGTTTTTATTTGTTAAAAATAATATGACCGATTTTTTCTTATCACTAGTTTGTTCACCTAGGGATTTTGTCACTAGTTTTGTAACTACATATCCAGTGAAATAAAAATACAAGATAAAAAAAAATTGCACAAAACTGAAATTCCTTTACATGACTTAATCTCGACCATAAAACTTGCTCTAATAAAAGAAACCAATGTTATGCCATATATAGTCCATGATAGGGCTTGTGAGTGGAGGTCTTTCTATGTAAGCATAAGAAACCATCGGCACAATATGATGTCTTGTCTGTATACCAAGTACATCATCCATATCAATGCTTTGATTCGCTCTCCCAAGCCACCATCTAACCACCGATTGTTAAGAAAATGGTTTTATGGGAAACAAATAATCTATCCAAGAGCATCTCGAATAGGGGGTCAAGTTTTTTGTTTTTAATGACACGTAGGATTTTAGACTCCTAATTAACATACATCCATCTCCAATGGTTGGATCCTACAAAATAGGAGGGATGGGGAAATAAATATGAAGGTGTTAAAAGAAGGCCTTATTTACACCTTCACTTTCACCTCCACGTCATATTTTTAATTATTTTAATTTTTTAGAAATTAGTTAAAGTAAAGATAAACAGTTAAGATTTTATCATACTAAATATTCAAAAAATTAAACTCTTCACTATTGAAATAGTTTTTTAACCAAGGGGTCCTATATTTATTATATAGGTATAATCTCCTATTTAGAAGTCTTAATTAGACTTCCACGTAGGATTTTTTACACCCACTGTTGGAGATGCTCTAAGGAAGAGTTTAAGGGCACGATTCTTGCCATAGATATCCTGTTCATATTCTCCCAATTTTTAGGTGATTTTTAATTTTTAATTCCAATTTTAGTCAAACTCAATTAATTACTTTCCTTATTTTTATATAGTATTAGGAGTATATTTTAGGAAAAAAATTTTGACCAAATATTGACTACCTTTAGTCTCAAGGATCTTCACCTATAAATACCCAAAGTTAGAGATTCACAAATCACATCCAAGGCCAATAGAGAGAAATTAGGAGATTGGTTATTAAGGTTTTTAGGGCTGAGGTATTTTTTTTTGCTCTCATATTCTTCATTCATTGGAGTGGATATCCAAACAAAATTACTCCTCTAGCATCCTCTAAGATTTTTGACTATGAAGAGGTATTTGATGTTTATGTCTTGATTTTTTTGTTTTAGGAAGCATCGAGGAGAAGTCATTCTTTCTTATTATTGAAAGGTGAGTCTTATAACTCTTTATAATTTAAATCTAAATTCTTTTATTTCTTTTGTAATGACAATTGGAAAGAATTTATCGGAACAATCATATGGGTTTCGTTGTCGTTGATTAGGGTAACAAAATACTAATTTTTCGAGTAACAATTTTTAATATCTGAATAACTAGGTGTCATTGCTTTAGAAAAAACAACTAGGTGCCACAATTGAACTCTAGTTAAACCCTGATATTCTAACTAGTACTTTTTATGTCCCAGTTTAGATGAAGGTTTTAGATTTTGACAAGTCCATTATTACTTGAAAGTTTTCCTCTTTTTCCAAAAATTTTCTGATTTGTTCCCGCTTTGAAATCATATACAAATATAAGATAAGCTGAATTTCTCAAAAAATTCTTAAATAATTCGGGTCCAAGAGCATAGCTAAGAGCAACCACAGTCATGAGACGGACCAAATACCAAAAGCCAGACTAAAAGCCAAAAAAATTTGGTATTCTGGGTGTTCAAGCGCAATGGGGGACGACCAAAATTTGGTGAAGCGTAACTTATACGAACGCTTGGTGCAGACGGAAATTATACTCACGTTTCTTGACCGAGCGTTCTTTAAAATATGCGTCTGAATGAAACGGAGTTATTACGTGCGCCTGATTGAGGCGTAGGTATAGTTCACGCCTAACATGGGACGGCGATGGGAAGTGCGTCTACTGGGACGGAGAAGTTATGTGCGTCTGATACATACGGAGATAGAAAGTGTGTATGAATCGGGCGGACATAGAAGGTGCGTCTGGGTAGGGCGGATATGGAAGGTGCGTCTGGGTAGGGCGTACTTACTATCAACGCCTGAAATGGGGCGTATTTATTATCAACGCCTGAAATGGGGCGTATTTATTATCAACGCCTGAAATGGGGCGTATTTATTATCAACGCCTGAATGCTTATGCTTGGAGTGGAGTCAGTCAGACAGAAACAAGTTAACAAACACTCTCTTATTCAAACAGCAACAAGGAAAGAAAAAAGAACCTCTAATTTCCTCTTCTCTTCTTCACATCATTTGTTTCATTAAATGGAACCACCCATGAAAAAGCAAACTAAAACAATCTCTATGTCAACATTAATTGGGTTTGATCAGATCTCAACAAAATCCGATAAAATCTCATCTGAAGATGTGAAAATTCTCACTTCTAATGGACTTAGAATCTTTGCTAACTCCATTCTATTGGTAATTAATTCTTCAACTCTAGTTTCTTAATTATTGCAATTTCTCTAAAACATGCGTCTCACTCATACGCCCATAAAACATGCGTCTCACACAGACGTTAATAATACGTCCGTCTCCCGCATACGGTCATAATACATGCGCCCGGACCAGGCGCTTTTAGTAACTGCGTCCAAACCAGGCGTTTTTAATAACTGCGTCTGCTATGGGGCGTAGGTTTTATCTACGTATGGCCCGGCGGTGTTTATAATAACGCCTAACTCAAACGCTCTATATACATCCGCCCCATTATCATACGTTATTTATACGTACGCCCGATGTGGAGCGTCCACTATACTTCCGTCTGAAATCATACGCCCACTATACTTCCGTCCCACTATTAATCATTTTAGTCTGGGTTGGCGACCACATTTGGTCGCAAACCCTAATTAACTGGACTAAATATGGTTTTAGTCAGTACCACTGCGGCTGAATTTGGGACCAAATTTGGGTATAGTCCCCAAATTTGGTCATGACTGTGGTTGCTCTAAGTGATGTAAGGAGGAAGTCAGGGGTTCGATCCCCATCATAGATGTTCGTATTTCAATTAGTTGTATAGAGGGGTTTGGTTAGGGGTTGGGTCTAGTAACGAGGCTAGTCCAACTTGCTGGATTTGAGTAGGGGCCTTAGTCCGGCTTTAGACTAAAAAAAAAAAATCTTAAATAATCCACTGGATCCCAAATTCATGCTAAAATCTAGAGATTAAAAACTAAAAACTTAAATATTTTTAGAAAGTATCAATGATGATAGACTTGGGAAATTTGTACTCTATTTTCCTTATCCATCTACGTGAAAACACCTAAATCTTCATCTAAACTGGGACGGATGGAGTAATATATTTTAGGATGAAATACCATTTCTATTAGAAGGAGTTACTCGTTTCGGACAAGTGAGTATGGCTTAAAGATGTCTACTATGGGGGTGAAGGCAAGCGTAAGATGATAGAACGTTTGCCTTCTAAAGTTTTCACCCACGAGGGTTAACCGTTTGCCTTCCGATATACTTTTTGTAAGTTTTATTGCCTCTAAATCATTAGATAAATGTTTTCAGTCGATCTAAAAAAAAATACCTAGGCGCTACTATATGCTTTATAAGATATTTCTACACTCTTTCGGACGTTGACTTTTTCATGGGCATTCTAGCGTGTTTCAACTCCTTCATGAACCAGGTGATTTTTCCAAATAATAGCTACTCCAGAACCCATTAAATACTTCAAGTTCTATTTCAGGGACAGATCCATGGAAGGACTAACCTAAGATATAATACGATAGTCATCTTGGCCCACGAGCCTAAAAATATTGTTTACTAAGAATAGTCCTTGACCACTTCTACTAGCTTGAGCTTGTTTTTTTTCTTAGTCCCTTGTATCCGTCCCTGTTGGAGAGTAAGGATTATGCAACACACTTTCTGTTGTCCGAGATTCTTCTTTTGTCTTTTTATTGCCTAGATCGTCATTTTTTTTTTCTTTTTCGGTTTATTTATATATGATGTTTTTTTAGAAACAAAAAATCCCACTTTGTCGTTTAGGGTGTTTTATTCCTTGGCCTCGTATAGAAGTGTTTTAGAAGCAGAAATAATTTGCTCCTCAAAAGTTAACTTTTTTATTTTTAAAAATCATTATGAAATTGTGTTCCCAAACTAGATTTTGATTTTTCTGTTTCCAAAAGTCAAAAAATAACTTTTGAGGTGTTAGCAAATTGGTAAGTGTTTGATACCCTTAAAATCGTTTCTCATTTGTCACATTACAAAAAGTAAAAACGTCTTAAAAAATGATAATGTTGGCATCTTTATGATATTTTCATTTTGGGTTTAAAACTCATTTAAAATTGGATTACATGTTAACTTTTCGCTTTCCGCTTGATTAAATTAAAAAAAGCTACTTCTGTGCATCCAAACACCTTTATGGTGGATTTGTTTGCAGAATTCACAATTTTGAGGATTTATAATCCCATGGGATTACAAATTCTAGATTTCATGTGAACCCCTCGTGTTTGGTAACTTAGGATTCATAAAATTATCTTGTTTTAAAGTCCATATATTGTTGGCATTATCTTAGAATCTTAAAATTGTATATATATGGGATTTAGAGTTTAAAAAAATGGATCCACAAATCCTTTAAAAAGTTTCCCACCAAATCTTAGATGGGAGAGGTCGGATTCCATATGGAGGATTTGATGGAAAAATAATTCCCATGGAAAACGTGATTCCAGGAATGTGAGCAACCAAACGTAAGAAAAGAAACATAATTCCACCAAATCCCGTGTACCCATAAATCCCACATTTAAAGTTCTACGTCCAAACCCACCATCATTTTTTAGCCTTCTACTTTTACCAACAATGTGATGTTTCTAAAATAAAACCAAAACCTTTTCCTTGAGCTCTTTAGTCTGAAGATCCTTGAATCATTTAGAAATTAAGGTGTTCAGGGTCTTCAATTATCAGTGAACCCTTTGTTAAACTTTGTCCTTTCTTACTAGTACTATAATGAATGCTTAATAACTAGTATTTCTTATGGAGATTTGATCGATGAAAATGACTACCAAGTGTTTGTATTAATTAGTCAGACACGTTCTTGTAGGAAGACAAAAAAAATGGCACCATTTTCTTGTAATGGCACCCAAATCATCGTGAATAATCAAGTTATGGGTTCTCAAGGTACACATTCAGAGATGAATAATCGAGTTCCGAAGATAGATGTGGAATCCATGGAAAATGTGGATTCAAGTTCATCGTCTAATAAGAAGGATGAATTATGTTGGGACCTATTACTGTGGTCAAGGGAAGCTGCATTGGATCCCTGCAAGCAAAAGCCACCACTGGAGAAACTTAGGAGGAGACAGATTATTAAAGCACGGGAACATATCTCTCTGAGCACTACTGAATTTCCATGGGTAAATTTTAACACATTGTCTTGCAACATTTTCTTATATCATTGTTAGTAATTATATATAGGACCATAACCTAGACTCATCAGTCTCATGAGACTTCCATCTGGTTTCTGTTTCATTTGTTTCCTCATTCACTTTCACTTTGGATTTCATTCCTTGTGAGATTTTTGATTGACTGCCACCCAAAGTTGAAAGTAATGACTTCCCCATTAGCTTCATAGGAGGAAAAGGTTAAGATGAAAAAACTTTAGGTGCTTAGAGATTGAAATGGATAGAAACTCAAATCGAAAGTTTGGCATGTTGTTTATATCGAAATGTTTACACCATCTGCAGCTTAGTTCTTGTTACATTTAGCTGACTAGCTTGTTTATGTCTATTCCACTTATTTTTTCAGAAAAAGCGGAGACTTGGTCTGGTAGAAAATAAAAGAGCCATTAGCCCTCCTCTAGCAAAAACAATTAAGCAAACTTCTTTTGCTTCTTCAGTTTCATTCTTAATCAGTAGCACCAACTCGACTGAGAGGTCTCAGCAATGTATTTGCAAACCCATCTCAGTGGGGTCGTCGAGATATCCTGATGATCTCTCAAGAAAACGGGTCCGAAATAGTCATTTTGACGAATGTAATGATTCAATTAGTGTTGCATCAACTCCCAAAAAGCCAAACATTCAGAACACACTTAGAGTGAACCAGTCACTGAAGGAGATCAACAATCTTCCATTGAAGCGGGTGTGTATGCCTGAAGCTAAGATAACCAACAAAAAAGATTCACCTTTGTCTGGCTCTGATGATTCAGTAAATAATTTAAGTGTGTCGAGTGAAAATAGTCAAGAGAAACATAATGCGGCTCGTAGGTCACCCAGGTTACAGAGCCAATCACTGACGGAGAGCAACAATCTTCCACTGAAGCGGGTGTGTACTCCTGAAGCTAAGATAACCACCAAAAAGGGTGCACCTTTGACTGACTCTATTGATTCAGTAGATAATTTAAGTGTGTCGAGTGGAAATAGTGAAGAGAAGCATAAGACGGCTCGTAGGTCACCCAGGTTACAGAACTTCATTGGTGATGATCTCCCAAGAATTGAAGTTAAAATTGGCAAGCGTCATCAGGCTGAGATCCCAGATTGGATTGGGCCGAGGAGAAGTGATAATTCCTCAACTGATGGCCAAAGTGATTCAAGGTATATGGGTACCAAGATATGGCCAATTGAAGGCACAAGCACAGAAACTAATGAAGAAGAAGGGATTGGAAAGGGGAGATCAAACTCATGCTCCTGCTACTCAAAGGGGTGTGGACTTTGCATCAAACTTCATGTATTTAAGAAAGGACTCCAGCTACAAGATGATCTAGGAACTGCTTTCTTTACTTGGAAATTCGATGAAATGGGTGAAGAAGTTTCAAAGTCATGGACAGCAGCGGAACAGCAATGTTTTGAAACTCTTGTGAAAACTGACCCTATAACCCAGACCGATACTTTTCTGGACTCTGCATTGAAGCGATTCTCTGGTAAAAGTCAAAAAAGTATACTCAGTTACTACTTTAATGTATTTATTCCAAGATGCATGAGTAAACAGAGCAGGTTAGCCTCCAAATTTGTAAATAGCGACAATGAATCGATGACAATGATGTTTTCGCGATGAAGAGTAGTATGAAACGTGAGAACACCAAAAACTTGAGGGGAGGGCGTTGAGATGAAGACAACACCTGCCCTCAGTTTTGAAATCTCTGATACACTCAATCGAGGTCTGTAACTTCTGTTGTCTTGTTAATGTTTGGTCCGTAAGTACCTCAGTTGAGGTAGTTTAGCTGTACTTGAAGTCCCGCATAGCTTTGATTCTTAGCTGAATTGGTACCAAAGTAGTAAATCAGCATACTTGTTTAAGAATTCTTTCTCTCTTTCATATTGAGTTTCTTCCCCGTTCTTGTGAGTACTTCATTTCGAACATGAATTGCCGTAGGGGTGCAGGAAATAGTTCCACAACTTTTTTCTGTGCAAAGAAGAAAGAGGCGTCGATTTGTTTCTTCATCAGTTTTACAGAAAAGTAATGCATTTGCGCCCACCCATAGTTGTTTGCCTGGTTTAGCCTGCAAAGTGAAGTAAACAAAAATTCATTGAGGATTGAAAGTTGTTATATGCTGACAGCAAATGAAGCGCTTAGCCAATAAAGTAGGGAATAATCAGATAACAATGTAGGGAATAACTGGAGATCTTTTTTTTGTCTAAGCAGAGCAGAGATACTCAAGTATGAATACATATAGTACATATTCATGCACACATGTATAAAAGTACTGGCATGTATATAGTACAATTGGACTCAGGAGTATGTATGTGCACGCTCGCCTGCCCCCGTGTCTGACATTACCGCCTGACAAACTAAAAGTTTTCATCCAAAAGGAAGAATAACCGTTGGATTTCATCGAACAAAGAAACCTAAGTACACATGTAGATTTTTTCCTCAAAACAATTTGTTATCTTTCATATAACCTGAAGCTAGCAAGTGACTCTTTTTGGTGAGAAACAATATAGCCTAGAATGCAGTTCAGTTTTTTAGCTCGGGCTGTTTTCCATTGTTATAGCATGTGGACTTTCTCGAGCGACTGTCCCTAATATCGTCTGTTTAATTTCCGTAGTTACATTTTTATTATGTACCTAAGAAATAAAATGAACCACTGCTCGAGAAACAAAAGCCATAAAATCAGCTGTAAGGTGCATTTTATGACGTAAAAAATCTGGAAACTCATGAAGGTCTAGGAGTCTACATGTCGTGATTTTGTAAGGGAATTCCTCCCCATTAAAAAATCAAACTCATGCAACTCCAGGCTTTCAGTAGTATATATATTTTGCACTGACTGAAACAAAGAAATTCACCCTCCACTAAATAACTTGTAGGATCAGAATCTCGCAGCAATAATGCCTCAACGAAATTATTAACAACACAACACAACAATGTCGTAAAGCAATTTCAGAAAAGACATAATAAACGACATCAACTAAATCATGAGAAAAATATGATGGACTTGCGAAAATTAGGAAGTGTGCGAGATTAATATTTGTAAGGTTGCGAGAATGTCACAAACCATATCCGAAAATAAAGGACAGATTAGCTATCATCCACTATGTATTTCCCTATAAATAGTCATTCAGTTGTAAAGAAAAGAGGGAGAGATCTTTTCTGAGTGAGAAGCAAGTAAATAGGGTGGTTATTCTTGATTCCTTTATTTTTTCTTGTAAGAGTTTTAAGAGAATTAATCAATAAAATTGTGATGGTTAGCCTTAAAATGTGTTGATTATTAATGGATTCTTATGAGGGGTGTGTTGTAGGATTTCCTGCAACTACATAATGGCGCTAGAAACAGGGACAAAGATTGAAGATCACCATAGAAAAGGTTGAAGATTAATATTCTGATTTGTAGGAAATTAGAATAACCGGTGAAATTTTTTACGGAATCATTAGTATTGAAGAAATGGCTAGAAGGAGGAATATATCCGAACAACCAACAACTGCTAGAAGAAGAAGTAAAAGACTTGCTGGAAGGGAGAGAAGTGAAACAGGAGAATCTACTAGAATAAGAAATGATGGAGAAAATCAAATTCAACAACCAGTTCAACAAACACCGGTACAAAATAGAACTATGGATTATGATAGAGTGAGCATACATACTTGGCGATCAAATTCAGCATATGAAGAAGAAGAACGACAAACGAGAAATAATAGACAAACATAGGGAGGACAAGAAATAGTTGAAGGAATAATTCGTGAAGATGAGGAGATTGAAGCAGTAGAGATGTTGAGACGAAGAATGCATGAAGAAAGAAGAGCTGAGACAGAAGAGCGTGCAAATCTAACAAGGCAAAATCACGAATTGAGGATGGAAAATATGAGACTACACAGTAGAAGATCAAGAAGTACTACAAGATCGTATTCAAGATCGACTAGAAGAGAGATGAAGCGAAACTCATCCAAAGTTAATGCTGGAAATAATATTCGAGAAGAAATACGAAATCCGAATGAAGAACATCGCGAAGGTAAAGAAAGGACTGATGATCGTTACGTTCCACAAAATGAAACTTTTGATGATAGGAAAAATGATAGAAATCAGGAGAATGGACAACGTCAAGGACGAAATAATCAAGATGGAGAAGGGAATCGAGAAGAAGGAAAGAGAATTTTACATGAGAGAGAAACTCAAAAAAATCAACAAACGATTGAAAAAGAAATTGAAAGACACTATGTTGAACAAGCACGTTTAACTTGCGAACGTGAAAGATTGAGAGCGGAAATGGAAGAACAAGAGATTCAGGAGGCAATTCGCCAGAACAATCATGACAATCGAGAAAGAAGGCGTACACAAAACCAGAATAACGGTAATCTCAATGAAGAGTATGATAGAGTACAGAGAAGGGCTGAAAGACAGCGAATGGAATTGATAAGAAATGAACAAAATGACGGAGGGGAAAATGAGAGACATCATCATATGCGAATTCAAGATAGAGATGAGGAAGAGAATCGCAGGAGAAGACGAGATGAGGATGATGAAGAAGAAATGCAAAATTTCGCGAGAAAAGAAAGACATGAACGCAGAAGAAGGGAGCTGAAATTAAAAAGACCAATGGATCAAAATTCAGGCGTAAATGAACAAATCTTAAAAGAATTGGAAGAAATGAGAGGAATGCTTAATAATAAAGGAGAAGTAGGCAGAAGAAAATTAGATGAAGCTATAGAAGAAGATGCAAAAACTCCATTTACAAGAGAAGTACAACTAGGAGGAATACCTCTGAAATGAAATTTTCCCGCATTAACCAACATCTTTGATGGAACAACTTGTATAATTCAACACATCAAAGCCTATGTGAGATGCATGTTACAGTGGGAAAATCACGATGCCGTATTGTGCAAGTATTTTGCATCCAGTCTAACAGGAGAGGCGTTAAAATGGTTCGAAGGTCTACCAAAAAATACAATAACATCTTTCAATCATTTGCAGACCACATTCTTGGGGGCCTATATAAGTAACAATTCTTCGCGACCTGGTATTGAAGATGTGTTTGGATTAAAACAAAGGATTGGAAAGTTGAAGCACTACTAAAAGGTGGAGGACTATGTGTAGTGAAATGGCTGGCCGTGTGGATGAGAGATATCTTATCTTATCATTTATCAATGCTATGTTCGCAACCAATCTATTATATCCAAATTTTCAGAGTCAAGAATACATCACAATGACTGAACTGCGAGAACTTCAGGAAGAGTATATTGCTCTAGAGGAAAGGCAAAATGAAATGGAATCATACCCAGTTGCGAACACCAATTCACAAGCAGCGAATGCAAGCTTATTACCTAAACTAATAAACACAGTGGCGAGCACTTCGCAAGTACAACAAGAAAAGGTTACGGGCAACAATCAACAGAAACTGGTGGCTATGGGAAGCCGAGATCAAGAGGAGTATGAAAGAGAAAGAAATTTCTACAATCGTGGTGGAAATAATAAGATTCAAAGACTTGATCAGCCGCAAGAAACTTATGGAGGTCAAAGACAAAATTATAATAGAGGACAAGGAGGTCACAAGGTAGTATGGGAAATCAAGATGCCACCTCTGAATGCAAGTGTGGAGAAATATGGGAAGCTATAATTTTGATGGAGAATATACCAACACCATGGAACATGGGAACGGAACCACCTCAAAGCCGCAGAAGTCATGAGTTCTGTTCTTATCATCATTTTCACGGACATACTACAAATGATTGCAGAAATAAAGAGAATATTATGAGAATGATAGATCAAGGAAAACTAAACCACTTTCTGGTAGGACCCAATCTCAACCATTCTACCACCACCACCAGAGCATCACAGAGTAAACACGGAAAGAGAAGGAAACATTCTTCGTAGAAGTTGGTGCAAAAGCAAAGAATCTATTCTGTCACTCTATCGTACATTCATACAAGACAATTGAAGATTTTCATGACAATGTTTTGAGTAGAGTGTTCGCAAGAGACAATGATGGAAGAGAAATTATGAACATTGCGAAAATCTTGCCACTAGAGGAATGACAGAAGCAAATTATTTATTTTACCGCAGAAGAAGTCCCCGAAGGTGGAGAGGTACATGACAATCCATTGGTGGTAAAATTAGAAATTAATCCAAAACCGAAAGAAGATGAAGATGATGAAGCTGAAGACTCGTGGGCAATTAATAAGATTCTAATCGATACCGGAAGCTCTGTGAACATCTTATTCTATCATACTTATAAAACCATGGGAGGGAGAGATGATGATCTTATAGCATCAACATATAAGATACATGGTTTTAATGGTACTTCCAACAAGCCTAAAGGGGAGGTTACTATGTGAATTCCATTGAAGGGAATATCTTCTGAAATCCTGTTCTGTGTTGTTGACGTAGAGTCACCCTACAATGCATTAATTGGTCGACCTTGGCTACATGGGATTCTAGGTGTAGCTTCAACTTTCCACCAATGCATCAAATTCCCTCACCCCAGCGGTGTAGGAATCATAAAAGGAGATTTGGTTGAAGGAAAGAAATGTTACGAAACTGAGGTAGAATCCTGCGAAGGAAGAGAAAACAAGAAGGAAAGTTGGCGACACAAAATCGAAGAAACACAAAGAAGTGAGAGATTGATGGTGGATGAAATTGAACGAAAAGAAGAAGAAATGTTGCGAAACTAATGCTAGCTCAGAATAATAAATGGTGAACATACCAATACCAAGGAAGCAGTAGCAGAAAATAACAAAGAAGCAGAGAATGGCAAAGATAATAAAAATAAGAAGTGTATGAATGAATGGTTTGTTGCGACACTCTCGCAACAAATAAAATTCTCCAAATTACATATTACTGAATGATGAAAATGAGATTGAGAAGTGAAAATACGATATGATGATGTGCGAGAATCTCGCAGAGATAATGAATTCTACAAAAGACAATCAGAGAACAATGACAAAAGAGAAAGGGGCGAACCTTTATGGTGTACACCCTAGTTCGCGAATACAATTTCGCAAGAGGAAAATGTAAGACCTAAAGTGCGTCATATAAGGGGGTACCTATTGCATGGCTCATGGAAAGGCTACACCGCCACCGGAACCTGAGTCATGGAGATTTGGGTTCAATAAAACCCATCCGGGAGAGGCGCCTTGGATTCTCAGCTCAAGCATATGACTTAGGTTGGGCGACTAAGGTAATAAGGACTCTCCCAAGGAGTGCAGAATCTGACCAAGGCGCCGAGGTACACGGTTGAGTCAAGAGTGCCAGGGGCGTCTGGAGCGTACCTTGCCATTCTTGACAAGTCTTGGCTTATACTGCACTCGGCCCGAAGAAAACCCCACTTAGGGTGCAGTCTCATAACCATAATCCCTATAGGTAAAAGGGATAAGAGACTGCGAAAACAACTGGTTGTTGTTAAGACCGGATGGAAGGAGCCAACCTTGTATGGTAGAGGTACGCCTCCTTGAAGGGGCAACCAGGGGGGAGATAAGGGCGGCACCCTCCATTAGGGAGCTGATAAGTATCTTAAGACGCAAATGTCATGAGGATTTTTAATCGTAAGAGTATTAAGGCTTGTAATATTTGTGCGACAATCCTGCACAGGAAATAATACTAAAGAAAAAGATAAGACGAGATCAATGGGTTTTCGCATGAAAGTGCGAAGACGTCCTGCGATTTCGTCGCAAGACGGCAATGTCATGGGGATTTATTTTTGCAAGAATATTTAGGCCTGTCATATTGTCGTAACAAACATGAAGAGGCAATAATACACAAGAAAAAGTTAAGACAAGATCAATGGTTTTTTGCATGAAAATGCAAGGATGTCCTGCGATTTTGTCGCAATGACAAGAGGTGGCATAATAAGACCTTTAACTAGGAAGGCAATATAAGACCATAGAAGAATGAGATTTTGAAAAGAATCAAAATTCACTTCGCATATGATTGCGAAATTATACATAAACAACTGCGAAGTTGAGGCACAAAATAAGAGAAATCTGCAAAATCTCTCATTTGGATACAAATAACAGAGGCAAGTATGGGAATGAATGAAATTAGAAAATGTTATTTGTCTCCACATGATAGATTTACGCAAAAATTAAAAAATTAATGATTATGTTGATTAACCGTAATGCAAGGAAGAATTGTTTTAATGAATGCAGGTCGAAATGAAAGAAACTCATATATTAAGGAATATGGGGAACTAAAAGAATTCGCAAATATAAAAAAAGAAGGAATAAATGTACAAGTATTACAGAAGATCAAAGAAAGAAACAAAGACTACTTCTTAGTTGATCCTTCATCATCTTCATCAGACTTATTCTCTTCTTCGTCTGCATCAGAATCTTTATCTCCATCAGAACCTTCATAACCATCAGATTCTTAATCATCAGCTTCGCTATCAGAGATGGTCATACTAGGAATGTTCTTTGGGATCTCCTCCAAGAGACAAGGATAATCCGAGTGAGGAATACTATGGTCATTACAAACCATTTGATTAGTTTGATTGCCAAAATGCAGAGCGTCGTTCTTAAAGTTCGCAACAGTGATCTTGATTTGATTCTTTAATCTAGAATATTTGTCGTTGCGAGAAGAAAGATTCTTTGCGAGTTCCTCTTTTTCAGCTTCAAGTTCCTCAACTCTTTGGCGATATCTACTTTCAGATTCTGCTAAGCATATATCAATTAATCAGTAACTTGATAAAAACTCGTGAAAAACCAAAGATTAATAAAGGAAAACAGTTAATGACCTTCTCTCTCAGAAATCATATCTCTAATCAAGGCTGTGTGTTCAACTTGGAGACTAATATTTACACCTAAATCTTTTCTGGCGTTATCCAAGATTGTCGCGGCCCAAGCGAACTCATCATCACTATTTATAAGGAGACGAGAACGGACTTGACTTTCTCTTTCGCAGAGCTCGGTATTCTTGCGGTTAGGTTCATCTCGTTCAAGTTGAACCTCAAGAAGGGTCTCTTGGAATTTCGCCAAAGCCTTAACACCTTGATCAGAGATACGATCTTTATCATCTATAAGTCTGCTAATCTTGATTTTTAATTTGTTGATCTTCTCTTTAGAATTGAGATAAAAACATTTAAATTGGTTGGCTAAACCTAAACTAGATCTATGATCAATATTTAAGAGGCGAAATTTGGATTTAAGTTCATTCAAAAACAGAGATGAAATTTTATCATTATAAAAACTATTCAAAGATTTATTAAGATGTTCAAGAAGAGTGTCATTATTTAGGGCATCGGGAAATGAACGAAGAAGAGTGGCTTCATCAGAAAGACCATAAATGTCTGCAAAAAGGATTAATCAAATAATATAATACAATAGGATGAATGAATGAAAGGAAAGCAGAAAAATTGCATACCATAGAGCTGATCATTAGCTTTTTGAAGAGTAGAGATTTTGTTCCTTTGCGAAGAAGTTTCGGTTTCCAGTTGTTTGTTCTTATCGCGAAGACCTTTAACTTCAGCTTCTAATTGTTCGTTCTTCTCACGAAGACCCTTAGCTTCAGTTTCTAGTTCTTCATTCTTCGTACGAAATTGAAGATTCTTCTTTCAAGAATTTCGCGTCTCCTCTCCAAATCTGAGGCAACAGCGAAAGAAGCTTTTCCAGCCTGCGAGAAAATGTAAAAAGTATTAAAATAGAAAGAGATTTTGAGTTACACTAATGAAGAAGTAAAAAGACGAAAGCATACCAGACTATTAAGAGAATGCAGGAAGTTGGGAGTCACCGATCTAGAAACTCCGCGAAGAGAACTATCACCATCCAATAAAGGAACATCGTAAATCGTGGTGAGAGCTTTGCTGGTATTAGCGAGTTGACTATCTCTCATTCCTTGCCAAGTATCAGAAAAGATGCCAGAGAGCTTACCCATAAAAGATTCAAATGGAGAATCTTCATTTGCAGCAGGGTCATCATTATCCTCATCATCCTCATCACTCTCGGAGTTTTCAAGAGAAGGAATATTTGAACGAGAGGAAGAACGGATTTTTTCTTCTTTGAAGGAGGAGCAGTTGGTTTTTCCCTGCGAAGAGCACATTTGCCTTTATCACCAGTCTTCGCAACATTAGCAGGCTCTTCTACTTCAGCGATAACCTTCACACACAGATAGAAATAAGAAATAAAGGCAACAATATATTGTTTAAAATCATAAGAGAATATTTCTTACCTCATCTGTGTATGAGCGAAGAGCTAACAAGGTATTAGCCTTCCCAGTCCTGCGGTAGCTATCTTTCAGTTTCTGGATCTGTAGAATGTCGCAAGAATCAGTAAACAAAAGAATAAGATAAATAAAGAAATGTAAAGTGGGAGAAACTGGAAGAAACATACCTCTTTCTTCTTCTCGGGCCAAGAGAATACCCAAGGCTGATAAGTAGCGAGATTCTCAGGAAGAACATTTGACCCAGCAATGTAAGGTCCTTTCAGCATCAAGGGGAAGACACACCATTTATCATCTTTGGATTGGCGAGGGATTTTATTTATTCCAGAATTCCAATCAATGTCATGCATGAGCATTTTATCTTCATCAATAATATCCTTCCTTTTCAAGCGAATATCCCAGCGAGTATTCTCTTTCTTCATGGATATTAATTCGTAATTTTCGAAGAAATTCGCTACTGTATATTTATCAGCGACTATCTCTAGATCTACGAATTTAGGATCCCTAAGTTCTTTGGAATAAAGAGATCCTTTACCAGTATCACGGTTAGCAAACTCCAGCATCAGACGGATGTAATCCCGACTCAATTGGAAGATAGCTCACGAAAATCCCGAGTGAGCGAGAATCTCATAGAACAGAGGAATATCTGGGTCATAAAGAGGAATGGGGAGACCTGTGAGAATTTGACCCAGCGAAATTATGATTGATTGATCATCACAATGTTGATCAGAGAAAAGTTTGATAGAAATAATTGATTTGGCACTTTCACCAGGAATGGTAGAAAGTGTGAAACCTTTCTCGGCAAGATCTTTTTGAACTTCCTTTAAGGTTTTCTCATGTTTTTGACCACTTGGAGGCATATCTGAATATAGAGTATGAGAATGGAAGAAGAATTAAGAAGATTGAAGAAGGAAGATAGAAGAAAAATTACAGCAGAGGAATTTACGGAAAAAATGATGAAGTTGCAGAGAAGATGAAAAAGAGAGTAAAAAAGAAGAAAAAGGAGAGTAAGAAGAGTATATATAGAGGAGATTTTCGAGAAGATAAACACAATTAATGCGAAAAGATGTGAGCGGTTGAAAGGAGGAGATTTTCGAGAAGATAAACATAATTAATGAGAAAATACATGAGCGGTTGAAAAGCAGCAGTTACAGAAGACGTGTCAAGAAACAGATGGGAGAAAGGATACGTGTGATAAATGCAAAATATGAAGTGATGGATAGCTGCGGCATTTCTCACATCATTCTCTACTTCACAGAGAAGATATGAGAAGAGGCAAGATGTAGGATCAGAATCTCGCAGCAATAATGCCTCACCGAAATTATTAACAACACAACAATGTCGCAAAGCAATTTCAGAAAAGACATAATAAACGACATCAACTAAATCATGAGAAAAATATGATGGACTTGCGAAAATTAGGAAGTGTGCGAGATTAATATTTGTAAGGTTGCGAGAATGTCGCAAACGATATCCGAAAATAAAGGACAGATTAGCTGTCATCCACTATGTATTTCCCTATAAATAGTCATTCAGTTGTAAAGAAAAGAGGGAGAGATCTTTTCTGAGTGAGAAGCAAGTAAATAGGAGAGAAAAAATCTAGAGCAGTGGTTATTCTTGATTCCTTTATCTTTTTTTGAAAGAGTTTTAAGAGAATTAATCAATAAAATTGTGATGGTTAGCCTTAAAATGTGTTGATTATTAATGGATTCTTATGAGGGGTGTGTTGTAGGATTTCCTGCAACTACATAACCGTAACCTTTTTTTGCATTCGTAGGGAGAATTGAGGTGGCGAAAACATTTTACTAACAATTTAAGAAATAAAATGTCAATGCCAGGAAAGAGAGTTGCTTATGTGGGAAAGAAAGTAAACTTTACAGGTTCAGTGGCAACTGTTGTTTCTTGGAAAAATATTGAAAGGAATTTTTGGCTATAAATGTGAAAATAAATAACTACATAATTGTTCACCCTTCTTTTTCTTTTTCTTTTTTAACAATCATGGCATGTTGAATCCCGCGGCGTGTCCCACAAGAAACAGGTGGGCCGCCTCCCCAGTCTGGTGGTCTAATAGGGGGTAAGTTTAGGATGGGCCCACCCACTGTCTTTTGCGGGATGGACCGCGGGACCTCACTCCACGGTAAGTTTAGGATGGGCCCACCCACTGTCTTTTTTTTTCTTCCCTTTCTAGACTTTTTGGACTTTATACTATAGTATATTAGGTTTTCTGGACCAGAGGCCATCATGGGCGTCTAATTTAACATGAGTCATATATGTTAGATCTTTTGTAATCTTATTTTTCTGATGTCCGATTCGTCTCATATATCTTTCATAGGTACTTGAGTCTTATACAATTTTTTATCTGATTCATTGACACACTAGATTAAAGTGCGTCAGATTCAAAAATGTCAGTTAAGTTCAAAAAAACGAACTACTTCGGCCAGTTCTTATCAGGAATGGTTAACCCACACATTTGCCATGCCAGGTGGCCTGGCAAATTGGACGCTTCACTATGGTAAAAGTGTTAAGAGACAGAGTCTCTGTCGATCGGTAGAGACTAAATCGCTGGCTGTATAATGTTGACCGCTAGCAGTACAGTCTACACCGCTCCGTAGAAACTATATCCTTAACAACTATTTTTTTAGCGGCTATTGCCCCCATTTTACCCCACTAAATTCATATGGATTCGTTTGATGAAGAGGTGTGTATTCATATGGATCGATTTGAACAACAACATCAAACATTTGTTCAGATGTTGTAACAATTGGATGATGAGTCAAATGAAGATAGAGAACTAACCAACACCATGTTGCAGCTACATTCATGACGGCAGATACCAAAGGAAGATATATACATATAAATGGATCGAACCTGGGATGAGTTCTAGGAGAAGCTGATAAACGATTATTTCGTTCCATATTATGTATTTTATGGCCAAGATTTCCATCGTCCATTTCGCATATTGCCCCGACACTTGGTGCTTTGTCAGGACCTCAAATTAATTATCAGTTTTATGCACAAAATGTTAGAGCTCATAGTCCTGAACTAAAATACTTCTTCCCTAACGATATTAGGTTATGGAAAACCTGCGAAATCTAACGATGAGTACCTTCATACGGTAAAAATAACTTCATACAAGTATCTTGTATTGTTTTGCAAAGCAATGATTAATCATTTTGATCCAACCTATTTATGAAAATTAACTAATGCAGATGTTATGGAAATATTAAGGAAAAAGCAGAATCACGATTGTTGAAGTTCATAATTTCTACATGAAATTTATGAAATATATTATCCCATATCTTGTTACTTCGTTGTTAGGCACCATTTTATCTTATGTAAAAAAAAACATAGTTTCTGCAAATGCGTTCATCTTCAGCGACATTAAATCTTGCATCCAGAGTTTTGTTGCTTCGGCCAATTTAAGAATCAGACTGAGAATCCATATTAAAAAAATCGAACATAGTGATCTGTAGAGAAAGTGAGAGTGAAAACTGTGGATTTTGTGTTTGATCATGACAGATATGAGTGAGAATTGAGAAAAGTAGATAATGTACGAATTGAATTGAAATTGCAACTGAGTATTTATAGGGTGATAGATTTCTATCCGTTGGATGAAATATTATATTACACCAGGCGATCGAGTCTAGGATGCTAGCGGCTAAGACTTGATGAGTGCTAAAAAGTGCATATATTTATCCCTTTTTGTTGGCATTTAACTCATCTTTTGTGCAGTAATTCTACATTTATCCCATATTCTGCATTTTCATTGTTTTCAAGAATAAATATTTTTCTTACTTAATTTTGCATTTTTAGGTAATAAATAAAGTCTGGATAACTTGCGGAGCGGAAAAGAGTTGAAGAGTAGTGAAAAGCCGGAAGAAATTACGCAAGGAAGCCGCAAAGAATGGTGCGCACAAGACCAAAAAGCTAGGAATGGGCTCAAGAAGGAAGAATTGTTCTTAAAGAAGATATGGGCTTGGCATACCCAAGGCCCAAAACCCTTACCCAAACCCATTTTCTATAACAAAAACCGCCTCCATCTTCAGCCGTCGGATTGGGTCCATCTCATCATCCGATGGTCGCTCCTTCATCGCGCATCAAAATCTGAAGCTCCTATCAAACACCATAGTGCCTAAATTCCAAGCCTTCAGATTAGATTGTAGTTGAATCCAACGATCGCTTCTTTTCCTGCGCATCAAATCTCGATACTTCCGCTTAACACTTCAACACCTAACCCCATCTAGAGTCGTTAACTTCGTTGTATCAAGACATCCGACGGTAGCTACCAGCCTCTTCAGGCGGAGCCGTCCGATTCACCTACCAGCTTCGGTTCCAATGGCTCAGCTTCGCCAACATCTAACCTCGATGATCCCGCTACACACCATAGGTACCCAATACCTATACCCAAAAACCAAACAAACCCTAACCTATTTTCTATCGGGCTCCTTCTTCTTCCTCCCCTCTTCTTCACTGCAAACCCCATGACCACCACCTGCTCCGCCACCCACTCCATCTGCCACCACCACCAGCTCAATACGAGCTCTCAAATCACTCAACAACCCTATCCCACATCATTACTTCCCCTTTCACCAACTCTATGTCCTCCTAATCACTCAATTTCACGCCTCTCCCATGTCAGGAACCCTAGAGGTGAAATTGACAAATTAGGTGAAATAGAGTTGCAATTGGAGGCGTGGATAACATCAGGAGAACAATTAGAGGCGTGGGTCGAAGTCAGAAGCAATCATCAGTGATTAGGTAAAACTAATTCCAATTTTTCACCAAACCCTAATTACACTGTTTTGGGGCTTTTGGGGACTTCTCTTGTAAACTATAAATTGGGACTGTGGGTGTGATGTAAAGCTCATGCTGGAATAGCCAGCGTCCAGAACTGTGTTCTGTTAATTTTTGTTCTCAATTTATGTATGTTCACTGTTTCTCCATCCATTTCGTTAGCATTGTTATCATGTGTGTTCTGTTTTAGTTCTGTTATTGTTCAAAACATATTCTGTTCTTTTCTTACTGTTCTTGTCCTGTTTAATGTGTATGTTCTGTTCTGTCTTGTAATGTTCTCATGCTGTTCATGTCATTCTTAGATGTGTGAAATGTTCTAGGATAGAATTGAATCAAGGTAAACCACATTTTACTCTCACAGTGCATATCATGTATGCATTGTAGTTAGGATAAAACTATGTGATATTACCACAACTCATACCTTATTGATATTGTCAAATTCTCTGACTAATTGTGCTTTAGTCAGAAATTTAGTGCTTAGGATTGACACTTTAGTTGTGATTCAACTGTCCATTGGTGAAACACCTTAGGTAAAAGGCAGGCTTGAACCTTTACCTTTACCTGCTTTAAGGAAGAATTGGCATGATCAGTTGAGTTCATCCTCTTGTCTTCACTGTTTTGTTTTTATTTTGCTCTTTTTCATGTTTAGACTCATTCCATTGTTTACTGTTTTCTTTCTTTCATTTGTTATTTTCTTCACATCACTGCCCTTGGCTTAGGCCTTGGTATGCAACTGTTTCTTTATCACTCTTGTTCCTGTTCTTTGTGTCTTTAGTTTCTTTTCTGTTTTGCTCCTTTCTTCTCACTATCTTGCTCACTATTACCAAAGGCCCAGTGCAATTCAAATCAATTCAGAAGCCCAGCTCAAGCTAAGGCCCAATTCACTTTTACTGTGAAAGTTCACTGTGAAAGCCCAGCTCAACCCAAAGCTCAAACCAGTCCAAACCAAGCCCAGGTTCGAAGACCAAAAGCCCATCAGTCCACTGAACTTAACCAAAGCCCAGGTCATAAGCTACAAAGCCCAAGGTTTAGTTCACAACCAAAGGCCCAGAAATAGGTTCAGAACAAGAAAAGCCTAGCTTAACCTGAGGCTCATCCAACTGAGCCCAAGGCTCAGTTCACTCCATTGAACCCAAGTTCATATCCAAGCCCAGTAAACTTCAGAGGCTCAAGGCCCAGATCACTTCACTAAGCCCATAGTCCAAAACAGAAGGGTACTCAAAGCCCATTGACCACTCAAAATCCCAACAGCAAATGAGAACCCAAAATAGGTAGAAACTCCAAACACACCCAGTCTCTGTGGATCGACCCGTACTTGCACGAGCTACAACCGACGACCGTGCACTTGCGGTATTACTGTAGGCCCGTTTCATTTCACTTCAATTTTTCACGCTTTCCCGGGCCCACCAAGTTTTTGGCGCCGCTGCCGGGGACTCGGGTTGTTTTCTCTAGTAGTTTTATTAGCTATTTTGCATTCCACTTCATCGCACTTGCATCTGCATCTGCTTCACTTCATTTGCTGTTGGACCTGCTGTTCTGAACCAGTTTTTCCTCTGTTGGGACGCCACCAAGGAAAAGAACCAAAGCCCAACTGGGTTTTTGCAACAATATTAGAGCAGCTGGGTTGTGCTTAAAAGGTAACCCATTTAAGAGAACCCGAATTGTGGGCTTCCAATTTTTAATTGTGGGCTTGTAATATTAAAGCCAATTTTTGGGCTTTTTATCTTCTGTTGGGTTTGTAATTAATTTTTGTGGGCTTGTTTGTTTAATTTGTGGGCTTGTTTTTAATTTTTGTGAGCTTGTTTAATTTGGACTGGTATTTTGTATTCTGGGTTTTTAAACCCAGCTGAGCTTGTAACCGATCACGCTAGGTTAACTCGATAGTGGGCCGAGTACCCAAATTCTAGGCCGAGATTTTGGACTCAGTTTCACCAAACGTTTTCAAACCAGCTGAGCCAAAGCAAACACAAAACAAACAGTGGGCTTGCTCCCATTCAAAAACCAAAATTTTTTTTCTTTTAAAAAAAAAATAAAATAAAAATATATATATATATATATTTACTTTACTTTTCTCCCATTCAAAAAACCAAAATTTTCTCTTGCTCCCATTTTAAACCAAATTTTTTCTTTATCCCATCTTAAACCAAAAGTTTTATTTTTCTCCCATTTCAAAACCAAATTTTCAAATGTCTCCCACCAAAACCAAATTTTTCCCAAAAATCCAAACCCATTAAAAACCAAATTTTGGGCTTTGTAACATAGTTACTTAGCTTTTGAGCTAATCATGTCTGGATTTTGGTCTGCTCCTGGGGATGGAAATAAAACTCTTAGAGAACTTGCTTATGGGCATGTGCCACGTTATGAACCTTCCACGGACCATGATGTCAATAGTCATAGGAATTATTATGGACATTTTCAAAGTCCCGAGCCGCAATACATGAACCCTAATGACTATTCATACATGCATCATTCATCGCAACGTGAAAATGAACATTTTGCTAGTGCCTCACTCACACAATCATCACTTATGGATCAAATAGAAGCTCGAATCACAGCTTTAGAAATGGAATCACATGAGGAATCTGTCACATCTAATTTTCTTAGGCAACCTGAAATCTATGCATGTCCCGCATCTGGTAGTTTAGACCACCCTGTTGAGAATTGTCATAGTTTGCATGATTTTAGGAAATCTAGAGAAAATCCAAGGTATGAAATGCCCATAAATTGTGAGAATGGTAGTCATTGGGACCATAATCAATCCTTTGAGGGTTGCGATCAATCTTTTATAAACCCTAATGACCATGCACACATGTACCAATCACCACAATTTGAACATGAATAATTTTGTACTCCCATGAATTTAGACTCCACCACAGAAGCTTTCAGACTCAGTGAGAAAAACTTCGATAGATCTACATCACGAATTCAGGCATATTTAGATCAGATTTTGCTTCACCTACAAAAGGAGGAAATTCATGAGGAAATGTATGTTGTCCCTAATGAAGTGTCTAGTCCCATTCATGTAAATGATGTTGAATATGAACCTAATTTAGAGGAACATGAATCGACTAATGACACCACCACTGCTAATGAGGACCAATATGCATGCTACCATGATGATGATTATGATGATATGTTAGAAGAACATGAAAATATTGTGGAACCTGTTGGTTCAATAACATATGGCTTCTCGCCCTCGACCTTCATGCATGTTGTTCTTTCTAATACTCATTGTAATTCATATGATTTTGATATTGACATGGGATTCGTACAATTATTCTGTGAAGATGAGCATGACATAGGAATAGTTGAATCTTCTGTAGACACTAATATACATGAAAATATATTTGATGTGTCTGATTCTCTACCTAGGTCACATTGTGATATTTCTCCTGATTTGCCGATGCATGAGAATGAATTTGTTGATGATGTTGATGACTCTGATTGTGATCTTGCCGATTTGTTTAATGATTGTGAGCATGTTGTGACACTTGTAGAAGACTTAGGAGATGTTGATGTGATTAATAATGATGTTCCTATCGTCCTACATAAGTCACAATCTGATGGCCTTCCATCCAACCTAGATTTGGTTTGTACCGATATTGTCAAACCAATTTTTCTGAGAATGCCCAACCTAGGTTTGGAACTGTGTGCTTCCCAAGTCCTCTTGGACTATTTTGCTTCTAAGTATAATACATCTGAGGAACCACAGTTGGAATTAGCATGTTTGCCCGTCCCTAGCAAAGTTCATTTCGAGCTAGACCTTGTGCATGATGAACCCCCAAAACTGCGAGATTTTGTTTCCAAAATTTTATCCGTTGAAAAATCCAGGTTTGGGGGTAGCTCATTTTGTTTCACTGTTTCACTTGCGTTTCTTTCCTGTTATATTTGTGTGAAGCTGTTGAAACCTTTACACTTTGTCTTTTGGGTTGATCCTCAACTCTTTAGATTGTTAGTGTATGGTGAATTTTTTGTATATAATCCAGTAGATAAAATTTCTTAAAAACCCTTTTGTTCCTTTTGTATATATTTTGCTAATCCAATATGATCTCGGCTGAAATATGTTGGATTTTTGCCTTGAATAACGGAGTTCTAATATTTCTTTCGCCGAAATCGGGTATTCTCTTTCCTTTTTCTCTACTCAACATGATCCTCTTCATATGTTGTATTATAATTTTGTTCATATTTTGAAACATTGAGGACAATGTTTAGTTTAGGTTTGGGGGTGAAAAGTAGATACTTTGATAATATGCCATAATTGAAAACAAGAACTCCTTCTTTTTGAAAAAAAAATTAATTAACCAAAATTAAAAAAAAAAAACATAAAAAAATGGAGCTCATTTACCTTGAAATGTTGACTCTTGTGCAAATATGTAATTATTAGGAGTCTTAGTCTAGATATTTAGGCACCCTGATTCTAGCACAATTCACATCGTGATAAGAAATTTGCACGCGCACGATCTACCAATACATGTATGGCCTCGATCTTCAAGGTGTTTGATAGGAAGTCACGATTGCCAATCACTTTAGAATACTGAACGAAACTTGACTAGCTTGTTCTTTGGTTGGTTGGGATAGAAGGTGGAGGTTACATTAAGAAAGACAACCATCGAATTTAACTGGGTGCATCAAAAAGGGCTACCTCTTGCAAAGTGTCATGTAATCTTTTGTTTCCTTTTGTATTTGTATCAAAAGTGTTTTCTTCTGCAAAAAAAAAAAATAAAAAAAAATAAAAATAAAAATAAATATATTCAGGAAAAAAAAAATCAGAAAAATACAAAAAAATCAAGTATTTATCAATTCCATCATCTCTTGTTCCAAAAATAAAAAGAGAATAGTCAATGTAAATAAGAGTCATGTAAATAGTCATTTTGTTGTTTCATTGTAATAAGCAAGGAGGGTGTATGCCATTGATGTACAACGCGAGTAATTGTGAAATACCTCCAACTCATTCACAATTCTCGTAAAGTCCGGACAGCTAGCTAGATTTCGACCTTGGTTCTTAGCCTGAGAAACTATCTCTTGGTGATTAGTAGTCATAACATCCGATCTTTCTTTACACATGTGTAGATACACTTTACACTCTTATCACATTTTTTTTTTTTGTTATCAGTGCTAGGATTGTGCCTTCGATAGCTAGATTGACATCTCCATTTTGCTGTGAGCTTAACTGACTTGCACATGTCACATTTGATGGAATCTGAGCTTATATTTTGACCTAGAACTTTGTAGGTACGTTCTAAGCAAACCTTCACGAGACTTAACTCGTCCACTAGGGACACTTAGTGGTTTAAAAGGCTTAGTGCATACGCTAAATGCATTCGAGAGACCAACGACAGTGGTATAGGTAGGATTTCCTTAGTTTTGTTTTACTTGAGGACAAGTAAAATTCAGGTTTGGGGGTATTTGATGAGTGCTAAAAAGTGCATATATTTATCCCTTTTTGTTGGCATTTAACTCATCTTTTGTGCAGTAATTCTACATTTTATCCCATATTCTGCATTTTCATTGTTTTCAAGAATAAATATTTTTCTTACTTAATTTTGCATTTTTAGGTAATAAATAAAGTCTGGATAACTTGCGGAGCGGAAAAGAGTTGAAGAGTAGTGAAAAGCCGGAAGAAATTACGCAAGGAAGCCGCAAAGAATGGTGCGCACAAGACCAAAAAGCTAGGAATGGGCTCAAGAAGGAAGAATTGTTCTTAAAGAAGATATGGGCTTGGCATACCCAAGGCCCAAAACCCTTACCCAAACCCATTTTCTATAACCAAAACCGCCTCCATCTTCAGCCGTCGGATTGGGTCCATCTCATCATCCGTTGGTCGCTCCTTCATCGCGCATCAAAATCTGAAGCTTCTATCAAACACCATAGTGCCTAAATTCCAAGCCTTCAGATTAGATTGTAGTTGAATCCAACGATCGCTTCTTTTCCTGCGCATCAAATCTCGATACTTATGCTTAACACTTCAACACCTAACCCCATCTAGAGTCGTTAACTTCGTTGTATCAAGACATCCGACGGTAGCTACCAGCCTCTTCAGGCGGAGCCGTCCGATTCACCTACCAGCTTCGGTTCCAATGGCTCAGCTTCGCCAACATCTAACCTCGATGATCCCGCTACACACCATAGGTACCCAATACCTATACCCAAAAACCAAACAAACCCTAACCTATTTTCTATCGGGATCCTTCTTCTTCCTCCCCTCTTCTTCACTGCAAACCCCATGACCACCACCTGCTCCGCCACCCACTCCATCTGCCACCACCACCAGCTCAATACGAGCTCTCAAATCACTCAACAACCCTATCCCACATCATTACTTCCCCTTTCACCAACTCTATGTCCTCCTAATCACTCAATTTCACGCCTCTCCCATGTCAGGAACCCTAGAGGTGAAATTGACAAATTAGGTGAAATAGAGTTGCAATTGGAGGCGTGGATAACATCAGGAGAACAATTAGAGGCGTGGGTCGAAGTCAGAAGCAATCATCAGTGATTAGGTAAAACTAATTCCAATTTTTCACCAAACCCTAATTACACTGTTTTGGGGCTTTTGGGGACTTCTCTTGTAAACTATAAATTGGGACTGTGGGTGTGATGTAAAGCTCATGCTGGAATAGCCAGCGTCCAGAACTGTGTTCTGTTAATTTTTGTTCTGAATTTATGTATGTTCACTGTTTCTCCATCCATTTTGTTAGCATTGTTATCATGTGTGTTCTGTTTTAGTTCTGTTATTGTTCAAAACATATTCTGTTCTTTTCTTACTGTTCTTGTCCTGTTTAATGTGTATGTTCTGTTCTGTCTTGTAATGTTCTCATGCTGTTCATGTCATTCTTAGATGTGTGAAATGTTCTAGGATAGAATTGAATCAAGGTAAACCACATTTTACTCTCACAGTGCATATCATGTATGCATTGTAGTTAGGATAAAACTATGTGATATTACCACAACTCATACCTTATTGATATTGTCAAATTCTCTGACTAATTGTGCTTTAGTCAGACATTTAGTGCTTAGGATTGACACTTTAGTTGTGATTCAACTGTCCATTGGTGAAACACCTTAGGTAAAAGGCAGGCTTGAACCTTTACCTTTACCTGCTTTAAGGAAGAATTGGCATGATCAGTTGAGTTCATCCTCTTGTCTTCACTGTTTTGTTTTTATTTTGCTCTTTTTAATGTTTAGACTCATTCCATTGTTTACTGTTTTCTTTCTTTCATTTGCTATTTTCTTCACATCACTGCCCTTGGCTTAGGCCTTGGTATGCAGCTGTTTCTTTATCACTCTTGTTCCTGTTCTTTGTGTCTTTAGTTTCTTTTCTGTTTTGCTCCTTTCTTCTCACTATCTTGCTCACTGTTACCAAAGGCCCAGTGCAATTCAAATCAATTCAGAAGCCCAGCTCAAGCTAAGGCCCAGTTCACTTTTACTGTGAAAGTTCACTGTGAAAGCCCAGCTCAACCCAAAGCTCAGTCCAAACCAAGCCCAGGTTCGAAGACCAAAAGCCCATCAGTCCACTGAACTTAACCAAAGCCCAGGTCATAAGCTACAAAGCCCAAGGTTTAGTTCACAACCAAAGGCCCAGAAATAGGTTCAGAACAAGAAAAGCCTAGCTTAACCTGAGGCTCATCCAACTGAGCCCAAGGCTCAGTTCACTCCATTGAACCCAAGTTCATATCCAAGCCCAGTAAACTTCAGAGGCTCAAGGCCCAGATCACTTCACTAAGCCCATAGCCAAAACAGAAGGGTACTCAAAGCCCATTGACCACTCAAAAGCCCAACAGCAAATTAGAACCCAAAATAGGTAGAAACTCCAAACACACCCAGTCTCTGTGGATCGACCCGTACTTGCACGAGCTACAACCGACGACCGTGCACTTGCGGTATTACTGTAGGCCCGTTTCATTTCACTTCAATTTTTCACACTTCTCCGGGCCAACCAAGACTTGACCGCCCTTTGTAGTATCCACCAAGCGGTCGAGACTCTATCGCTTGATAGATATTGCACCTTGCTTGGCTAGGTGGCATATCTTCCAAGCCAGTTATGTTTGCCACCTTATCGTGCTCGTAGTGGATGAAAGAGTGACAAAGTGACTTATTTTCCATACACATAGTAACATGCTTTATAAGTACAAAGTTTCGTTCCAACTTAAAATAATTTATATATAATAAAGTTAAGTTAAAAATTGAAGTAATGATATTGTTGATTTGGGATCCGAATCTGAGTCTAATAATTTATCTAATAAATTTAAGTTGAAAATTGAAGTAAATTTTTTTCTTCTTATTTTGCAAACTTTAGATCTGAGTCCGGGTTGGATGTCAGATATAATATGAAAAATTGTTTATTTATTTATTTTACTTCGAAATCCTACTCGGTTTATAACTCTAACATAAGTGGGCGGTCGAGATAAACTTTTTATTTCGAATTTTTCTTTGAGTTTTGCTTTACAGATTTTTTTTTGCTTCTATCGAGGGAGAACTGAAACAAAAATAAAACAACCATGTTGTCAATGTCTGCGCCATTATGAATTTGCGTCTCTCTATCTTGGAATGCTCATCTCACTATTTAGATCTTACTGTATTGACCTTTTGACCTTGCTTCCAAAAGGTAGCTTGTGACCGATTACAACTAAATTCCCAATGTAGCTTGTGACCGGTTACACCATGATTCACAAAGTAACTTGTGTCTGATTAAAACATGCTACACAGTATAGGCTATGACCGATTATAACTCAAATATCATCATAAGTTAGGATAGGTTCTACCTTGTCATCTTGTATTGGTCATTCAAAAGATATTCAATAAAGAACCTGGCCAATCATGATTTCCTTTTGATTACGAAACAAGTTCGTATAACAAATGTTATAAAACATTGTTTCCTAGGATGAAATTTACACCTATAACTTACACATAATCAAGTAACTAAATAAAAATATTATGTTGATGTCGTAATTCAATAAATTCCTTGACACTTTGATCATAATGATATGACCAAGTCTAACCAGTAGAGTATTATATATATATATATATATACAGCTTCGCATGTTATGTTTTCAATATAATCTGACTTGAAAAATATGTAAAGAATAGAAACAAGATCAAGTCAATATTGCTAACCTCAAGTGGAAGGATGATGTTTTCGTTGTAGTCGTTACTTCTTCTCATTATTCAGGTCTTCAGAGTAATACTTGTACGTCTCAAAATTTGTAGGCTTTCTAGTCTAACCTAAACGAAGTTGAATCTAATATTAATCAACCGACTCTAGATGAGATTTGATATTAAAATATGACAACCAAACTTGACATACCAACGCTTGGTAGGTTCAACCGAGCTATGCTCTAACATCTCGTAATTGGCGTAAGAAGTTAATAGGAGAAATCATGTTATATTCATGTTGACGAACTTATTAGGCCAGTGTAAGAACTGATAATATATTTGATGAATTGAATCTCTAATTAATTCACGTACATGACTTTATTAATTAAGTTCGCGAAGTGGTTGATTTAGAGATAGCTCTGTACATTTTTGAATTCTCTAGCTAGTATACAAAGTGATTTAGTCAGCACGCCGAAATGTTTGATTTAAGATATCTTTGTACACTTTTCTAACTAAGAATATGAACTGATTTGGAAAGTTCGCAAATCGCGAACTTATGGTTATGAAAAGTTTCAGAACTCCGTGACAACAATTTGTTCATAAACTGATTAAAAACATTCACGCTGTTTTAGTCTTTGAGAGTTCTTGAACTTCATAACTGATGGATGGTTCACATACAACTTAACTATTCTCCCTGGGATAACCATTTCTTGTACAAAGCTTATATCGATAAATATGTGGGTGCATAATCTTCTTTGTAATTCAAGAAAAACTTCTTACATGCTTACATGATCTCTATATTGAGAAGTTGAGCTTGTTTGGTGTCAAAGTAATTCGTAAATATGGAAACTAGTTCATGAACTTAGATTTGATTGTAACTTACCTAGTATGTTTATCATCATAATTAGAGGACTCTCTGAAAATTAGAACCCAATCCCCCAAATTATGTGTTCTAGTTGAAGCTAGAGTTGTCCTCTAATTAACTAGTTTTCCTCCTGGAACTATAATAGGTTACAACTTTTAAAGTCTTCACTAAAGTATATGTGATGCCCAGTCAGACTATCTTAATAGTCCTTGATATCCAAAATTTTATCTTGATCATCGTAATTTTTGTCTATTTTAAGGTCCGTCTCTTCTGCTACATATCAATTACGGAAAAAGAATGATACAACATATCTAATCCAGATTGATCTGGTGAGCTAAATCGATTAAGAATCTCTATGACCTTTTGAAGAGAGTAATTTATCCTAATTTTTGAGGTTTCCTTGATATCTTCTTTATCCTTGAAGATCCCTCATAAATAAAAAGATTTTCATTACCTTGATTTTATATCTTTCTGAAGGAAATCAATATGTAATATGTTAGAGGTAGAATAGTTAAAAATCTTCATTCAGTTAAAGAAATTAAACTTCTAGGATGTATAAGATGTCAGTTAGGGGAATCAAGCATATAGGATCACGCTGGATCCAGAGACGTAAGGAGAACCACTGAATCTTGATTACTCGGAGGGTCGATTCAGTCTCAACTACGTTCTAGTATGAAGTATGATAGTACACCAGTGTTTATAGAGGCTTAATAAAGTATGGTGTAAAAACTGGACTAAATCCCGAGGTTTTCTACAAGATTGTAGTTTTCTCGCTAACAAATTTATAGTGTCTTGTGGGTTCCTTTTACGCATTATATTGTTTATCTATATATAATAAAAATATCACAAGTAGTACGTTAAACAACCTATAAAGTTTTTAAGATCAAACTGTATAGAACTGTTAAACCCTGCTCGGTCGAACTCACAAGTTTGGATATCTCAAGCTTGTTGTCAATGTTAGGTGCACAAAACTGTATCTTGATTTATATTCTACTTAAGTCATGTCTCGAACTAGTTTTAGATTTTGGTAGTTGGGTATCATACATCACTGAATAACCCTCGAAGGTTGAAGATTGAAGATCAAACCAAGTTTGTGACTACTTTTTATCTTGCATATCGGAGATTAAATCTCGGGAAAATCTTAAAGAAGATAGTACTCACTAACGATAGAAGACAGCAAAATCAGAACATGCAACTACAGAGAAAATAGTTGGGTCTAGCTTCACAATCCAAATGAATTCTTCAAGTCGTTAACCTACAGGGTCTCGAGAAGAAACCTAAGGTTAAAGAAGAATCGACTCTAGTTATGCAACTAGTAACACCCAAGAGGTATGGGGATTAGGTCTCCCAGTTGCTAGAGTTCTCTTTTATATAATCTTCAAATCAGGGTTTGCAATCAATGTTACCTTGGTAACAAAGCATTCAATATTCATCATTAGATGAAAACATGATTAGACTCAAGCTAATATCTTTCAACCATTAGATCGAACATAGCTTGTTACACACAAATGAAAAGTTACATCATGTAGATATGAGTAACCGTACCTAAACGTGTGCACCTTTGTTGGCTCAACGATAATTCACTGAAGTTAGCCATATGAACACTTTCATATCAACCATATTCATCTTAACCATAACTAGTTCAAATGACTCAAATGAAACTAGTTCTAGAGTTTTTCAATTGTTTATATTCTCATAGAAGTATACAAGACACAATTGAAACAAAATCGATTTCGATTCACTCGAATCAAGTCATAAACATTATAGCTGCGATTTGCAAAAGATTGCATTCCTTATTATATAAATGTATTAGTTCATGAACAAACCGATTTTTGAACATTATCCACTCAGGTATGCAAACGGGTACGCATACCCAAGTGGTCGGACTAAGTTTAGGTTCGCCAGTACGCGAACCGGTACGCATACCTTCCAAACTCAGTAGAAACTCCCGGACCAGAACCTCACGCCAGTACACGTACCGGTGTGCATACAAGGTTCCCGGACTTTCACTAAACCAACCAATACACATACGGGTATGCAAACCATGGTTCCTGGACTTGGATTACGTATATGCAAGTACGCATACTATGCTTATATCCAATTGTTTTAAACTCTCATTTCAACCATTGAAACATTCTCGGAAGACGACAATAGCTGTCTCACATAAACTATTAGCTTCAAAGCAATTTTCAAGTGATCGAATAATCAATACGAAACATTCCAAGTCTACATCAAATGACTGTCTGACACAAAACATGTAAGATGCTACCAGGCGATTTTCACATGATCATCTTTTGACTTTCGTCAAGAATATAATATGAACTTGGTTAAAGCGAAAGCTTACCAACACATTGGCTGATATTCTCACCAAACCCTTAGACATTGCAACCTTTCAACACTTGCGGCAATTGAGTCTGAAACCCCAGTAGATACTTTCCAGTTCAGTTTCTGTAGGATTGTTGTTGTTATCTTTTTAGTATCTCTTTAGTGTTTAAAAAATCCTTCTTTTCTTTCGAAATTAAGGTCGCTCTTGTTGTTCTCTCGGAAATGACTGTAGGATCAAAATCTCGCAACAACAGTATGAATGCGCAACATGTTGCGAAAGCGTCGCAAAATGATCTCAGAAACGACACAACAAATAATGTCATCTTCAAATTTAGAAAGGTATGCCGATTTTGCGAAGGTTAGAAGATTTGCGAAATCAACATTTGTAAGCTCGCGAAAGTACCCCAAGTCATTTCCGAAAATAAAGGATGGATTAGTTGTCATCCACTAGGAAAAACTCTATATAAAGAGAAGGACCTTGCCTCGATGCTTTCGAAATAGGGATTCGATGAATGGCATGAAAAAGACCAACAACAAGCGAAGGAGGCAAAAGGGAGAGCCAGACCCAGCGTGAGAGTAGGCTCGGTCAGCACGATCAGCTGTGAGGAAGAGGGAGATCTTTTTTGAGTGAGAAGCAAGTAAATAGGAGAGAGAAAATCTAGAGCAGTGTTATTCTTGTTTCCTTTATCTTTTCTTGTAAGAATGTTCAAAGATTCATCAATAAAATTAAGATTGTTAATCCAAAAATGAGTTGAATGTTAATGAAATCTTGTGAGGGGTGTAGTGTAGGATTTCCTGCAACTACATAATGGCGCTAGAAACAGGGAGATTGAAGATTGAAAGTTGAGGATTGTTGTTGAGATTGTTCAAATCAAGAAAATGATTAAACAAATCAGTGAACCAGTTAAAAGAAAAATGATTAGAGTCAATGAAGATGACAAAAGATTGGAGTGTAATATGATAACAAAAACAATGGTTAACGGATTCCATGAAAACATCAAAGGAAGGATACATAAACGAGATTTTGAAGGAAGGAAGGTTATGGAGGTAGAAAAGACATCACCCTTGAAAGATTGGGAAAAGAAAAAAATCACATTCATGGCAACAGAAATACCAAAAGAAAATTTGAGCCACACATCTCCATTGGTTATTACAGTACCTATTACACGAAAAGAGAAGAGGACAACAATAAAATCCACGGAAGAATGGATATTGAACAGAACTTTAGTCGATACAGGAAGTTCAGTGGATATAATATTCTATCATGCGTTCAAATGAATGGGATTCAAAGATGAAGAAATGTCTAGTTCAACATATCTTGTTCATGGCTTTGGAAAATCCACAACAAAACCTAAAGGAGAAATAGTGGTACGAATTCCACTAGGAGAGATCGAAACACAAGTGATATTATGCGTAGTAGATATAGAATCACCATATAACATGTTGTTGGGGAGACCATGGATACACGTAATCAAAGACGTAGCATCAACGTTACATCAATGCATCAGGTTCCCCATGCCAAATGGAGTAGATGAGATTAAAGGAGATATTGACAATGCGAAATTATGTTATCAAATTGAAGTAAAGCATTATGAAGGACGAGCAAAAAAGCGACAATTTCGCAGAAAAATATAAAAGGAGGCAAAGAAAGAAGAAGAATTTGGAGTGTATATGATAAGAACAAAAGAATGTAAAGGACTACCCAGCGAAATTTCGGAGGAAGGAGATGAACCTGCGAAGATGATAAAAGAGCCAACACCAATGGGAGAACCCAAGGCCAGTTACACTGCGGCAGAACCAACAAAAGAAGTAAATATTGGGATTATAGAAGAACCTCTAATATTGAGGATCAGAACCAAGATGGATGCAGAAGAGGAAGAAAGAACTGTCAATCTTTTGCGGGAATATAAAGATATTCTCGCGGGGAGCATGGATGAGATACCTGGAATAGACTCGTCAATTGCATGTCATAAGTTGAATATTAACAAGAATGTGAGACCATTTAAACAGAGAATAAGAAAAATCGCAACAACCTACCATCCTCAAATAGAAGAAAAATTACAGAAAATGCTTGGGGCGGGAATTATAAGAGAAGCTAAATACCCAGAGTGGATAGCAAACATGGTTGTTGTTCCAAAAGAAAAACAAAGGGATAAGAATTTGCATAGATTTCACTGATTTAAACAAGGCTTGCCCTAAAGATAGTTTTTCGTTGCCGGATATTCCTCAAATGGTTGAGTCAGCAGCGGGAAATGATAGAGTATCTTCTTTAGATGGGTACAAAGGTTATAACCAATTCCCTCTCGCTGAACAAGATCAAGAGCATACTGCTTTTTTCGCCCCAAGAGGTTTATACTGTTATACAAAAATGTCGTTTGGTTTGCGAAATGCATGAGCAACGTATCAAAGAATGGTAGAGAAGGTGTTCGCGAAATGGATACACAAAACATTAGAGGTGTACATGGATGACATGTTAGTGAAGAGTAAAGAGGCCAAAGATCATGTACAAGATTTGAGGGAGATTTTTGAACAGATGCGGCATTATAACATTAAACTTAACCCTGAAAAATGCATTTTTGGGGTTGCATCGGGAAAAATTTTAGGCTACATTGTATCAAAAGAAGGAATACAAGTTGACCCAGAAAAGGTACAACCAGTTCGTGATATGCCAACACCAACAACGGTAAAGTATGTACAAAAATTGAACGGACTTTTAGCTTCGCTAAGAAGATTCATTTCGCGATCATCAGACAAATGTAAACATTTTTTCAATATACTTAAGAAGGGTGCGAAATTTAAATGGACTGATGAATGTGAAAAAGCTTTTCAAGGTATCAAAGAACACCTTATGAATACATCTATTTTACAGAAGGCAGATTCAGGAGAAGAACTATTGATCTATCTTGCGACAACATCACATGCTTTAAGCGTTGTGTTATTGCGAACGGACGCAGGAGTGGAAAAGCCCATTTATTACATCAGCAAAACATTTAATGCTGCAGAGAGGAATTATTCAAAGATTGAGAAGCTAATTTTATCATTAGTATACGCCACGTTTAAACTTCGCATATATTTTCAAGCACACAAAATACGAGTGCTAACAAAAGTACCAATTGAATCAGTGATGAAGAATTCAAAAAGATCAGGGAGGGTGGAGAGATGGAATGCACTAGTAGGACATTTCGAAATCAAGTATGAAATATTATCTTCACCAAAATCAAAAGTTGTCGCAGATTTCTTAGCATAATTTCCTTTAGAAGATGATGAAGCGGTGGAGGAGATGATGGATATAGAAGAAGAATATGGAGATCCAAGAGACCTATTAACAGAACCAAATAGATGGTAGATATTGGTAGATGGTTCATCAAATGGGGAAGGCAATGGGGTTGTAATTGTTTTAATTTCTCCAGAAGGAACGAAGATGGATTTTTCATTCAGATTGGAATTCGCATCCACTAATAACGAAACGGAATATGAAGCTGTGGTACATGCCTTAAAGTTCCCAATAGAAATGAAACTAGAAAATGCCAGGATCACTAGTGATTCGCATCTAGTTATTCGCCAAATAAAGGGAGAGTACACTAAAAATGAACCATCCTTGAAGAAATATAAGAAGCTTGTTGAAGAATTCTCAGCGGAAATCCCAAAGATAAAATGGAGACACATTTCAAGGAAGGATAACAAACTCGCAGACGCTTTTTCTTTCATCTCAAGCATGATGACAGATTCAACTGTGAGATGCATAAAAATACAGACACTTCTGTCACCATCAATCAATAAAGAAGAAGAAAATGTGAACGTAATGATGATGGAAGGAGGAGAAGAAGAACAAACGAACAATATCGCAGATTGGAGAACATAACTTCATGCATATTTGGCGAAAGGAGAAACACCAAGAAACAGATTGGAAGCACACAAGTTAAAAAGCCGTGCAACAAATTATGAATTAAGAGATGGGCTGCTATACTGAAAATCCTTTAATGGACCATCACTCAGATGTTTGACACGAGAAGAAGGAGAAAAGGTGCTAAAAATGTTACATAGTGGGGATGCTGGCAATCATAGCGGGGGAAGATCTTTGGCACATAGAGCAAAAATGCAAGCTATTACTAGCCATACATGCACGAAGATGCAAAACAAATATCAAGACGTTGCGAAGATTGTCAGCGACACGGAAAAAAATACATGCACCTGGAGCACCATTGTCAACTTCAACCAGTGTATGGCCTTTTGGAAAGTGGGGCTTAGATATTGTGGGGCCATTTTTACCAAGATCTGGACAAAGAAGATACTTAATAGTCGCAACAGATTATTTCACAAAATGGACAGAAGTAAAGACAGTACAGCATATTCACGAAAAATATATCTTTACATTCATATTCGAAAATATCATTTGCAGATTCGGAATTCCCGCGCAGTTGGTATCTGATAACGGGAAACAATTTGAAGGGAAGAACATAGAAATGTTACTTAATGCATTTAAGATAAAATGTGGGAAGTCTACTCCTCTGTATCCACAAGCTAATGGGCAGGCAAAAGCAACAAACAAAACAATTGCACGTATATTAAAGAAGAAGTTAGAAGGACATTATAGAGCATGGTGCGAACAAGTACATAATGCAGTATGGGCTTATAACACAACTAGGAGAGAAGCTACTGAAATGTCACCTTTTTGTTTAACATACAGAGTTGAAGCGGTGTTACCAATAGAAGTTGTTATTCCGACGACAAAAAGAGAAGCTTGGGAAAAATCTTAGTGCTGGTTCGATCTTAAGCAAACTTGATGAGTTAGAAGAAAAAAGAGAAAGAGCTTCACAACATATGGATAATTATCAGCGAAGATTAGCCCGAGAATATAATAAACGTGTCAAAATACGCGAATTTCAACCAGGAGATTTAGTTCTGGGAGAGACGCCAATATATCAGCGAGAAAATGGTGGAAAGTTAATGAAAAATGGGATGGACCTTACATCATTAAGGAGATAGTTGGGACAGGAGCTTATAAATTAATGGATCCAGAAGGTAGAGATGTTGGTCATAGACTTGACAGACCATGGAACAGATTGTACTTAAAGAGATATTATCCATAAGAAGCTTTGAGAAGTTATATATGACGCAACAAAACGATTGCGAATAAACATTCAATAAAAGAATAGTTGCGAGATTATTCATATCAAAACAAGATCATGATGTGCGAAACTTTCGCAGAAATAACCATAGAACAATGACAAAAGAGAAAGGGGCGAACCTTTATGGCGTACACCCTAGTGGTAGGCCTCAAAGATGGGTATATAAAAATGAAGCGAAGTGAAACGGGGGCCAACAGTAATACCGCAAGTGCACGGTCGTCGGTTGTAGCTCGTGCAAGTACGGGTCAATCCACAGAGATCGGGTGTGTTTTGGAAGTGTTTTAGCTAATTGGGTTCCTAGATTTGCTTTGGGCTTAGAAGCCTTTTGTCTTAAATTGGGCTTTAAGTACTAATGGGTTTGATAACAATAAAATGAACTGAGCTTGGGCTCAGTTGGTCTTTGAAGTGCAAATGGGCTTTGGCCTTAAACTTAGGCTTTTGATTAAGCCTGAATTGGATTGGGCCTTAATGAATTTGGGCTTTGGTCTTAAACAACTGGGCTTTGGTTAAGCCCACAGTTGACTGAATTGGGCTTCAGTTTGAGTTGAGCTTTGGGCTTGAGTGCACAGCAATGAACTGAATTGGGCTCAGCTGGCTTTGATCTTTGCTTGGCTGCAGGAACTGTAAGACTGCACAGCAGCTGCACAAGTGAGCAGCAACAGTTTGCAAGGCAGGGGAAGAAGTGGCAGCAGCACAAGTGACAGAGAAGGCAATGCACAGCAGGAGAAAAGCAATGCAGCAGCAACAGGGTTGCAGCAGCAGAGAAGAAGCAACAACAGCAGAGGCAGCAGTGTAGCAGAAACAGACAAGGCAGTGCAAGCAAAAACAACACAGGGCAAAACAAGGAACAAAGCAAATGAAAACTAAACAGTAACAAAAGGGAAGATACAACAGGGCAACAGCAAAAGCAAAGAACAAAACAAGATGAACCAAGGCCTAAGCCAAGGGCAGGGATGATAGTGAAACTGAAATGGAGCAAAACTAAGGCATTCTTGAGATATACTAAAGAATGGGAAGAGAACTAGCTTGCTATAAGCACTAGTTTCTCCCAATGCACAATCAACACTGCATCCTAAGCATACACAAGGAATGGCAAGAAAATCAGCTTGCTCTGAGCACTGATTTCTTCCATTACACAATCAGCACATTGCTTCTCAGATACCTAGCCTAGCATTCCATCAATTGTGACAGCAAATTTAAACATGACAGTGAATTGATACTAACAGTGAGCAACAACAAACATGAACACAACTAACTGAACTAACAATGAACAACATCTAAACAGGACACATGTTAACAGGAGATGAAAATAAAAACATTAACAGAAACATCACACTAAACAGGAATTAACAGAACATGAACATTAACATAAATAACAGGAGCATTAACAGAGCAGCAAATTGAACTAAAAAGAAACAACATTAACAGAAAAATAGTAATCAAGAACATGAACTGAAATTGAGCTGAAACACATTAAAGAAAACATTAACATTAACAGGACAAGAAAGTCCTGGATGCCGGCTAATCCAAGCATACTCTCTCACACAACCCATAGTCCCAATTTATACCCAATTACATCATTAGGGTTTTCCCCAATTTTCCACCCAAACTGACAGAGCTAGGGTTTGGTAATTTCTCACCTAATTTGATGTAGCAACATCAAATTGAACTCGACCCATGCTTTGTAATTGCTCCTACTCCATTTCTCAGCACATTGCAACTCTAGCACACGTTAATTCAATCCATAACCTAGGGTTTAGGTTAGGTAATGAGTTGATGGGATAAAGGGCTAGAATGATGGGGGAAGGTGTTCAATCACGTGTAGGATGATGACGGAGGTGGTATGGTGGTGTTTGGTGGCGGTGTGGTGGTGGCAGTGGAGGTGAAGAAGATGGTGGCAGGACATGGTGTCTCTGCAGAGGGGTGGGTGGAGGAGGAGATGGCTCGACTGTTTGGGAGAAGGGGGGTGTTTGGTTAGGTGGTAGGGTTCGGTTGCTAGGGTGTTAGGCGGATTCATCGAGTTTGATGTTCTGCGACGCTGAGTCACTGGATGCGAAGCTGGTAGGTAGATCGGACGGTGATGTGAAGTGAAGCTTGTAGCGACCGTCAGATTTTTTGATACAACGAAGTTAACGGCTCTAGATGGGGTTAGGTGTTGTAGTGTAAGGCGGAGATATCAAACGTTGATGAACAGCAAGGGAGCGACCGTTGGATTCAACTACCATCTAATCTGAAGGCTTGGAATTTCAGCGCTGTGGTGCTCGGCAGAGACTTCAGATTTTGATGCTCTATGAAGGAGCGACCGTCGGATGCTTCTGAGAACTGATCTGATGGCTGAGAACGGAGGCGCTTTTGTGTAGAAAATGAGGTTGTGCGCACCATTCTTCGCGGCTTCCTTGCGTGATTTCTCCCGGCTTTTCACTACTTTTCTGCTCTTTTTGCTCCGCGACTCATCCGAACTTTATTTATTACCTAAAAATGCAAAATTAATTAATAAAAATATTTATTCTTGAAAACAATGAAAATACAGAATACGGGATAAAATGTAGAATTAATGCACAAAAGATGAGTTAAATGCCAACAAAAAGGGATAAATATATACAATATTTGGCACTCATCAAATACCCCCAAACCTGAATTTTACTTGTCCTCAAGTAAAACAAAACTAAGGAAATCCTAACTATACCACTGTCGCTGGTCTCTCGAATGCATTTAGCGTATGCACTAAGCCTTTTAAACCACTAAGTGTCCCTAGTGGACGAGTTGAAGTCTCGTGAAGGTTTACCAGAGGTGTGCCTACAAAACCTAAGGACAAAATATAAGCTCATATTCCATCAAACGTGACATGTGCAAAACAGTTAAGCTCACAGCAAAATGGAGATGTCAATCTAGCTATCGAAGGCACAATCCTAGCACTGATAACAAATAAAGACATGTGATAAGAGTGTAAAGTGTATCTACACATGTGTAAAGAAAGATCTGAAGTCATGACTACTAATCACCAAGAGATAGTTTCTCAGGCTAAGAACTGAGGTCGAAATCTAGCTAGCTGTCCGGACTTTACGAGAATTGTGAATGAGTTGGAGGTATTTCACAATTACTCGCGTTGTACATCAATGGCATACACCCTCCTTGCTTACAACACAAAAGATGACTATTTACATGACTCTTATTTACATTGACAATTCTCTTTTTATTTTTGGAACAAGAGATGATGGAATTGATAAATACATGATTTTTTTGGTATTTTTCTGATATATATTTATTTTTTTTTTTTTCTGAATTATACATCGTTTTTTTTTTTTTTTTTTTTTTTTTTTGAGGAAAATTTTGATACATAACAAAAGGAAACAAAAGATTACATGACACTTTGCAAGAGGTAGCCCTTTTTGATGCACCCAGTTAAATTCGATGGTTGTTTTTCTTAATGTAACCTCCACCTTCTATCCCAACCAACCAAAGAACAAGCTAGTCAAGTTTCGTTCAGTATTCTAAAGTGATTGGCAATCGTAACTTCCTATCAAACACCTTGAAGATCGAGGCCAAACATGTATTGGTAGATCGTGCGCGTGCAAATTTCTTATCACTATGTGAATTGTGCTAGAATCAGGGTGCCTAAATATCTAGACTAAGACTCCTAATAAAAATACAAATTTGCACAAGAGTCAACATTTCAAGGTAAATGAGCTCCATTTTTATGATTTTTTAATTTTTTAAATTTTTTGAATTTTGATTTTTCAAATTTTTTTGGAATTTTTCAATTTTTTTCAAAAAGAAGAAGGAGTTCGTTTTTAATTATAGCATATTATCGTGGCATCTACTCTATACCCCCAAACCTAAACTAAACATTGTCCTCAATGTTTCAAAATATGGAAAGAATTAAAATGCAACGTATGGAAAGGGACATGCTGAGTAGAGTAAAAGGAGAGAGAATACCCGATTTCGGCGAAAGCAGAATTAAAACTCCGTTATTCAAGGCAAAACTCCAACATATTCGGAGTCACAATGGATTAGAAAAATATATACAAAAGGAACAAAAGGTTTTTAAAATAATTTTAGCTACTGGATTATATACAAAAAAATTCACCATACACTAACAATCTAAAGAGTTGAGGATCAACCCAAAAGAAAAAGTGTAGAGACATAGAAAGTTTCAAAACACTAAAATTGGACTTAAATGGGAGAAAAATAAAACTGTTTTTTTTTTTTTTTTTTTTTTTTATTTTTTTTTAGAAAAAGAAAATAAAATTTGGTTTTTGAATGGGAGCAAAGGAAATTTTTGGTTTTTTTTTTTTTTTTTTTTTTTTTTTTAAAAAAAATTTTAAAAAGAAAATAAAATTTGGTTTTTGAATGGGAGCAAGCACACTGTTTGTCCTCTAATGGAATGGAAGGCTGCGGCCCACGAAACACTAAGTTTTAATTTTGAAAGTTTAATTTGGCCCAGTTGGTTAAGGCCCGACGTTTGTTTTAAAACTTTGGTTTCGAGGTCCACTCTTGAGTGGAAACAAGCCCACAATCGGTTACAAGCTCAGCTGGGTTTAAACCCAGAGTCCAAAATACAAGTCCAATGAAAGAATTTAAACAAGCCCACAAATTAAACAAACAAGCCCACAAATAAATTATTACAAACCCAACAGAAAATAAGAGAAGCCCAAAAATTGGCTTTAATATTACATGCCCACAATTAAAAATTGGAAGCCCACAATTCGGGTTCTCTTAAATGGGTTACCTTTTAAGCACAGCCAAGCTGCTCTGATATTGTTGCAAAAACCCAGTTGGGTTTTGGTTCTTTTCCTTGGTGGCGTCCCAGCAGAGGAAAAACAGGTTCAGAACAGCAGGTCCAACAGCAAATGAAGTGAAGCAGATGCAGATGCAAATGCTATGAAATGAAATACAAAATAGCTAAAGAAAAACACAGATAAAACACAGCACCAATCCCCGGCAGCGGCGCCAAAAACTTGTTAGGCCTTAAAAGGGGTATAGAAATTATGCGCCAAAAACTTGTTAGGCCTTAAAAGGGGTATAGAAATTGGGCTCAGTTATCTTTGAAGTGCAAATGGGCTTTGGGCCTTTGATTGAGCTTTGGGCTCAATTTCACCCTAACAGTGAAGTGATCTTTCACTGTAATTTGGCTTTGGGCCTTCTGGAATGAAATGTATTGGGCTTGGCTAATGAACTAGGCCTTTGGGCTTCACTGAATTGAACTTGGGCTTAGTTGGCTTGGAGAGGCAGCAGCAGTAGCAAGACTGCACAGCAGCTGCACAAGCAGTGCAAGTAGCAGCAGCAGCCTAAGCAATGAAAGCAGCTACAGCAGGGCAAAACAAGGCAATGAAAGGCAAAGCAGGGCAAATAGTATGATGCAGCAGCAGCACAAGTGCTGCACAGCAGGGGAATTCAAAGCAGCAAGGCAATGCAGTGAAAGAAAGAAAGCAGCAGCAACAGGGTTGCAGCAGCAGCTGCAGCTGCACAAGCAGTGCACAGCAGCACATGGCCAAGAGAAGAAAGCAGAGCTGGCAGTGAAGCAAAAACAAATGAAGAAAAACAATGCAGCAGTGCAAGGCAAGTGAGAAAGAAAAGATGGCAGTGAACAAAACAGTGAAGACAGTAAAGAAAAAACAAGCAGAGAACAATGCAAGAACTAAACAAAGCAAATACTAGACATCAAAGAAAAATGATAAAACAAACCAAGGCCTAAGGAAAAGGGCAGGGATGATGGTGAAACTGAAATGGAGCAAAACTAAGGCATTCTTGAGATATACTAAAAGAATGGGAAGAGAACTAGCTTGCTATAAGCACTAGTTTCTCCCAATGCACAATCAACACTGCATCCTAAGCATACACAAGGAATGGCAAGAAAATCAGCTTGCTCTGAGCACTGATTTCTTCCATTACACAATCAGCACATTGCTTCTCAGATACCTAGCCTAGCATTCCATCAATTGTGACAGCAAATTTAAACATGACAGTGAATTGATACTAACAGTGAGCAACAACAAACATGAACACAACTAACTGAACTAACAATGAACAACATCTAAACAGGACACATGTTAACAGGAGATGAAAATAAAAACATTAACAGAAACATCACACTAAACAGGAATTAACAGAACATGAACATTAACATAAATAACAGGAGCATTAACAGAGCAGCAAATTGAACTAAAAAGAAACAACATTAACAGAAAAATAGTAATCAAGAACATGAACTGAAATTGAGCTGAAACACATTAAAGAAAACATTAACATTAACAGGACATGAAAGTCCTGGATGCCGGCTAATCCAAGCATACTCTCTCACACACACCCATAGTCCCAATTTATACCCAATTACATCATTAGGGTTTTCCCCAATTTTCCACCCAAACTAACAGAGCTAGGGTTTGGTAATTTCTCACCTAATTTGATGTAGCAACATCAAATTGAACTCGACCCATGCTTTGTAATTGCTCCTACTCCATTTCTCATGCGCCAATTGCAACTCTAGCACACGTTAATCCATCAATCCATAACCTAAACCCTACAGTTGACTCTAGCACACGTTATATACCCATCTTCGCATCAACTCTAGCACACGTTAATCCTCCCCGGCAGCGGCGCCAAAAACTTGGTAGGCTTCTAAAAGGTCCTACAAATTATAACCGCAAGTGCACGGTGTCGAAAGTGGCAAATGTGCAAGTACGGGTCGATCCACAGAGACTGGGTGTGTTTTGGAGTTTCTAGCTATTTTGGGTTCTAAATTTGCTAATGGGCTTTGAATACCAAAGGGGTCTTGAATATCAATGGGCTTTGAATACCCTTTGGAACTGTTGGGCTGAACTGAGCTTGGGCTCAGAAATGTGGACTATGGGCTTTAGGTCTTAAACAACTGGGTTTTGGTTGAGCCCACAGTTGACTGAATTGGGCTTCAGTTTGAAGTGAGCTTTGGTCTTGAGTGCACAGCAATGAACTGAATTGGGCTCAGCTGGCTTTGGAAGGCAGCAGCAGTAGCAAGACTGCACAGCAGTGAGGCAACAACAGGGAGGGCAACAGCAACAGCAGCTGCAGGAGAAAGAAGTGGCAGCAACAGGGAAGGCAGTGCAGCAGCAGCACAAGTGTTGCACAGCAGCTGCAGGACAAAAGCAACAGCAACAGCAGCTGCAGAGCAAAAGCAACAGCAGCTGCAGAGGGAGGCAGCAACACAAGGCAAAGAAGAGAAAGCAGCAAGCAAAAGCAACACAAGGCAAAAACAAGGAACAAAGCAAATGAAAACTAAACAGCAACAAAACAATGAACAAAAGCAAAACAAAACAAGATGAACCAAGGCCTAAGGCCAAGGGCAGGGATGTGGAGAAACTGAAATGAAGCAAGGCAAGAATACAGGCAAACATATAGAATGGGAAGAAAACTAGCTTGCTATGAGCACTAGTTTCTCCCAATGCTCAATCAACAGTGCAACCTAAGCATACACAAGGAATGGCAAGAAAATCAGCTTGCTATGAGCACTGATTTCTTCCATTGCACAATCACATCAATGCTTCTAAGGTATCTAGCCTAGCATTCCATCAATTGTGACAGCAAATTAAACACAACAGGAACATTTAACTGATAGTGAACAACATTAACAGGAAATTAAAAGGATATTGCATAAACATTAGGAACATTGACAAGATATTCTAGAGTCTAACAGAACTTTAACAAAATTGAACTAACAGGAGACTAACACAACTAACATGAACATAACTGAAATTAACAATGAACAATTAACAATGAACATAACTGAAATTTAACTGAAACAGGAAATTAACATTTAACAGAACTTGAAAGTTCTGGATGCAGGCTAATCCAAACATACTCTCTCACACACACCCATAGTCCCAATTTATACCCAATTACATCATTAGGGTTTTCCAAAAAAAATTCCCAAACTGACAGAGCTAGGGTTGGTGAATTCTTACCTAATTTGATGTAGCAACATCAAATTGAACGCAACCCATTACTCTACTTGTCCTTCTCTACCTCTCCATGCCTTCAATTTCACTCTAGCTCAACCCAATTTACCTATTTCACACTTTAGGGTTTCGGTTGAAAATGTGTGAAATAAGTGAATTAGATGGACTAGGGGGATGGGAACAATGATGGGTTATCATTGTTTGACGTGGTGACAGAGGTGGGTGGCGGAGCAGGTGGTGACAGAGGTGGAGAAGGTGGTGGCAGGACATGGTTGCAGGGAGATGGTTCTGCAGAGGGGTGGTGGAGGAGATGGCTCGACTGTTTGGGAGAAGGGGGGTGTTTGGGTAGGTGGTATAGGTTCGGTTGCTAGAGTGTGAGGCGGCTTCATCAAATTTGATGTTCTGCGACGCTGAGTCATTGGATGCGAAGCTGGTAGGTAGATCGGACGGTGATGCGGAGGCAAGCGATGATAGACCGTTGGATTATATGATACAACAAAATGAACGGTACTCGATGGGGTTAGGTACTGTAGTGTAAGGCGGAGATATCAAACGTTGATGAACAGCAAGAGAGCGACCGTTGGATTCAACTACCATCTAATCTGAAGGCTTGGAATTTCAGCGCTGTGGTGCTCGGCATAGACTTCAGATTTTGATGCTCTATGAAGGAGCGACCGTCGGATGCTTCTGAGAAATGATCTGATGGCTGAGAACGGAGGCGCTTTTGTGTGTAGAAAATGAGGTTGTGCGCACCATTCTTCGCGGCTTCCTTGCGTAATTTCTCCCGGCTTTTCACTACTTTTCTGCTCTTTTCGCTCCGCGACTCATCCGAACTTTATTTACTACCTAAAAATGCAAAATTAATTAATAAAAATATTTATTCTTGAAAACAATGAAAATACAGAATATGGGATAAAATGTAGAATTAATGCACAAAAGATGAGTTAAAATGCCAACAGAAAGGGATAAATATATACAATATTTGGCACTCATCAAATACCCCCAAACCTGAATTTTACTTGTCCTCAAGTAAAACAAAACTAAGGAAATCCTAACTATACCACTGTCGCTGGTCTCTCGAATGCATTTAGCGTATGCACTAAGCCTTTTAAACCACTAAGTGTCCCTAGTGGACGAGTTGAAGTCTCGTGAAGGTTTACCAGAGGTGTGCCTACAAAACCTAAGGACAAAATATAGCTCATATTCCATCAAATGTGACATGTGCAAAACAGTTTAAGCTCACAGCAAAATGGAGATGTCAATCTAGCTATCGAAGGCACAATCCTAGCACTGATAACAAAAAAAGACATGTGATAAGAGTGTAAAGTGTATCTACACATGTGTAAAGAAAGATCTGAAGTCATGACTACTAATCACCAAGAGATAGTTTCTCAGGCTAAGAACTGAGGTCGAAATCTAGCTAGCTGTCCGGACTTTACGAGAATTGTGAATGAGTTGGAGGTATTTCACAATTACTCGCGTTGTACATCAATGGCATACACCCTCCTTGCTTATTACAATAAAAACAAAATGACTCTTTACATGACTCTTATTTACATTGACTTTTCTCTTTATTTTTGGAACAAGAGATGATGGAATTGATAAATACTTGATTTTTTTTTTTTTGTATTTTTCTGATATTTTTTCTCTTTCTTTTTTTTTTTTTTTTTTTTTTTTGAGAACAAGGAAACACTTTTGATACATATACAAAAGGAAACAAAATTACATGACACTTTGCAAGAGGTAGCCCTTTTTGATGCACCCAGTTAAATTCGATGGTTGTTTTTCTTAATGTAACCTCCATCTTCTATCCCAACCAACCAAAGAAAAAGCTAGTCAAGTTTCGTTCAGTATTCTAAAGTGATTGGCAATCGTAACTTCCTATCCAACACCTTGAAGATCGAGGCCATACATGTATTGGTAGATCGTGCGCGTGCAAATTTCTTATCACTATGTGAATTGTGCTAGAATCAGGGTGCCTAAATATCTAGACTAAGACTCCTAATAAAAATACATATTTGCACAAGAGTCAACATTTCAAGGTAAATGAGCTCCATTTTTATGATTTTTTTTTCAATTTTTTTAATTTTTTTTTTGAATTTTTTTCGATTTTTTCAAAAAGATGGAGTTTTGTTTTCAATTATGGCATATTATCGTGGTATCTACTCTATACCCCCAAACCTAAACTAAACATTGTCCTCAATGTTTAAAAATATGGAAAGAATTAGAATGCAACATATGGAAAGGGACATGCTGAGTAGAGTAAAAGGAGAGAGAATACCCGATTTCGGCGAAAGCAGAATTAAAACTCCGTTATTCAAGGCAAAAAAAATCCAACATATTTCAGCCGAGATCATATTGGATTAGAAAAATATATACAAAAGGAATAAAAAGGGTTATAAGAAATTGTATCTACTGGATTATATACAAAAAATTCACCATACACTAACAATCTAAAGAGTTGAGGATCAACCCAAAAGAAAAAGTGTAGAGACATGGAAAGTTTCAAAACACTAAAATTGGACTTAAATGGGAGAAAAATAAAACTTTTTTTTTTTTTTATTATTATTTTTTTTTTTAGAAAAAGAAAATAAAATTTGGTTTTTGAATGGGAGCAAAGGAAATTTTTGGTTTTTTTTTTTTTTTTTTAATTTTAAAAAGAAAATAAAATTTGGTTTTTGTATGGGAGCAAGCCCACTGTTTGTCCTCTAATGGAATGGAAGGAAGGCTGCGGCTCAAGAAACACTAAGTTTTAATTTTGAAAGTTTAATTTGGCCCAGTTGGTTAAGGCCCGACGTTTATTTTAAAACTTTGGTCTCGAGGTCCACTCTTGAGTGGAAGCAAGCCCACAATCGGTTACAAGCTCAGCTGGGTTTAAACCCAGAGTCCAAAATACAAGTCCAATGAAAGAATTTAAACAAGCCCACACAAAATAAATACAAGCCCACAAATTAAACAAACAAGCCCACAAATAAATTATTACAAACCCAAAATAGAAAAATAAAAAGCCCAAAAAAATTGGGTTAATTATTACAAGCCCACAATTAAAAAAATTGGAAGCCCACAGGTTGGGTTCTCTCAATGAAATGGGTTTAGGCTTACCTTTTTAGCACAGCCCAGCTGCTCTGATATTGTTGCAAAAACCCAGTTGGGTTTTGGTTCTTTTCCTTGGTGGCGTCCCAGCAGAGGAAAAACAGGTTCAGAACAGCAGGTCCAATAGCAAATGAAATGAAGCAGATGCAGATGCAAATGCTATGAAATGAAATACAAAATAGCTAAAGAAAAACACAGATAAAACACAGCACCAATCCCCGGCAACGGCGCCAAAAACTTGATAGGCCTCTAAAAGGTCCTAAAAATTATCCCCGGCAACGGCGCCAAAAACTTGGCAGGCCTTGAAAGGGTGTATAAAAATGAAGCGTGATGAAAACGGGGGCCTACAGTAATACCGCAAGTGCACGGTCGTCGGTTGTAACTCGTGCAAGTACGGGTCAATCCACAGAGATCGGGTGTGTTTTGGAAGTGTTTTAGCTAATTGGGTTCCTAGATTTGCTTTGGGCTTAGAAGCCTTTTGGCTTAAATTGGGCTTTAAGTACTAATGGGTTTGATAACAATAAAATGAACTGAGCTTGGGCTCAGTTGGTCTTTGAAGTGCAAATGGGCTTTGGCCTTAAACTTAGGCTTTTGATTAAGCCTGAATTGGATTGGGCCTTAATGAATTTGGGCTTTGGTCTTAAACAACTGGGCTTTGGTTAAGCCCACAGTTGACTGAATTGGGCTTCAGTTTGAGTTGAGCTTTGGGCTTGAGTGCACAGCAATGAACTGAATTGGGCTCAGCTGGCTTTGATCTTTGCTTGGCTCCAGGAACTGTAAGACTGCACAGCAGCTGCACAAGTGAGCAGCAACAGTTTGCAAGGCAGGGGAAGAAGTGGCAGCAGCACAAGTGACAGAGAAGGCAATGCACAGCAGGAGAAAAGCAATGCAGCAGCAACAGGGTTGCAGCAGCAGAGAAGAAGCAACAACAGCAGAGGCAGAAGTGTAGCAGAAACAGACAAGGCAGTGCAAGCAAAAACAACACAGGGCAAAACAAGGAACAAAGCAAATGAAAACTAAACAGTAACAAAAGGGAAGATACAACAGGGCAACAGCAAAAGCAAAGAACAAAACAAGATGAACCAAGGCCTAAGCCAAGGGCAGGGATGATAGTGAAACTGAAATGGAGCAAAACTAAGGCATTCTTGAGATATACTAAAAGAATGGGAAGAGAACTAGCTTGCTATAAGCACTAGTTTCTCCCAATGCACAATCAACACTGCATCCTAAGCATACACAAGGAATGGCAAGAAAATCAGCTTGCTCTGAGCACTGATTTCTTCCATTACACAATCAGCACATTGCTTCTCAGATACCTAGCCTAGCATTCCATCAATTGTGACAACAAATTTAAACATGACAGTGAATTGATACTAACAGTGAGCAACAACAAACATGAACACAACTAACTGAACTAACAATGAACAACATCTAAACAGGACACATGTTAACAGGAGATGAAAATAAAAACATTAACAGAAACATCACACTAAACAGGAATTAACAGAACATGAACATTAACATAAATAACAGGAGCATTAACAGAGCAGCAAATTGAACTAAAAAGAAAAAACATTAACAGAAAAATAGTAATCAAGAACATGAACTGAAATTGAGCTGAAACACATTAAAGAAAACATTAACATTAACAGGACATGAAAGTCCTGGATGCCGGCTAATCCAAGCATACTCTCTCACACACACCCATAGTCCCAATTTATACCCAATTACATCATTAGGGTTTTCCCCAATTTTCCACCCAAACTGACAGAGCTAGGGTTTGGTAATTTCTCACCTAATTTGATGTAGCAACATCAAATTGAACTCGACCCATGCTTTGTAATTGCTCCTACTCCATTTCTCATGCGCCAATTGCAACTCTAGCACACGTTAATCCATCAATCCATAACCTAGGGTTTAGGTTAGGTAATGAGTTGATGGGATAAAGGGCTAGAATGATGGGGGAAGGTGTTCAATCACGTGTAGGATGATGACGGAGGTGGTATGGTGGTGTTTGGTGGCGGTGTGGTGGTGGCAGTGGAGGTGAAGAAGATGGTGGCAGGACATGGTGTCTCTGCAGAGGGGTGGGTGGAGGAGGAGATGGCTCGACTGTTTGGGAGAAGGGGGGTGTTTGGTTAGGTGGTAGGGTTCGGTTGCTAGGGTGTTAGGAGGATTCATCGAGTTTGATGTTCTGCGACGCTGAGTCACTGGATGCGAAGCTGGTAGGTAGATCGGACGGTGATGTGAAGTGAAGCTTGTAGCGACCGTCAGATTTTTTGATACAACGAAGTTAACGGCTCTAGATGGGGTTAGGTGTTGTAGTGTAAGGCGGAGATATCAAACGTTGATGAACAGCAAGGGAGCGACCGTTGGATTCAACTACCATCTAATCTGAAGGCTTGGAATTTCAGCGCTGTGGTGCTCGGCAGAGACTTCAGATTTTGATGCTCTATGAAGGAGCGACCGTCGGATGCTTCTGAGAACTGATCTGATGGCTGAGAACGAAGGCGCTTTTGTGTGTAGAAAATGAGGTTGTGCGCACCATTCTTCGCGGTTTCCTTGCGTGATTTCTCCCGGCTTTTCACTACTTTTCTGCTCTTTTTGCTCCGCGACTCATCCGAACTTTATTTATTACCTAAAAATGCAAAATTAATTAATAAAAATATTTATTCTTGAAAACAATGAAAATACAGAATACGGGATAAAATGTAGAATTAATGCACAAAAGATGAGTTAAATGCCAACAAAAAGGGATAAATATATACAATATTTGGAAGATATTGCAGGAGATTTTGAAGGGATAAGTAATTGAAATGGAACAGAGGTATCAACGGTTTTGAAGTGGCGAGATTTCTTGATAGGTTTGTTGGAATCCTTATCATCCTGCCAATCACAATTCAGATAAGACACAGAGGCAACAATATTATTATTAGAAAAATAATGTTTCTTACTACCTTACGGTCCACAGACTTTCTTTTGTTTACAACGACCTTATGCTGCAATTTGGGAATATTAGGGTTCTGAACCGTAAATTTGGTGTTAGAGGCGTTTTTGCTGAAATAACAACAGTATGGGAATCACATAAACAATATCAAATAAGGCAGTAAGCAAAACCCATAAGAAAGAAAAAAGAAAACTAACCTCGATGAATCCATGGAAAACACCAGCAGGAAGATTAATTCATAAAAATTAAAAAGGAAAAAGTTACGAACAATGAAGATCTACGGAGGGAACAATATGGAGATGAAGAACAAATTAAAAAGACTGAAAGAAGAAGAAAGAAGAAAAAGTTGCAATGGAGGTATTTGCGTAGAAGATAAAGAGAGAATAAAAAGAGAGAAAAGAAGAGTAAGAAAGAGTACATATAGAGGAAATTTTCTCGAGAAGATAAACACAATTAAGGTGAAAAGACGTGAACGGTTGAGAAGCATTGATTACAGAAGACGTGTCAAGAAACAAATGGAAGAAAAGATACTTGTAATAAATGCAGGATACGAAGAGATGGATAACTGAGGCATTTCTCATATCATTCTCTTCTTCGCAGAGATGACATGAGAAGAGGCAAGATGTAGGATCAGAATCTCGCAACAACAGTATGAATGCGAAACTATTAGCAACATGTTGCGAAAGCGTCGCAGAATGTTCTCAGAAATGACACAACAGATAATGTCATCTTTAAATTTAGAAAGGTATGACGATTTTGCGAAGGTTAGAAGATTTGCGAAATCAATATTTGTAAGCTCGCGAAAGTACCGCAAGTCATTTCCGAAAATAAAGGATGGATTAGTTGTCATTCACTAGGAAAAAATCTATATAAAGAGCTGATCCGCTGTGAGGAAGAGGGAGATCTTTTTTGAGTGAGAAGCAAGTAAACAGGAGAGAGAAAATATAGAGAAGTGGTTATTCTTGTTTCGTTTATCTTTTCTTGTAAGATTGTTCAAAGATTCATCAATAAAATTAAGATTGTTAATCCAAAAATGAGTTGAATGTTAATGAAATCTTGTGAGGGGTGTAGTGTAGGATTTCCTGCAACTACAATAACATCAAATGGGGGAGAGTTCTTTTGAACTTGTGCTTAATGGTAATATCTTGCGGGGAGTGTGGATGTGGAATTTTATAAGGGTTATCTTGTATCTGAAAACTCCTTGATGAATGTTGTTAGCTTCTGCTATTAGATTGCATCTAAATTAAGTTGGTATGTATTTTTATTTTGGTCATGAAATGTCTCTTGTGGAAATTTCATTATGATCCCATTCTCGTACCTTTGACAATTTTATTGACAAAAAGGGGGAGAAATATTGTAGTTCACACTACAAATACATATGGTTTTCGGATCATTGTGTAAGAGAGAATGGTTTCCATGATCGAGATGGAGTATTGACTAAGGGGGAGTGATACATATCACCGTAGTATTATTGTTAAAGTTGTGATACAATTGGACTTTGATGTTATATAATAATACTATGACATTGTATAATAATGATCGAGAATCTCGATTTCTCTCATTGTTATAGCTACACATCTTCAACAACGATGGTGCTAAACTTACAACCTTTGGGATCATTGGAGTACTTGGAAGGACGAAGATTTCAAGGAACGTTAAAGATTAGACTATGGAATAGGAGCCACTAAAGTTTATCTTTTTTGTATTCCATATGTATTAATAGTTTTGTCACTAAAATTGACAAAGGGGGAGATTGTTAGAGCATAGCTCGGTCAACCTCGCATGCGTTGCTATCTCAAGCATGTTTGTCAATGTTAGTGATCAAAACTATAAGTATTGATTTCTAGCCTACATAGCTAAGTCTCGGACTAGGATAGAAAAGTGTAGTTGAGCTCAAGGATTTCATGGTGATTCATCATACAACGACGAAGATCTATACAAGGAACCGTGGAACTTCATCAATAAAAAGGTATGTGGAGACTTGAACTTATCTATCACTCAAAAGTCTATCTCTTCTATCTTCTACTTCTTATGAGACAAAAGTCGTATGCTATATAGACTAGATCATACACATTTGACATTTCGAGCTGAGCATTCATTGCTTATCTTTTATCTCGAAATCGTGTTTTGGTAAAGCGTTTCGCTTTGATCAAGTTTATCTTCACCTAGTGACGAAAGTCATGAAAAGTTTCAATCACTTTGAGAATTGATCTAACGTGAATCGGTATGTGAATAACGGCTACATAGCGTCCTATGAGAATGTCTCAATGATTGAAATAAGAGTTTAGATTACATATCCATGTATTCCTTGAACCGAAGTTTTCGAACTTTGTTGACCAAGAGAAATCGGGAGGATTGTGGAATTGGCTTGCCAAGTCCGCGAACTGTCGGAAGTTCTCGGCCGAGAATTCCTGCTGGGATTTTCCAAATACTCGGTTGTGTGCTAAGTCCGCGAACTCAGTCCACGAACCCAGTCCGCGAACTGGCGGAAGTTCTCTTTCCGAGAATTTCTGCTGAGTTTGGAAAACTCAACCGATTAACTTAAGTCCGCGAACTTGTTTGTGAACTTAAGAGGTTATGATCTAAAGATGTGCTCTGAACATGAAACATTAAATTATTAAGGAATGATTTTATGCAAACCGTGGCTATAATTTCCATGAGCCGATTCAATCGAATCGAATCATATTTGCTTCAACTGTGTCTTGTGTAGTTACATAAGATCTCACAGCAATTGAACAACTCTTTAACTAGTTCATTTGAGTCAATTGAACTAGTTATGGTGAAGAAGAATAAGGTTAATATGAAATGCTCATATGGTTAACCTTTTGGGTTACTATGTTGAACCGACATACACGTACATGTTTGGGCATGGTTTTCACGAACCCAGTAAACGTCTACTCAAGTGTGTGTGACAAGCTAAGTTTTCAATATAATGGTTGAGAAATATTAGCTTGAATCTAAATCAGGTTTTCATCTAACGGTGTATATGGATTGCTTTGTAACTAAGGCAAAACCCTGATTTGAAGGCTATATAAAGGAGACATCTAGCATTGTGCAAAACTAATCCCCACACGTCTGTGTGCTACTAGTGCGCCCGCTAGAGTCGATCTCCATTAACCTTTGATTTTCTTCTCTAAAATCAGGTTAACGACTTAAAGACTTCATTGGGATTGTGAAGCCAGACCGATACTACTTTATCGTAGTTGTGTGATCTGATCTTGCATCTTCTATCATACGAGTACAATCGATTGATTGGCTTGAGATCGTGAGAGTTCTCCGATAGGCAAGATAAATAAGTCACAAACATCTTCGACTCACTGTTTGTGATTCCTCGACAATCCGCTTGTGTAGTCAGGAAGGATTGTAGAGAGGTGATTGATTAATCTAGGCTGCTCTTCGGGAATATAAGACCGGATTATCAATTGGTTCATGTTACCTTGATTTTATATATGAAGACGGAACATAACCTAGGGTTTATCTGTGGGAGACATATTTATCCTTTTATAGACTTTTCTGTGTGAGACAGATCTGTTTATTATCAAGTATGTGATTTTGGGTTACAACAACTCTTGGTTGTAGGTGAGATCAGCTAAGGGAATCAAGTGCGCAGTATCCTGCTGGGATCAAAGGCATAGGAGTACAACGGTACCTTGTATCAGTGGGAGATTGATAGGGGTTCAACTATAGTCCAGTCCGAAGTTAGTTTGCAGTAGGCTAGTGTCTGTAGCAGCTTAATACAGTGTATTCAATCTGGACTAGGTCCCGGGGTTTTTCTGCATTTGCGGTTTCCTCGTTAACAAAACTTCAGGTGTTTGTGTTATTTCTTTTACGCATTATATTTTATATAATTGAAATAATACAGGTTGTGCGTTCGTGATCATCAATTTCTCTAATCCAACCTTTGATTGTTGATTGTAGTTGATTGATCCTTGGACATTGGTCTTTGGTACCGTCCAAGTTATCTCTCTTTGATAAAGACTCGCAGATTTCTATTTTTTTGAGTAAAGATTAAATCGAGAGATTGAGATAATAACTCCTTGAAATACTTTCTATCTAGATTGAGTCTGACTGTCTAGTTGATTCTCTACCAAAGTGTTTCAGAATTAGTACATATAGATTGTTAATCGAAATATTAGGATGTGTTGTTAGACCCCGATTTTTCAACTTAAAATCCATACCTGGAGGCATTTCACATAGAAAAATTAACACATCTATAGGACCATCCTGCTCGAGCTTTGCACGAATTACTCTTATCCTCTTCACTGATGTTGCAAAAAGCCAAAACCTTAGGCTTCCTCGGATGCATAAAAATCTCTGAATAACATCTAGTATTAATTGCACTGAATTCGGTGTAACTGTACTTCCCTAGACTTCGTAACCTTGGTGGCTGAAATCAATGCATTTATTGGCATTCTAGAATGATCACAAGCCACTCTAAATCTTTCAGTTAGTCTTAAAGTTTTTTTTCTTCCAATCTTCGAAAATTCTTAATTCTTCATCTTCCACTTTCTCTCTTTATATCTAGTCTCATAGGTGCATTAATTATTGTACCTATTCCCTAATCTTTTAAATGGAGTCTAATCCATTTGAGATTCTCGATACACGACAAGTCTCTTAATTTAGTTTCATCATGCCTCTATGCATAGAAAAGTCGCGTGACATTTGAGTAGGCATTTAGCAGTTTATATGTCGATACACGTTACTGGCATATCTTCGGACTTGGTGGCCTACATGCATGGAAAGTAACAAACCTAGATAGTCTATGCATTTTTCTACATTTCTTTTACGCTGCTGTAAAATTTCAAATTAAAAACCTAATCTGATTTTTAACGTTGGTATGTCCATATCTATTAGTTGTATCCTAACCGAAAACACGGGGTCTAACAATCACACCCAACAATTCGTTTGGAAATCTGAGAGGACTTATTCTAATACACTTTCTAGAGAATCAACTAGACAGTCAAACTCAATCTAGAGTAAAGTATATCAAAGAGTTTAATATCTCTAACTCTTAATTCAATCCGCAATCAGCAAATAGAAATTTGCGAGCCAGAATGAATAAGAGGAGTAACTTGAACGATACCAAAAACCAACGTTCAAGTGTCAATCAATGTAAATCAACAACCCAAGGTTGGATATTCTAATTGATTGATCTTAACGCACAACCTGTGATATTTCAATTATATAACAAAATATAATGTGGAAAACAAATAACACAGACACTAGAATTTTGTTAACGAGGAAACCGCAAATGCAGAAAAACCCCGAGACCTAGTCCAGATTGAACACCACATTGTATTAAGCCGTTACAGACACTAGCCTACTACCAATTAACTTCGAACTGAATTGTAGTTTAACCCTAATCAATCTCACACTGATTCAAGGTACAGTTGCTCTCCTTACGTCTCTGATCTCAGCAGGATACTACGCACTTGATTCCCTTAGTTGATCTCACCCACAACCAAGAGTTGCTACGACCCAAAGTCGAAGACTTGATAGACAAATCTGTCTCACACAGAAAAGTCTATAGGATTGAATAAATCTGTATCCCACAGAAATACCCAAGAGTTCTTGTTCCGCCTTTTGATAAATCAAGATGAACATGAACCAATTGATAACCCGGACTTATATTCCCGAAGAACAACCTAGAATTATCAATCACCTCATAATAAACTTAATCGACTAGCGAAATAATTTATTGCGAAATCAAAAACGATGAGACTAAGTGTTTGTGATTACTTTTCTATCTTGCCTATCGGAGATATAAAATATCGAGCCAATTATTTCAATTGTACTCAACACGATAGAAACAACAAGATCAGATCACACAAATACAAAGATAATAGTTGGGTCTGGCTTCACAATTCAAATGAAGTCTTCAAGTCGTTAACCTACAGGGTCTCGAGAAGAAACCTAAGGTTAAAGGATAATCGACTCTAGTTATGCAACTAGTAACACACATGAGGTGTGGGGATTAGGTTTCCCAGTTGCTAGAGTTCTCCTTTATATAGTTTTCAAATCAGGGTTTGCAATCCAAGTTACCTTGGCAACGAAGCATTCAATATTCACCGTTAGATGAAAAACCTGATTCAACCAAGCTAATATCTTTCAACCGTTAGATCGAACTTAGATTGTTACACACAAATGAAATGTACCCTCATTTAGGTTTATGTAACCGTACCTAAACGTGTACACCTTGTTGGTTCACAAATGGTTAACCAAGGTTAGCCATATGATTACTCTCATATCAACCTTATTCATCTCAACCATAACTAGTTCAAATGGCTCAAATGAAACTAGTTAAAGAGTTGTTCAATTGCTATAGAAAACACAATTGAAACCAAATCGGTTTGATTCACTTGAATCAATCATTAACATTATAGCCACGATTTGCAAAGATTGCATTCCTTATGATTTAAATATTTAATTCCATGAACTGACCGATTTGACAAAGTAACCAGCTTAAGTATGCGTACGCGTATGTGTACGCATATGCGTACGCGTATGCGTACTTAAGCAACCGGATTTGAGTTTGTTTCGTTTCCAAACTCAGCAGAAATTTTCGGTTCGAAAACTTCCACCAGTATGCGTACGGGTACGCATACTTAAGGTGACTAGTTAAGAGTTTGTCAAAACCAAACTCAGCAGAAATTTTCGGTTCGAAAACTTCCGCCGGTATGCATACCTATCCTGTCTCCTTCATCAAATTCGTATACACACATATGCATGCACTTGGCTCCCGGTTTATGGATTTATACACTAATGTGCGAACACACTATATATACTTATATCCAAACATGGTTACATTCTCAACTTTTTATTTCAATCATTGAAACATTCTTCTATAATGACAATAGCCGTTTTCACACAGTATTAGCATCAAAGCACTTTTCAAGATACTGAAATAATCATTATCGAAACATTCCAAGCCTACATCAAATGATTGTATCGCATAAACCATGTAAGATGTTACTCGGCAATTTTCTCATGATATAAGATGAACTTGGTTGAAGCGAAAGCTTACCAACACATATTTAGAGAAATATGTAAGCGAGATATACTCAGCTCGAAATCTCAAATGTGTATAGAGAAAACTATATCTTAACACGACTTATGTCTCAATATTGGAAATCGTAGAAATAGGCTTTCCAAGTGATAGATGAGTTCAAGTCTCCACATACCTTTTGTCGAAGAAGTTCCACAAGCTCCCCTTAGTAATTCTTTGTCTTCAAATGATGAACTCTGTGAAATCTAAGCTCAACTACACTATCTATGTCCCAATCCGATACATCTATAAATAGGCTAGAAATCAAGACTTATAGTTTTGATCACTAACATTGATAAACATTCTTGAGGTAGCAACACACGCGAGTTCGACCGAGCAGTGCTCTAACAATCTCCCCCTTTGTCAATTTTAGTGACAAAACTATCAATACATATGGATTACAAAATAGATAGAAATTGTAGCTTCTCATCCAATCCATGGCATCTTCAATGCGTCTCTAAATCTTCGTCACTTTCAAGTACTCCATGATCCTAAAGGTTGTCAGTTCATCATCTTAATTTTTGAAGATCCGTAGCGATAACAATAAGAAAACAAAAATGCTTTTAATCATTGTTATACGGTGTCATAGTATTATTACTCATCATCAAAGTTCAATTGTATCACAACTTTGACAACAATACTGTGGTGATATGTATTACTCCCTCTTAGTCAATACTTCATCTCAACATGAAAACCACTCCCCCTTACATAATGATCCGTAAACCATATTATTTGTAGTATCACACTATACATTAATTCTCCCCTTTTTTTTCAATATAAATTGGCGAAGGTACGAAAACTAGTGGGATCCTCATGAAATTTTCACAGAGACAGTTCATGACCAAAAGAGAATACCATATCAACTTATTTTATATGCCATCATAAAGCCGAAGCTAAATGCATTCATCAAGGAGCTTATAAAGATACAAGATAACTCTTAATATTCCACAGACGCACTCCCCACAGAGATTTGGCAATTAAACACTAGTTCAAAATGAACTCTCCCCCATAAAATATCATTCCCGAAAGAACAACAAAGGCGGCCTTACTTTCACAAGAAAATAAGGATTTATTTGGACAAAATCAAATCACATGAAAACATGAATTTGAATCCAAAGTATTCAATTGAATTATCCACAAAATAATTCATGATTAATCCAATCGAAATGCACAATTAAATTAACCACAAGAAAACTCATGATTAATTCAATCGGAATTACACAACCAAATTAACCACAAAGTGATCAATTCAATTGGTCATGCTCGACATAAGAGAACTTACGGAGCAACAACTAAAATAACCAGAAGAGAATGATCAATTTAGTTGGTCATGCACAAAGATTTTGATCGGAGATCGACCAATACTGCGCAATAAACAAGGATTCATTATATTTTCCATCATTATTTTCACAATGACATATAATATACTTAATCCTTGTAAAAAAAGTTTTATCCTTTCTTCCATCAAAACAATGGCATAAAACGTGTTTGAGGGTAAAAACCGGTTCTGCTATTTTTGGTAAATTTGGGTGTGTTGATTAGAAACAAATTCAAACCCTAAACAATGCACTACACGGGAGTACTTTTAGATTCGAGAGATCAATGTGTTAGACTCTGGCCTAAACCAAGAAATGGCCGTTCCATATTCAATTCGGTCACAAATTGAAGGAGAAGGGGTTGATCTTAGGGAGGGAAGCGAAGAAGGTGTTTGAGATCAGAATGTTGAATTATGAAGGTGTGGTTGTTTATGACTTGTATCAGAATGTGGAACTGGCTACAGAATGTAAGCTATCAGTTCTTGGTGTTTTCTGGATACTTGTGTTGATAACACTTGTTTCTCCCTGTTTTCTAAATAGGTTGAAAACCTATTTATACAAGTCATTTGAGCGCACCTTTGATCTCGTAAGAAGTGTAGAAGGTTAAGTGATGGAGTAGTGGGGTTGTGTAGGAGATGGTGATCATCACGTGGTCACTCCTTCACCCACTTCTTTCATCGTGTTTAACCGTTCATCTTTTCCTTACACGTTCTTGTAATGAGCGCGTTGCACACCGCACGCCGCCAGACCAATACCCCAGTAAGTATCCGCCAGTTTGCGACATGTGTGATGTCTCGAGTAAGTGGGCCAAGTCGTGTGACTTGCCGCTAAAATCAGCACATAGTGATTTTAGGCTAAAATGATAAGTTATTCGTGAAATCAATTGCTTATAATCGATGTGTATAAAGCATCGCTTTCGAATAAGCAGCTGAAATATTAGATGTGCTAGAAGCGTCGCTGTTTTTGAGCTCGATCGAAACAGTCACGGATTGAGCGTCTTAAAAGAAGCGTGATCGCTCTCTTTCAGGGAGTTGGTAGGAGATACGCACGCATCCCAAAGAGTGGTTGGTCAGTCCCTGTAGGAGAGTGACCGGTGTCCATTCTAAAATCCTATAGGTTGATCCAGTTTAGATCTAGACTGCTTAAATTGGCTAGCCAAGTTGAGTGGCTGAGAAGATTTGTGGAAGTTAATGAATGTTCTTGAAGTAGTGCGAATGGCCACTTTTAGGTGATCGCTCGGAGGCCACATGAGCAAGCTGTGGCTTGGACGATTGCTCCTCAGGGAAGAAGGGTCGCTGGTGATCACATCGTCACCCTATTGGCCATCTGGAGTCCAATCTGATTCGTTCGACCAATCTGGCAAAGATGGACGAACGTGATTGATTTGCGGCAGTTGCATAACACCGTTTGTTCGGTTTAGGGTTTTGCGCACACCCTACTTTGGCTGGTCGAATCCAAGCACTAGGTGTTAATTTGAATAGACCGATTGGGCATGCATGGAGTCGAGCCGCCGGCGTGCATGCCTACAGCTCTTGGTCTATCAAAATTGGATCTAGGCCACTCGATTCGGTCGGCGAAGATGAGTGTCCACGATCAATTTGCGACTGCGCAACGTGTAAATTAGGGTTTTGGTCGGCCGCGGCTACTCTAGTTCGATCAATAAATTAGATGTTTCATTTATCTCCCATAGGTAAGTCGATCGAACATGGATGGAGTTGGGCCGGCGGTGAACTCGTGTGCACCTTCCTGATGGTACAAAATGCGATCTAAGCTATACAAATAGGCTGGATGGTCGTGATCGATTTAAGGCACTAGTGTACTTCCGCGACCCAAAATTAGGGTTTAGAAGCATCACGACTGCCATAGTTTGGGAAAACGTTTTATTGCTCTATGGTCTTGCCGTATGCAAGTCGATCGACTAGAGCACTAGTGGTCCCGTCAATGATCATGTTAGCACTTCCTTAACCGTTCGTAGGAGGATCCAAGCCGTCCAACCAGGAAGGAAAAGTTGGATGTTCGTGATGCTTCTGAGACTGTTTTGGACAGTCTAGCTCGTTCGAGCTTCTTTTAACACCCTGTTTAGGATTGGCGTTTGACAACGCCAGAATGTGTTTAAATAAAGTCCGATTGGTTGGGACACTAGTAGGCCCACCGTCGGTCAGTGCGGTGATTACCTAGTTATGCCAGGAGTGGTCTGGGTTTGCTAAAACATGCGACCAAATTGTGAGGTCGTGATTGTTTCTCAGACTGATATTAACAGTCTAGATTTTCCTTAAGGAATTCAAGCATGATCGAGCCAACTTAAAAGTGCGCCGATACGAGATTCTCTTTGTCAGAGAATGATGCATATGTGTGGGTATTTTCATGCAGATCTCGATACTGACACTTCGGGAGATTCATACTACTCTGCTGAGAGTGAACACTTCATCATCATGTCTTGTCAATAAAGAGAGCTTGGCTGAGAACATAACACGGGAAATACTAGGCAAATCATGCATTAATTTATAATGCTGGCATTAAATAGAAATCACTGAATATTTGGGATTGCTACTACGCACACCATTCTGAGTGAATTTCATATACATTGAATTGCTCAATGAGCGAGGAGGTTTTTTTTGCACTCGTCACTTTTCAAATGGCTTTACCTCTTGCAGGGTAAAATCGAAATAAATACTGGTTTTACAATTTTAGCCTTGAACTAAAAACCACCATCAACATTAAGTCCCCTACTTAGCACGTAATAGTTACAGTATTGCGGGGTAAACACTAGATGGTGATAAATAAACATAAAACTTATGAGACAAAGTTAGATGTTACCAGGAGAGATGAGTCGTCCTATCTTTGGAACATGTCACGTTCAAGAGGCGTCTAGGTGAGCGTTCCCCTATCATGATGTCGGTTGGCCCCAGGTAGATTAGGCATATGATTGGTTGGGATCTCAAACTATTCATGACGGTGTCGTAATCCTCGACTCTGATGTGAACGAGCCCTATCATGAGGAATATCCTTAAAGGGCTGCTGAAGCAATTTCTGAAAAAGATGTTGAAGCAACTCCCAAAGAGAACGTTGATGCAGCTTCCGAGAAGGGTGTTGAAGCGGTTTCCAGAGAGGATGTTGAAGCAGCTCTTGGAGAGGACTCTAGTGAAGGCACCATTGGCCCTGGCGTTGACAACACTTCTTTGATGTTTAGTAGTCTTTGTTTCATGCGGCTGGAGTCAGGGCTTGATCGAATAATCATCCCTCATTCATGTTGTAACTTCCATTTGTTATATCACGTGTGTTGTGCTTCCGTGAACAGGAGATACAAGTCTCGTATTTGTTTGGTGCGGAGGCTCTATCTCCAATTAACAGCGCGTGTGATGTGATTGGACACGTCTGAAGAAGTAATTGCAATCTAGGAGTACCACGTGCACTAGCTCGCTGCTTCCTGATTTCGTGAAGGGATCTAGGCACAATGAGATGGTGATTGAGAGGTTGTTTCATCATTGAAGCATCCGCACTTCAGGGTACGAATGACGCTTTCTCTAAGAAGCATGTACTGGCTGCTTGATGATTTCCTTCAGTCATCTTGCTCCTTCTGATTGCGATGATGATATGTTGGGTATGCTTGTATGGGCACAATCCTCCGGAGATTTTACGTGAAGTAGACAAGCTGAGAGGCGTTGTCGTCGTGCCGCTATCAAGTCTTCAAGGACTTCGTTTCAAGCAACATCCTTTGAACCGTCTTCTGAATTCTTGGATGGTTGCATGGAATGGGATGCGATGAGCAGTCCCAGTTACACTTCAGAATCAATGGCGTGGCTGGACACGTGAAAACATCTCCGATTTGTACTTTGGAGTCTTTGATGCACACGTACGTCTTCATGTTGAGAATTTTCTACGGCTCGTAAAGCTTCAACGGTGATGATTGCTGATATTAGAAATAAACCGGTTGAGGGACATGAAGGCATCCTGTGCTGGCAGTCCCCAGGTGTAATTATCCAGAGCTTATTTTCTCTTGAAAGACGTACTTCCATTGCATTTGCTGGTAAGGTGTTGAAGCGGCTTCGGGAGAGAGCGTTGAAGCGACTTCTTCTGGAGAGAGCGTTGAAGCGGCTTCATGAGAGAGCGTGCGTTAAAGCGGCTTCTTCTGGAGATAGCGTTGAAGCGGCTTCTTCTGGATAGAGCGTTGAAGTGGCTTTATGAGAGAGAACTCAAGTGAGGGCGCCCTTAACTCTTGATTTCGAAAAATGAGTTCTTCCCATTCTTCTGATATGCCAGATGGGAAAACGACACACAAATAGTGTTGGCTGGCAAGTCGTGTTTTCTCCTCATGGGGAAGAATACAATTTCTATTGTAACATCTCAACGCATGCAACACTATCTTCCAGTAATTCGAAATAGGGGAGATAACAATAATGGTTAAGGATTCGACCAACCTTCAGTTTGATTTTCCTTTGCAAATTACATGCTTCTTGATTGACAATCTCTCTTGTGTTGAAGAAGTCCTTGACAATGAAGGGATTTTTTGTCGAGCCTCAGTCCCCAAGCATGAGTTACTTGGCTCTCTGTTCGTAGTGGTTGTTGCTATGGTGAAGCTCTGGCGAGCAACAACTTGGCAGCAGCTGTGATCAGAAGAGACTGGAAGGGAGAGGCGTAGTAGCTACTTGCACGAACTTTGCGGTTTTCATATAACGGTAGAGATCGTCTCGTTATTAGAGAGAGAAGTTGATGATAGAACCGATAGCTTCCTTGATGTTTCCTCATGGAACGAAAAAGAGGGAGACAGTCCCTTGACCACGAGTATATACTGTGCTTTCAACTTGATAGATGTTGTCACGCTGGGTTTCTGAAGAAATGATTGGATGAGAGTTGGAGTTGAACCCAACGTTGATGAGGATCGTACGAGTTGCTGACCATGAGGTCGTCTTTGCGTCTTCGTTGTATTTCATAGACATCCAGGCATGGTCTTTAACAATACGTCTGCTCTCTTGAGTATGTTTACGTCTTTGGAAATCTTGGAACCATAACGGTAGCGTGCTTTCTCTCTAAATTCAACATCTTCGAGATGGGTAGTGCTGAGCACTCTTCAGTGACGCTCCTTTGCTTTTATCATCTTTGGATCGTGTCTTTGAGGAGTAGGGAAGTTCCCTCATGCGAATGACTTAACTAATATGTTCTGCAAATATGATGAAGTTCTCGACATGGGGAGTCCGTACGTACCTCTTAACGCCACTATTTCTTATACGAAAGACGAAATTCTGAAAGTGTCTCTCATTGATGTTGTTGCCGTCGAACCAGATGTGGAATATCTTGGACATTTTTTTATCATTGTGATAGTCGTGTATGTGGTACCGAGGTTGGAGTCGGCGGTTTTGGACGCACAAGATGTTGTATCTTGGTGGTTTTTCTATTGCTGCTTCGGTGAAGTTGCTTACAAAAGGCTGAAGGTTGTATTGCCTGTTGGTGAGATGTATGCTTCCACGAATATCATGAGGCTCTTCATTCCTAGCAGGCATGGTTCTTTCTAGCATGGCAGGTGTTGTTGTAGCCGAGCGTTTAACAGCTTCACGAAGTCCAGAGGATATCTGAAATTGCAGATTCTCCAGCATAACACGATAGATGGGTACCATCCTATTAATGCATAATTCCACCAATTGTTGCTCAATCATATTTGGATCATGACAATCCAGTGCATGGATTTTGAACCTCTTGACATAATCATTTGGATGCTCATTGTTTCGTTGGAACATCCTTCCCAAATCTGAAAAGGTGATTTTCTCGGATACGAAGAAATACTTCTTGTAGAAAACGGTTACCATCTCACACAAGTTGGATACGCAGTTCCGTCATAAAGGAAAAATTGAGAAGAGGAGTATCCTCTCGGAAGAGAAACTCTTTGCACATCAGGAGGATAAGGAGGCCGATGCTGGTGCAGGTCTACCGGGTTTTCCTTGTCTCGCTGCTAGAGAAGTCGTTCTAGATCCTCACGCGTGATGAAATTGGACGGCTGATTCCTTTCCCTTGAGCGCTTGGGAGCAACACAATTCTCTTCATCTATGAATGCACGCCCTGTTGAAGTGATTGCGCCAAAAGTGTTGAAAATACTCCTCATTGGTTTTATGTGCTGACACGGCTCTTGTGGTAATTTCTCCATTAGCGTCTTAAGCAAAGTGGGTACCTCTTTCTGAGTTGTAGCCATGTCCATCTGAGCCTTAGCGATAACTTCTCGTCTTTCCATTAAATGAACAATGGTGATAGGGGGTGGCCTCCTCTGGCTCCTCCGGTCTCTCGTCCTGATGGGAAAGTGGTAGCTGCTTTGGTGACGACCGGAGGCGTCATACTCGAAGAAATGTTGGTGGCGACAGCGGCTCTGGCTCTGGTGATCCAAGGTGTTACATTTAAGGGAATGTCTTGCTGTTGTCCAGGTTGACATAATAAGCGAACCCTTTATGATGATTTGAAGATGGGTCAAGCCTCCTTTGTTTTTGTAGATGTACAAATTCTCGGAACTACACCATGTTATGGCTCTACACATTTTGTTGATGAAGTGGTAGCGGATATTCCTAACTTTTAATTGGTAGCAGCGGTGGAATAGAGATAGACCTTTTCTTTTGTGATCTCTGCAGGTGTCTCCTTAGGACTCCAATGGTGTTGAGATTTGTTGTCGACTATGTCCATGATGGAACAATAGCTACGCAAATCTTCACTTCGTCTGGGTGCGGACCCCTTGAGGCATTTCTGGCTTGCTCCATAGAACACTTGTGGTGTTGCATAAAAGGTGTTGCTCCATCCCGATCTCGAGAGAAGACGTTGCGTTCTTCTAAATAGTAGTCGCGTCTTGCGTCTCCACACGGCTTTCTGGTCCTTTCATCCGGGAGATTTACTGATGCTCAACTATCCAAGGTATTTTCAGTATCAATGCTTGAAAAAGAATTTTTGTGAAGCTTCTTAGTGAATGGAATTTAATTATTGAATTGAATCTAAGATCTACCCTTTCGAAATTAAGAAAACTGGAATGAATCTTGAGAAACTGATTTTGCAACCGAGAGATCAATCTCCCACTGTAGTCGCCAATTGTTTGAGGGTAAAAACTGGTTCTGTTGTTTTTGGTAAATTTGGGTGTCTTGATGAGAAACGAATTCAAACCCTAAACAATGCACTGCACGGGAGTACTTTTAGATTCGAGAGATCAATTTGTAAGACTCTGGCATAAACCAAGAAATGGTCGTTCCAGATTCAATTCGGTCACTAAGTGAAAGAGAAGGGGTTGATTTTAGGGAGGGAAGCGAAGAAGGTGTTTGAGATCAGAATGTTGAATTATGAAGGTGTGGCTGTTTATGACTTGTATCAGAATGTGGAACTGGCTTGTAGAATGTAAACTATCAGTTCTTGGTGTTTTCTGGATACTTGTGTTGATAACACTTGTTTCTCCCTGTTGTCGAAATATGTTGAAAACCTATTTATACAAGTGATGGAGTAATGGGGTTGTGTAGGAGATGGTGATCATCACGTGGTCACTCCTTCACCCACTTATTTCATCGTGTTTAACCGTTCATCTTTTCCTGACACATTCTTGTAATGAGGGCGTTGCACGCCGCACGCTGTAAATCGCCAGACTAATACCCCAGTTTGCGACATGTGTGATGTCTCGAGTAAGTGGGCCAAGTCGTGTGACTTGCCACTAAAATCAACACATAGTGATTTTAGGCTAAAATGATAAGTTATTCTTGAAATCAATTGCTTATAATCGATGTTTATAAAGCATCGCTTTCGAATAAGCAGCTGAAATATTCGATGTGCTAGAAGCATCGATGTTTTCGAGCTCGATCGAAACAGTCACGGATTGAGCGTCTTAAAAGGAGTGTGACCGCTCTCTTTCAGGGAGTTGGTAGGAGCTACACACGCATCCCAAGGAGTGGTCGGTCAGTCCGTGTAGGAGAGTGGCGACTGGTGGTCATTCTAAAATCCTATCGGTCGATCCAGTTTAGATCTGGAGCGCTTAAATTGGCTAGCCAAGTTGAGTGGATGAGATGATTTGCGTCAGTTAATGACTGCTGTTGAAGTAGTGCGAATGTCCACTTTTGGGTGATCGCTCGGAGGCCACATGAGCAAGCTGTGGCTTGGCCGATTGCTCCTCACGGAAGAAGGGTCTCCGGTGATCATAATGTCACCCTATTGGCTATATGAAATCCAATCTGAGTCATTCGACCAAGCTGGCAAAGATGGACGAACGCGATTGATTTGCAGCAGTTGCATAACGTCGTTTGTTCGATTTAGGTTTTACGCACACCCCTACTTTGGCTGGTCGAATCCAAGCACTAGGTGCTAATTTGAACAGAGCTATTGGGCATGCATGGAGTCGAGCCATCGGAGTGCATGCCTACAGCTCTTGGTCCATCAAAATTGGATCTAAGCCACTCGATTCGACCGGCGAAGATGAGTGGCCACGATCAATTTGCGACCGACGCAAAGTGTAAATTAGGGTTTTGGTCGGCCGCGGCTACTCTAGTTAGATCGAGCAATTAGATGCTTCATTGACCTCCCACGGGTAAGTCGATCGAACATGGATGGAGTTGGGCCGGCGGTGAACTCGTGTGCACCTTCCTGATGGTCCAAAACGCGATCTAAGCCATCCAAATAGGTTGGCTAAGTTGGATGGTGGTGATCGATTTAAGACGCTAGTGTAGTTCCGCGACCCAAAATTAGGTTTTAGAAGCATCACGCTTGTCATAGTTTGGGCAAACGTTTTATTTCTCTATGGTTTTTCCATATGCAAGTCGATCGACTAGGGCACTAGTGGTCCCATCAATGATCATGTTAGCACTTCCTTAACCGTCCGTAGGAGGATCCAAGCCGTCCAACCAGGATGGCAAAGTTGGACGTTCGTGATGCTTTTGAGACTATTTTGGACAGTCTAGCTCGTTCAAGCTTCTTTTAACAGCGTGATCACCCTGTTTAGGGTTGGCGTTTGACAACGCTGGAATGTGTTTAAATAAAGTCTGATTGGTTGGGACACTAGTAGGCTGATAGACGCATTTATGTGTCTAATTTGTCCCAATTGTTTATATTGTTAGTGCTCGATTTTGTACTTATTTGGTTATTTTATGTCTTTGTAGGTGTTTTTGGAGAAATAAGTTTTTGCGGCGAAATTGGCTAAAAAGTGGTTTTTGCGCTCGTGGGAGAAAATTACTATACGGACTCTCACTTTGGATAAGGGTTAACCTAATTACAAAGGGACACCGGAACTGGATAGGGGGGGTCATCTTCAAAGTTTCAAAACTGGATTTTGGCGGAAAAAAAGGCAACAGCGTCAACAGTTTTGGATCAAGGATTTGAGCGACCTAGGAGGCGATTCAATGGGCAAATTTGGTACCCACGGACTCTACAAGACATAAGGGACCTGTTAGAAGCGATTAGACCCATCTAATTGGGCTGGATAAGTCAGAAAATCCACACAAAGTCAAGACAGTGCACACGGTTTCTGTTTAGGGTTTGAGATTAGGTTGAGAGATTTATGGGATATCTTGCGTGGGATATACATCAAAACAGTTGGGTAAAAGTCCTAGAAGATATTTGAGACGAGAGAATAGCTAGAAACAGCCTGTAACGCAACAAGAAGAAGATTATTCTTCAAACAACCCGTAAAGAATAATGGAGATTTCCAAGGGAATTGATCGATTTTCAAGGGGATTTAAAGCCTATAAATAGTTGGTTTTATGTCAGAGAAGGGGGATGAAGAGTTTGGGGTCGATCCAGAGCCAGGAGGAGCGAAGAAGAAGGAAAAACAACAATGTTCACCTGCTGCTGCTACTGCCATTAAAAAGCTTCAAGAACACGAAGAACAGACTCTCCAGAGCAGACTTATTTTCAGCAGCGTCAACAGCATCAGCGAAGTGTCGCAGTTAGCTGCAGTTATCCTCTATCGTTTCTGTTGAACGTGTTTTGTGAGTCTCAGAACCACTATTTTATAACTTTTGCCTCTTTTAATCACACTTTGAACTTTGAATTAATATTTTGAGTGTGTGATTGATATGAATAGCTAAACCCCAATACTGGGATGATGGAGGAAGCCATATTTTACACATATAAAAATTATATTTAATTCTTTTATGACTTCTTGCATTTTTATTAAATGTTTTATGATTTTTTCTTAATTGATTGTCATTTCTTTTGATGGTTTATGCTTGGTCTTAGTACTTTTGATATGCCATGCTTTCGATTTACAGTTAATTTTCTAAAAATCTACCTTGGCAAGAATTAGAGTCCCTATTTTTATGTGAGCTATAATTGTTTTGGAAATAAATATATTAATTATATGAATGATTATGGTGGAATCCTGAGTCCTAGTGTCTCTTGATCCTGTGACAATTTTGTATATATTTTTGCTTTAAAAATCTTTTCAAGTCCGAGCATCGAATCCTTATTTACCGCAATCGAATTACTACAACAAAATGGCGCCGCCGACGCGGACTTGTATATAGATTTGTTTTTAGGTTTAATTTTTTTTATTTATTATTTGTTCCTTTTTACGTTTTTTTTGTGTCTTTGATTTACAGGTTCGAAGTGGAATACTAAGGACTTGGGAACAAAAAGCTTAAAGCTAAAAGCTAAAAGAGAAGAAAAAGACATAATTTTTTTTAGGATTTAATTTTTATTATTATTTTTTTTGTATATAGTTTTTATTTATATTTTTAGAATTTGTAAATAGGCTTTATTTTTCATAATTTTTGTAATTTTGGACTTTTTATTTGGACTTTATTCTGGACTTTGGACATTATTTTAATTTTAAACCCTACGGAAGGGTATCCTTAAATACAAACTGTTTGCAGGGAAGGACGACGATTACGATATCGTCTCGGCCCCTCGGGTTCGCACACGCATAGGAGTCGTGGCCCGAGTCGACGACAACGGTTCATCGCCCGTCTGGTACGGGAGGTAAGTCCATCGAAACACTGCGAATCCTGTAAGCGAGTTACTGTATTCCTTAAGGTGATTCATTGATTGAGGACGAATTCAGACTGTCTTTATTTTCCTAGTAAAGGGCAAGGCCTGGCCAAATCAAGATAAGGACTCGGATTTCATCACCGTTTCCTTCTTGCCCGCCTTAGGAAAACGAAACCAAACGCGAACCTAAGCCTAAAATTTTGAATAGAACGAGACCAATAGGGTAACGAGCTTAATAGGAAACTCGTTCGAAAAATATTGGTTGCTCTTTAAGCACATTTCAAAGTTCATGATGGTTTCTGTGAGTTGAATGCGTGACTGCGCCGCCTTGTGATAGCGGTGAGGCCTTGGGTATCAAAGCTCCACTGAGCTTCCCTCGCCTCGATTCAACTTACATTAGCTCGGATTGATTCCAGAGGGGTGTGCTCAAATTGTAACGAATTCCTTTTCGAAGGAATAGAAGCTGGTCTAGAAAACAATCTAAGTGGAGCCATCATGCTTTTTGTTTGCTAGATTCTATAGGTTTGATTTGGTCGAGTCGGACTTGTTTGTGATTGCGTAGAATTCCCCTGCAATTAAGAATGTCGAACTGGTATGATAGAAGCCAATACAATGAATATCGACCTGAATTTGAATATGGACATCATCAGTATTATGACCATAGTGAGAATAGTGACTGGGGACGCCAACCTTTTCAAGGTTATGGTTCATACCATGGTGAGCCCAATTACTATCCGCACGCGCATCAGTCATACGAGCAAGAAGATTATTACTAGTTCTTCGTCTTAGAGGATACAATCAAACTTTGAAAAGTAGTCCTTATTATGATCCTTCAGTTCCTATTCCTTCTCTAGAAGAGACTCTAGGAATTTAGCTAAGTCATCACGTCAGTTAGCTGAATCGACGTATAAATTAGATGAGGTGAATAATGTAGTTATGGACGAAAGAACTGCAACAACAACTGAATCTGTAGAAGATATCCTCAATAGATTAACTCAAAACTTAGATCCTACACTAAGGGAACTTTCTTTGGAAGAGACCCTTGAGAGGATAGCTGAGTCGACACGTAGACTTGAGTTAGAGACGAACGAAAGTATTGCTCGAAATAACTTGAATTGCCAATATAGTGTATCCAATAATACCCTTGAGAATGAAGATACTTTTTCACATAATCAAGATAACGAGGTTATAATTGGTAACACTACTTATTTAGATAAGGTTCAATCATCTTCGTACTATTATGATGATGAGGATAGTAGTGATGAAGAATCTGAAATATGTAGGCATAGTAATCAGGAATCTAGTAATCCAATTGAGCTTTATAGTGATTATATTATTTCTACTTCAAATCCAAATAATTTTTATGATTATTCACCTATTCAAAAGGACGAGGATTTGATTAGGGATACCACCGTTTTAGACGATGTAGTTTTTCCTTTTGATTACGAACGAAGCCGATAGTGGTTTAGAGGAACGGGTTCATTTCGAAAATACTGTTTTAGAGTCTAGCGACTTAGAAACAATAGTCTTGGAAGAAGAAGATAGACCCGTAGAGATGAGTAAAGATGCACTACCTGATAATAACTTAGAAGAATCTCTTGAATATTTTAAGGACTCTGAAGATACGGAAATTCAAGAAAAATTAGAGGTCTATCTAGAGAAACTGAAAACTCTAAGTTTGGGGGTGATTATCACTTCCCTAGTGCCTTACCTTTAACTCTCAGAAAGTCCCCACACTTAGGACTTGACATCAATGCCTCAACCATTTTACAAGATTACTTTCATACTCGTTTTCCTGAACCTAGTGATGTCCATAAGGAAGTTCAGTTGTTAGAAACCCATCCTCTGGTTGATGAGGTTAGACCAGGCTATGATACTAAGATCGACTTTGTTTTCCCACCAAATATTTTTCAAAAATTGTGGGAACGTATAAATTTCAAATGTGTCAATTATTAAGTTCTGAGACTAAACCTAATTACTTTAGGATATTAGAATCGACACATTTTCTTAAGAATGACCACTACTCTCACTGTGGTCAATTATGTAAGTCAAACCTGATTGACTTAGAGGATCCTCAATTATTTAGGTTATTATTTTGTGCTTCTAAGTTCTTATTTAAGTATTTACAGACTCTAGGACCTAATAATTCGGATCTCAATTTTGAGGAGTTGCAGCCTAAAGAAATATATTTAGACCCTTTTATAGAACCTGAACCTGAACCACAATTAGATATAGATATCTTAATCAGGAAACTAGGTAAGGGCATGCTAGTCTTGTACATTTTCTTGGTTCACTGCAGTTTCCTTTTGTCAGCTCTTTTTGGTGTTAAAGACCCACAGTTATTCCGGCTACTGTTATACGGTTCGAGTTGACTAATCCTTTTCTTAGTCTGGCTGAAGACTTTAAACTTAGCACTTCTTGGGAGGTAACCCAATCTCATGCAACCAGGTAATATCCTTCCGTAACTCTTTCATTTCAAATGGTAACAGTTTCTCCTTGTTCATGCTTTTAATTTCATCTTTAGAACATTGAGGACAATGTTAGGTTTAAGTTTGGGGGTATGGGAGAAACTTTTTAGTATGAATAAATAAACTCCAGAGCTAGAAATTTATGCCTATTAGGATGCACTAACAATCTAAGTGGATGGAAGCATTTTGATTGTAGGAGTTTGAGGAACCAATCTGATTAGATGGAAACATCTAAAGAGTCTATTCATAAAAGCACAGAGCTCAGGTGTTAGAAATAACATGATAGTTTCACCATATCTCGTTGAGTCCTTTTCACTTCTATTTTTATTTTATTTTGTTTTTAAACTATGTTTCTCTAAGTGATAGGTGGGGCCCACGATTCAAGTTGTTACCAATGCTAGGGTGAATTAGAGTGATTGAGATACCATGAAAAAAAAAAGTTGAAAAAGAAAAAGAGATAAAAAAAAAGATGAAAAAAAAAATGGTAGTTACCAAAAAAAAAAAAAAAAAAAGAAAGAAAGAAATTGAGACCAGACCATTTGACCAAAAGGAATAAATTCAATAAAGTCGACCACTGGTACGCTTGTATATGCCAGTTGTGTTGACCTAGAGTTAGGTTATCGACCACTGGTACCCTTGTATATGCCAGTGTGTTGATATTAGTCAGACTAGTATCTCAATTCATTAGGATAGGTTCATTTTGGCGGAGCCCTTCAGACAGATGTGGGAAACGTCGTTCACTTAGTAAACATCAAAACCATCTATGTTTTCTATATCCATCTTCTTGATCTATCCATGTGATTAGTTTAGACTCCGAATATGATGTCCATAGTGCAACTATCTGAGTAGAGCTCTGTCACTTTATATGAATTTTAGTATGCTTGAGTGCAAACTCGTGTACAACAATTGGAATTTCGCATCAGGGTACTTCTTCCTGTAGTCAATAAGTATGCCAACCAAGGAGATTCTTTAGTGCCTTCCAAGGTTCTGCTTAGATAGCTAAGCTCTGGAGTATTAAGGTTTTGTGGGTACACCTCTGGTAAACCCCCCGGAGACAACACTCCGCCACTAGGGCCACCTAGTGGTTTAACGGCTTACTGCACGTGCTAAGTGTAGTCATTTTATTTTAGATTAGATTTGCTCGAGGACTAGCAAATAATAAGTTTGGGGGTATTTGATAGACGCATTTATGTGTCTAATTTGTCCCAATTGTTTATATTGTTAGTGCTTGATTTTGTACTTATTTGGTTATTTTATGTCTTTATAGGTGTTTTTGGAGAAATAAGCTTTTGCGGCGAAATTGGCTAAAAAGTGGTTTTTGCGCTCGTGGGAGAAAATTACTATACGGACTCTCACTTTGGATAAGGGGTAACCTAATTACAAAGGGACACCGGAACTGGATAGGTGGAGGTCATCTTCAAAGTTTCAAAACTGGATTTTGGCGGAAAAAAAGGCAGCAGCGTCAACAGTTTTGGATCAAGGATTTGAGCGACCTAGGACGCGATTCAATTGGCAAATTTGGTACCCACGGACTCTACAAGACATAAGGGACCTGTTAGAAGCGATTAGACCCATCTAATTGGGCTGGATAAGTCAGAAAATCCACACAAAGTCAAGACAGTGCACACGGTTTCTGTTTAGGGTTTGAGATTAGTTTGAGATATTTATGGGATATCTTGCGTGGGATATACATCAAAACAGTTGGGTAAAAGTCCTAGAAGATATTTGAGACGAGAGAATAGCTAGAAAATAATGGAGATTTCCAAGGGGTTTGATCGATTTTCAAGGGGATTTAAAGCCTATAAATATTTGGTTTTATGTCAGAGAAGGGGGATGAAGAGTTTGGGGTCGATCCAGAGCCAGGAGGAGCGAAGAAGAAGGAAAAACATCAATGTTCACCTGCTGCTGCTGCTGCCATTAAAAAGCTTCAAGAACACGAAGAACAGACTCTCCGGAGCAGACTTATTTTCAGCAGCGTCAACAGCATCAGCGAAGTGTCGCAGTTAGCTGCAGTTATCCTCTATCGTTTCTGTTGAACGTGTTTTGTGAGTCTCAGAACCACTATTTTATAACTTTTGACTCTTTTAATCACACTTTGAACTTTGAATTAATATTTTGAGTGTGTGATTGATATGAATAGCTAAACCCCAATACTGGGATGATGGAGGAAGCCATATTTTACACATATAAAAATTATATTTAATTCTTTTATGACTTCTTGCATTTTTATTAAATGTTTTATGATTTTTTCTTAATTGATTGTCATTTCTTTTGATGGTTTATGCTTGGTCTTAGTACTTTTGATATGCCATGCTTTCGATTTACAGTTAATCTTCTAAAAATCTACCTTGGCAAGAATTAGAGTCCCTATTTTTATGTGAGTTATAATTGTTTTGGAAATAAATATATTAATTATATGAATGATTATGGTGGAATCCTGAGTCCTAGTGTCTCTTGATCCTGTGACAATTTTGTATATATTTTTGCTTTAAAAATCTTTTCAAGTCCGAGCATCGAATCCTTATTTACCGCAATCGAATTACTACAACATAGGCCCACCGGCGGTCAATGTGGTGATTACCTAGTTCTGCCAGGAGTGGTCAGGGTTTGCTAAAACATGCGGCCAAATTGTGTGGTCATGATTGTTTCTGAGACTGATATTAACAGTCTAGATTTTTCTTAAGGAATTCAAGCGTGATCGAGCCAACTTAAAAGTGCGTCGATACGAGATTCTCTTTGTCAAAGAGTGATGCAGATGTGTGGGTATTTTCATGAAGATCTCGATATTGGCACTTCGGGAGATTCATGCTACTCTGCTGAGAGTGAACACTTCATCGTCATGTCATGTCAATAACGAGAGTTCGGCTGAGAACATAGCATGGAAAATACTAGGCAAATCATGCATTAATTAATAATGCTGGTATAGAATAGAAATCACAGAATATTTGGGATTGTTACTACAGGCACCATTCTGAGTGAATTTCATATACATTGAATTGCTCAATGAGCGAGGAGGTTTTTTTTTGCACTCGTCACTTTTCAAATGGCTTTACCCCTTGCAGGGTGACAGTGCATTAAATACTGGTTTTACAATTTTAGCCTTGAACTAAAAACCACCATCAACAAAAGGCTTTAGCTTTTGTAATGTCAAAAGTTCATTCTATCTTCTATCAATACATTCATACCGACATAATAGAGATATCTTTTTAGCAAGTATGGGACAGTCACAGGTTCACGGAAATAAACAACATATTCCATAATAGTTTGTAATATATAAAATCATAAAGATTAAATTGCAAAAATCATCTTCCAAAAACTTAGAATTTAAATAAATAAATCTAAATGAAAAAGCGGGGGTCTAACAACACCATCAAATAATTCGATTAGCAATTTGTATGGACTAACTCCGAAAAACTTTACTAGAGAATCAACTAGATAGTCAGACTCAATCTAGATAAAAGTATCTCAAGGAGTTAATATCTCTCTCTTGATTTGATTTTTACTCAAGCTAAAAACAATAGCGAGTCTTTATCAAATACAAGGAATAACTTGGACGGTACCAAAGACCAATGTACAAGAATCAATCAATATCAATCAACAACCAAAGGTTGGATTTCCAATTGATGATCATGAATGCACAACCTATATTATTTCAATTATATAAAACATAATACGGAAAAGAAATAATACAGACACCAGAAATTTTGTTAACGAGGAAACCGCAAATGAAGAAATACCCCGGGACCTAGACCAGATTGAATACACATTGTGTTAAGCCGCTACAGACACTAGCCTACTCCAAGATAACTTCGGGCTGGACTATAGTTGAACCCCCAATCAGTCTCTCACCGATCCAAGGTACAGTTGTACTCTTACGACTCTGATCCTAGCAAGATACTACACACTTGATTCCCTTAGCTGATCTCACCCACAACCAAGAGTTGCTGCAACCCAAAATCACAGACTTGATAATAAACAGATCTGTCTCACACAGAAAAGTCTATCAAAGGATATATCTGTCTCCCACAGATAAACCCTAGGTTTTGTTCCGTCTTAAGATTTAAAATCAAGGTGAACATGAACCAATTAATAATACAGTCTTATATTCTCGAAGAACAGCCTAGATTAATCAATCACCTATCTACAATCCTTCCTGACTACACAAGCGGATTGTCGAGGAATCACAAACAGTGAGACTATGATGTTTGTGACTTCTTTATCTTGCCTATCGGAGAACTCTCACGATCTCAAGTCAATCAATCTATTGTACTCGTACGATAGAAAATGCAAGATCAGATCACACAACTACGATAAAAGTAATATCGGTCTGGATTCCCAATCCCAATGAAGTCTTTAAGTCGTTAACCTGATTTTATAGAAGAAAATCAAAGGTTAATGGAGACCGACTCTAGCGGGCGCACTAGTAGCACACATACGTGTGGGGATTAGTTTTGCACAATGCTAGATGTCTCCTTTATATAGCCTTCAAATCAGGGTTTTGCCTTACGTACAAAGCAATCCTTATTCACCGTTAGATGAAAACCTTATTTAGATTCAAGCTAATATTTCTCAACCGTTAGATCGAAAACTTAGCTTGTCACACACACTTGGGTAGACGTTTACTGGGTTTGTGAAAACCATGCCCAAATGTGTACGTGTATGTTGGTTCAACATAGTAACCCAAAAAGGTCAACAATATGAGCATTTCATATTAACCTTGTTCTTCTTCACCATAACTAGTTCAATTGACTCAAATGAACTAGTTACAGAGTTGTTCAATTGCTATGAGATCTTATGTGACTACACAAGACACAATTAAAACAAAGATGATTCGATCTGATTGAATCGGCTCATGAACTTTATAGCCACGGTTTGCATAAAGCATTCCTTAGTAATTTAATATTTCATGTCCAGAGCACATCTTTAGATCATAACCTCTTAAGTTCACAAACAAGTTCGCGGACTTAAGTTAATCGGTTGAGTTTTCCAAACTCAGCAGAAATTCTCGGAAAGAGAACTTCCGCCAGTTCGCGGACTTAGCACACAAACGAGTTTTAGAAAATCCAGCATAAATTCTCGGTAGAGAACATCTGACAGTTCGCGGAATGAGTCTGCGGACTGGGTTCGCGGACTTGGCAAGCCAATTCCACAATCCTCCCTATTTATCTTGATCAACAAAGTTCGAAAACTTCGGTTCAAGGAATACATGTTATGTAATCTAAACTCTCATTTCAATCATTGAGACATTCTCAGATAACGCTATGTAGCCGTTATTCACAGACCGATTAACGTCAGAGCAATTCTCAAAGTGATTGAAAGTTTTCATGACTTTCTTCACTAGGTGAAGATAAACTTGATCAAAGTGAAACGTTTTATCAACACACGATTTCGAGATAAAAGATAAGCAATGAATCTCAACTCGAAATGTCAAATGTGTATGATCTAGTCTATATAGTATACGACTTTTGTCTCATAAGAAGTTGGATATAAAATAGATAGACTTTTGAGTGATAGATAAGTTCAAGTCTCCACATACTTTTTTGTTGATGAAGTTCCACGGTTCCTTGTATAGATATTCGTCGTTGTATGATGAATCGCCATGATCTCAACTACACTTTTCTATCCTAGTCAGAGACTTAGCTATGTAGGCTAGAAATCAAGACTCATAGTTTTGGTCACTAACATTGACAAACATGCTTGAGATAGCAACGCATGCGAGGTTGACCGAGATATGCTCTAACAATCTCCCTCTTTGTCAATTTTAGTGACAAAATTATTAATACATATGGAATACAAAAAAGATAAACTTTAGTGGCTCCTATTCCATAGTCTAATCTTCAAAGTTCCCTGAAATCGCCGTCCTTCCTAGTACTCCAATGATCTCAAATGTTGTAAGTTTAACATCACCGTTGTTGAAGATCCGTATCTATAACAATGGGAGAAATAGAGATTCTCAATCATTATTATACAGTGTCATAGTATTATTATATGATATCAAAGTCCAATTATATCACGACTTTAACAATAATACTACAGTGATATGTATCACTCCCCCTTAGTCAATACTCCATCTCGATCATGGAAACCACTCCCCCTTACACAATGATCCGAAAACCATATGTATTTGTAGTGTGAACTACATTATTTCTCCCCCTTTTTGTCAATAAAATTGGCAAAGGTACAAGAACGGGATCATAATGAAATTTCCACTAGAGACATTTCATAGACTAAAAGAAAAATACATACCAACTTAATTTAGATGCAATCATAAAGCCGAAGCTAAATGCATTCATCAAGGAGTTTTAAGATATAAGATAACCCCTACAAGATTCCACAGCCGCACATCCCGCAAAATATTACCATTAAGCACAGTTCAAAAGAACTCTTCCCCATTTGATGTCATTCCCGAAAGAACAACAAGACCGACCTTAATTTCGAAGGAAATGAAGGATTTTTTAATTGGACACCAAAAACCATAGGAATGATTTTCTATATCAAAAGCTCAACCAAATTAATCACAAGTAAACCCATGATTATTTCAATTGAAAACGCAACTAAATCAAACCACAAAAGTGATCAATTTAATTGAAAGTGCTCAACATAAGTAAACTTACGGAGCTACGACTAAGGTAATCATACGGAGATGACTAACTTAATTGTTCACATACTCAACATAAGGAAAACCTTACGAAATATACGACTACATTAACCAATAGAACATGATAGTGTATCCTTTCATATACTCAACACAAGAACTTGTTGAATATATGAAAACTCAACTAGATTAATTATAAGAGAACCTATAATTAATCTAATTGGAATACAAACAACCAAACTAATCACTGAAGTAATCAATTTAATTATTTTGGGCTCAACATAATAGAACTTATGGAACCCCGACTAAGTTCATCATAAAATATGACAACCTTAACTGTACATGTACTCGACATAAGAAAGAAAACTTATGGAGTACAAACTAAATAACCAAACTGGTTGATTAATTTAGTTCCTAATGCTCGACATATAACATCTTATGGAACAACCAACAAAGCCAAGGTAAATCGACTTAGTTGTAAGGTGCTCAACATAAGACACACACTGAAGCCCTCACGGTAAAACATAATAAAATGGATCAATGAAGATCAATGCCGTGGATAACATACAAGGATCTATTATACTTTCTATCATAACGATATATAGGGATGCACAAAACCGAACCGAAATCGACGCAATATTAACCGGACCGAAGTGAAACCGAATCCAACGGTTTAGGTTTCAGTTGTCAGTTTCAGGAAACCGACAAAATCGGTTTCAGTTACGGTTTACACCCAAAATCGTACCGTAGTAACTGAAACCGATAGCAAATTAGTTTTGTATATAGTGAATTAGATTTCAACCATCGATCTTCTAGGGTTTTAATCATATCCATTGATTGTAAGTATATAGTTCATTCTCTTTAGATATCATCGAGCACATCACCACTTCCTCCTTTATTTTTTTCTCTTCATCTTCGCAGAACCACAACCATGACCAGATCTAGATATGAGTCGTATCTCTTTCTCCCTCACATGAGAAAACTACCATTCCCTGTTCTCATCAAGCTCATCCGTCACTAAACACCATCAATCAGTCTTTGAAAATCAAATTTTGTTGCTTGTCGTGCTATTCTGAATGATGAAGATGGTGGCGTTAAGAGAAGTATTTAGCCATCCAAGTGTCCGATTTCTATCAAGTGATGCTGATGACTCTAATCCAGTTCATGAATCTTTACAAATGTGAAAATTAAGGTTTTAAAAATCAGGGTATTTTTCGAAATTAATTCTAGTTAGGTTAAATTTAGATACTAATATGATTTGGGTTGAGGTTTATTTTTATAATTTCTGTTGATTCATTGTTTAATTTTTATTCAAACTTGAATCAGGTGTTTTTCTGATAGTTTTGAATGTGTTGGTATGTTACAGAATTTGTTAGAAGTACAAAAATTTGTTGCAGCACTGTATTGAAACTGTATATTGGAATATTTGATCAACTAGTCACTATATTTTTGTTTTTCATGTTAATCCTGTTAGTAGTGATCTTCCTATTGGTACACATACTGTTACCAAAATCTTACTTTTAATACAGATTTCTCATGGATTCCTTTTTTGTTGCAGTATGGTTGTTATAAACCACCACAAGAATGAGGCTAGCTTTGTATGCAAATATGCAGCAGTTGGAAACACCACCTCAGCAAACTCTGATTGTTGGAAACTTGCTTTTGTTTTTTGTTTTGACTGTCAATCGTGCTAGGCAGGACTTCTTAAAAAATGACTGGATGAAAGTTGTTGTCCTGAATATCATTTTATCAATCACTTCTGTTGTATTTACATTTTAGAAAAACATGAATATTCATAACTCATCTTCAGTAAAATTGTGAATCAGAAATTTTCGTGACTTTTGCCGGTTAACCAAAATCGACCAGTTTTGTACCGAAACCGGTAGATTCAAAACCGAATGAAACCGAATAGCCTAAATGGTTTCATAGGTTTACAATCTTGAAGAACCGAGTACTTCGGTTTCGGTTATTTTTCGCCAACAACCGTACTGAACCGAACCATGTTCAGGCCTAACGATATAATAGACTTTATCCCTGTCTAACAAAAGATATCATCTTATTTTTCATCAAATACATGATTGAATAGGCATAATTTTTGTATATGTCAAAAGTCCATTCGTCCTTTCATCAATGCGAATACTAATTCGTGAACGACTTTACTTTTGACCGCAATATGAGACCTTCAAGTTCACGGACGTAAACAATACGTATCCCATAAAAAAATTGCAATATCACAAAATCATAAAGATCAATACTGCAATAACATCATCCTCCAAATATTTTTAGAATTTAATACCAATAAACCTAAAAAGTAAAACAAGAAGATGAAAACAAAAATAGCTATGTGTAGCCACAATCATCGCTATTCAAAGCACTAGTTATTCTTCCAACTAATCCAAAAATAAGACATCCTAGGCGACAATGCCTTTGAGAAATTCAGCATCATTCCCGAACTCCTTGTTGTCAACAGCCATTGGAATATATGGTTCACAAAGATAGGAGTTTATATCAACGAACTGTCTCGGCTGATTATGTTGTATCAGGGATCTCTGAATTTCTAAGGACTTTGACACAAAAGCCTTTATTTCACGACTCTCCTTTCTTACTTCCTTCAACTCATCAAGAACATCGGAAAACTTATGAGAGTTAGAAGGCACATCCCTGGGATTTCTTGTATTCCTTCTTTTTCTTTTCAGGAACTTAGAAACAGGAGATTTTTCTTTTTCCTTGATTGAAGATTTAACAATCACGTTGACATCCTTTCCATCTGACATGGTGCTTTGAGAACGGTTGTAAACAATTGGATTTTTGTGATTGAATCACTTAACTCAACAAGCAATCTTATATAGGATGTCAAAAAGGAAAAAGGAATGTAGGGTTCGAAACCTATTGACAGGTTCGTATACGCCCAACTCTAAAACCCTATAAAGAGTATAATTGTCGATAATAAACCCTAATTTTATTTGATAGACATAAAATAAAAAATCTAAGAAAAGAAGGAAAAACTTTATTGAAGCCTGAATCAGCACTCAATCTTGTCTCTTTTCGATCAGGCACATGAGACAAGATTTTCCCAACAACACAATCAAGTTGTGTTACGATGAACAACGATTTGTCCATCTTTTTCCTCAAGGGAGGAATCTTCAGACTTCTGTCTATCAAAACGATTCGACCATACTTTATTTTCAAATGGTCTTACTCTATCCTTAGAAACCAACTTCTTAGGCGAAGATAAGATCCTACATACCTCGGCGGTCTTCTGAGCAAGGTTCAGCTTCCTTGCTAATCGATTTGCTCTTCGTTGAAGTTTGTTGGCGTGCCTTATTTGGTGCTTGAACTTGTAACACCTTGATAGTTTGTGTCCCTTCATCGAACAAAACGAGCACGTCAAACTTGGATAGTGTTCAAGCATCTGAGATTTGCAAGCATCTATACATACAGTAGATCCTGAAACATTACTGACAGGGTTTCCAGTTAGAGAATCTTCTAGCTTGATTGGGTTTCCTTCTTCTCCGAACCCATTGAGGTTGATATATGTATTGCTACAAGATTCAAAATCGATATTTTCACCAAGGAGCCCTACACTTGATTTCCTATCTTCATCGGAATCATAGGTTTCAGACATTTCATCAAGTGTTACAGCTAGACCTTTGTTCCCAGTGTATTTTCTACGATTTGGGCATTCGTTAGCAAAATGGCCAAAACCCTTACACTTAAAGCACTGAGGCATGTCCTCGTCATCAGCCTCGTCAACATCCCTGTTTTTAGGAGGTACACGACCGTGAGGTTTGTCTGATGACCTAGGTTTGTCTCTTGAAAACCGTTTACTTCTCTTCAACAGAAGATCCCTAAACTGTCTTGTGATCAAGGAGACCGACTTGTCAAGGTCTTCATATGAAAAATCATTCTCAGACTGATCATCCTCAGATACATGAACACTTTTACCTTTGGCAAGTAATTTAGTGCTCTTATGTGCTTTAAAGGCAACATCCTTACCGACTTTGGATGTATGCTCATGGTCAAAGATCTTTAGCTTCCCTACCAAGGTGTTTCTGGAAAGATTATTGAAGTTATTCCCCTCAACGATGGCATGCTTCTTAGACTCGTATCTAGATGGCAGCGATCTGAGAATTTTCATCACAATGTCCTTTTCAGGAATAGTCTTACCCAATGCAAAAGATGCATTAACAATTTCAGACACTTAGTGATTAAACTCATCAAATGTTTCTTCATCTGCCATACGAAGGTTCTCCCAATCGGAATTAAGGTTTTGAAGCCTAGCTTCCTTTTCACTGGAGTTTCCTTCAAATACGGTTTCTAAGATATCCCAAGCATCTTTAGACCTAGTGCAATTAGACATATGGTGTTGAAGACTTGGGGCAATGACATGTATGATAGAATTTAACCCTTCAGAATTCTGCTTTGCAGCAAGAATCTTGACAACATTATATTCACCAATATTCTTGGGAACAGTTTTGTCTCCAGCTGCAACAACGGGCGCATCATAACTATTCACCACATATACCCATGATTGAAAATCACGCGATTGAAGAAAAGCTCGCATAGCAATTTTCTACCATAAGTAATTGGAGCCATCGAAGACTGGTGGTACGTTAATAAAGATAGCACCTCTGTCCATAGAGTCAGACGCTACAAACACGAACTTGTTAGGTCTTAAACGTGTTTGTCTGCTTTGATACCAATTGAAAAAGTGGGGTTCTAACAACACCACCCAATAATTCGATTAGCAATCTATATGGACTAACTCCGAAAAACTTTACTAGAGAATCAACTAGACAGTCAGACTCAAAGTATCTCAAGGAGTTAATATCTCTCTCTTGATTTGATTTTTACTCAAGCTAAAAACAATATCGAGTCTTTATCAAATAAAAGGAATAACTTGGACGGTACCAAAGACCAATGTCCAAAGATCAATCAATATCAATCAACAACCAAAGGTTGGATTTCCAATTGATGATCACGAACGCACAACCTGTATTATTTCAATTATATAAAATATAATGCGAAAAAGAAATAACACAGACACCAGAAATTTTTTTAATGAGGAAACCGCAAATGCAGAAAAAACCCGGGACCTAGTCCAGATTGAATACACACTGTATTAAGCCGCTACAGACACTAGCCTACTCCAAGCTAACTTGGAACTGGACTATAGTTTAACCCCAATAAGTCTCCCACCGATCCAAGGTACAGTTGTACTCATACGCCTCGGATCCCAGCAGGATACTACACACTTGATTCCCTTAGCTGATCTCACCCACAACCAAGAGTTGCTGCAACCCAAAATCACATACTTGATAATAAACAGATCTGTCTCACACAGTAAAGTCTATCAAAGGATAAATCTGTCTCCCACAGATAAACCCTAGGTTTTGTTCCGTCTTAAGATATAAAATCAAGGTGAACATGAACCAATTGATAATACGGTCTTATATTCTCGAAGAACAGCCTAGATTAATCAATCACCTCTCTACAATCCTTCCTGACTACACAAGCGGATTGTCGAGGAATCACAAATAGTGAGACGATGATGCTTGTGACTTCTTTATCTTCCCTATCGGAGAACTCTCACGATCTCAAGTCAATCAATCTATTGTACTCGTACGATAGAAAATGCAAGATCAGATCACACAACTATGATAAAAGTAATATCGGTCTGGATTCACAATCCCAATGAAGTCTTTAAGTCGTTAACCTGATTTCAGAGAAGAAAATCAAAGGTTAATGGAGATCGACTCTAGCGGGCGCACTAGTAGCACACATACGTGTGGGGATTAGTTTTGCACAATGCTAGATGTCTCCTTTATATAGCCTTCAAATCAGAGTTTTGCCTTAGGAACAAAGCAATCCTTATTCACCGTTAGATGAAAACCTGATTCAGATTCAAGCTAATATTTCTCAACCGTTAGATCGAAAACTTAGCTTGTCACACACACTTGGGTAGACGTTTACTGGGTTTGTGAAAACCATGCCCAAACATGTACGTGTATGTTGGTTCAACATAGTAACCCAAAAAGGTCAACCATATGAGCATTTCATATTAACCTTCTTCTTTTTCACCATAACTAGTTCAATTGACTCAAATGAACTAGTTAAAGAGTTGTTCAATTGCTATGAGATCTTATGTAACTACACAAGACACAATTGAAACAAAGATGATTCGATTCGATTGAATCAGCTCATGAACTTTATAGCCACGGTTTGCATAAAGCATTCTTTAGTAATTTAATGTTTCATTTTCAGAGCACATCTTTAGATCATAACCTCTTAAGTTCACGAACAAGTTCGCGGACTTAATTTAATCGGTTGAGTTTTCCAAACTCAACAGAAATTCTCGGAAAGAGAACTTCCGCAAGTTCGCGGACTGGGTTCGCGGACTGAGTTCGCGAACTTAGCACATAAACGAGTTTTGGAAATCCAGCAGAAATTCTCGGTCGAGAACTTCCGACAGTTTGCGGACTTGGCAAGCCAATTCCACAATCCTCCTGATTTCTCTTGATCAACAAAGTTCGAAAACTTCGATTAAAGGAATACATGGTTATGTAATCTAAACTCTCATTTCAATCATTGAGACATTCTCAGAGGATGTTATATAGCCGTTATTCACAGACCGATTCACGTCAGAGCAATTCTCAAAATGATTGAAACTTTTCATGACTTTCGTCACTAGTTGAAGATAAACTTGATCAAAGCGAAACGCTTTAACAACACACGATTTCGAGATAAAAGATAAGAAATAAATGCTCAACTCTAAATGTCAAATGTGTATGATCTAGTCTATATAGCATACGACTTTTGTCTCATAGAAGTAGGAGATAGAATAAATAGACTTTTGAGTGATAAATAAGTTCAAGTCTCCACATACCTTTTTGTTGATGAAGTTCCACGGTTCCTTGTATCTTCATCGTTGTATGATGAATCGTCATGAGATCCTTGAGATCAACTACATTTTTCTATCCTAGTCCGAGACTTAGCTATGTAGGCTAGAAATCAAGACTCATAGTTTTGATCACTAACATTGACAAACATGCTTGAGCTAGAAACGCATGCGAGGTTGGCCGAGCTATGCTCTAATACTAAAAAAATTAAAGATGAAAATCGTTGGACATAACTATGTGTACTCACAATAACGACTATTCCAAACCCTAGTTATTCTTCAAAAAACAAGAAATAAATTCTCTAAAAGAATTCTTTATCATCCTCAAACTCCTTGTCGTCAACGGCCATGGGAACATAAGGTTCGTGAAGAAAGGAGTCAATTCCAACAAACCTTCTAAGCTGATGATGTCAAAGTAGGGCCTTCTGAATTTCTAGAATTCTCATAACACAAGCCTTTATTAGCTGAATCTACTTCCTTGTTTCCTTCAACTCTTCAAGAACATTAGAAAACTTCTGAGAATTTGAAGGAACAGCTCTTGGCTTCCTCACATTCCTTCTTTTTCTTTTCAAAGTTGGAGGCAACGAAGATTTTTCTTTTTTCTTTATGATTGATGGCTTAACAATCATATTAGCATTTTTTCCATCAGAACACATGATGCTTGGAATCTCCATACTTGTATGGGTTTGTGAGAGGAAATCACAATTTGAACTCAACAGACAGTCTTAAGATGAAAAAAGTTTCAGAAATGAAAAAGGAATGTAGGGTTACAGAACCTTTTAACCACATAGGTGCACGTACACTCAGTTCATGACCCTAAAGAGAGTGGAATTGACGAGAATAACCCTCTTTTATTGAATACACAGGGAAGTCCCTTCCAATATCAATTAGATATGAAAGAATTCCAAAACATTCAGCAAAACTAAGAAAACAATTTTTTTTTCTTTAAGCCTGAGGTGTGCACAATCTTGTCTCTTTTAATCAGGCACATGAGAGAAGATGCACTAAAACAACACAATCAAGTTGTGTTGTGGTGAACCACAATTTATCCACCATAACCTCTTTGAAAGGAATTCATATAACCATTTCTATCAAATTGTTTAGACCATACTCTTGTCTCTAGTGGTCTTGACCTATCTTTGGAAACCAACTTTTTTGAAGAGGATAAAATCTTACATAGCTCAACAGTTTTCTGAACAAGTTTGAGCTTGTTTGCTAGGATATTTGCTCTTCGTTGAAGTCTCTTGACATGTCTCATCTTATGTTTATACTTGTAACACTTTGAAAGTTCATGACCCTTGAGTGAACAATAAGAATATGTCCTTGGATAAGATGATTCAGACACACGAGATGTGCAAGCTGCTAGGCACAGAGTGGAACCTGAAAAATCAGACAAAGAGTTTCCAACAGAAAGGTTAATTTTTTCTTCCAGATTGGTTGAGTCTTCTTCTGGAAGAATATCAAGATTGATATATGTATTGCTACAATTATCAAAATCAATATCTTCACAAAGAAGTGCAACACTCGATTTTTCGTCTTCATTGGAATCATAGTGATCAGACATTTCATCAAGAGTTACAGCAAGACCTTTGTTTACAGTGTATTTTCTACGATTCGGACATTCATTTGCAAAATGACCAAAACCTTTAAACTTAAAGCATTGAGGCATATCCTCATCATCAGCCTCATCAGTATCCCTATTTTTAGGAGGAATGCGGTTGTGAGGTTTAACTGATGACCTGGGTTTGTCTCTAGAAAACCATTTACTTCTTTTCAATAGAATATCCCAAACTGTCTTGTGATCAAAGAGACTGATTTGTCAAGATCTTCATCCGATGAATCATCCTTAGAAAGATCATCCTCAGAGACATAAACACTTTTACCTTTGTCAAGTAATTTAGTGTTCTTTTGTGCTTTGAAGGCAACATCCTTTCCGATTTTTGATGTATGCTCATGATCAAAGATATTTCGCTTTCCAACCAACGTGTTTATGGAGAGAGAATCAAGGTTATTTCCTTCAATGATGGCATGCTTCTTAGAATCGTATCTAGATGGTAGCGATCTGAGAATTCTCATCACAATTTCCTTTTCAGGAATAGTCTTACCCAATGCAAAATATGCATTAACAATTTCAGACACTTTGTGATTAAACTCATCAAATGAATCTTCATCTACCATACAAAGGTTTTCCCAGTCAGAATTAAGGTTTCAAAACCTAGCTTCCTTTTCACTGGTATTTCCTTCGGATACGGTTTATAAGATATCCCAAGCATCTTTAAACCTAGTGCACCTTGTCACATGGTGCTGAAGATCTGGGGTAATGGCATGTATGATGGCATTCAAACCGTCGGAGTTTTGCTTTGCAGTAAGTATCTCGGCAGCATTGTATTCACCAATGTTCTTTGGAACGGTTGCATTCCCTACTGCCACAACGGGAGCATCATAACCATTAACTACATAAACCCATGATTGAAAATCATGCGCTTGAAGAAAGGCGCGCATACCAATTTTCCACCACAAGTGATTTGAGCCATCGAAGACTGGTGGTACGTTTATAGAGATAACACCTTTTTCCATATCAGATCGCTATAAACACAGACTTATGAGGTTTTTAATGTGTTTGCATGCTCTGATACCAATTCAAAATGCCGGGTCTAACAACCACACCCAACAATTCGTTTGGAAATCTGAGAGGACTTACTCCAATACACTTTCTATAGAATCAACTAGACAGTCAAACTCAATCTAGAGTAAAGTATATCAAAGAGTTTAATATCTCTAACTCTTAATTCAATCCGCAATCAGCAAATAGAAATTTGTGATCCCAATTGAATAAGAGGAGTAACTTGAAAAAGACCAATGTTCAAATGTCAATCAATGTAAATCAACAACCTAAGGTTGGATATTCTAATTGATTGATCTTAACGCAAAACCTGTGATATTTCAATTATATAACAAAATATGATGCTTAAAAGAAATAACACAGACACCATAACAACACTAGTAAGAAAATTAAAGTCCCTTGGACAGTCCCTGTTTCTCACTGTAGGAAAATCAACGTAGATGCATCTAGGATCTCTGAAATCTTTTTTTCTAGTTTTGCTTATGATACAGGTGAAGTTGAAGGAGGAAGAGCAGGACCATCATCAAGTGTAGACCCACAAGAGGCAGAAGCAATAATTATTCTACATGCAACATATTTTGCAAAGGAAAGAGTATAAACCAGTCCACTATAGAGGGTGACTGTGAAAGTCTTTTCAACCATCTCAATGGAAAACCTTCAGAGGTCTCATGGCGCAACAAAAACATTCTAGAGGAAGCGGATAAAATAGCAATATTTTGTATTAATTTTTTGGGTTTTTATTTTGTTCCTAGGACAACAAATGCAGTAGCATACTTCTTAGCAAAAATTCTAGAGCTTAAAATTCTGAATTGGATTGGTCAAACAATCCTCCAGCTTGTATTCTTCGAAAACTTCTAGTAGATAAATCTAATATGATGAGGAATTCGCCTTTTATATTCAATAGTTGTACTACCCTTGAAATCCAGACTCTCCCTGAGTCTTAGTTTCAGTTTAGTGAAATTCTTATTCACAAAAAGGAAAAAAAATTTACCATTACGTGAGTTTTTCAGCACACAAGCACCTAAATTCACTAACACGCATTTGTTCACCAAATGCTAGCTTCATCTTGGCATTGGTGCTCTAATTCCTATCTAGGATTCGATTTCGTTAAGGATACTTTAATTTATTGTCTGTAGGTGATATTAGTCTCTATCTTCAATCAAAAAGTCTGAATGAACCGGAAAAAAAACAATGAAAAAACCCGCCACACACAATACATGACCCCCGAGGGATGGGGCCAACCACGGACCAAAAAATTCAAAAAATCTGTGAGGTCCCGTTTTTTTTCGTTACTTTTCCAACTGTTCGTTTAGAATTGCTGATCTTCTATGGATGTCTCCATTTTAAACGATCTAGTTCTTTAACTATTCTTGTAGTTTTTATATTATTGGGCGAGTGAATATGAGAGTGCTGGCGTAAGAACCTTGCCTTGACAATGTTTCCCCATTTTACTTGGTGCTAAGTAAAGAATGTGTGACAGTAGCTCACATTCTCTACATGTAATCTTACACGCAAAATAAGAGTCCTACTGAAGTGTGGCTCACGGAATGCATCTGTTGTTGCACTACTCCTCTGCAGGAAAGAATCTAGGACAATACATGTGTAAAAGAAGTGTAATTATTTATTTACATAGGTATTAGGTATAACTATCCTCGGAGAGGGGACAAACTCTGTTTTGGGCGCCGTTTGGGATTTCACGTCAACTTCACTCTCATCAGAGCTCCTGTCACTCTTTCGTCTACATAACAAAAATTGGAGTCAGGGATTCCCGTTTCTGCTCTGAATCCTTCATCCAGACTTGAATAACCACAGGTATTTGATTCTTTCCAATCTCTATTAGGGTTTTAGAGAACAACAAATTGGGGGTTTATTAGGGTTTAGGTTATTCTTAAAAGAATGGAAGGTGAAGAAGAAATAGATAGAATCAGCAGATTGACAGATTGTTTGATTCATGAAATCCTCACTTTTATTGATATGAAATATGCTGTACAAACCAGTGTTTTGTCAAAAAGATGGAAAATATTTGGATGTCTCTCCCTTTTATTTTAGTCTTAGATGGCAAAAAAATATGATCTTAATGATTATGAGACTACAATTAGGCTACTGAATAGGTTTGTAGGGTTTCTGGACAAGGTATTCGGTTAACGAGATGACTCTGATATACACATGTTTAAGCTCATATTGCACATACTTAATGATGCTTTAGTTGAAGCTCTTAATAGATGGATCCTTGCAGCAGTTAGTCACAATGTTAAAGACATAGATATAAATGTTGGTTACTGTCTTAATTCGGCATATGAAATTCCTAGTCAACTCCTTAATTGTAAATCATTAACGAGTTTGGGTATTGCATTTATTCGACCTTCCGAAATCGGTATGTATACATATATTATTCTACCAAAGTCGATCAGTTTACCTCAAATCAAAACACTGTGGCTTAATAGAATTTCAATCTCTATTTAGAGTTACAAAGGCTTTTCTCAGCTTGTCCACTTGTGGAATTGGCAATCATACTAGATTGTGATATACGAAGAAACGATCAGAGGAATATCATTATTGATACTCACAGCCTTCCGACTTTTGCACTTGTAACCAATCGTCGTACACATCTGGGTTCGGTGGATCATTCTTTGACATACACTACCAAGATATCTTCTCAAAATCTCAAACGATTAATATGCATAGGCTTCATGACTGAAGATTTTTCCCTAGAAAATCTTTCTTCTCTACTCCGTGCTCAACTTAAAATGAGAGTAAGAGAAGAAGAAACTGATGAAACTGCAGAAACATATTCTTTGCTTCACGTTGAGGAAAAAGCCGTTTTTGCTAAACGTATGATGAAATATCTAAGAGCAGTTCATAACGTGCAACGCCTGACACTATCATCTGGGTTCCTTGAGGTATGGGCATTTTTCTTTCTTTATGAATTTACTTTCTGCCTAGTCGTATACATGAAAATCGAAAACAAAATTTATCCTTCTCGAATAGATTTGATATACTCTATTCAGCCTTGTTGGATTTATATAAAATAAATTTCTTGTTCTTTCTGAAGGTTCTCTTACAAGATCCTGGCACTTTATCCCGTCAACCTCCTCAACTGTGTAATTTGGAAATTCTGAATCTGGAAATGAGGTTTACAAGCGGCTGCTTGTGCTCAATAGCATACTTACTCAAGACATCTCCTATTATAACAACTCTTAAACTTCAATCAAAGGAGGTAACAGTTCATCAAACTCTCTGTATATGATTTGCTGAAATACGTCTTTGTAGCACTTCTAATCTTCTAATATAACTTAAATGTTGGTAGAATCGCTGGAAGATTTATCTACACTTGTATTTTGAGATTGCCGTCTAGCAGTTCATCTTTCTTTCTTTTTAATATTACTAAGTGATTTTCGTTTGCTTGTTACTATTTGAAAATAGTCGAATTTAGCAGATGTTGGAGATGATTGGGAAGCGGGAATCTGAATGACGTGCATGTTTACTCACCTCAAATTTGTCGAGCTTAGAGAGGCGGAAGGATGTGATAATGAACTCAAATTTATGAGTTTTTTGTTGAAAAAGTCTATGGTCTTGGAGAAAGTGAATCTGTTCTTTCGTTCTGCAAGCGGAACAAGTAACGGCATTTACGAGGAATCTAAGAGCACTTCCAACAGCTTCTTCTAGTATTAAGTTGGAGTTCTTTTAACCTTTGAAGCTGACATAGCGAGCTTTCCAGAATGAGACATATGAAGCGATCCAAGAGTAAGCTAACACCACTTCTAATAGCTTATATATGTGTCAAATATAAGTTTTAACCTTGGTAGGTGACATAATTGCGAGATTACTAGAACTGGTGTACCTTGTAAAAATCTGAAACTTTGGTACTTCCGGGATTCTCTGGCATTCATGGTTAATGTTTTTTGACTCTAATCTGTGTCATTGCTAAGGCAAGTGAACAATCCTAATTTATGTAGTGGGATATTAGAAGCAAATACAGATTTAATGCTAGCAGAAGTGATGCGGTTAAAAAGAAAAAATGACACACATCTTCAATTTGGACTTTTAACTGGTGCTGTTCTGACCTTTTTTTGATTCTACTGGTTTAGTTTATGCAGAGCGGTCGAGCTATAACATCTGTATGTTTAATTATTAGTATATCCATTGTTGCATTAACTTTTAAAAATCGCATTGGTAAATGTTTGAATAAGATTTGCCAGATCGTAATAGCTGAACAAGTTGTAGTGTTGCCATATGTAAAATTTGGGTCCCGAGGCACAATTAGACTACCAGAGGCAGAGGTGGGAGAAGATTGTACGTCACATATTGGGTCCCAATCCCAAATGATTTGGATTGCAGCTTTGATTACAAAATTAATAATATTATGAGGAAGATTTTGATCACAAAGTGGATTTTTATCCCGTTGCAGTCACTTGGATAGTTTTTTTTTTTCTTTTTTCTTTTTTTTTTAAGAGGCAAATTTTGAATTATCAGGTAATTTGTTATTTTAGAACACAAATGAAGCATGGTTTTTTTGGTCACCGATTAAATTATAATGAGGCGACTTAGCAAGTATAGGGTCCAGAACTTACAAATCCAATCAATCATTCATGTTGCATATTTAGGGTTACGATTAAAACTTATTAAAGTGAAAAAATTATTATTCTCTTTGTTTAAAATAATATGCTGATTAGGTATAAACCGGCCTATTATTTTAAAAGAAGTATAATAATTTTTTTTTAAATGATCACACAAATTGAAAAGGGAAAAACAAAAAACATACCTACATCCTACAGGACCGAAGAAGCTTCACTTTCAATGAGAGGAGCGATACACGAAGGAGGGGAAGATAACCACATATCGACGTGTTGGCAGATACAACATAAGCTGCTAAGGAATGAGCCATATTATTGGCCTCCTTTTTGGAAAAACTAAATTCTACAGAGTTAAGCTTCACCAAGATCTCTCTGATCCTACTGATTGTGTACTGAATGCGCCATGAGAAAGGAAGATACAGTAAAGCTTCGATAAATTAATAGTCTTGGGGCTGCTAAAATTTATCAATTTAGCGAAGTATTAATTTATCGATAAATTAATAAATTATTATTATATCGAAACATACCAAATTTAATTTTAAATTTCTAAAATAAGTGTGTAATTTCGAATATTTAGAGATTTTATTTTCAATTTAAATTTTGTAATTATTTTATGGCATATTATGTGTACAAATGTATATACTTTAATGTTAAAATTAAAATAAGAAAAAGAAAACACAATAAAATCATTTCGCAACTTCTCAGGGAATATAAAACATTAAAGATAAAGTCCAATGTGCTATAAATGTGAAAATAAAATAAAATAACCATAGATGCATATTTTAATAAACATGAAAATGCGGGGGTCTAACAACCTCACCCAATATTTCGATTAGCAATTTGTATGGACTAACTCTAATATACCTTTAAGAGAATCAACTAAACAGTCAGACTCAATCTTACTAAAAAGTATATCAAGGAGTTAATATCTCAATCTCTCGATTTGATCTTTACTCAAGCAATCTGCGAGTCTTTATCAAATACTAGAGATATAAACTTGGATGGTACCAAAGACCAATATCTAAGGATCAATCAATTTCCAATCAACAACCAAAGGTTGGATTTCACAATTGAGCGATACAACGCACAACCTGTGATATTTCAATTATATAACAAAATATAACGCGGAATAGAAATAACACAAACACCAGAAGTTTTGTTAACGAGGAAACCGCAAATGCAGAAAAACCCCGGGACCTAGTCCAGATTGAACTACATACTGTATTAAGCCACTACAGACACTAGCCTACTACAAACTAACTTCGGTCTGGACTGTAGTTGAACCCTAATCAATCTCACACTGATTCAAGGTACAGTTGCACTCCTTACGTCTCTGATCCCAGCAAGATACTACGCACCTGATTCCCTTAGCTGATCTCACCCACAACCAAGAGTTGCTACGACCCAAAGTCGAAGACTTTAATAAACAAATCTGTATCACACAGAAAAGTCTATGATAATAGATAAATCTGTCTCCCACAGATAAACCTATGAGTTTTTGTTCGGTCTTTTGATAAATCAAGGTGAACATGAACCAATTGATAAACCGAATTTATATTCCCGAAGAACAACCTAGTATTATCAATCACCTCACAATAATCTCAATCGTATAATAGCGAAATTAGATATTGTGGAATCACAAATGATGAGACGAAGATGTTTGTGATTTCTTTTTATCTTGCCCTATCGGAGATATAATCTCAAGTCAATTATTCAGTTGAACTCGTACGATAGAAAATGGCAAGATCAGATCGCTCAACTACAAGAGAAGTAGTTTCATCTAGCTTCACAATCCCAATGAAGTCTTTCAATCGTTAACCTACAGGGTCTCGAGAAGAAACCTAAGGTTAAAGGAGAATCGACTCTAGCAAAACCAACTAGTATCACACAGGACGTACGGGGATTAGTTTTTCCAGTTGCTAGATGTCTCCTTTATATAGTTTTCAAATTAAGGTTTGAAATCCAAGTTACCTTGGTGACAAAGCATCCAATATTCACCGTTAGATGAAAAACCTGATTTAACCAAGCTAATATCTTTCAACCGTTAGATCGAAACTTAGCTTGTCACACACAAATGAAATGTATTTCATTTAGGTTTGAGTAACCATACCTAAACGTGTACACTTAGTTGGTTCACAAATAGTTAACCAATGGTTAGCCATATGAGCACTTTCATATTAACCGTATTCATCTTTCTCATAACTAGTTCAAATGACTCATAAGAACTAGTTGAAGAGTTGTTCAATTGCTTAGGTCTTTATTCATAGACACAACTGAAAAAAACCGGTTTGATTTATTTGAATCAATTCATGAACAATATACCCATGGTTTGCAAAGATTGCATTCCTTATAAATTATTGTTTTAAGTTCATCAACTACCGATTTGAGAAATAACCAACTTGGGTACACGTACGGGTATGCGTACCTTAGCTACCGGATTTGAGTTTACAAACTCAGCAGAAATTTTCGGTTCGAAAACTTCCGTGGGTACGCGTACCTAAGGTGACTGGTTTACTAGTTTGCAAACTACAAACTCAGCAGAAATTTTCGGTTGAAAACTTCCGCTGGTACGCGTACCCAACCTGTCTCCTTCACCAATATTGTATGCACACATATGCACACACTTGGTTTCCAGCACATGAATTTATACACTAATGTGCGAACACACTATATATGCTTAACAACCGATGCCCTATAACTAAGCTGGCCTATAACCCTCCCAAGCCAAAGTGGTCATTTTATGACAAATGCTCTCCCTTCTTTAGATTCTTGTCCTCAAGAATCACTTTTGGAAACTGCACCTCAATGGCTTGCTTGTCTTCTCAAGTAGCTTCAGAGTTTTCCATGCCTTCCCATTGATTCAATACTTGCTTGACTGAGCACTTGTTCTTCCTGATAATCCTTGTGTCTAGCACCTGTAAGGGTCTTACCTTCATCTCTCCTTCCTTAGACAGCTGAGTTAGAGTTGTTTGTGGCAAGACTCCTTCCCCAATCTTGGGTTTCAGCTGAGAGACATGAAAAGTTGAGTGGATTTTGGAATCAACTGGTAACTTCAGTCTGTAGGCTACTTGGCCAACCACTACACCAAATTGAGTAATTTGTAACACTGAATTGTTACACTAATTTGTGTAACAGATTTGTTACACAAATATGTGTGACATCATTAAAAAGTGTAATATTAAATCTTTTCTAATCATATTTTATTTTTAACCAATTTTGTCATACTAATTAGTGTGATTAATAATCCACCCCGATAAAAAAATTAAAAAAATATTTTAAATATAAAAAATGATAAGTGAAAATAATTTTCTCTCGCGTATTTTTCTCCATGTCACCGGTAACCACGTTTCCATACACGGTTATTATACCCGTGTATTATTAAAACGATTGGGATTCGTATTTTTCTTCAGATTCTGTTACTATTATTCTACCCTAAGTTGTCAAAACGATTGGGATTCGTTAGTTGCAGATGAAAATTATTGTTAGGGTTTGCTCTAGATTAATATTGTTAATCTGATTATTATTATTCTTCTTCCCTAGTCGTATGATTGAGATCTTACTATTTCTTCCGACTTTGTTGTTTTCCCTAATTTCTATTTTGAGGTTAAAAGAATCAGATGAGATAATATTATGATTTGTTAATATGCGTTCTTCCTCTTTTTGGTGACGATTAATCAATACATAGTCAATTAGTTAACTTGTTTGTGCGCAAGTTATTGTGATTTTATTGTTATGCAAACATTCTGGGTTGCATTCATTCTTGTGGTTTGTTGTTATGTGAACAATTTGGTGTTCCTTATCACCATCAGCAACATAGCACTAATCCTATAGCTACCTATGTGCTTGTGAATTTATGTTTTCAATGAACAACTTTAATATTCATACCTTACAAAAGCTTGACTCTTCTAAAATGAAGGCAAGAAACAATACTGTTTCGATGGTACGTGCTTTAGTATTTATTTCTTATTTGGTGATTGCTTGATTCTATAAATTCCAAACCTAAGCAGCCTCATTTCATAGTGAAAGAGTTTTAGATTCTTAGAATATAAAGGTTGTTTGTTTCTATCTGGGACTTGCCGGCTTGTTGAATCAAATGACATTGTGACAACTTGTTTATTTGGTAGTGTGGTGATCTTAAAGGGATAAAGTAAAGTAGTTGACTTAGTGTTTTTTATCCACCAGTTACTGACAATGTTAACCCTTGTGACACGGTGTTTGTAATCAGACTATACATGTAAAAAGAGAGAAGGTTCCTTATGAACTAGCTGGCCTGTCGATGGTCTTAGCCCCGTAACTTTGCTATTGTTCTAGAGTCCACAGGTTCTTCAACTTCTGAAATCTGCTACAAAATACATGGTAATTTAACTTTTGTATTTTCTTGTAGTTATTGGGTAGCATTGCCATCACATGTCAGATAGTTCAAGAAAGTACTTTTTATTTTACCGTCAACTCAAGTCACTTTGCATTCTTGGAGAAACTCATGGATAAAAACAAAGTTGGTGATGAAACTTTTCTTGGAGGTAAATAAGATAAGACCAATTTGTGATTTCAATAGTTTATTCCCATTTTTTTTCTTAGGCTGAGATTTGCAGTTGAAGTATATATCTCCTCTGTAATGTAGAGTGAAGTAGCATCTACTCTTGAATATGAACTATGAAATGGCAGTAAATTTCAGCTGATACAATGGGAAAAAGAAGGTGATGTAGGAAAATTGGAACTTTTGTTTCTATACTATTTTTCATAATGGTGGAAATTGCAGTTGTTGCGGTTAGCAGTTTTTGAATCACTAGATTGTCCCGTCCATTTTGTTATGTATGCTAATCATTGGATATTAAGCCTTTTGTGGTGCCGTTAGGTCCTTCCGGCTAAGGGTTAAGAAGCTGTATATACATCTCTTAAAAGATGATTTGGTTGTTTAAAAATTGTTGTTGCAGGGAAGTGAAAATACTTAAAAATGACGTTTTTCATTTTCTTAGGAAGGTTTTGTGGTGGATTTATGAGATGCTAGGCATTGTTTGTTGCTTATGCTAAGCACTTCCCATTTGTTGCATGTGCATGATTGATTCACTTCAAATACAACGATTGAATATTAGGAAAATATGACTTGATAGCTTGTAAGGTAATACTAATGCCAATTACATCCTAAAACATATATTTGTTGATTCTTAAATTAATATTTTTCAGCATTTTCATTTCTTCAAAATTTTCTATACCGCTAGTCCTCTGGCATCTGATTGTATCTTGGTATGGATTGTACTTCTATGATTTTGTTAACTTATCATGACTTTTCTTTTATTAACATCTGTAATAAGTTTTTTTTGTATAGGATTAAAATGCCCGGGCATGGTGTAATAAAGAACTAATGAAAGTAGCTTAAGATAGTGTTGCCAGAAGGGTTTAGGTGAGCACATTCGGGAAAGTCTAGGAGGGCAGAATGATGAAATACAAGAGTAGCCAACTATGATGACATTAGAAGTTTCTCCTGCAAATGTATATTGGAATTTTGATTTTCTGACTACTTGTTTGTAGCCTTATTACTTTGTTATGGAACGACTTATATGAAATTTTAATGCAATTCAATTTTTTACACTACTTCCCTGAATATGGGTTTAGAAAAATGTTGAATATGGGTTTAGAAAAATGTCTTTGGGGTGGATGGCGAACAGGCGAATTTTTTATTTTTTTTAATATTTGTTTTCGTTAATTACTGCCAAGATATGTGACACTAATATGTGTAAAACTCTTGTCACACATTTAAGTGTAACTTTAATTAATTTAAGTCACACTTATTAGTGTGACCCCTTATGTTTAACAAAAGAATAACATCATAGTTATTACACTAATAAGTGTGACAATAAATAAGATGTCACACTTATTTGTGTAAAAATCTTTGTTTTGGTGCAGTGAACCTTTGCTTCAATCTGGTAAGGCCCAAAGAACTTAGCTGATAGTTTCAGATTCCTTCTCAGTTGGACTGAAGTCTGTCTATATGGTTGTAGTCTCAGATATACCCAGTCTCCCACTGTAAATGACCTCTCTGTCCTTCTCTTGTCAGCTTGGCTTTTGATTCTGTGTTGAGCTTCATCTAGAGCTCCTTTCAGTAGCTGTTTCATGGACTGACATTGCTCTATGTAGTCATTTACATCAGTATGAACTCCTTGTGCTGCTGAAGAGATTCCAAACTGTGGTGGTTCATATCCATACAAGGCTTCAAATGGTATGAGCTTTAAGCTTGTACGAAAACTGGTGTTGTACCACCATTGTGCTAATGGCAGCAAACTTACCCATTTGCTTGGTTTAAAGCTGGTCATGCACCTTATATAGGATTCCAAGCAAGCATTCACCCTCTCAGTCTGTCCATCAGTTTGATGGTGATAAGCTGTGCTCATGTGTAATGAAGAACCTAGCCTAGAAAAAAGGGCTTGCCGGAAATTGCTCAAAAAAATTGCATCCCTATCTGACACAATAGAGTTAGGAAGGCCATGAAGTTTGAATACAGTGTCAATAAATATCTTTGCCGCTGAAGCTGCAGTATAAGGATGGCTCAAGGGAATGAAATGGATAAACTTAGTGAGTCTGTCCACCACTACCAGTATAACCTCCCTGCCTTCAGATTTTGGAAGACCTGAGATGAAGTCCATGCTTATGTGTTCCCATGCTTTCTCTGGAATGGGCAGTGGCTGAAGTAGTCCTGCCGGACTGGTGTTAAAACCTTTGTGTTTCTGGCACACATCACAAGCGTGGACAAAATTCTTAATGTCATTGTGCATTCCTATCCAGAAAAAGTATAACTTGGCCTTCTAGTAAGTGGCTTGTGCTCCAGAGTGCCCTCCAATGGGTGAAGAATGAGTGGAGAGAATGACTTTCTTCCTTAATCCTCCATGTTGCCCAATATAGAGCCTTCCCTTGTACCTCAATACCCCTTGTTGATAAGAATAACTTTCTACTTCCCCATCTTGTATAGTTAGTTTAGGGAATAATTCTTTTGCATGCGTATCTTCTTTATATCTGTCATGAACTTCTGAGAACCACTCAGGTTGCAGTTGAATTAAACTCTGGCATGAAGGTTGCTCTTCCAAGTGAACTCTGGATAATGCATCATCTATTTGGTTCTCAGACCCCTTCTAATATTTCAGTTCATATCATACCCCAACAATTTGGCTAACCATTTTTGTTGTAGTAGTGAGTGAATCCTTTGTTCCGTGAAGTATTTAATACTTTGGTAGTCCGTGAAGATTGTGAATTTGTTTTCAAGTAAGTAAGATCTCCACTTAGTTACAACCATCACCACTGCCATCAATTCTTTTTCATATGTGGACATGGCCAAGAATCTGGGTCCCATTCCCTTGCTGAAGTATGTTATAAGTCTTCCCTCTTGCATCAGTACTGCCCCAACTCTAGTGTCACAAGCATCAGTTGAGATCTCATAGGGTTTGCTGAAGTCTGGTAACACTAAGACTGGTATAGAGGTAACATCCTTCTTCAATTCTTCAAAAGCAACTTGAGCTGAGATGTTCTAATGAAAGCTGTTCTTTTTTAAAACGTCTGTTTATGGCTTTGCAATGAGACCATAATTCTTAACAAATTTTCTATAGTACCCTGTTAGACCTAAAAATCCTCTCAAGTCCTTGATGGTTGTAGGAGTGGGCCATCTTGTCATGCTGTCTATATTGAGGGGATCATCAGCTACTCCCTCACCAGAGATGATATGTCCCAGATACTCTAACTTATCTTGGCCAAATGTACACTTGCTGAGCTTTGCATATAGATGGTTCTTTTGGAGAGTCTCTAGAGTAAGTTGTAGATGTTCTATATGTGACTCCATGTTTGGGCTGTAGACCAGTATATCATCAAAAAAAACCGATATGAACTTCCTCAAGTAGAGCTTAAACACATCATTCATCAAGGTTTAGAAGCTAGATGGGGCATTAGTTAAACCAAAAGGCATAACTAGAAATTCATAGTGCCCTTGGTGTGTCTTGAAGGCAGTCTTCTGAGTATCTCTAGGTGACACCCTAATCTGGTGGTATCCTGCTCTCAAGTCTATCTTGGAGAAGAGAAATGACCCTTTTGGTTCATCTAATAGTTCTTTAATGAATGGAATTGGGTATTTGTCCTTAACAGTAATCTCATTAACCTTCCTATAGTCAACACAAAACCTCCAGCTCCCATCCTTCTTCTTAACTAGTATAATTGGGGAAGAAAAAGGGTTGTGATTGGGTTTGATCACTCCTGACTTGAGAATTTCTTCAACTAGTTTCTCAACTACTTCTTTTTGGACATATGGGATTCTGTAAGGCCTTTGGTTAGGTGGAGCAGAGTTTGGTTGCAGAGGTATATGATGGACATGAGATCTTTCTGGTGGTAATGAAGTTGTCTCTTTGAATATTGAGTAGTATTTGGTGAGTATGGGTTATAGTATTTTGGGTCTTTGAGGGTTGGGTTTAATGGCTGTGATGCAAAACAGATGGCATGTCATACCATTTTTATTCTTCTTGAGGTACTTCTGGCAAGCTCCCACTGAAATGGATGAGATTCTGATGTCTTCAGTAATCCCTTTAAGCTCAATTTCCTTACTATCTTGAGTGAAAGACACTGTCATCATCTTGAAATCAAACTTCACAGGACTTATAGTTCTCATCCAATCCACTCCTAACACCATGTCACACCCACCCAAGTCTAAGACTCTGACATCAAAAGAAAAATTGTACCCTTGCATGTTCCAGCTAAACTGAGGACATCTGGCATCACTAAGCACCTTGTTACCATCTGCCAAAACTACATATAAAGCAGCAGTGGGCTCTATCAGTACATCACAGAGCCTGGCCATCTTAGGGTCAATGAAACTATGTGTGCTGCCACTGTCAATCAAGACAGTGAATGCCTTTTTATTCTTAGTAATACCCTTAATCTTAATAGTATTGTGAGAAACATTACCAAATAAGGCATGTAGAGAGATCTCCACTTCTTCTTCTAGATTTTGTATGACTGGGGAACTACCAGGAGATTCTTCTTCAAAAGTAGCTGACTCTTCCTCATCACCAACCAACATGTATAATTGTTGTTTAATACACCTGTGACCCATCTCATACTTTTCATCACAATTATAGCACAACCACTTCTCCCTCCTTGCCCTCATCCGAGCATAAGTTAATTTCTTGATGGGAGGTAGTTTCAGGCTGCCACCACTGGTGAGAGATGGTGAGTTGGACTTTGGTGGAGTTACAAAGCTTTTAGAGCTGCTACTGCCATTGAGAGTGGAGGTAGTCTTGAAACAAATTTGGCCTTCCTGGCTTCCTTCTCCAACACAGCCTCCTGCATCCTTGCTAAGTACATAGCCTGATTGAGTGTTGAGGGAGAATGTATTTGGACTGCCATTCTAATTTCTTCCTTGAGTCTACTGAAAAAGCTAGAAGTAAAGTAAGCTTCATTTAGATATCTATTCTTAACAATCATTAAGGACTTGATCTCTTCAAGAAGCTCTTGGTACTCCAATACTGTGCCTTCTTGACAGAGCTTGTTGAATTCCCTTACCACATCATCATGGCCAAGCTCTTGAAACCTAAAATTGATATCGCTGCAAATCTCTTCCCATAAGATTACCTCCCTTCCCACCTTATAGTTTTGATACCATACATCTTCCTTACCCTCTAAATGAATAGAAGAAACCATGACCTTCTGCTTATCATCGATTAAATGTAATTGAAAGGACTTATTACACTTACGAATCCAGGATCTAGGGTTATTTCCATCAAATTTAGGAAAGTATAACTTAGGTTTGTGAGTATTCGAAAATTGGTTAGACAAGATATGATGGGTACCTTCTGGAGATGGACCTCCAGGTTTTGGATGGGTTTGATGTTTGAAGGGGGTTTCGAGTACTCCATCATCTGATTTTTTTCGATTGAGAATCTTCTCTTCTAGAGACGATATCTTAGCATCAAGTAAGCTTCCTAGTCCTGTTAACAACGCTAAAGAGATCATATTCCGAGCTTCATCGATTTTTTTGTTGAGATATTTGAAACCCTCGCTTTGATTGTTAGACAGTTCATTCACTCGCTTATTCAAAGCGTCAAATTCCTTCAGGGTCACCATAATCACACAGGAACCCTCGGATCGAGTGCTCTGATACCAATAGTAGTGATCTACACTACAAATTAGTTCATAAGCAACTCAAGATCTCTAAGGATAGAGATGAGATATGGGGAAGAAGATAATTTGGGAGAGAAAGAAGTTTTTAGATAATAATTCAACATATCTCGACTCAGGACCAATTCAAAGGTCTTATACCCACTCACTCACAGGGACAGAACATGTGAGTAGCAGAACTGGATCTTTACTAAAACAGAAATACAAAACAGAATTAAAACATAATTAACGGCTAAGACTGGTTGCCCCTTAACAGCCGATGCCCTATAACTAAGATGGCTTATAACCCTCCCAAGCCATAGTGGTCATTTTATGACAATTGAAAACTTAAAATTTTTATTATCTTATAAATTTAGCGGGGTTATTAATTTATCACACTGGCACAAGTCGGGACTGGTAAAAAATACTATCTTAACGAAATTATTAATTTATCGATGATTAATTTAACGAAGTTCCCCTGTATATGTATTTATAAGTGTGGATAATAACAAGAGCATCTCCTTCAATCACAATGTCCCTTTTTTTGACGAGTAAGGCCTCATAAGCCTCTGCTTCAACTGCGGTGGAGAAATTCAGCAGTCTACTTTGTCAGCAACAACACTACAAGCGTAACCCTTAAGCCCATCAGCACCATCAAAATTAACCTTGATCCTGTTAGAAGGTGGAGGTTCCCACTTTCCTTTTGAGATTCTAAAATATCATCTTATGTAGGTATATGCTTGGTCTCATTAGTGATGACCTCAAGATTATACCAGTACATGGCTTCTTTGATAGTGGGTTGTATGTTGAAACTGCCTCTATTGAAGATTATGTTATTTTTGGCCTTCCAGATTTTCCAGAAAAGGCATGCACCCATCTTCAGTGTGTACACATATATCTCACTATCAGACACGTGTATACAGAAAGGTACGTGGAAAGCATGCAAGCCAAAACATCAAAACATGATGCGTCACGAAGCACCAAATAAACCCCTAGGAGTTGCTTTATCTCATCCCCAGAAGAGGGGACAAGATCAACGGTGGAGAGAAAGTTAGCTGACACGGACTGACAGGGGCAGAAGACACTTGTCTGACACGAGCAGACCCCTCAACTACCCGCATTAAACACTCTGAGCAGTGCACGTGTCGACCAACCTGTGGAACGAGCGAAGATGCCTCCGCGGGATCGAGGGGAAAACGCAGACCTCCGCGTGATGGACGCAAGGACACGAGAAGATAAGGTTCCAACGGTCTTCAAAGATGGGTCCCAAGTTCCAACCTTATAAATACCCAATCTCCACAAAGAGGAAGGAGGGGGAGAAAACATCATGAGAGAAGGAGAGAGAGAGAGAGAGAGAGAGAGAGAGAATAGTAAGGGTAAGTTAATCCCTTAGTGGAGAGAAATATGTAAACCCAAAGTCATTCAACTATTCATGTAACCGTGAATAATATAGTAGAACAACAAACCCCGTGGATGTAGGCCTTAGTGCTGAACCACGTAAACCTTGGTCTTATTTACATTTCAGCACTTTACATTCATTTAGCTCCGCATGTATTTGCTTATATGTTTTGTTTTCCTTTAATACTTGTATCCCATGCATGAACGCCACGCACGGGGAAGTTGGAGGAGGCCATGATAAACCCGAAGGTTTTGAGCCAATGAATCCACATCAGGGTATCATCATCGTAATCTCTTTAGACGTTAACGATTGATTGTGGGCATTCGGACCCCCACGTAGTTCGTGTGTCCACAATTTGGCGCTAGAAACAGGGACTTCGTCCCGGTAAAACATTTATCTTGTCATGTGATTTCATTCTAATTTGGCATATGATTGTTCCGATTTTATCAGCTCGGACCGTGTAGATCATTCGTCAACTGTATTATGTTCAAAAACCCACCTTTTGCCTTCGATAAGAGTTATTGTTCCAAGCAAGGGTTATTGTCCTAATCCGTCGGATTTACAATTTTCGTAGTTTTTTTTATACTAAGGATCGCCTTTAATAAAACTTTAACCCATATTTTATATCCGCCGGATTTACTATAGTTTTTTTTATACTAAGGATCGCATGTCCTATATTTTATAGCCTGCGGGTATTAATTCCCTCTTGAAAAATTTTATTTCGCCAACTAACCCGCTTCACGCGGATATTCCCGTTTCTGTTTGAAATAATTTATACAGAGAGAACGTGTTGTGAGTAAAGAAGGCAAGTTTACGCGAGATTTCGTCATCAACAAAAGGGCACGTGATGGAGAAGACACAGGAAGCAGGAAAGTCCAAAGCTTTGTCAAAAGAAACACCCCGGACAACCCCGATCATCACCCGAAGCAAACAGAAAGGAGATAAAACTAAAATGACCAATCGAAGGCAGGATACCGCAGAAATCACTTCACCCATGAACGCTAATTCTGTGGCAGTGGCGGCTCTCAGAGCAGCAACGATAAAATACGGGGAAGCTGCGGTAGTCCCGAAGGCTGCGGAGGCTAGCAATACCTTCGCCATGAGTCAACTTAACCAACCAAGGGAAAGGGTGGATGAATCCAGAACATTCCAACCCGCGCATCTGCTAACCTTTGGAATGCCGCTAACAAATAACCAGAATCAAACCATACCGGCGGCTCTGGCACCGCAGAGGGGCGCTCACTCCAATTTGGAAACACCAGCAACAGAAGCTGAACCCCTGCCACCTTTAGTACAGACCATGGAGGAGGGCGGCGCCACGGATGTAGCGGCACGCGCGGGGACTCCCAATCAGGGGTCCAACCAATCACACCAACTAATGGCTGAGCTCGAGGAACTGAGGAGGAACCAACAGGTTTACGCAGAAGCTGTAGCTCTGTTGGCCAGAGAAAATCAAGATTTAAAGGAGCGGATTGCTCTAAGCACAAAGACCAGCCAACAACTTGATGAAGCAAGCTCCAAAGCACCAGAGCCAAACCAAGACTGTAGAGTCGTCCTAGCGACTAATGAAGACGCGACAAGGAGACGTAGCGTATCCGACCCGGATTATGACGATGGAGAGTCAGACAGAAATGAGCTGAAGAATTTAGAGCACCAACGCGCAATGGAGGAACTGCGGGATGAGATGTTGGCAGAGATCAGGCAATTGAAAAATAAACAAGGTGGGGGAAGGTTAGAAGAGGTCATGAGAGAAGCTAACTCAACGCCCCTAACGCATCGCTTGGCCAACACCCCTATTCCCCTGAAATGCCCTGTCCCGACGTTCGAATGTTATGATGGGTCCAGCGACCCTGCTGCACATGTTCGGTACTACAACCGTGTCTTAGCTAGATGGGGACAGAACGACGCCGTACTCTGTAGATACTTCCCGTCAAGCTTGAAGGGATCGGCGTTATCATGGTTTGATAATCTGCCACCAAACTCCATACACTCATACGACCAACTTGCAGAGAAATTCTTAAGAACATACATGTACAACAAGACTGTAAACACCGGGATGGATAAGCTCTTTTCACTAGCAATCGGCTACAAGGAAACCACGAGGGAATACACAAACAGATGGCATAGGATCTGCCAAGCCATAGGAAGCGTGGACCCAGTGGTAAGCATCAATTGCTATAAATGGGGCTTAGACCGAATGAGTCCCCTATTTGTTGAAATTCACGGGAGCGTGCCCAAGACAGAAGGAGATCTCCGAATAATTATCGAGAAGCACGCTCGACTTGAAGAAATTCAACGGGAAAACCCGAGGGCATATCCGCAGAGGTATCATCGCACCAATTCAGCAGAACAAACCAATGGGGCCAAAAGGGGTTGCTCAGATGAGAGACCTCACGAAGATAGAAAGGAACGGAGGGATGAACGAAGAACAGGCGACCGAAAATTCGAAGATCAAGTTTACACGAAACTCAACGCTAGCTACGCTCGTATCCTACGAGAGATCAAAGGGAGGGAAAACTTAGAATGGCCATGGTCTAAGGGAAAGCAACCCCCGAGATCCGAGAAGTCTAAAGATTACTGTGAGTATCACTGTTTCAACGGACACCAGACCGAAAAATGCAAGAACCTTAAAATAATGATCCAAAAATTAATTGATGCGGGAGAGCTCAAACATTACATACGGAAGGAGGATACCGAGGACAGATCCAAACGAACCAAACCAGTCCGACTTCCGGAAGAAAACCGAACAATCAACACCATCTCGTGTTCCGAAACCACATGACCCTCACTCACAGCACAGATTGGAAAAAGGTTACGGAAGCAATTCGAAGATCGCTGCGAGTTATATAAGGTCGATGGGATAACAGTGGACGAACATGAAAAATGGATGGAATTTCCTGTCATCTTCGATGCCGAGGATATCGAAGAAGATATAGAAGACCATAACGATCCCTTGGTCCTAACACTACCAATAGCTGGATGTAACCTCAAAAAGATCCTCATAGACGGGGGAAGCTCTGTGAATGTCCTATTATATGATGCATTCAAGCGGATGAAGCTCCATGATGAACAATTGATGACCTCTTATCACACCATCTACGGATTCAATGGAGCGGCCACGAAGCCCTTGGGAGACATTGTGTTACAGGTTAACGCAGGGCCCATGAAGCTGGACACCCGATTCAGTGTGGTGGATACCCCTTCCCCCTACAATGCCATTATTGGACGACAATGGGTACACAAGCTCAAAGGAGTTGCGGCGACATACCACCAGTACCTCAGATTTCCAACACCTGAGGGAATCATGGAGATCAAGGGAGATCGAATCGCTACACGAGAATGCCAGGCCACTCAGGATCATATCAACAATGAGCAAGAAGAACAGCGAAAAATCCGAAGAGTAAGAAATCAAGAAACCACGAAAGAGAAAGCCGTAGACCTATTCCTTAAGGAAACTACAGGAAAAGGCTTGACGAAAGAGGGTAATGTCCGAGGCTCGGAAACAAGTACCTCAACAATCAACAAAGAGCAGAAACACGCCAAATAGCAATTAAAGAGCGCCCCAGTCCTCGGAAACCCAAAGCCTATGTTCACACCAGTGGAACCCACAAAGGAAATCAACATAGGAACGGAAGAAGACCCGAAGATGGTCAAAATTGGGACCATCATGGGCGAAGGGAGAGAACATTCCTTAACCAAATTACTTAAGGAATATGCGGATGTGTTCGCCTGGAAGTTAGGAGATATTCCGGGGATTGACCCAAAAGTAATCCAACATGAACTACGCATCAAACAGGGCACGCCCCCGTTCAGGCAGAAAATACGAAAAGTGGCTCCAGAATATCATGAGGCGGTAGAAACGGAACTTCGGAAGCTACTAGATGCAGGATTTATCAAGGAAGTCAAGTACCCTACCTGGATATCCAACATGGTCATTGTTCCTAAGAAAAATGGAGGGGTTAGAATATGCATCGACTTTACTAATCTCAACAAGGCATGTCCAAAGGACAGTTATCCCCTGTCGAGCATAGATCAACTGGTTGAAGCAGTTGACGGATACGAGGAGCTGTCGTTTATGGAAGGATACTCTGGTTACAACCAAGTAGCCCTGGCAGAAGAAGATCAGCCACACACAGCATTCTATACACCACATGGCCTTTATTGCTATACCAGAATGCCTTTCGGGCTCCGAAACGCAGGGGCAACATACCAAAGGATGGTCGATGCTATCTTCAAACCATGGATCGGAGGAACCCTAGAAGTCTACGTGGACGACATGCTCGTCAAAAGCAAGCTGCGTAAAAATCACCACCAGGACCTGAGGAATATCTTCAATGCAATGAGACAGCATCACATGAAAGTAAATCCGGAGAAATGTACTTTCGGTGTCACCTCGGGGAAGTTCCTCGGTTATCTGGTGACGAAAAGGGGCATCGAGGTAGACCCAGCTAAGATTCAAGCCATAGTAGAGATGCCGTCACCAAAGAATCTGAAGGAAGTACAGAAGCTCAATGGGTCCATAGCAGCGTTGAGCAGATTTATTGCACGGTCTTCGGACAAGTGCAAACATTTCTTCAATATTCTTAAAAAAGGGAGCAGGTTCGAATGGACCGCCGAATGCGAGGAAGCATTCCAAAGGATCAAAGAACATCTGGCTTCAATCCCCATCCTGCAGAAGCCAGACCCTGATGAAGTTTTGGCACTGTACATAGCAGCGACGGAGGACGCAGTCAGCGCGGTATTAGTCAAAACCAATACAAAGATAGAACAGCCTATCTATTACGTCAGCAAGACACTCAATTCCGCGGAAAGAAATTATACTAAGATTGAACAACTCATCCTCGCACTGGTATGGGCTACCCAAAAACTGAGAACCTACTTCCTAACTCACTTCGTCAGGGTACCATGCAAAGCACCATTGGAAGCAGTCCTCAAAAGCACGGGAAAAGTGGGCCGAATAGCCAAATGGAACACCCATCTGGACCAATTCAACATCATTCATGAAATTCAACATTCTCAGAAGTCCCAAGTTCTGGCAGATTTCTTAGCAGACCTCCCTCTAGACAACGACGAAGAGATTAAGGGAATACCGGAAGCCGAGGAAGCAATCAAGGATCCAATGGATATCCTCGAACCTACGAGTCATAGACAATGGGAAGTCTTCGTCGACGGATCTAAAAATAAGGAAGGAGCAGGAATAGGTATTGTCATTATCACCCCAACTGGAGAAAGGATCATACAAGCACTTAGATTGGAATTCAAAGAGCATACCAATAACATTGTTGAATACGAAGCTGTCGTACATGCCCTACGTATAATAATAGAGATGAGGGTAACCGATGTAAGGCTGACAAGTGATTCGCAGCTGGTCATACGGCAAATTGGGCTCGAATATAATGTGTACGATGACACCCTTTCAGCTTACATGGCATTGGTCCAAACATTGGTATCACAAATCCCGAACATTAAGTTCCGGCACTTATGCAGAAGGGACCTCAGGCACACGGATGCCCTAGCATACATATCATCCATGCTGAGGGATAAAAATGCCGAAGGTATTAAAATAGCAAGGGTATACGAGCCTTCGATTGCATCTTAATTCTCCTTCGCTACCAATCAAGATACGATGGAAGAATATATTGAAGACCAGGTAGGAGAAGACATCCATAACGACTTTGATGAAGAAGACATCCTGTCAAGAGCAAATCAAGACGAAGACTTCAGCAACGAAGATGACTGGAGGGTGACAATACAGGCCTTTCTCGAAAAAGGAAGCTTACCTGCGGATCGGAAACTAGCTAGGAAGATGCTCTCCAAAGTGGGAAGATATGATCTTCGGGAGGGGGTCCTGTATAGAAAATCCTTCCTTGGACCATTACTACGCTGCTTGTCCCGGAAAGAAGGGCATCGAATCCTAAATGATATCCATTATGGTGACGCAGGGAATCATAGCGGTATGAGATCACTATCTGACAAGGCAAAAACGCAAGGATATTACTGGCCGACCATGATACAAGATGCTGCGAGGATGTCCCGACGATGCGAAGAATGTCAGCGCTTCGCGAGAAAAATCCACGCGCCGGCAACAATGTTAAACTCTGTCGATAGCCCGTGGCCATTTGCAAAATGGGGAGTAGACATCGTCGGGCCTTTCATCGAAGGATCAAGGAAGAGACGATTTTTGATAGTAGCCACGGACTACTTCAGTAAATGGGTGGAGGCTAAGGCCTTGGCCAGGATCAGAGACGCGGATGTGTTCACTTTCATATTCCAGAACATCATTTGCAGATTTGGTATACCTGCTGAAATTGTATCTGATAACGGCAAGCAATTACAGGGAAAAAATATAGACATGCTCTTCGACACCTTCAAAATAAGAAAGAACAAGTCCACCCCCTTATACCCTCAAAGAAACGGACAAGCGGAAGCTACCAACAAGACCCTCGCCCTTATACTCAGGAAACAATTAGACGAGCATAAGGGAAGATGGTGAGAACAATTGCACAATGTTTTATGGGCATACAGGACAACACGAAGATCCGCCACCGGGGAATCCCCGTTTCTTCTAACTTATGGAGCTGAAGCAGTCATACCTACGGAAATCCTCATGCCAACCACGAAGACCGAAGCTTGGGAGAAAAACCTCACAACAGATATGATGTTAGAAAGGTTGGACGACTTGGAAGGAAGGAGGGAAGTAGCATTGCAAAAGATGGAAAATTATCAACGAAGACTAGCAAGGGAATACAACAAAAAGGTAAAGCTACGGAATTTTGTAGAGGGACAGTATGTGTTGAGAACAATCCCACGGTATCAACAAGAAAAGAAATGGGGAAAGTTAGCACCTACATGGGGAGGACCTTTTATAATCCACGACGTTGCGGGTAATGGTTCCTACTACCTTCGTAATCTAAAAGGTGAGGTCCTCCGGCATCCTTGGAATGCTAAATGGCTCAAACCATACTTCCCATAGAAGCAACGCAGATTTGAATCTGCTGGGAGTGTACCAGAAGAAGAAAGGAGCCTAACCGCCCCACATGTTTCTATCTCTGGAAGAGGAATTGCAGACCTCAACTTATCAATCAAACAAGCTTTCAAATTATCAAGTCAGTGGAATCTACCTACAATATTGGGGAAAGTAGTTAATCTACAATCTCTCAGGGCTCCCCCATCAGTGTCCATAAGTGTAGGACCAGGGGGAAGGCACCCAGCAGAAAGAGATACCCAACCAATCTTAAGGCAACGGGTCGACGGAATGGGTGCGTACATATTTTACACCCTATATCCTAGAACGTTGCCCCGGCCCCCACCGTCTGGGAATCCTCTGGCCCAGGGTTTGCCAGCGGGGTGACAGGTCTCAAGACGATCACGAAGGTATTTTCCTTCAGTATCGCACTCAAAAACACTTAACAACTTTTGTTTTGATTTTTCACAAACTTAAAATACAAACACTTAAAACAACATTGTAGGTATATCAAGAAGAGGATTCATTTCATAAAGGGTGATTACAAGAAGTGAACGGCCAAAGTCAAGGATACACAATCAAAAAACATCCTTGTTACATGGTTACAAAAAATATAATTATGTCGCGGACCCTACAGAACGCTGCGATCTCTACCTAGTTGGCGGTCCCGTCGTCAGGATTATTCCGAAGACGTGATGGGACGCTCCCACCAGAAGAGGGGCCCGAGGAGCTGGGCAATGCAGCAGGAACGGGACGACGAGGATAGTTCTTCACGAGACCATGTTAATTCCTTAGGCCAAGTTCTATCCTCTCCAGCATCTTGTTCGTCTCCTCAGCCAATTGACAACGAGCCTTATGTTTAATAACTGTTGTCCGCTGTTGGGCTTGGGATAATAACGAAGATAGCCGATTCACTTCTCTGGAAGCAGCACCAACGGCCTCCTCGCGAGTGGCTGCTAAATTCTTGAAGTGATTGGTTTGTTCCTCTTGCTGTGCTAAGGAAGATTGAGCCTTTTCAAGTTCTTCATTTGTGACGCGAAGGCGTCCCTCGAGCTCTGAAAAAGACAACACCACGGAGTTAGCGTAGAAAAAAAACAAGATCACACTCGATGAATTGGGATTATACCTTCGACACAAGCCGAAGCCTCTTCATACTCATTAACAACCGCATCTCGCGCTTCGTCAAGATGATCATATTCCGCGGATAATTTCTTATAGTCTACTTGAAGGTTGGTGAGAGTAAATTGACAGGCATCTAATTCTACCTGCTTCATCGAGTCCATATGACGAAGGTGGTCGACCTCTTTATTTATCTCTGAGACCCCTTTGCTGAGTCTGTACATGCACACTTCAAGATTCCTCTCAGACTCAGCAAGACGAGCTACATCGGCACGAGACGCGGAAAGAGCATTGCTGAGAGCGTAGACTTCAGCACGAGCATCATCTCGTTCCCTGGCAAGACCGAGCATATTATCTTGGACCCCTGAAAGAGACATGGATTGCGACGTCTGTAATTCTTCTTCCAATAGCTGAATCCTAGATTCCAACAAGGAAGTACGCTCACGGGCTTCCCGCAGATTATCACTGGTCCACATCAGTGTGCCATTAAATAAAGCACGATCATGGTTGTACAGATTTTGCATGTCGACCATCTGAACATGCCGCGCGCGCCATACCTCAGCCCGAGCATCCCATTTCTTAGCCTCACTCTTAATCTTCTCAACCAAATCTCTAATACGAGATTTTTGCCGAGCTCTTTCGTTTCGAAGCCATATCAGCTCGGGGATGCCACCCACTGGACATAGGGTGGGGAGACTCAGACAGAACAACTAAGAGATAAAAGAATGACGACATACGGCGAGGGAAAAGAACCAAACCTGTGAAAGTGGAAACTTGGCTACCAGTTTGCTCTAACTCCGCGCGCACTGCAATAAGTTCTGAACGAAGATCAGCCTCTGCTTCACCCAGCTTTTCTTTCTCCTTGAGGCTTTTCTTCAGCTCTTCAATCTCCACCTCAGCCACAGATAATTCCTTTTCCCGGTGATGAAGCTTAGCCTCGAGCTTCAGATATTTCGCTTTAAAGAACTGATACAACACGTGGTTGCAATGCTCGCTCCTCATCATCTACACATCGATGACAAAACATTATTCAACCGAAGCGTCCGATTCTCACGTACAAGCATGTACGAAAATTTACCTCCAGCACACACTGCTGCGGGAAGCCATATTGATACCCGTCGGCAATAGCCATCATATCGGCAACAGAAGTAGGAGGCTCCGGTACGAGGGTAGCTTCGGGAACAGTCAACCTTTTTCCCCAGGCTTCAGACACCTGCGCCTTCGAAGACATCTCCATCATGCGACGGGTATACGCGGTTGATTCCTTTTCCCCAACAACCACAGGAGCGGGATGAGAGACAAACAGAAGATTCTTCTCCTTAAACCAACTCATGATGGCGTCCTCACCCTCAGACATCGGCGACTGGGGAAGACTATCGGCGGGCGCGTCAACAACAGATTTTCCTTTCTCTGACTCGACCCCCTCAGCACGAATGTGGGCATGCTCTTCCGCGCCTACATGCACAGCAGGCTCCTCCGCACCAACACCTCCTACAGTAGCATCCCCATTACCATCACCACCAAGAACATCCCAATTATCATTAGGGGAAAGCAAAGAGAAGTCCTCGGGAAAATCGAGGGCTTCGTCAAAGAACTCCCCCGTGGAATACATCCGATCGAAAGAAAATTCTTGAGAAGTGGGAAGGGTATCCGCGACATCACCAGCAGGGACGGAAACATCCCCAATGACAACATCATCCGCCACCACATCTTTGTTCCTTCCTTCATCACCAGCGTAACCAGCGAAGACCTCTTCTTCGACATTGATAGGGGAGGTACCAGTACGTTCCTCCCCATCTGTAATCTCGTCCTCAGCAAACTCTTCGTTCACTGGACTGGTAACTTCTTCTTGGGCCTCAACCTCGCCCGTCACCGTAGTAGAAGACTGCTTCGGCCTAATCTTTTTCTTCTTCAATACCTAAAACCGACACCACAAAAGGAATTATTCTTCCCGTCTGATGGAAGTTATAAAAACGAAGCACAGCTAGAATCTGCGTACCTGAGCAGCTGAAATATTCTTCGGTGGGGGTATAGCACCGGAACCATCCTCCTCGTCTCCCTCTACGACATCCAGGGCATAAGGAAAATTCATGCCCGCAAAGTTCAGACGCCAGGGGCAGAAATCTCCATAGCGAACAGGAGGAGATTCGCGCGGCTTACTATTCTCGGTGGGCCGCCATCCGCGGGTACCAGGAATCCAACCGTAAGCCCACGGACCAACTATCTCAATAACAGTGGCGTGCCACTCGTAGTCATGATCGCGCTTGATCCTTTCTCGCGCGGGGAAGAGTTTCCGACGACTGGACGCCTCCGTGCCAGGAACATACTTCAGCTTGGCATCGCTGACCTCATTTAACAGACGAATCTCGCCTCGAGGAGCAGGGAGATTCCGAAGGCTGACACTCCACGGCTTGCGATTCCTACTATTGACGTAATCACCGAAGGAGTTATTGAAATTCTCAGGAGTATACCATTCCTTCTCCAAGGGATTGGGGACGTAGCAAGTCATCGACGTCTCCCCCTTACTCCGCAGATAACATTCCTTCAGGGCGCGAAGATAATTTCCCGATAGTTGGGATACGGAACGGCTATGAGTATTGGTGGAAGAACCCTCACGACTAGCGAGCACGTCGTAGTAAAAGGAATCACCCGATTTGTACAAAGGCAGCATCAGACCAGCCTCAAATTCATCGATCGTAGGCAGTAAAAAATGAAATTCATCGAATTCGTACTTGGAGATAAGCTCATACGTAATATCATCCTCGGGGGCATAGAAACGAACCCCGAAGGCTTGAAGCTCATGCTTTTCCTTGAATATTTCAAGATCGATATGCTTGAAGGTTACTTTTTTCCTGCTAACAGAGACACTGCGTATCAAGGGAGCAGCCTCCCCTCGGCGGGGCCGGACGAACTAACAAACGCTTCAGACGCTTTCTCTTCACGGGGGGGATTCTTTGAAGATTCAACCCTAGGAGCTACGCCCTTTGTATTCTTCCCTTTAAAAGTTGGAGAAGACCGTAGATGATGCTCGGGCACTAACGAACGTAAAGGAGGAACGTCAAAAGCAATAGCGCGGGGCGGAGCCTGCGTACTCCTAGTATCTTCACGAGGACGCACCATTGACTGCTTAAAGACTCTTCGTGAAACCAGACGGAATTATCGAAGGAATCTCTTCCCGAGAGGACGAGGCTTTCGCTCCAGAAACAACTCGACTCCGACGAACATCATCTTGAGACTCTCGACGCTGAGGAGATCTCGACAACCTAGAATCAGGAGTCTCATAAGTAGGCCGCGGACGGTCAGACATGGCTGCGGAAAGAATAAATCAAAACAAGTTACACACGATAACCAAAAATCAAAAACACATCCATAGCAATACAACAAAGATAACATAGCAACCCTAAAATTAGGATACATGCTCAATATTTCACCCTCGAAGTAATGGCTTCCTTAATTTAAGATGAGAACAGGGGCAAACTAGTATGCAAGCATCAGAAAAAGTTCTTCATCACAAACAAGGAACAACAGTAGCAGAAAATTCACAAATCAACACGGCATAAAACAGTGAAATAAAGAAAAGAAAAACTCACCGGCAAAAACAGCAAGTAGAAGAAACGAACAGGGGAAGATCACAGGTGCAACGAAGGGAGAATTTAAGATCACAGGTGCAATGAAGGGAGAATTTAAGATCACAGGTGCAATAAAGACTGATAGAATTTAAGATCACAGGTGCAATGAAGACTGACAAAGAATTTAAGGTCACAGGTTCAATGAAGGAAGGCAGGAAATTTAAAGGAAGAATGAACTGAGAGAGTGTTTAGGAAGAATGAAATTAAATTTCCTCTCTATCCTTAAAATACCCGAAAGAAAAGAGGAAATTAAGGGAGAAATAGGAAAACGTGCCCGTTACATAAGCAGTTAATGCACGAATAAAAGACGTGCCCAAGTATCTAGGAGAAGTTATTAGGAGTGAGAAGAATGTGCGACGATAGTTTTTCTTCAAGGCACCCATTAGACATTTAAGCCCGAAGAAAAGGGGCAAATTGTGTACACATATATCTCACTATCAGACACGTGTATACAGAAAGGTACGTGGAAAGCATGCAAGCCAAAACATCAAAACATGATGCGTCACGAAGCACCAAATAAACCCCTAGGAGTTGCTTTATCTCATCCCCAGAAGAGGGGCCAAGATCAACGGTGGAGAGAAAGTTAGCTGACACGGACTGACAGGGGCAGAAGACACTTGTCTGACACGAGCAGACCCCTCAACTACCCGCATTAAACACTCTGAGCAGTGCACGTGTCGACCAACCTGTGGAACGAGCGAAGATGCCTCCGCGGGATCGAGGGGAAAACGCAGACCTCCGCGTGATGGACGCAAGGACACGAGAAGATAAGGTTCCAACGGTCTTCAGAGATGGGTCCCACGTTCCAACCTTATAAATACCCAATCTCCACAAAGAGGAAGGAGGGGGAGAAAACATCAGGAGAGAAGGAGAGAGAGAGAGAATAGTAAGGGTAAGTTAATCCCTTAGTGGAGAGAAATATGTAAACCCAAAGTCATTCAACTATTCATGTAACCGTGAATAATATAGTAGAACAATAAACCCCGTGGATGTAGGCCTTAGTGCTGAACCACGTAAACCTTGGTCTTATTTACATTTCAGCACTTTACATTCATTTAGCTCCGCATGTATTTGCTTATATGTTTTGTTTTCCTTTAATACTTGTATCCCATGCATGAACGCCACACACGGGGAAGTTGGAGGAGGCCATGATAAACCCGAAGGTTTTGAGCCAATGAATCCACATCAGGGTATCATCATCGTAATCTCTTTAGAAGTTAACGATTGATTGTGGGCATTCGGACCCCCACGTAGTTCGTGTGTCCACATTCAGTTTGCAGTAATCACCACCTTCATTGAGCCACCTAGCTATATAGTCTTGCAAAGAGTCATTCAGTGTTAATCCTATTCCGAGGTTCATATGCGAAACAAAGAGAACAACTTGAGTAGTTGGACAATAAATGAATAAGAGATTATATGCCTCTGTTACAGAATCTACACTCTCCATTAACATCATTTATTTTTCTCATGAAATTACCATTCACTGCAATCCCATTCTTGAGGATCCTCCAATAAAGAACTGAACCTTAGGAGCAATATTACGCACTTTCCATAGTCTCTTCCTCTGAAATTCAGAGGCTGGGGAGCTAGTAGGTTGTCTGTCAGTTAAAGTATTTTGATAAGATTTAGCAGAATACTCGCCTGTAGGGTGGGGTGTCCAAAGTAGTTTGTTCCTCGGATTGTTATCATTAGTCGGCAGATGAATTTCGATTATCTTCTTAACTTGAAATTGAGTGGATAGATGCTTCAGCTTGTCTATATCCCATCTGTGTTCGTCATGAATAATCAAATCTTTTGTCATTGTCAATTCAGTCAGTATATTGATCCTTCTTTCCGGTGACTTCTTTGGTAAATTTGGGACCCAGGGATCAGCCCATATTTTGATATTTGCACAATTCCCTACTCTCCGACAACACCCTTCCCTCATATCATCTATTCATTTCAGCATACTTCTCCAACTGGAAGAACTATTAGTTGGTCTTTTCGCATCCCAGAAGCTTCCATTTTTTTTTATTTTGCTTTTTATCATACTATCCCTCTTCAAGAAATTTTCAGACAATTTCGCAATCATAGTTTTATTCAAATTCTGAGAGTTCAAACTGATTCCACTTCATAAAGTGGATCTTCATAGTATCTCTAACATGTCCCCACCAAAAGTTCCTCACTGTTTTGCTCAAAGTGTCCATCGTCTTGTTTGGAATTATAGAGGTTTCCATATAATTAAAGGGAGGAATAATTCCGCAAGACAGTCTTGATAAGAACTGTTGTCCCAGCACGAGATAGATGAAAACCCTTCCACCCTGCCAATTTTGCATCAAACTTATCATTAAGAAACTCAAAGGAGGCATTTAGGTGACCCGGTTTAAGAATTTGATGGACAAGGTATTTATCACTAATCTCCATTTGCTTTAACTATTCTTTCCTCTATAACATCTTTGCTAAAAAGGACAACAAACTTCTGCATATTTGTTTTTTGCCCAGACCAGCCAACATAGGTGTGAAAAAACTTCGGTAATATCTGCATCTCCTTGTTATATAAGTTACCAAATAGCAGGAGATCGGCTGCGAACATGAGATGAGAGATAACAGGAGTATAGTTACACAACTTACAACCATTGTAAAGGGAATTATTTTCCATGAAAGTGTCTGAGGGTAAAAACTGATTCTGCTGTTTTTGGATGAGAAACGAATTAAAACCCTAAACAAATGTACTGCACAGGAGTACTTTTAGATACAAGAGATCAATCTGTAAGACTCTGGCCTAAACCAAGAAATGGTCGTTCCAGATTCAATTCGGCCACAAAGTGAAGGAGAAGGGTTGGTCTTAGGGAGGGAAGCGAAGAAGGTGTTTGAGATCAGAATGTTGAATTACGAAGGTTTGGATGTTTTATGACTTGTATCAAAATGTGGAACTGGCTTGTAGAATGTAAGCTATCAGTTCTTGGTGTTTTCTGGATACTTGTGTTGATCACTTTTCTTTGTTGAAATAGGTTGAAATCCTATTTATACAAGTCATTGAGCGCACCTTGATCTCGTAGGAAGTGGATGCAGTTAAGTAGTGGAGAAGTGGGGTTGTGCAAAAGGTAGTGATCATCACGTTTCCATCATGAGGGAAGACTGGTTACCTTTTCACCCACTACTCTCTCTGTTGACTATCTGTCCTTTCCTGACACTTTCTCGCAATGGGAGGGTTGCACGCCGCACGCCGTAAACCACCATACCAATACCCCAGTGAGCATACCCCAGTTTGTGACATGTTTGATGTCTCAAGTAAATGGGTCAAGTCGTGAGACTCGCCGCTAAAAGAAGCACATAGTGCTTTTAGGTCAAATAACAAAAGTATTTGTGGAATTAATATTCATAAAGCATCGTTTATAATTGATGCAAATGAAGCATCGCTTTTAAACAAACAGCTGAAAACAATCGATGTGCAGGAAGCATCGTTGTGTTAGAGTTCGTCAAATTAGTCGCGAATTGAACGGTCTTAAAAAAGTAGCATGACCGACCACCTTTGGGAGATCGTTTGAGAACCCTATGAGTGACCTACCACTTGGTAGATCGTTCCATGTGGAAGTGGGGTGGCCGGTGATCACAACATTACCCTATTGGCCTCTTGAAATAAATCTAGACCATCCGACTAGGCTAGCGAAGTTGGATGGACGAGATGAATTGCGGCGGTTGCATACTGCCGTTGATGCAATTTAGGGTTTTAAAATTCGTGCGGCCAACCCTATTTTGGGATATCGATTCAAAGCACTGGACATTGGTTTGAACAGGCCGATCGGTCAGGTGCAAAGGCAGGCTGCCGGTGAGCATGCTGACGTCTTCTGGGCCGCCTGAAATTGGATCTAAGCCATTCAATTTGGCTGGCTAAGATTTGCGATAGTAGCGTGTTTCCGCAACACAAACTAGGGTTTCCAAAACAGCGCGTTCATCCTAGTTTGATCAAGCGATTTGATGCGCTCTTGGCTTTCCATGAACAAGTCGATCGACCAGGGATGGAGTTGGGTCGCCGGTGAACACGCCAGCACCCTTTTGATCATTCGAAGGAAGATCTAGACCGTCCAACTAGGCTGGCTAAATTGGGCGGATGTGATAATTTTGAGACTGTTTTAGTCGGTCTTAGCTCGTTTGAGCTCCCTTTTCAACTGCGTGATCACCCATGTTCTGGCTCACGTTCAAGGGTGTTGCGGGTAAGCTAAAGGGATTCCGATCGGCTGGGATGCTAGTGGGATCGTCGGTGGTTATCATGGAGGTTGCCTAGTTCTGCTGGGAAGAGGCTAAGCTTGTCGAATCGTGTGGTCGTGATTGCTCTTTAAGACTGACATGGACAGTCTAAGCTTATTTTTCTTAAGGAATTTAAGCGCGTCGACGCACTTTTAACAGCGTGTTGACACAAAAATCTCTTTATCAGAGAGTGTTGTAACCTGTGTGTTTCTAAGTATCTTCACGCAGATCTTAATACTGACATTTCGGGAGATTCGCGCTACTCTGCTGCGAGTGAACATTAATCGTCATGTCATGCCAATATTGAGAGTTCAACTGGGGAACATAGCATAGGAAAATACTAGGAAGGCCATGCATTAGTGAATAATGCTGGTGCAAGATAAAGTTCATAGAATATTTGGGATTGTTGCTACATGCACCATTCTGAATAAATTTTATATACACAGATATATTGAATTGCTAAATACATATATGAGTGAAGAGGCTTAGGAACTCAGTACTTTTCAACTGGCTTAGTTCCTTTGCAAGATGGCAACGCATTAAATACAGGGTTTCACGCTTTTAGCCCTGAACTGAAAACCACCATCAACATTAAGTCCCTTGCTTAGCACGTAATAGTGACGCTATTGTGGGGTAAGCACTAGATGGTGACAGATGAAAATAAAGTTCATGAGAAGAGTAAGCAGACGTTACCAGGAGATAGGCCGGCTTGGCCTTTGAGCATAACATGTTTAATGAAATATCGAGGCAAGTAGCAATCACCCTTCTAGCACATTGATGCCGATAATACTAAAATGATATATTTAATTAGTGGAGTCTCGACCGATGAGTGTTAAGGCAGTCGAGCCTTGAATATAAAGATGAGTGTTGAGGTGGTGGATCCATCAACATTATAGTGTGTTGAGACAATATGCATGATAACACAGTAGTTAGTGTTTAGGAATTTGTACGTCTCAACACTAAAAGGAGGATGTGTTGAGGTAGTATGCATGACAACGAAGTAGTGAGTGTTGAGGAATTTTTGCGTCTCAACACTTAGGGGAGTATCTGTTGGGGAAGTATGCCCGACAACACAATAGTGAGTTTTGAAGAATTTTTTTCGTCTCAACACTAAGAGGAAGGATGTGTTGAGGAAGTATGCCTGACAACACAGTAGTGAGTGTTGAGGAATTTGAACGTATCAACACTAAGAGGAAAGATGTGTTGAGGAAGTTTGCCTGACAACACAATAGCGAGTGTTGAGGAATTTGAACGTCTCAACACTGAGAGGAAAACGTGTTGAGGAAGTACGCCTGGCGACACAATGGTGAGTGTTGAGGGATTTGAACGTCTCAACACTAAGAGGAAGGATGTGTTGAGGCAGTTTGCCTGGCAACACAGTAGTGAGTGTTGAGGAATTTGCACGTCTCAACACCAAGAGGAAAACATGTTGAGGCAGTACGCCTGACGACACAATGGTGAGTGTTGATGAATTTGAACGTCTCAACACTAAGAGGAGGGATGTGTTAAGGCAGTTTGGGTGGCAACACATTAGTGAGTGTTGAGGAATTTTCACGTCTCAACACTAAGAGGAAAACGTGTTAAGGCAGTATGCCTGACAACACAATGGTGAGTGTTGAGGAATTTGAACGTCTCAACACTAAGAGGAAGGATGTGTTGAGGAAGTTTTCCTGGCGACACAGTAGTGAGTGTTGAGAAATTTGAACGTCTCAACACTGAGAGGAAAACATGTTGAGGCAGTACGCCTGACAACACAATGGTGAGTGTTGAGGAACTTGAACGTCTCAACACTACGAGGAAGGATGTGTTGAGGCAGTTTGCTTGACAACACAATATCGACTGTTGAGGAATTTGAATGTCTCAACAGTAAGAGGAATGATATGTTGAGGAAGTTTTCTTGGCAAAATAGTAGTGAGTGTTGAGGAATTTTCACATCTCAACACTAAGAGGAAAACGTGTTGAGGCAGTATGCCTGACAACAAATAGTGAGTGTTGAGGAATTTGAACGTCTCAACACTAAGAGGAAGGATGTGTTGAGGAAGTTTTCCTGGCAACACATTAGTGAGTGTTGAGAAATTTTTTTCGTCTCAACACTAAGAGGAAGGATGTGTTGAGGCAGTATGCCTAGCAGCACAGTAGTGAGTGTTGAGAAATTTGAACGTCTCAACACTGAGAGGAAAACGTGTTGAGGCAGTACGCCTGACAAAACAACAGTGAGTGTTGAGGAATTTGAACGTCTCAACACTAAGAGGAAGGATGTGTTGAGGTAGTTTTCCTGACAACGAACGTCTCAACACTAAGAAGAAGGATGTGTTGAGGCAGTTTGCCTGGAAACACAATAGTGAGTGTTGAGGAATTTGCATGTCTCAACACTAATAGAAAAACGTATTGAGGCAGTTTTCCTGACAACACAGTAGCGAGTGTTTAGGAATTTGAACGTCTCAACGCAAAGAGGAAAACGTGTTGAGGCATTACGCCTGACAACACAATGGTTAGTGTTGAGGAATTTGAACGTCTCAACACTAAGAGGAAGGATGTGTTGAGGCAGTTTGCCTGGCAACACAGTAGTGAGTGTTGAAGAATTTGCATGTCTCAACACTAACGTATTTAAAATTATTTGATATGCCTAATAGATATAAAACATTTAGTTTAAGGATAGTTACTTAGCTCTGTTTCCGCTAGGCATGTCCTTCGCGTATGATTTTTCTTTGGGTATATTAGGCTCTCCCGTGAGCAAGCAGCATCAGGCTTTAGTGATGACATCAGGATGTCGAGGAATTGATACACGGGCAAAAGTCCCCAGGTCTTGATGGGACAAAAAATAACCGGTTGTAAAGAAAGTTGTTCAGCAAGACTTACTCGTGGAACCTGCGAAACTACACTCTCTCCAGGAAATTGTGTCACATTTGCGAGTTGTCCACGCGGCAACAAATAATCTTCAGGATCGGATGGATTGTTGGAGACCCTCTCAGGTATATACACTGGCAAAGGACATACTCCTATCTTTGCCTTGTTATCGTGTATCCATGAGCGCTCCAAGATTATATCATAATTTAGGTATTTTTTAACCACATGAAATTTGGTGTGTGTTAGAGAATCTCCCACCTTTATTTCGAGGTTGATGTACCCATAAGCGTCTCTGGATTCTCTCTCTGAGTTTTATTATGATTGGGTAATGAACAACTTCCTGCTTTGAAATCTTTGCAGCTCTCAGAGTCTTGACGGTGAAAATGTTGAAATCAGAGGTCGCGTCAATCAGTATGCTGTCAAACTCAACATCCTTCAAGTGAGCGGTGGTTAGGAGTCCCCAGTTGTGTCTATCAGTTGCGCTTTCAAGGAAAGATTGGGGTTTGGGGGCGGCTTCCCTGACTGAAACAGATGCATGCTTGATACAACACGGTTGAGGTCTGTGAATATGTCTTGACGTTGCGCCTTGGAGAAATACATAATTTCACAAAAATGCTCCATCATAGACTGTACGGTTTTCTGAACGAAGTTCCCAGAAAGCATTAATGCGCAACTCCACCAATTGATGTTCAGTCACATTTGGATCATAACAATCTAACGCCTGAATTCTGAATCCCTTGACATAATCATTCAGATGTTCGTTGTTTCGCACCTTCTGAGTTGTGGCCATGTCCGTCTGAATTTTGGAAAGAACTTCCTGTCTCTCCATTAAATCGATAATGGTAATGAGAGGTTGGCTTCCTATGGCTCCTCCAGTATCTCGTCCTGACGAAGAAGTTTGGTAGCAACCTAGTGATGATTGGAGGCGTCATGCTCGAAGAAATATTAGTAGTAGCGGCGGCTCTGGCTCAAGTAAGAGGAGGCGTCACGCCAGAGGGGATGCTTCCGGTGCTACTGGTGCTGGTGCTAGAGGATGTGACACCATAGGATGTGTTGTCTGCGCTTGCGTACGATACGCTGGTGTTGGCCATTCCCTTTTTCCGATACGGACACATACTCTGTCTGCGTCATCGCTGGCGAATAACATACCTCAGACAAGGATTCAATATTTTTTGTGTCATCTCTGAAATTGGTGGCGTTCTCCGGGCGGATGCTTGATGGTTCTTGCTATAGCCGGTTTTCTATACCTTCCATGGTGATTGGATTTCGAGCATTGGCAGCTTTGGAAGTGTTTGGGATAGCCGGGATGACTCATGAAGCGGAAAGTTGGGATTGGTGATTGAAGTGAATTTTGGTTAATGATTGAATTTAGACCTAAGATCCATCATCTTGAGTTTGGGAAGATTGGAATGAAAATTGAGAAATTTCCTTCGCAACCGAGAGATTAATTTCCCACTGTGGTCGCCATTCGTTTGAGGGTAAAAACTGTTTCTGCTATTCTTGAATGAGAAACGAATTCAAACCCTAAACAAATGTACTGCACATGAGTACTTTTATATTCGAGAGATCAATCTGTAAGACTCTGGCCTAAACCAAGAAATGGTTGTTCCAGATTCAATTCGGTCACAAAGTGAAGGAGAAGGTTTGATCTTATGGAGGGAAGCGAAAAAGATTTTTGAGATCAGAATGTTGAATTACGAAGGTGTGGATTTTTTATGACTTGTATCAGAATGTGAAACTGGCTTGCAGAATGTAAGCTATCAGTTCTCGGTGTTTTCTAGATATGTGTGTTGATCACTTCTGTTAGTTGAAATAGGTTGAAATCCTATTTATACAAGTCATTGAGCGCACCTTGGTCTCGTAGGAAGTGGAGGCAGTTAAGTAGTGGATAAGTGGGGTTGTGCGAAATGTGGTGATCATCACGTTTCCATCATGAGGGAAGACTGGTTACCCTTTCACCCATTACTCTCTCTGTTAACTGTCCGTCCTTTCCTGACACTTTCTCGTAATGGGGGCGTTGCACGCCGCACGCCGTAAGTCACCAGACCAATACCCCACTAAGCATCCCCCAATTTGTGGCATGTTTGATGTCTCGAGTAAATGGGTCAAGTCATGAGACTCGCCGCTAAAAGCAGCACATAGTGCTTTTAGGCTAAATAACAAAATTATTTGTGGAATCAATATTCATAAAGCATCGTTTATAATTGATGCAAATGAAGCATCGCTTTTAAACAAACTGCTGAAAACAATCGATGTGTAGGAAACATCGTTGTTTTAGAGTTCTTCAAATTAGTCGCGAATTGAACGGTCTTAAAAAGTAGCGTGACCGGCCACCTTTGGGAGATCGTTTGAGAACCCTATGATGAGCTATGACTTGGTCAATCGTTCCCTGTAGAGGAGGGGTGGCCGGTGATCACATTATTACCCTGTTGGCCTCTTGAAAATAAATCTAGACCATCCGACTAGGCTAGCGAAGTTGGATGGACGAGATGACTTGCGGCAGTTGCATACTGTCGTTGATGCAATTTAGGGTTTTAAAAGATGTGTGACCAACCCTATTTTGGGCTATTGATTCAAAGCACTGTGCTAGAGCATTGCTCGGTCGAACTCGCATGCGTTGCTATCTCAAGCATGTTTGTCAATGTTAGTGATCAAAACTATAAGTCTTTATTTCTAGCCAATATATCTAAAGGTCTTGGATTAGAATAGAAAGTGTAGTTGAGATCAAAACTCCATGGTAATCATCATACAAGACGAAGGACTACTCAAGGAACTGGTGGATCTTCATCGACTAAAAGGTATGTGGAGACTTGAACTTACCTGTCACTCAAAAGTCTATGTACTCTATCTCCTACTCTTGAGACAAAAGTCGTTTTGATATATAGACTTTCATTATACACATTTTCTACTTCGAGCCGAGTTTATCTCACCTATCTATTTCTCGAAATGTGTGTAGGAAAGCTTTCGGTTTAGCCGAATTCATCTTTACCAAGTGACGAAAGTCATGTTATGTTTCAATCACTTTGAAAATTGCTCTGAAGAAAAATGGTTTGTGAATAACGGCTATATAACGTTCTCTGAGAATGTTTCAATGATTAAAATGAGAGTTTAGATTATATAACCATTGGTAGGATATAAGCATTGTTGTGGAAACACATATATGTATAAGTCCTTATTCCTTGAACCAAGGTTTGCGAACTTTGTTGATCAAGAGAAATGGAAGTGGCGTGAGCCAAGTCCGCGAACTCAGTTCGCGAACTTGCGGAACTTCTCGGCCCGAGATTTTCTGCTGGAGTTTGTGTACTCCTTCCATGAGCTTAAGCCCGCGAACCCAGTCTGCGAACTTGAGCAGGTTATATCTAAAGTCGGTTGTTCTTGAACTAATGTTTAAATAAACTAAGGAGTGTTTTTGCAAACCGTGGGTATAAAGTTCATGAACCGATTCGAGTGAATCAAACCGATTTTGCGTCAATTGTGTTTTGTGTAGTTACATAAGATTTCCTTGCAATTGAACAACTCTTTAACTAGTTCATTTGAGTCATTTGGACTAGTTATGGTGAAGAAGAATAAGGTTGATATGAGAGTAATCATATGGCTAACCATTTGGTTGACTTGTTGAACCAACAAATGTTAATGCTTGGGTACGTTTCATAAACCCAAAATTGTACATTTCATTTTGTGTATGACAAGCTAAGTTTTCGATCTAACGGTTGAGAAATATTAGCTTGAATCTAATCAGGTTTTCATCTAACGGTGAATATTGAATATTTTGTTACTAAGCTAACATTAATTTCAAACCCTTATTTGCAAGTGTATATAAGAGAGATCTCTAGCAACTGGGGAACCTAATCCCCACACATTCAGTGTGATACTAGTTGCGCTAAGCTAGAGTCGATTCTCCTTTAACCTTTGGTTTCTTCTTCTAAACCAGGTTAACGACTTAAAGACTTCATTGGGATTGTGAAGCCAAACCGATACTACTTTTATCGTAGTTGTGTGATCTGATCTTGATGTTTATATCGTTACGAGTACGATTGTAATAATTGGCTCGAGATTTTATATCTCCGATAGGTAAGATAAAAAGTAATCACAAACAAACTTTGTCTCATCGTTTGTGATTCCGCAATATATTTTTTCGCTGGGTTGATTAAGATTATTCTGAGGTGATTAATAATACTAAGTTCTTCTTCGGGAATATAAGTCTGGTATTATTGATTGGTTCCTGTTCACCTTGATTTATCAAAAGACGGAACAAAACTCGTAGGTATATTCGTGGGAGAAGGATTTATCTATTATCGTATAATTTTCTGTGTGATACAGATTTGTTTATTAAAGTCTTCGACTTTGGGTCGTAGCAACTCTTAGTTGTGGGTGAGATCATCTAAGGGAATCCAGTGCGCAATATCCTGCTAGGATCAGAGGCGTAGGATCATAACTGTACCTTGGATAAGTGTGAGATTGATTGGGGTTCAACTACAGTCCATACCGAAGTTATTTTGGAGTAGGATAGTGTATGTAGCGGCTTAATATAGTGTGTGTTCAATTTGGACTAGGTCCCGAGGTTTTTTCTGCATTTTGCGGTTTCCTCGTTAACAAAATTTCTGGTGTCTGTGTTATTTCTATTCCGCATTATATTGTTTATCTTTATAATTGAAATATCACAGGTTGTGCGTAAGTTCAATCAATTGGGAATCCAACCCTTGGTTGTTGATTAAATTGATTGACACTTGGATATTGGTTTTTTATATTGTCCAAGTTATTTCTTATATTCAATAGGGCTCGCAAATTCCTATTTGTTTGATTGCGGATTGAATTGAGAAATTGAGATGTAACTCTTTGATGTACTTTTCTTAAGATTGAGTCTGACTGTCTAGTTGATTCTCTTGAAATTATATTGGAGTTAGTCCATACAGATTTCCAAACGAATTATTAGGTGTGGTTGTTAGACCCCTGCCTTTTCAATTGGTATCAGAGATGGCAAACACGTTCAAGACATTACAAGTTTGTGTTTGTATCAATCTGACTCTGTGGACAGTAGTGCTATCTCAATAAATGCACCACCAGATCCAGAGATTTCATAATTCTCTTCCATAACTGATTTAATTAAATCTATAGAAGAAAGTCTATCTAAACCTCCACCAGGTTTAAAATCCCTTGAAGTGTTTTCAGGGATTGAAAAGAAGCTTGAGAGCTTATCTCTTGATGTTGAGTTATACCTCCAGAAAGAGCAAGAATCTCTTAACAAGCTAAATCAATTTATGATGAATAATATTCATGTTGAGGTTGATATTTATTTACTAATCAGTGAGAGCAATGCTCCTCCTCTGCATAATCTAATTAGTTGTGATAAACTAAACAAATTACAAGAGGAGTTTAAATCTTAGTTATCTGAGTGTATCACCTCAAAGCATGAATTGATTCGTTGCTCAATTCCTGATACTTCCTATCAAGATAGTAGTATTGTCTTCTTTTATGAAGAATCTAGGACGTCTATTTTTATCAAAAGAGTTTCCCTTCGCAGTACTAAGAACTATCTGCAAAAACTGTTTTTTATAAGTTGGAAAACAATAAATAAGAAACACAAATCTTTTTGGGTTCTCTTGAAGTTCTTTGATAGATTTATAAAAACAGTTCCTTGGGTGTTTCTCAACACTACAATATTTAAGATTTGTTGGAAAGAAACTCTTTCTTGGTGCCATGGTGGGCAAGACATTTTTCACCTCAACACAACTTGTTTGTGTTGAAAGTGCATCCTCACCAAGAAATTCCATGCTATGTATACGGTGAGGGAAGCACAACAACTGGGGCGCACATATTATATTCGGTAAGGCTGTAGAATTCAATTGGACTTTTATAAAAAGGTATGTCTATAAACTTGAGAAAGTTTTATGTTTTTATTACTTGTTTGAGTACTTATAATGATCCAGTACCTTGCTTATCGTTCATTTCTACCTAACTTCATCTGTGTTTAAGGTTCTTATATGTTTAGGTTTGATAACATTAGTTCAGGATGTTTGGACTTCATGGTACACATACCAAGTACGCATAACATCATTTAAAACCAAAATCCGGGGGTTTAAGTTCGCAAACCCCGTCTGCATACTGCTCCAAAGTACGAAAATTCGTTTGCAAACCCGTATGCATACTTGACGTCGATATTCGGTAAACTTGTTTTGACCGTAACTTCTTCGTCCGAACTCGGATTGACCTCATTGTTTTTGCACTATCTTCCTCTTTGAATTCTCTTAAAATTGGAGATGAGAAACCTTGAATTTGGATGAGTTAAGATTGGTATTTGTCCTGTCTCTTGTTTTTGAGTATTTTGCTCCATTTCGTTGCACTTGTTCCACTTCTATTGAACTTGGGCACTTGAATTCTTGGAGTACTACTTTTCTAAGCTAATTTGTAGATTTTACAAGAATTTTGTTGGTGAATCACAAAGAAGGAGGTTCAAGAATGGAAAGTAGTACGCAGTGCTATGGAATTCTTGAATGTTCACAATCATCCTTTGTGAACCATGGTGCATAGTCGTTATTGAATTTGTATGTTCTTCTTTGATTAAGAAAATATTTTTATTCTGGTAGTTATTATTGGTGTAAATCCATGCGAAAAAGATTGATTCTACCCTATAAGGACAAATCATCTTGTATGTGCATTACGAGTTTGTCTTGTTGCCTAGGAAACTTCTTATGAGAATTTATTCTTATTTTTGAGAAGGATAACTAGTGTTTGGAATAGCCATTATTGTGATTTCACATAACTATGTCCAACGTTTTCATCTTCTTGTTTTTAGATTTATTGGTTTAAATTCTAAATTTGTTTGGAAGATGATTTTTGCAGTATTAATCCTTATGGTTTTATATATTGCAAATTTGTTATGGGATATGTGTGTTTACGTCGGTGAACTATGATTGTCCCATACCTTGTCAAAAGTAAAGTCTTTCGAATGTCGATATTCATATGTTGATAAAAGAATGAATGGACTTTTGAAAAATACAAAAGTTAAGCCTATATTGTCAATTTTTGATGGAAGATAGGTTAAAATCTTTTGTTTTCACGGATTATGTCTATTGAATGTCGCTATGCGAATAGTGATGGAAAATAGAATGAATCCTTGTGTATTCCGCAATAATTGATCTTCCCTGATCCATATTTTATGTATTACTGTGAGGCTCCGTGAAGTGTCTTATGTTGAGCATTGAACGATCAAGTTGATTATTTTCATGATGAGCTATGTTGTTGTTCCGTAAGGTACTTTATGTCGAGCATTTTCAACTAAATTAATCATCTTGTTTGGTTATTTAGTTGTTGCTCCGTAAGTTTTCTTATGTCGAGCACGACCAATTAAATTGATTACTTTTGTGATTAGTTTGGTTGTATATTTCGATCAGATTAATTATGGGTTCTCTTGTGATTAATCTAATTGTATATTTTGAGTCTCCATAAGTTCACTTATGTTGAGCATTTGTCGATTAAAATAATCATGGGTTCTCTTGTGGTTAGTTTAGTTGAATATTTTGGATTCAAATACATACTTGTATGTGATTTGTTATGTCCAAAGAAATCCTTCTTTTCTTTCGAAATCAAGGTCGCTCTTGTTGTTCTTTCGGGAATGACATTTTATGGGGGAGAGTTCTTTTTGAACTTGCGCTTTATTGCCAAATCTTTGTGGGGAGTGCGGTTGTAAAATATTATACAGGTTATCTTGTATCTTTAAACTCCTTGATGAATGCATTTAGCTTCGGCTTTATGATTGCATCTAAATAAGATGATGTGTTTCTTTTGGTCATGAAATGTCTCTTTCGGAAATTTCATTAGGATCCCGTTCTTGTACCTTTGCCAATTTTATTGACAAAAAGGGGGAGAATTAATATGTAGTTCACACTACAAATACATTTTCGGATCATTATGTAAGGGGGAGTGGTTTCCATGTGAGATGGAGTATTGACTAAGGGGGAGTGATACACATCACCATAGTATTGTTGTTGAAGTTGTGATACAATTGAACTTTGACGTTGTGTAATGATATTATGACACTGTATAACAATGATTGAGAACTATTGTTTTCTTGTTGTTATAGCTACGGATTTTCAACAACGATGATGTTAAACTTACAACCTTTGAGATCATTGGAGTACTTGGAAGTGACGAAGATTTCGAGTAATGTTGAAGATTAGGCATGTGGAATAGGATCTACAAAAGTTAATTTATTTATTTTTTGTATTCCATATGTATTAATAGTTTTGCCACTAAAATTGACAAAGGGGGAGATTGTTAGAGCATTGCTCGGTCGAACTCGCATGCGTTGCTATCTCAAGCATGTTTGTCAATGTTAGTGATCAAAACTATAAGTCTTGATATCTAGCCTACATAGCTAAAGGTCTATTAGAATAGAAAGTGTGATTGAGCTCAAGACTCCATGGCAATCATCATACAAGACGAAGGACTACTCAAGGAACTGGTGGATCTTTATCGACTAAAAGGTATGTGGGGACTTGAACTTATCTGTCACTCAAAAGTCTATTTACTCTATCTCCTACTCTTGAGACAAAAGTCGTTTTGATATATAGATTTTCATTATACACATTTGCTATTTCGAGCCGAGTTTATCTCGCCTATCTATTTCTCGAAATGTGTGTTGGTAAGCTTTGCCTTAGCCGAATTCATCTTTACCAAGTGACAAAAGTCATGTTATGTTTCAATCACTTTGAAAATTGCTCTGAAGAAAAATGGCCTGTGAATAACGGCTATATAACTCTGAGATTGTTTCAATGATTGAAATGAGAGTTTAGGTTACATAACCATTGGTAGGATATAAGCATTGTTGTGGAAACACATATATGTATAAGTCCTTATTCCTTGAACCAAAGTTTGCGAACTTTGTTGATTAAGAGAAATGGAAGTGGCGTGAGCCAAGTCCGCGAACTCAGTCCGCGAACTTGCGGAACTTCTCGGCCCGAGATTTTCTGCTGGAGTATGTGTACTCCTACCATGAGCTTAAGTCCGCGAACCCAGTTCTCGAACTTGAGCAGGTTATATCTAAAGTCAGTTGTTCTTGAACTAATGTTTAAATAAACTAAGGAATGCTTTTGCAAACCGTGGCTATAAATTTCATGAACCGATTCGAGTGAATCAAACCGATTTTGCTTCAATTGTGTCTTGTGTAGTTACATAAGATTTCCTTGCAATTGAACAACTCTCTAACTAGTTCATTTGAGTCATTTGAACTAGTTATGGTGAAGAAGAATAAGGTTGATATGAGAGTAATCATATGGCTAACCATTTGGTTGACGTGTTGAACCAACAAATGTTAATGTTTGGGTATGTTTCATAAAATCAAAATTGTACATTTCATTTGTGTATGACAAGCTAAGTTTTCGATCTAACGGTTGAGAAATATTAGCTTGAATCTAATCAGGTTTTCATCTAACCGGTGAATATTGAATGCTTTGTTACTAAGATAACATTGATTGCAAAACCTGATTTGAAAGTGTATATAAGAGAGATCTCTAGCAACTGGGGAACCTAATCCCCACACATTCTGTGTGATACTAGTTGTGCTAAGCTAGAGTCGATACTCATTTAACTTTTGGTTTCTTATTCTAAACCAGGTTAACGACTTAAAGACTTCATTGGGATTGTGAAGCCAGACCGATACTACTTTTATCGTAGTTGTGTGATCTGATCTTGTTGTTTCTATCGTTACGAGTACGATTGTAATAATTGGCTTGAGATTTTGTATCTCCGATAGGCAAGATAAAAAGTAATCACAAACAAACTTTGTCTCATCGTTTGTGATTCCGCAATATCTTTTTTCGCTGCGTCGATTAAGATTATTGTGAGGTGATTAATAATACTAAGTTGTTCTTCGGGTATATAAGTCTGGTATTGTTGATTGGTTCATGTTCACCTTGATTTATCAAAAGACAGAACAAAACTCGTAGGTATATTCGTGGGAGACGAATTTATCTATTATCGTAGACTTTTCTGTGTGAACACGCCAACACCCTTTTGATCATTCGAATGAAGATCTAGACCGTCCAACTAGGCTTGCTAAGTTGGGAAGATGTGATGAATTTGAGATCGTTTTAGTCGTTCTTAGCTCGTTTGAGCTCCCTTTTCAACAGTGCGATCACCCATGTTCTGGCCAACGTTCAGGGGTGTTGCGGGTGAACTAAAGGGATTTCAATCGGCTGGGATGCTAGTGGGCCCGCCGGTGGTTATCATGGAGGTTGCCTAGTTCTGCTGGGAAGAGGCTAATCTGTTGAATCGTGTGGCCAAATCGCGTGGCTGTGATTGCTCATTAAGACTGACATGGACACAGTCTAAGCTTATTTTTCTTAAGGAATTTAAGCACGTCGACGCACTTTAACAGCGTGTTGACACAAAAATCTATTTATCAGAGAGTGTTGTAACCCGTGTGTTTCTAAGTATCTTCACGCAGATCTCAATACTGACACTTTGGGATTTTCGCACTACTCTGCTGCAAGTGAACATTAATCGTCATGTTATGCCAATATTTAGAGTTCAGCTGGGGAACATAGCATAGGAAAATACTAGATAGGCCATGCATTAATGAATAATGCTGGTGCAAGATTAAATTCATAGAATATTTGGGATTGTTGCTACGTGCACCGTTCTGAGTAAATTTTATATACACAGATATATTGAATTGCTCAATACATATATGAGTGAAGAGGCTGAGGCACTCATTACTTTTTAACTGGCTTAGTTCCTTTGCAGGATGACAACGCATTAAATACAGGGTTTCACGATTTTAGCCCTGAACTGAAAACCACCATCAACAGAAAGTCCTTTAGAACATAAAATAAATAAGTAGGGGAACAAAGGGGAAAACTCGTCTCAACTCTCTTTCGCTTAAAAGATACTCCTCGGCTTGACCATTGACAATTATAGATAAAAAGGCGGTAGATATGTATTTCATGATGAGTTCATGAGTTTTACCAACAATTCTTAAACTCCTAAGACAGTGACTTAGAAACCTCCAACTTATTGTATCGTAAGCCTTGCTTATATATATTTTAAAAGCAAAAGCTCATATAATTGATCTAGAGTTGGATATGGAATGCAGAATTCCTTTAGCAGTCATTATATTATCAATGATAAGTCTACCGGGAATGAAAATCAAAACATATCTCTTGGAAAGTTATATTAATTAAGTGCTAAACTAATATATTAGATATTTTGAAATTACAGGTTGGATATTAGTTGGAAATTCTAAAACCAAAATTAAGTACTTATTGAATATCTTTAGAATATTTTCGGTTTTGGAATTTCCTTGTTGTCCAAATAACTTTGGTCTCTAAATAGTTGGGTTTTCATTTCATGCAAACTATCCTAAGAGACAGGAAAACTTCATTTATGTTATTTATGGTGGAGCCGTCTATCCGGAGAGGAAAGTTCTAGAGTTGTCAATGGGTACCCATTACCCGGAACCGGAACCGAACCCGGTAGATTTCAGTCTGGTTCCGGGTCCTAAAGTTGGACTCATTAACAACTTAGGACCCGACGGGTAATTACCCGATTGGACCCGAATCTAAACGGGTAATACCTATTAGGTACCCGCGGATATCGGGTACCCAGTTATTCATTCTTTTACTTATGTTTTTAGCGAAATTCTTTTACTTATGTTTTTACCGAAATTACAAGTATTTTGTTATTTTCGTCTTTGATTTTTTTTCTCATTTTAAAATTTTCTCTTTATTTAGTTTATCGGGTCCCAGGTAAAGCTATTTCTAAGGCGGTTTCGCGTAAGCAAGATAAATATTTGGAAAAGTGTGCTTCACTTGGATATGGTTTGGGTGTCTTAGCGTTTTCTACTCTTGGGGAACTTGGTGAAGATACTTTGTGTTTTTCAAGCCTGAAGAATTGTATTGTTAATAACGATGCTAGTAGTGGTTTTGGTAATTTTATTTTTCATAGATTAGGCATTGCTATTCAAAGAGGTGTTGGAGCCCAGCTTGTTGCTAGGCTACCAACTAAAGGCTTTGTATAAGTATTGGAAATACCTAAAAATTGGTTTAATAAGAAATAATAATAAATTTTTATAAAAACTATTTAAATCCAAGCCAAAAAGAGAAATATATTAAGTTTTGTAGGTTTTTTTAATTGTTTTCTTGATACCCAATGGGTACCTAGAACTGACGGGTACCCGGAATTTTAAACGGATCCGATTCTGGGTCCACAAATTTAGGACCCGGACCCGGAATTGTTAGGAACATGACCCGACCTTTATAAGTAGGTTCGGGTCTAGTGATGCCTGGGAGGACCCGGACCCATTGACACCCTTAGAAAGTACCCTAATTATGTGAAATATTTTACGACCGCTCGTTTAAAGACTTCAATGGGATCAATAAGCTCTACGAGTATCGTTGGTGGGAAACTAGATAATTGCATTGTTATTTTAGTTTTAGATTATTGATTTGATTGACTAACGGTTGGGAAACTTTGATTGCACCTAGATTGATTATTCTTGAGAGAATTCTCTTCTGACATAAGGGTCACTCAAACTAGATCAAAGTATTGACGGGATCTTTAGAACTGTTTTTAGATCTAAATACAACTTGTGATTATCCATTGTTAATAGACTCCGTTCTGTTTGTGATCAATCATAAGTGGATTCAAGTTTGTGGTGTGTAGGTCCTTAAGAAAGAAATTAAAGATTTGAAGACAAGAAGATTTTTCTTATTGGTTTTCGTATCTCGTGATTTGTGCACACATCTTGATCGGATGGGTTCCGACTTAGATCTGATTTATTTTTGATGGATTTGAACATATAGTCGTTTCGATTGGAAACTATCATTTGATAGTATTCTTCAATATCCGAATCTGATAGTTGTGAATCTGAATCTAAGTTACTGATTTGGATTGATCTTACCCAACAAAGGAGTTTGCTTGTTTAAATGGAAGAACCTTTGTCAAAACCCAACGAATCTTTTTATCATAAGATTATTGGAGTAGTTACCAAACAACTTTGTTGTTTTCCTGTTTGGAAGACGAACAAAATGAGTTGAGTGCTTAAGACTTTACATCGGTAAAGCAACTCAAGATAGTGATTTTTTGTCTTGGGATTCATATGTGTTACCAGGAAGTCGTAGACGCAGGGATACTGATGGAACTAAGTAACTAGGGGTAGATTACTTGGTCTCAACTAAGCGAAGTTGGATTTGTTCTTTGTGTAACAGCTTAATTCTGAGAGTATTCAAAACTGGAGTAGGTCTCGGGGTTATTCAGTATTTGCGGTTTCCTAGTTAACAAAATCTTGTCGTGTCATTTACTTTACTTCCGCATTATAATTGTTTTATTATAATAAAGTAAATAACACTTGTACGTAAAACCCTAATCACTTGGTATTGATCTTATAATAAATCGGTTTGGACTGTAAATATTATCAAGTGAATACCTTGTTGGTGTACTGTCTTGACTTTGTCCATAGACGATCACACTTGGTATCGGACTTATAAGTCAAAATGAAAAAGCGTGGTATATTTGGGTACCCTCGTAATTTCACTTTTGTAGAGTCTTAATTCTCTTACAAGTTCTACCATCAAGGCTATATATTTCCCCAACACTTGCCTCTTAATGCTAAGTGCCCCGTTGTTTGTTCTTGGACCTGGAGATGTATGCATACCGTTTAAGGAACTCATAAACACCTTTATCTACTGGATTATTGGAGCTGGTAATTTTATTGATCCTTGATGTGATAAATGGATTACTACCTTAGGATCTTCTAAACCTAGTCCTTTAATTAGTTTCCCAAAACCCCAGTTTGAAAGTCTCTTATATATTGATCAAGGTACCAGATCCCCGAACTTGACTAGATTATATACCCACTTTGATAATGCTTCTATTGAGAATATTTTATGAAAAAGTGGGGGTCTAACAACCAAACCCAATATTTCGCTTAGCAATCTGTATGGACAAACTCCAATATACTTTTAAGAGAATCAACTAGATAGTCAGACTCAATCTTAATAAAAGTATATAAAGAGTTATATCTCTCTTTCTCGATTCAATACTTACTCAAGCAAATAGAAATCTGCGAGTCTAATTGAATACAAGAGAAATCACTTGAACGGTACCAAAGACCAATGTTCAAAGATCAATCGATTTCAATCAACAACCAAAGGTTGGATTTCCCAATTGATCGATTCAACGCACAACCTGTGATATTTCAATTATATAACAAAATATAATGCGGAAAAGAAATAACACAGACACCAGAAGTTTTGTTAACGAGGAAACCGCAAATGTATAAAAACCCCAGGACATAGACCAGATTGAACACACACTGTATTAAGCCGCTACAGACAGTAGTGAAAAAGCGTGGGTCTAACAACACCACCCAATATTTCGCTTAGCAATCTGTATGGACAAACTCGAATATACTTTTAAGAGAATCAACAAGACTCAACCAATTAAAAGTATATCAACGAGTTTGTATCTTTCTCTTGATTTGATTTCCTCAAACAGAAATTGCGAGTATTAATCAAATACAAGGAATAACTTGAATGGTACCAAAGACCAATATCCAAGTGTCAATCAATATCAATCAACAACCGTTAGGTCGGATTCTCTAATTGATTGGTCTGACGCACAACCTGTATTATTCAATTATAAAGATAAAACAATATAATGCGGAAATTGAAATAACACAAACACCAGAAATTTTGTTAACGAGGAAACCGCAAATGCAGAAAAACCCCGGGACCTAGTCCAGATTGAACACACACTATATTAATCCGCTACAGACACTAGCCTACTCCAAGCTAACTTCGGACTGGACAGTAGTTAAACCCCAATCAGTCTCCCACTGATCCAAGGTACAGTTGTACTCCCTATGCCTCTGATCCCAGCAGGATACTGCGCACTTGATTCCCTTAGCTGATTTCACCGACAACTAAGAGTTGCTACGACCCAATATCGCAGGCTTTAACAATAAACAAATATGTCTCACACAGACAAGTCTATCAAAGGATCGATCTGTCTCCCACAGAAAAGCCCTAAAAGTTTTTATTCCGCCTTTTGATAATAATCAAGGTGAACAGGAACCAATTGATAATCCGGTCTTATATTCCCGAAGAATAACCTAGATTAATCAATCACCTCACAACAATCTTAATCGTATGGTAGCGAAACAAGATGTCGTGGAATCACAAACGATGAGACGAAGGTGTTTGTGATTACTTTTTATATCTTGCCTATCGGAGAACTCTCATGATCTCTAGCCAATCAATATGATTGTACTGTGATGATAGAAGATGCAAGATCAGATCACACAACTATGATAAAAGTAGTATCGGTCTGGCTTCACAATCCCAATGAAGTCTTCAAGTCGTTAACCTGGTTTTAGAAGAAGAAAACCAAAGGTTAAAGGAGAATCGACTCTAGCAGAAAAACTAGTATCACACGGACGTGTGGGGATTAGTTTTCTCAATGCTAAATGTCTCCTTTATATAGTCTTCAATCAGGGTTTTTCGTTAGTTACAAAGCAATCAATATTCATCGTTAGATGAAAACCTGATTTAGATTCAAGCTAATATTTCTCAACCGTTAGATCGAAAACTTAGCTTGTCATACACAAATGAATGTACGCTTCTAGGTTTGTTAACCGCACCCAAACGTGTACATTGTTGGTTCAATAATAGTCTACCCAAAGAGGTTAACCATATGAGCGTTTCATACCAACCATGTTCTTCTTCACCATAACTAGTTCAATTGACTCAAATGAACTAGTTAAGAGAGTTGTTCAATTGCAAGGAAATCTTATGTAACTACACAAGACACAATTGAAGCAAAGATGATTTGATTCACTCGAATCGGTTCATGAACTTTAATAGCCACGATTTGCAAATGCATTCCTTAGTCTTTTAAGATTAAGTTCAGAAATCATCTATATATATATAACCTTCTCAAGTTCGCAGACTAGGTTCGCGGAATTAAGACGCCGGATAGAGTTTACAAACTCCGGCAGAAATTCTCGGTTTCGATAACTATGCCGGTTCGCGGACTGGGTTTGCGGACTTGGCTCACTCAAGTATTTTGTCAACTCCAGCAGAAATTCTCGGGTTTGAGAACTTCGGCAGTTCGCGGACTGAGTTCGCGGATTTGGCACTTGCCATACTTCCGGTTCTCTTGATCAACAAAGTTCGAAAACTTCGGTTCAAGGAATCCATTGGTTATGTAATCTAAACTCTCATTCCAATCATTGAAACATTCTTAAAGGACGTTATATAGTTGTTACACTATTTCTCGTCAAAGCAATTTTCAAAGTGATTGAAACATTCATGAATTTCGTCACTAGGTAAAGATAAACTTGGTCGAAGCGAAAAGCTTACCAACACATATTTTGAGATATATATAGGCGAGGTATACTCGGATCGAAATACCAAATGTGTATGATCTAGTCTATATATATAGCATACGACTTTTGTCTCAAAAAGATAGAATAGATATACTTTTGAGTGATAGATAAGTTCAAGTCTCCACATACCTTTTTGTCGAGAAGTTCCACCGGTTCCTTGAGTAGATCTTCTACTTGTATGATGAATCGCCATGAAGTCCTTGAGACCAACTACACTTACTATCCTAGTCCGAGACTTAGCTATAAGAGACTAGAAATCAAGACTTATAGTTTTGATCACTAACATTGACAAACATGCTTGGGATAGCAACGCATGCGAGTTTGACCGAGCAGTGCTCTAACAATCTCCCCCTTTGTCAATTTTAGTGACAAAACTATCAATACATATGGAATACAAAAAATATAATGAAACTTTAGTAGCTCCTATTCCACATGTCTAATCTTCAACATTCCTCGAAATCTTCGTCTCTTCCAAGTACTCCAATGATCCCAAAGGTTGTAAGTTTAGCATCATCGTTGTTGAAGATCCATAGCTATAACAATGAGAAAGCGTCGATCTCGACCATTGTTATACAGTGTCATAGTATTATTATATAGTGTCAACTTCCAATTGTATCACAACTTCAACAATAATAATATGGTGATATGTATCACTCCCCCTTAGTCAATACTGCATCTCACATGAAAACCACTCCTCCTTACTCAATGATCTGAAAACCGTATGTATTTGTAGTATGAACTACATATTAATTCTCTCCTTTTTTGTCAATAAAATTGGCAAAGGTACAAGAACGGGATCATAATGAAATTTCCGTAAAAGACATTTCATGACTGAGAGAAAGAAACACACATCATGTTATTTAGATGCAATCATATAGCCGAAGCTAACAACATTCATCAAGGAGTTTAAAGATACAAGATAACCCCTATAAAATTCCACAGCCGCACACCCCTCAAGATATGACCATTAAGCACAAGTTCAAAAGATCTATCCCCTATTTGGTGTCATTATCGAAAGAACAACAAGAGCGACCTTAATTTCAAAAGAAAAGAAGGATTTTATTGGACACCAAAAACCATAAGAATGATTTTTTACGTCCAAAAATTCAATCAAATTAATCACAAGTAAAACCCATGACTAATTTAATCGATACACACAATCAAATCAAACACAAAAAGTGATCAATTCAATTGTTTGTGCTCAACATAAAAAAACTCATGGAGACACAAAAATACTCAACTAGATTAATTACAAGAGAACCCATAATTAATCTAATTGGAGTACACAACCAAACTAATTACGAAAGTAATCAATTTAATTTTCAATAGTTTTGCTCGACATAAGAAAACTTACGGAGCAATAACTAAATAACCAAGCAAGATGATTAATTTAGTTCAAAATGCTCAACATAAAGTGCCTTACGGAACAACCAACAAAGTTGTGACTACTCATTTTCCCGTAGTCTACGTAATGTATACAACTCTGAGGATCTGATACTAAGCAGTATTGATAGATCTGTTGAACTGATAATGCTAAGTAATAAATGATATCTAAGATCACAATAATAACGAAGAACACAAATATAATGTAAAAGCTTTTAATTTATCATGAGACACAAGAGATTACGTGGTTCGACATTTGTCTACGCCCACGGGGTAATGAGTGATTTTTTTGTATTAAGTTTGAGGTGGTTACAAAGATCTTAAATGCTTCCCAAAATAATAGAGAGAACTCAAGTGGAAGTAAATACTGAAGTTCTAAACATTAAAGAGGTATAAGCTTAAGACTAGATTTTCTCTCCTAGATATTGAATGCCCTTAGTTTGTTGGTGAGGCTTGGTATTTATAGCCCCTCTTGCTCCAGGTATATCTTTGCTGCCTCTGGGTCCATCCTATGCTGATATACCTTTCGTACTAATGGTACCTTCGTCCACCGCGTACCTTCTCCAGTTGTATTTCTCCACCTCAGCTGGCCCACGTTCCTTCGGGAACTACCCAACCTTAGTACAGGTTGTACCTTCCTTCACCGCCAGCTTCGGCCAATCGGGTTCTGCTACGCCTTCTCTCTCCACGTGCCTTGATTCATGCGTGTAGATAAGAGATTTGAGCATTTAATGATGATTAGATGCATCGTATACCTTTGTCCCCTCGCTAGTTGCCTCTTTGTATACTAGGATTTTTCCATTCTTTTCTTGACCCTTTAGGCCTTCTTTCTTGGGATGAGATAAAGTAGATCTGCGGAGGTATCCTTTGCTACTTAGGATTCTCAGTTCAGCGAAGGCTACACAGTTGAATATATTTGCGGCCACTAAGATCGTGACACGTGCTCCACAAAATATTCGTATTCACAGTTTGCCCCTTTTCTCTCATATTCTACCGTTTGGTAGAAGTGGAAGAAAACTTCTGTTACGCCGCCATTTTTGCACATACGGATTGGGTGGTCCCCGCATGTCCTTTCATGCAATAACTTCTCCTTGAATTTCGGGACATCCAAATTTTTGGATTCTCCAACCGCCTATAAGAAGGGAACAAATAGAAGGAGTTTTTATTAATTCCATTTCTCCTTCTTCTTCAAACTGTCACCTTCCATCTCTTTCATTGAGATTCTTTCGCTGCCAACTGCTCTTTCTCTCCTTCGATATTTCGAGTGCTTTGGCTTAACAGTTGATCGTGCAAGTAAGTGATGCTCGTCTCTTTAGTGTTGATTCTCTTCATATCGTGCCATGTGTCTTGTTCTTTGAGTAGGGTATTACTGATATTGCAATTAATATATCCACGTGAGAGTTTTTGATCTCTTTTAATTGCTTTCGCTGTAATGGAACTTGGGTTTCACTCCATTTTGATTTTTGATGATAACTCTGCCATGATCATTCCTTGCCTGCCATTTTGCTTTTCGTGATGTATGATATTCATTTTTTTCCCTATGGTGTGTTCAAACCGTTCCTTTGGTTGGTTTAGTGAAACCCATGCCCAAAGTATGTCGGTTTTTGCCCCTTTCTGCTTTTGGAATGAACTGTGATTTTCCTCCGCCATTGTTGATGGAGATGTTCTTACTGATGGTGTTAGGTATCATGAGGCTTCTAAATAAATCTATGCGTAAAGGTCCAAAGATATCTTCGTCGACTGATCCCCCTCCGAGAATGGATCATCCTAATGCTACGCCATCTCCTCCTCCTGAGGACTCTGAGGTGCCTGCTGGTACTGAGGTGGATACGGTTGCTGAGGGGGTTGCGGACCCTGATGTTGAAGAAGTTGCTGGTAAATAACTTCCGCCTCCTCCTCCTCACTATGAGCTTCAGAGGCTCTAACTGCGTGACAAGGACACCTTTGCTCATCTGTCTATTGTTGAGATTACCAAGTCTTTTCCCCTCCATAAATTCGAGATTTCCTTCGTCAATGGACCTAATGTTCTCACTGAGTCTCTCATCCGGGATTTTCCTTATGATGAGAATAACATCCTCATTAGTGTTGGCTAATTGGCCGCAGGTATGCTCCTCCCTTTGTTTAGTATAAAGGATCCCTTCTACTATGATGTTTTTTCTTTGAGGGATGACCCGGAAAACAAGACTCAGGTTAGAGGAATTATGCAACAAACTGGTAATTACTGGCGTGCCCTTAGCGAAAGATGGTACCGTATCAAGGAAAAAACAACCCTGGAGTCTTATGACCCCTTTGCTGAGGGGATATCTAAGCGGGAGGACTATTCCCCTGCCAACTTCAATGTTGTGTATGCTGATGCTATTCAGAAGAGTAATCTTCTTCCTTGGAGTGTTGGTCCTCGTCGTATCCATGTTCCTGCTAGGCAGATTAGGGAAAGTAATAGCCTTCGCTTGCTGGAGGAGATTGATAAGACTGGTTTGACTACCATCCCCTATTCTGCTAGGCTGCCTTTTCCAAAGTCTGATCGCATTCTTCTTGATCACGATGATCGTTGGACTCGTACTCATCTTCGCTTGGTTGGTCCTTGGGATTATGGTTTTACTACCGCAGATCCCTCAGTTCCTCGTTAAGCTCGTTCTTTCCCGAGAAGTATGATGGGTATCGGCCTTGGATTTTTAATCCTGCCCCTTCCCATGAGGTACCTTCGTTTTTGATATCTTTGTTCGCTTTGATATCTTTGTCTGCTTTGATACCTTTGTTCTGACGGTTTTCTTTTGCAATCTGCCCCTGCTTCTTCTGCTAGGACTGCTCCAGGTTCTGCCGGTAATTCTGTGGCCACAAGGACTAGGAAGATAAAGGCCTTGGTTGAAACGCCTGCGGATGTAAGGATGATTATCATACCTTTGTGCTTGTAAGTTCCTTAGTCCCTTTGTTTGTCCCTGATTCTTAGCTGACGCATGTGTTTTTATAGTCTTCCCATAGGAAGGGTAAGTTGAAGACCGTCATTGATCTTCATGCTTTGGATGATAATCCTAAGGCTGCCGGTGAGGTACCAGGTGACGAATACATGGAGGATATCGAGGATACTGGCCTCAGCCCTCATTTGGATGATATCGAGGAGGATTTTTCCAAAGATAACCCTAGTCCCATCCGAGCTGCCTCAGTTGAGGGTGAGAACCTTATTGTTGGTGCTGGTGATCAGTTGGAAGAGCCTGTAAGTGTTCAAGCCCCTGCACCTACACTGTCCTTGAATATGCCTTCGTTTTCTGCTCCTAGCAAGGCTTTGCCCGTTACTTCTGTCGCTGCTGGAGCTGCTGTTGTGGCTTCTAAAAGGCTTCCTTCGTCTCCTGCTACCTCCCTTCAATCAAGTGGTTCGTTTTCTAAGGTTGTTACCCCCACGGTGAGGGTTGGTAGCTCAGATTCGCAACAGAAGAAGAAGGTTGTGATTTCACTAGCCAGCTTCTCCTTCAATGTTGCTCCTGCTTCACTAGGGAGTGCTCAGTCTGTCTCTAATGCCCCCGTTAGCAAAGTTGTTGGACCCCCACCTTCGTCACCAGATTAGACCGCACAGGATAATCTTCCTTCTGCCGGTGACATAGATTTGGGCGGATCTCAAGCTCCTCTTTCTGTTCCTAGCTCATCCACCATGCCATCTCTTCGTCGTGGTGAGGGTTCAACATTCGTGCTCCTTTCTTGTGTTCAAACAAACGAGGGAGCTGCCGCTGAATCAGGCCAAGGTAGGTTACTGGAGTGCTTGAGCTTAGGTAGTTCTGATGACGCTATTCTTGAGTCCATCTTGCGGGATTCCAAGGGTCCCTTTTCTGTTGGAGTTGATCATCATCATCTTGGTAGTTCTTTCGAGATAGCTTCGCAGCTGGACGTGTTATCTGCCCAATATCATGCTGCCAAAGACTTGTTCTTTGACCCTGATTGGCTCCGCTCCAGTGAGAGCTTTGGTGTGATCCGTAGGGGTAGCATTCAAGAGATGGAGGCTTTTATGGATACTTACGCCAACTTCCTCCCTCGTCTTTCAGCGTTCTCAGTAAGTTATTCTTACCTTATCATTTTTTTTCTTAATTTGATCCTTCGTCCGTCCTTATACTTCTTTGTTTGCAGCTTTGCAAGCAGATCGATGTTGGTTATACCTTATTCAAGGTTTATAGGGATAAGTGCACTCATTGGAGTGCACTGTTGGAACGTGCTCTTCAAGAGTATGCTCTTGTTGTTGCTCAGCAGCCTTCGTCGGGTGATGCTACTTCTGCTGCTAAGATATCTTCGTTGGAGGATGATATGAGGAAAACTCAGAGGTCTCTGGTGTAGGATCAGAATTTCGCAATGACAATGTTTCATCGAAATTATCAATGACACAACATAACAGCGTCGCAGAACAATTTCAGAAATGATAAAATAAATGACGTCATCTAAGATCACGAGAAAGATGTGATAGTCCTACGAAGATTAAAGAGTTTGCGAAATTAACATTTGTAAGGTTGCGAGAATGTCGCAGACCATATCCGAAAATAAAGGACAGACTAGCTGTCATCCACTATGTATTTCCTTATAAGTAGTCGTTCGAGTTGTAAAGAAAGGAGAGATCTTTTTTGAGTAAGAAACAAGTAAATACGAGAGAGAAAGTTCGGAGCAGAGATCATTCTTGATTTCTTTACCTTTTCTTGTAAGAACATTCAAAGATTAATCAATAAAATTAAGAGTGTAAACCTAAAAATGAGTTGATTAATAATGAAATCATATGAGGGGTGTAATGTAAGATTTCCTGCAACTACATAATGGCGCTAGAAACAGGGACGTGTTGAAGATTATTTTAGAAAAAGCTGAAGATTGATATTGAGATTTGTGAAAATTTAGAGTGATTGATTAAGAATTTTCCATAATTTCTTGCAATACTGTTAACATTGAAGAAATGGCTAGAAGAAAAAATACATCCGAACAACCGACTAATGTTAGAAGAAGCAAAAGAATTGCTGGAAGAGAAAGAAGTGAAATGGGAGAATCTACAAGAATGAGAAGTAATAGACAAAATCAAATTCAATCACCAATTGAACAAACACTAGTTCAAGGGAGGAATACAGATTATGATAGGGTGAGCATACACACTTGGCAATCAAATTTCGGCAGAAGAAGTAGAAGAAGAGCAACAAAACATAAATTATAGACAGGAAGAGAGAAATCAAGAAGTAGATGAAGGAATAATTCATGGAGATGAGGAAAATGGAGCATTAGAAACGTTGAGACGAAGAATACATGAAGAAAGAAGAGATGAGGCAGAAGAACGTGCAAATTTAACAAGGCAAAACCACGAATTAAGGATGGAGAATATAAGACTACAAAATAGAAGATCGAGAAGTATTATAAAATCATATTCAAGATCGACTAGAAGAGAAATAAGGCGAAACTCACCCACAATCAATGCTGGAAACAATATTCAAGAAGAAATATCAAATCCTAATGAAGAATATCGCGAAAATAGAGAAAGAGCTGATGATCGTTACGTTCTACAAAATGAAACTTTTGATGATGGGAAAAATGATGGAAATCAAGAGAACGAACAACATCAGGGACGAAATGACCAAGATGGCGAAGGAAATCGATAAGAAGGAAGAAGAATTTTACATGTGAGAGAAACTCAAAGAAATCAACAGACAATTGAAGAAGAAATTGAAAGATATTATGCTGAACAAGCACGTTTAATCTGCGAACGTGAAAGATTGAGATTGGAAATGGAAGAACAAGAGCTTCAGGAGAAAATTCGCCAGAACAATCATGACAATCGAGAAAGAAAACGTACACAAAACCGGAATAACGGTAATCTCAATGAGGAGTATGATAGAGTAAAGAGGATGGATGAAAGACAACGAGTTGAATTGATAAGACATGAACAAAATCATGGAGGAGAAAATGAAAGGCATCATCATATGCGAATTCAAAATAGAGATGAGGAAGAGAATCGCAGAAGAAGACGAGATGAGGATAATGAAGAAGAAATGCAAAATTTCGCGAGAGAAGATAGATATGAACGCAGAAGAAGAGAGGCGAAGTTAAAGAGACCAATGGATCAAGATTCAGGTGTAAATAAACAAATCTTGAAAGAATTAGAAGAAATGAGAGGAATGCTAAATAATAGAGGAGAAGTAGGTAGAAGACAATTGGATGAAGCAATAGAAGAAGCTGCGAAAACTCCATTTACAAGGGAAGTACAATTAGGAGGAATACCACCGAAATGCAATTTGCCCGTATTAACCAGCATTTTTGATGGAACAAATTTTGCAATTCAACACATTAAAGCCTATGTGAGGTGCATGTTACAATGGGAAAATCATGATGCCGTATTGTGCAAATATTTCGCATCCAGCTTAACAGGAGAGGCGTTAAAATGGTTTGAAGGTCTACCAAAGAACACAATAACCTTCTTCAATCATTTGCAGACTACATTCTTGGGGGCGTATACAAGTAATAATTCCTCGCGACCTGGTATAGAAGATGTGTTTGGATTAAAACAAAGGATTGGCGAAAGTTTGAAACACCTGACTAAAAGATGGAGAACTATGTGCAGCAAAATAGATGGCTGTGTAGATGAGGGATATCTTATATTATCATTTATCAATGCTATGTTCGCAACAAACCTATTGTATGTCCAAATTTTCAGAGTCAAGAATACGATCATAATGACTGAATTGCGGGAACTTTAAGAAGAATACATTGCTCTAGAGGAAAGACAAAATGAAATGGAATCATATCCATTTGCGAAAACCAGCTCACAAACAGCGAATGCAAGCTTATTGCCCAAGCTAATAAACAAAGTGGCGAATACTTCGCAAGTACAACAAGAAAAGGTGACAAGTAACAATCAACAGAAACTGGTATCTATGGGAAGCCGAGATCAAGAAGTGTATGAAAGAGAAAGAATTTTCTACAATCGTGGAGGAAATAACAAGATTCAAAGACTCGATCAACCGCAAGAAACTTATGGAGGTCAAAGACAAAACTATAATAGAGGACAAGGAGGTCACAAGGTAGTATGGGAAGAAATCAAGATGCCACCTCTAAATGCAAGTGTGGAGAAGATATGGGAAGCTATAATCTTGATAGAGAATATACCAACACCTTGGAACATGGGAACGGAACCACCTCCAAACCACAGAAGTCATGAGTTTTGTTCTTATCATCATTTTCATGGACATACCACAAATGATTGCAGAAATGTAAAAAGAATTATTTTGAGAATGATAGATCAAGAAAAACTAAACGACTTTCTGGTAGGGAATCCACAATCTCAACCACTGCCGCCACCACCAGAACATCACAAAATAAATACAATGAAAAAGAAAGAAACATTCTTCATAGAAGTTGGTGCAAAAGCAAAAAATCTATTCTGTCACTCTATCGTACATTCATATAGACAATTGAAGATTTTCATGATAAGGTTTTGAGTAGAGTCTTCGCAAGAGATAATGATGGAAGAGAAATTATGAATATTGCGAAAATCTCGCCGTTATAGGAATGGCAAAAACAGATCATTTCTTTTACCGCAGAAGAAATTCCCTTGGGTTTCTGTGAACATCTTATTTTATCATACTTATAAAACCATGGGTGGAAGAGATGATGATCTTATGCCATCAACATATAAGATATATGGTTTTAATGGTACTGCTAACAAGTCTAAAGGGAAGGTTACCATGCGAATTCCATTGAAGGGAATATCTTCTGAAATCTTATTCTGTGTCGTTGATGTAGAATCACCCTACAATGCGTTAATTGGTCGACCTTGGCTACATGGGATTCTAGGTGTAGCTTCAACTTTTCACCAGTACATCAAATTCCATCACCCCAGTGGTGTAGGAATCATAAAGGGAGATTGGGTTGAAGGAAAGAGGTGTTACGAAACTGAGATAGAATCTTCCGAAGGAAGAGCAAACAAGAAGGAAAATTGGCGACACAAAATCAAAGATACACAAAGAAGTGAGAGGTTGATGGTGGATACAATCAAAATGAAATGAGAAGAGATGTTGCGAAATTAGTGCTAGATCAGAATAAAAATAATGCACATACCACTACTAAGGAAGCAGTAGCAGAAAATAATAAAGAAGCAGAGGATGACAAAGGTAATAAAAAAAGAAATGTATGAATGATTAAGTTGTTGCGATACTCTCGCAATAAGCAAAATTCTCAAAAATACATTTGATTGAGTGGAAAGATTGAGATTGCGAAATTCAGATACAATATGATGATTTACGAAACTTCCGCAGAGATAATGAATTTTACAGAAAGTAATTAGAGAAAAATGACAAAAGAGAAAGAGGCAAACCTTTATGGCGTACACCCTAGTTCGCGAATACAATTTCGCAAGAGGCAAATATAAGACCTAAAGTACGTCATATAAGGGGGTACCTATTGCATGATTCAGGAAAAGGCTACACCGCCACCGGAACCTGAGTCATGGAGATTTGGGGTCAATGAAGCCCATCCGAGAGAGGCACCTTGGATTCTCAACTTAAGCATATGAATTAGGTTGGGCGACTAAGGTAATAAGGACTCTCCCAAGGAGTGCATATATGATCAAGGCGCCAAGGTACACGGTTGAGTCAAGAGTTCCAGAGACGTTTGAAACGTACTTTTCCATTCTTGACAAGTCTTGGCTTATACTGCACTCGGCCTGAAGAAAACCCCACTTGGGGTGCAGTCTCGTAACCATAAACCCTATAGGTAAAAGGGATAAGAGGCTGCGAAAACAACTGGTTGTTGTTAAGACTGGATGGGAGGAGCTAACCTTTTATGGTAGAAGTACACCTCCTTGAAGGGCAACCAGGGGGAGATAAGGGCGGCACCCTCCATTAAGGAGCTAATAAGTGTCTTAAGACGCAAATGTCATGAGGATTTTTATTCGCAAGGATATTAAGGCTTGTCATATTTGTGCAACAATCCTGAAGAGGCAATAATACAAAAGAAAAGGATAAGACGAGATCAATGGGTTTTCACATGAGAGTGCGAAGACGTCCTGCGATTTCGTCGCAAGACGGCAATGTCATGGGGCTTCATTTTCGCAAGAATATTTAGGCCTGTCATATTGTCGCAACATTCCTGAAGAGGCCATAATACAAAAGAAAAAGTTAAGGCAAGATCAATAGGTTTTTGCATGAAAATGCAAGGACGTCCTGCGATTTTGTCGCAATGACAAGAGGTGACACAATAAGACCTTTAATTAGGAAGGCAAAATAAGACCACACAGGAATGAAATTTTGAAAAGAAACAAAATTCACTTCGCATAATATTGCGAAGTTATACAATTAATTTTTTTTTTTATGAAATCTCTCATTTGGATTTAAATAGCTGATGCAGATGAGCAGGCTATAGCCTATTTGGAGGCTAAAAATCCAAGTGTGGTCATTTAGATCCTTAGGGGTCCATTTCGATGGGAAACAAGCCAAAGAACATGACAAGGAATCTTTGATTGCCTTGGTCTTCAGAATTTAGCCAAATTCCATCGTTTAGGGCATCAAACATACGTTTTTGCTATTTTAGGAAAGTTTTTATTTTGTTAATAACTCTTTCGTTAGGAGTCTGTTTGGGCCGCCGTTTGAGGCGAATTGTTTTATTTTATGAGTACTTTCATTATTTTAGGTCGACCAAAATTTGCCAAAAATAGCAAATTAGGGTCTGAGTCGGTTTAGGGGGTTTTTTCATCCTTTCTTGACTAGCAAGTTAGGGTTTTTCCCCAAGTCTATAAAAGAGTCCATCATAAATTGTTTAGGGCAACTTTATTTTATGGAATATATATCTTCTTTATCAAACTTTGTTCAAGTTTAATCGATTTTTATCTAAAGTTGGGAAACCGAAGTCTAGATATTAATCACCGTTCATAGTCGATATTCCTAGGAATATTTGAAGTCTGAACAACACTTGTCTTTTCTCTAGTTTCTCTAATATCCGCTGCATCAGTTGGCATCAGAGCCAGTTCGATTCCAGGGTTAGTAATATGCCAAGGTTACCAGTTGGTCGAGGTCGTGGTCGAGGTCGTGTTCGAGGCCAAGAAGTTGATCCAATTGATTATAATACGATGAAGGAAGAATTATTGAATGAAATCCGAGTGATGATGGGTCAGAATAACATTCATCATGAAGAAGGAGACGAGGAAGAAGGGGATAATACCAACGAAGAAGGGGATTATACCAACCCTTTTGGTAGAGGACGCCGTGAAGGTAGGATAATCCAACGTGACGATTCTGAGCGCTGGAAGGACGGAATAAAAGTGGAGGTTCCAGAATTCTATGGAGGTTTAGAACCGGAGGAGTTTCTTTCATGGTTGAACACAGCTGAGGAAGTATTGGAATTTAAGGATGTACCAGATAACAAACGAGTTCAGCTGGTAGCAACTATGTTTCGGGGAAGAGCTAATTCGTGGTGGCAACAACACAAACTACAACGCTCTCGTAAAGGGAAGCAGAAGTTAGTCTCGTGGGAGAAGATGAAGAAACATATGAGAGCAGAATTTTTACCACACAACTATATCAGCTTGATGTACCAACAACTACAAAACCTACGCAAGGGAACACGTTCTATAGACGAGTATACGAAGGAATTTTATCGATTACTTTCTCTTAACGATTTGTCGGAGTCAGATGAGCAAAGAGTCGCACGTTATGTAGGTGGTCTTCCTCAGCAATATCAGGATACACTTAACATGTTTGACTGTTGTTCTATATCGGATGCACATCATAGAGCAAGGCAGGTAGAGAAACAAGTGGGGTGTAGAAGTTCAAATGGGGGTAACAATGTAGCATCTTACCCAACAACTAATCGTAGTACGTCAACAATTAGTACTGTTAACAAACCTAATTCGGTTTCGACCCCAAGTAAAACTCCAATCAGCTATTTTGGAGGCAAGTGTAATAAGTGCGGTGAAACTGGGCACAAAGGCACTGACTGTCGCAAAGTAGAACGTGTGAACAAGGTTCTTTTCAATGAAGAAAATCGTGAAGAAGATGATTGGATACCTGAATATGATGAGGATCCAGAAGATGACTCTGAACCTAGTGATGAAGTAGTTACAGGAGATACAGGAGTGAACTTTGTAGCAAGAAGAAGTTTTCTCACTCCACGTACAGATGAGGACGACAACTGGTTATGTAATAATATATTCCAGTCGACATGTACGATCGAGGGAAAAATTTGTCGTTTAGTTATTGATCCTGGAAGTTGCGAGAATATTATTGACGAAGAGGTCGTGAAACGGTTTAGGCTAGAAACCAAGGCACATCCGCATCCATATAAACTTTCTTGGCTTAAGAAAGGGAATGAGGTGAAAGTAAACAAACGTTGCTTGGTTTCTTTTTCGATTGGTAACAAATATAAAGATAAAATATGGTGTGACATTACTAGTATGGATGCTTGTCACTTGTTGTTGGGTCGACCATGGGAGTTTGACAGGAAAACTAGTCATGACGGGCATAAAAATACCTACAGCTTTTTATGGAACGACGTACGTATAGTACTTGTACCCGGCAAAGAAATTGCACCTAAACCATCTACCGGACAAACTACCAGTCTCTTGTCGTTTAAGCAGTTTGAAGTTGAGGCAGAAGATGCAGGAGAACTGTATGTGTTGATTAGCAAAGACCAACAACCGGATGAAAGTAGTATCCCTATTGCAGCTCAACCTTTAATTAAGGAATTTATTGATGTTTTCCCTAACGAGTTGCCAGACGAGCTACCACCTCTCCGGGATATACAACACCATATTGATCTCATCCCTGGATCAAGCTTGCCAAACAAAGCGCATTATAGAATGAGTCCTAAGGAGCATGAAGAACTTCGTCGTCAAGTGGAAGAGTTGTTACAGAAAGGTTTGATCCGACAGAGCCTAAGTCCTTGTGCTGTACCGGCCTTGTTGATTCCAAAGAAAGATGGAACGTGGAGAATGTGTGTTGACAGTCGAGCCATCAACAAAATCACGGTAAAATACCGTTTTCCAATTCCTAGATTGGATGACCTGCTAGATCAGTTGTGTGGAGCGAAGGTGTTTAGCAAACTCGACTTGAAGAGTGGGTACCATCAGATCAGAATTCGTGAAGGTGATGAGTGGAAAACATCTTTTAAGACTCGAGAAGGGTTATATGAGTGGATGGTTATGCCGTTTGGATTGTCCAATGCGCCTAGTACATTCATGCGTATAATGGATCAAGTTCTCAGGCCCTTTATCGGTACTTTTGTGGTCGTTTATTTCGACGATATTCTTATTTATAGTGTTGATATGAACATGCATTTTCAACATCTTCGAGAAGTGCTTTCAACTCTACGTCGGGAAAAATTATTTGCAGCCATCAAGAAGTGTTCATTCATGACTGACCAAATTCTATTTCTCGGCTATGTCGTAACCAAGGATGGAATAAAGGTAGATGATTCCAAGGTTGAAGCTTTAAGAAATTGGACCACACCCACTACACTGCACGAGGTAAGGAGTTTTCATGGTTTCGCTTCTTTTTACCGGCGTTTTATTCATCACTTCAGCACCATTATGGCACCCATTACTGAATGCATGAAAGTAGGAAAGTTCTCATGGTCTGAGGAAGCTGACAAATCCTTTGAAGCAGTCTAGACAAAACTAATAACCGCACCACTATTGGTGTTACCTGATTTCAGCAAGCCATTTGAATTACACTGTGATGCATCGAAGGTGGGAATTGGAGCTGTTTTGAGTCAGGAAGGACGACCTGTAGCATATTTTAGTGAGAAGTTGAATGGTGTTAAGACCAACTACAGTACTTATGATGTGGAGTTTTATGCCATAGTTCAAGCCTTGAAGCATTGGCGACACTATCTAATTCATAACGAATTCATTATGTTTTCTGACCATGATTCTTTAAGGCATATCAATAGGCAAGAGAAGCTTTCATCTAGACATGGTAAGTGGGCTTCTTATTTGCAAGAGTTCACTTTTGTACTGAAGCACAAATCTGGGTCGCAGAATCAAGTTGCTGATGCTTTAAGCCGTCGAAGTATGTTACTCAACACCATGCGAACTGAGGTAATAGATTTTGATTCGTATTCTGAACATATGCTAATCGATCCACACTTTGTGGAGATTTTGGATAATATCAGTCTAGGAAAACGAAGTGATTACCTTATGCATGAAGGATTTCTCTTTAAAGGTAACCAATTGTGTATTCCCGATTCTAGTCTTCGATTGAAGATTATTAAGGAGTTACATGACGAGGGGCACATGGGTAGAGATAAGACCTTCCAGCTTGTTTCAAAATCATATTACTGGCCAACAATGAGGCGTGAAGTTGTTAAATTCGTGGACAGATGTCGAATCTGTCAAGTTTCAAAAGGAAAAGCAACCAATGCAGGGTTATATATACCACTAAAAGTTCCAAGCCAACCATGGTCAGATTTGAGCATGGATTTCGTATTGGGTTTACCTCGAACTCAGAGGGGGCATGATTCAGTATTTGTTGTTGTCGACCGTTTTTCAAAAATGTCTCACTTTATTGCTTGCAAGAAGACTACTAATGCACTGAAGGTAGCTGAATTGTTCTTCCAAGAAGTGTATCGTCTACATGGATTGCCCTGTTCAATAGTCAATGATCGAGATACAAGATTCCTTAGTTATTTCTGGAAAACCTTGTGGAAATTGGCTAATACAAGACTTAATTTCAGTAGTGCGTATCATCCTCAAAGTGATGGCCAAACATAAGTTGTGAATCGTTCTTTGGGTGATATACTACGGTGTATGGTTGGAGACAATCCGAAAAGTTGGGACCAGAAACTTTGCCAAGCTGAATTTGCATTTAATCGTTCAGTCAACCGTAGCCTGGGTATGAGTCCGTTCGAGGTTGTTTACGAATACAATCCACGAGCACCAATAGATTTAGCACCTGTTCCTGATTTGAAGAGAATTGAAGTTCGTGCTGAAGAACGTATCCAACAGCTGCAGCAAGTTCACAAGTTGGCCGAAGAACAGTTGCTTCGAGCTAATGAAAGGTACAAGGAGGCGGCAGATAAGAAACGCAGAGTTGTCGAGTTTGAAGTAGGGGATTTTGTCTGGGCAATATTGACAAAGGATCGTTTTCCAGTTGGCGAGTACAACAAACTGAAGGCGCGCAAGATTGGTCCCTTGGAAATTGTCGCAAAGATTAATTCCAATGCATACAAGTTGAAGCTTCCAAGTCACATCCGTACTTCTGATGTTTTTAATGTCAAACACTTAGTGCCTTTTGTGGTGATAATTCTGATGATGATACGACAAATTCGAGGGCGAATTTCTCCCAACCCCGAGAGAATGATGCAGATGAGCAGGCTATAGCCTATTTGGAGGCTAAAAATCCAAGTGTCATAATTTAGATCCTTAGGGGTCCATTTCGATGAGAAACAAGCCAAAGAACAGGACAAGGAATCTTCGATTGCCTTGGTCTTCAGAATTTAGCCAAATTCCATCGTTTAGGGCATCAAACATACGTTTTTTCTATTTTAGGAAAGTTTTTTGTTTTGTTAATAACTCTTTCGTTAGGAGTGTGTTTGGGCCGCCGTTTGAGGCGAATTGTTTTATTTTATGAGTACTTTCATTATTTTAGGTCGACCAAAATTTGCCAAAAATAGCAAATTAGGGTCTGAGTCGGTTTAGGGGTTTTTTTCATCCTTTCTTGACTAGCAAGTTAGGGTTTTTCCCCAAGTCTATAAAAGAGTCCATCATAAATTGTTTAGGGCAACTTTATTTTATGGAATATATATCTTCTTTATCAAACTTTGTTCAAGTTTAATCGATTTTTATCTAAAGTTGGGAAACCGAAGTCTAGATATTAATCAACGTTCATAGTCGATATTCCTAGGAATATTTGAAGTCTGAACAACACTTCTCTTTTCTCTAGTTTCTCTAATATCCGCTGCATCAATAGCAGAGGCAAGTATGGGAATGTATGAAATTAGAAAATGTTATTTGTCTCCATATGAGAGATTTACTCAAAGACTCAAGAATTAATGATTATATTGATTAACTGTATTGCAAAGAAGAATTGTTTTAATGCAGGTCAAAATGAAAGAAACACAAATATACAGAAAGAAGAAATAAATGTACAAGTATTACAAAGAATCAAAGAAAGAAGTAAAGACTATTTCTTAGCTAATCCTTCATTGTTTTCATCAGACTTATTTCCTTCTTCGTTTGCGTCAGAATCTTCATCACCATCAGAACTTCCATCACTATCACATTCTTCATCGTCAGCTTCACTATCAGAAATAATCAAACTGGGAGTATTATGTGGGATTTCTTCTAAAAGAAAAGGATAATCAGAATGTGGGATATTATGATTGTCACAAACCATTTGGATGGTTTGATTGCGAAAATGCATAGCGTCATTCTTAAAATTCGCAACAGTGTTCTTTATTTGATTCTTTAATCTAGAATACTTGTCGTTGTGATAAGAAAGATTCTTTGCGAGTTCCTCCTTTTCAGCTTCAAGTTCTTCAATCTTTTCACGATATTTATTTTCAGAATCTGTGAACAAAAGACAATCAATTATTAACTTGATGAGAATTCATAAGAAGCAAAAGATTAGTAAAGAAGAGCATTTAGCAACCTTCTCTGTCAGAAATCATATCTCTAATCAAGGATGTATGTTCAGCTTGGAGACTAACATTTACGCCTAAATATTTTCTAGCATCATCTAAAATTTTCGCAGCCCAAACAAATTCATCCTCACTACTTATGAGAAGACGAGAACGAATTTGATTTTCCCTTTCGAAGAGTTCGATATTCTTGCGGTTAGCTTCATCTCGTTGAAGTTGAACTTCAAGGAGAGCCTCTTGGAATTTCGCCAAAGCCTTGGCACCTTGATCAGAGATACGATCCTTATCATCTATGAGACCGCTAATTTTGGTTCTTAACTCATTGGTTTTCTCTTTATAATCAATAAGGAGACGCTTAAATCGGTTGGCTAATCCTAAACTAGATCTATGATCAATTTCTAAGAGGCGAAATTTAGATCTAAGCTCATCTAGAGAAAGAGATGAAATTCTATCATTTGAGAAGCTATTTAAGGAATTGTTAAGACGCTCAAGAAGGGTATCATTATCCAAGGCATTAGGAAATGAACGAAGAAGGGTAGCTTCATCAGAAAGACCATAAATGTCTGCAAAAAGGATCATTTAAATAAGATAAAACAACAGGATGAATGAATAAAGGGAAAAGAGAAAAGTAACATACCGTAAAGCTGATTATTAGCTTGTTGAAGACTAGAGATCTTGTTCTTATACGAAGAAGAATCAATTTCTAATTGTCTAGTTTTCTCGCGAAGACCTTTAACTTCAGCTTCCAATTCTTCATTCTTTTTGCGAAATTGAAGATTCTTCTTTTCAAGATTTTCGCGTCTTCTCTCTAGATCTGAGGCAACAGCAAAAGAAGCTTTTCCAGCCTGCACAAAGATATAAAAAAATTAATATAAAAAGAAATTTTGAGTTATAACAATGAAGAAGTAAAACGATAAAAGTATACCAGACTATTGAGAGAATGCAAGAAGTCGGGAGTCACGGATCTAGAAACTCCACGAAGAGAGCTATCACCATCTAGTAAAGGGACATCGCAAAAGGTAGCGAGAGATTTGCAGGTATTTGCGAATTGGATATCTCTCATTCCTTGTAGAGAATCAGAAAAGAAGCCAGAAAGATTATCCATAGAAGATTCAGGTGGAGAATCTTCAGTTGCAACAAGATCATCGTTGTCCTCATCACCCTTGTCACTTTCGGAATTTTCGTTAGGAGGAACATTTGAAGGAGAAGAAGAACGAACTTTCCTTTTCTTTGGAGGAGGACCAGTTGATTTTTCCCTGCGAAGAGCACCTTTACCTTTATCACCAATCTTCGCAACATCAGCAGATTCTTCTACTTCAGCAATAATCTTCACACAAAGACAGAAATAAGAAATGGAAGCATGGAAGTAACAGTGTATTATTTAAAATCATAAGAGAAAATTTCTTACCTCATCCGTGTAGGAGCGAAGAGCTAACAAAGTACTAGATTTCCCAGTCCTGTTATAACTATCTTTCAGTTTTTGGATCTGCGAAATTCCGCAAGAGTTAGCGAACAGAATAATAAAAATCAATAAAGAAATATAAAGTGAGTTAAATGAGAAGAAACATACCTCTTTCTCCTTTTCGGGCCAAGAGAAAACCCAAGGTTGATAAGCAGCAAGATTCGCAGGAAGAACATTTGACCCAGCAATGTAGGGTCCTTTTAGCATTAAAGGAAAAACACACCATTTATCATCTTTAGATTGGCGAGGAGTTGTGTTTTTACCAGAACGCCAGTTAATATCTTGCATGAGAACTTTAGCTTCATCAATGTTATCTTTCCCTTTTAAGAGAATACTCCAGTGAGTATTCTCTTTCTTCATGGAGATAAGTTCATAGTTCTCAAAGAAATTCGCTACTGTGTATTTCTCAGCAACTATCTCTAGGTTTGCGAATTTAGGATCCCTAAGTTCTTTGGAGTAAAGAGATCCTCTACCAGCACCACGATTAGCGAACTCTAGCATCAGACGGATGCAGTACCCACTCAGTTGGAAGATAGCTCGCGAAAATCCCGAGTGAGCAAGAATTTCATAAAATAAAGGAAGATCTGGGTTATAAAGAGGAATAGGGAGACCTGCGAGAATCTGACCTAGCAAAATTATGATTGATTGATCATCACAATACTGATCAGAGAAAAGTTTGACAGAAAGAATTGATTTGGAATTTTCACCAGGAATGGTGGAGAGTGTAAAACCTTTATCAGCAAGATCTTTTTGGACAACTTGTAAATTCTTTTCATATCTATGACCACTTGGAGCCATGTTTAAATATACAGTATGGTAATAAATAAAAAATAAGAGGATTGAAGGAGGAAAAAGTTACAGCAGCAGAACTTGCAGAAGAATAACAAAATTACAGAGACGAGAGAATAAAAATAGAAGAGAAAGTAAAAAGAAAAATAGAAAGAATAGTAAGAAGAGTATTTAAAGGAGATTTTTCTTTTACTCGAAGAAATAAACACAATTAAGACGAAGAGACGTGAGCGGTTGAAAAGTAGCGGTTACAGAAGACGTGTCAAGAAACAAATGGACAAAAGAATACGTGTGATAAATGTAGAATATGAAAAGATGAACAGCTGCGGCATTTCTCATATGATTCTCTAATTTGCAGAGAAGATATGAGAAGAGGCAACATGTAGTATTAGAATTTCAGAATGACAATGTTTCAGCGAAATTATCAACGACACGGCATAACAGCGTCGCAGAACAATTTCAGAAATGATAAAATAAATGACGTCATCTAAGATCACGAGAAAGATGTGATAGTCCTGCGAAGATTAAAGAGTTTGCGAAATTAACATTTGTAAGGTTGCGAGAATGTCGCAGACCATATCCGAAAATAAAGGACAGATTAGCTGTCATCCACTATGTATTTCCTTATAAATAGTCATTCGAGTTGTAAAGAAATGAGAGATCTTTTTTGAGTAAGAAACAAGTAAATAGGAGAGAGAGTTCAGAGAAGAGATCATTCTTGATTTCTTTACCTTTCCTTGTAAGAACATTCAAAGATTAATCAATAAAATTAAAAGTGTAAACCTAAAAATGAGTTGATTAACAATGAAATCATATGAGGTTGTAGTGTAGGATTTCCTGCAACTACATATGGAAGCTTGCTTGTTGGCTCTTGAGAGAGATGATAATGCTGCTAAGGTTTCCGAGGATGGTCGCAAAGCTGCTGATATTGCCTTAGTTGTTGATTCCTCTAAAGCCATAGGTTCATTTCTTCTTCTCCTTAGATTTTTTTCTTTACTTTCTGGTTGCATAGTCCTAAGACAACCTTCGTCTGTCAGCTGGCAGCTCTAGTGAACTTAGATGTCTCTATGATCAAGTGGCCAAGTTAACCTCCGACGTTTGGACGTAACTGTTCATAATGAGGTCCAACTTTCTCTTGAGTCCGCCCATAATGCAGACTTGGTGAAGCAGATGGATTCGCTTCGTAAGGAGTGTGGCGAAGCTCTTAGCTGGAAGGAGAGTCTTATTTTAAAGAAAAAGGAAGATATTACCTTAGTCGAGAAACGTCTCTCAGCCTAAGAAATTATTCGTAAGAAATATCACGCCGATTTTGAAGATGCTTGTGCTTCCTTAGCTAAGGTTACTGCGGAGCGTTATTAACTTCTGAGGTTTGTTCTCTTAAGAACAAACTTGTTGATGCCAGCTTCGTGCCTTCTTCCATGTCTCATGCATCCTTAGTAAAAAGGTTTAAAGAGTTAGAGAATGTGTACCAAGCTTTATCCTCTGAGAATGCTTCACTCCAGATAGATGTTGATGATCTTCGGACGGAAAGGGATACCCTCGTAGAAGACCTTGATGCGGCTGAGGTGGATCTTGTTGAGGCTCAACATAGTTTAGAAGAGTCCCTTAGCCATGCCGGAGGTAGCTGAGGATAATTATATTTTCGATAGCATTCTTTGTATCTTTAGCTGCTTTTTCTCGTTGTTGATACCCTTCGTATCCGCAGGTCTCCAAGAGCAGCTGGTGGGTGCAAACGTAAGATTAGCCGCCTTGAGGGTCAGATATCTCAGTTGGAAATATCTCGCCAGCTTGATGCTGCTGCTAAGTTTAAAGCTGAGGAACTTCAGCAAGCTAATGATCAGCTTAGCGCTCAGATCATGGAGCTCCATCATAAATCGGCTTCAGACCTAGAGGCGCAAGCTTCTCAAATGAAGGTGCAACTCGAGCGTTCTGCCATTGATTACATTAATGATGCTTTTGTGGAGGCTGAGATCCAAGCTGAGGGTGTTGTCATCCCTCGTCTTCCTTACCCATGATTATGTTATGCTGACTTTGTTTTCAACTGAATTCCTTTGTTGTATTATGCCCCCAGCTGAGGGGCCTTTGTTTTCTCCTTTCCTTGAAACAATGCTTCGTTACTTTCTGAACCTTTGTCATCTGCAGCTTTTGAGATGTGTTAGTTTTATTTTGGTAGTACTATTATGGTACCTTTGTTATTATATATATATATATATATATATATATATATATATACGTATTGTGTCTAATTATTTGCACATTCGAGTCATCACAAGGTTCTAAGGTGTTTTTAACCTTTGGTGGAACATTCATCATCCTACGCAAGTATCCTTTAGCCAGAAGGTACCATGGTGGCGAGGGTTCCTACCTGGGTAATAATTTTCCTGTAACCCTACGCGTTCAGCGCGATGGCTGCTTTACTTCGAAAGGTATTTCTCTTTGTGGGATATATTGCTTATTATTTTCCTTTTAGTGGGATTCATTTGCCCTTAGGATCCGAGATTGACATATGCGCAGTTATGACGTGCCTTGCCTCATCGTCAATTCTGACGGAGGGTGTCTATTCTAACCCAATTTGTATTTAATCAACATGCACTTTTTCTTAGAAAAAAATTTCTTTCATTGATTGGTTAGGTTTATAATACCTTTGATCAGGGATAGAATATGGTGGGTCATTGCCCATTCCCTTCTTCTCCTAAGTAATAACCATTCTCTTACGGGTAATACTTCTTTAGATACATTGCATTCCAAGGGTGTTGCAATACTTCTCCGTTGAGATTCCTTAGGTAGTATGAACCCTTTCCGGAAATATCGTGTATAATGTAGGGTCCGTCCCATGTCGGAGCTAGCTTTCCCCACTCTTTCTTCCTTTGATATGGTGGTATTTGACGTAGTACGTATTCTTCAACCACAAAGTTTCTAGGAATTACCCGTTTGTTGTATTCACGAGCCATCCTTCGTTGGTAGTTCACCATTCTTTGTAAAGATACTTCCCTCCTTTTTTCAAGGTCATCAAACTTTTCCAGCATAAGATCTGTTGTCAGATTCTTTTCCCATGCCTCTGTCTTTGTCGTTGGCAGTATTATCTCTGTTGGGATGACTGCTTCGGCTCCGTAGGTTAGCAAGAAAGGAGTTTCTCCCGTGGCTTCCCTTCTGGTAGTGTGGTAGGCCCATAGGACATTGTGCAGCTTCTCGCACCATCTTTTCTTGTATGCCCCCAACTTCTTTTTTAAGTTCATTGCTATCGTCTTATTAGTGGCCTCCGCTTGTCCATTGCTCTTAGGATATATTGGAGTAGACTTGTTTTTCTGAATGTTGAAGGCGTTAAAGAGCATGTCTATGTTCTTTCCTTCCAACTGTTTGCCATTATCAGAGACTATGGTGGCTGGTATCCCGAACCTGCAGATGATTTTCCCGAACAAAAATTTAAAGACATCTGTGTCCCTAATTCTTGCCAAAGCCCTTGCTTCCACCCATTTGGTGAAATATAGTATCTTATTTTTGATGTCCCCTCTATCAAGGATCCAACAATGTCAACTCCCTATTTGGCGAATGGCCATGGGCTGATGACCGAGTTAAGATCCGTTGCTGGTGCTTTAATCTTCCTGGCATAGTGTTGGCATCTTTCGCAACGCCTTGCTACGTTCTTTGCATCTTCGTCCATGCTTAGCCAATAGTATCCTTGCATTTTGGCTTTGATTGCCAAAGACCTTCTTCCGCTATGATTGCCAGCTTCTCCGCTGTGTATATCATGCAGTATTATTCTACCTTCGGTTTGTGAGAGGCACTGCATCAAAGGTCCAAGAAATGACCTTCTATACAGTATTCCGTCTCGTAAGCTGTACATTGCTGCCTTTGACTCGAGTTTCGAGCTTATTTGACATCTGCGGGTAAGGTACCTTTGTCAAGGTATTGGTTAATTGGAGTTCTCCAATCGTCCTCATCTTCGTCCTCATTGCTTCCGTCTGACATGGGTTGATCTTTGTTAGACTCGTCGGCTTCGTTATCTAGTTCTTCCATTCCTTCATCTTCTTTTTCTTTTTCTGCTTCCCTCATGGCCCTGGTCTGGACGGCTAAGGTTTCCTCGGTGGCGGAGGTTAGTCCTTCTATCGAAGGTTCATAAATTCTCCCAATTTGGACCGAGGTAGTGTTTCTGTCCCTCAGCATTGATGATATAAATGCTAAGGCATCTGCGTGTCTGTTGTCTTTTAGGAAGACATGTCTGAATGTGACCTTGTTGATATTTGATGCATGATCCTGTGCTAGCTTTAGGTACGAGGATAGTATTGGATCTAGAGTTTGGTATTTAAGCTCTATTTGTCTAATGACCAATTGCGAGTCACTAGTCAAACGAACATCTGATAAGCCCAGATCTTGTGCTAGGCATAGGCTGTGTATGACTGCCTCATATTCCGTGATGTTGTTAGTGTATTGTTCGAATTCTAACCTGAATGCATAGATGAGTCGGTCTCTGGTAGGGGTTTTTATTACGATCCCTATACCTGGACCTTATCCTTTGGAGGAGCCATCTACGAATATCTCCCACCTTCATGAGTTTTGTGGTTCCAAGAGGTCTTCTGGTTCCGGCTTTTCTTCCTCCATTCCTGGGATGTCGTCTATCTCTGCTTCGTCATTCACAGGTAGGTCCTCCAAGAAGTATGCTAAGATTTGTGATTTCTCCGCTTTCCTGGTTTCGAAGATTATGTGAAACTGTTTGATCATGGCATTCCATTTTTCCACTCTTCCAATCTTCTCCGTGCTTTCGAGGATTTGACTTATTTGAGTCTTTGTGAAAACTCGGATGGTGTGTGCATAGAAATATATCCTTAGATTTTGTGTTGCCACTACTAAGGCATATATGAGTTGTTCCACCTTGGTGTAGTTACGCTCCGTTGAACTGGGTCTCTTGCTAATGTAGTATACGGGTTTTTCTCTTTTCCCTTGGTCTCGTACCAATATTGCGGTCACAACGTAGCTTGTTGCTTCTAGGTATAGGGTGAGTATTTCACCTGGCTCCGGTTTTTGCATGATGGGTACTGATACTAAGTACTATTTGATCTTGTGAAAAGCTTGTTCGCACTCTTCGGTCCATGTAAACCTGTTTTCTTTCCTTATGGTGTCAAAAAATGCTTTGCATTTATCTGACGACCTTGATATGAATCTTCCCATGGAGGCTAAAATTCCATTTAGCTTTTGTACTCTTTTAGAGTTTGTGGAGATGGCATCTCCATTATTGCTCTGACCCTTTCAGGGTCTACTTCGACTCCTCGTTTGGTGACCAAGTAACCCAAGAATTTTCCTGAGGTAACTCCGAACGTGCATTTGTCCGGGTTCACTTTCATGTGGAAGTTCCTCATGGCTTCAAATATCTCCCTTAGGTCTGAGAGATGGTTTTTTGCTTCTTTGCTCTTGAAGAGCATGTCGTCCACGTAGACCTCCAGTATTTTTCCTATCCATGGCTTGAAGATTTTGTCTACTAATCGTTGGTATGTTGCCCCCACGTTCTTTAGTCCCAAAGGCATCCTTGTATAGCAATACATGCCTCATGGGGTAAAGAACGCAGTATGCTCCTGATCTTCTTCCGCAAGGGATATTTGGTTATAGCCTGAGTATCCATCCATGATAGATAGTCTTTGGTGGCCTTCAGTTGCATTGACCAGCTGGTCAATATTTGGCAGTAGGTAGCTATCCTTGGGGCACGCTTTGTTGAGATTGCTAAAGTCGATGCAAATGCGCACGCCTCCGTTCTTCTTAGGAACAATGACCATGTTGGATATCCACGTGGGATATTTGACTTCTCGTATGAATGCAGTTGCAAGTAACTTTTGCAACTCTTTTTTTACCCCTTCGTGGTAGATGTCCGCCACCTTACGTATGCGTTGCTTAAATGGTGGTATTTCCGGTCTGAGCCGAAGGTGGTGCGAGACCAAATTCGGACCAATTCCTGGATTGTCTTCCATTGACCATGCAAAGACGTCTACGTACTCTTTTAGTAACCTTTGTAGTTGCACCTCCTCTTCCTCTTCAAGTAAAGTTCCGATATTGAGCATCTTTGGTTCTGCCTCCGTCCCGATGTTGATTTTCTTTGTTGGTTCCACTGGTGAGCAGATTTATTGTTGAGGTCGTTGAGGAGTGCTTTTCTGTAATTGTCATTTGGTGGAGACATCTGCGCCTGGAGTGGCGGAGGTGCTTGTCTCCAGGTATGAGACGGCTTTGGGTACTAAGGAGGCTGCGTCCTTCACTTCCTTGATATTTGCCTTGCTCTTCGTTGAGTCTGATTTCCGCTAGATTGCATAACCTTGCGTCTTGCTGGTCTCCTTTGATTTCCATTTCACCCATAGGTGTAGGAAAGCGTAGGTATTTGTGATACGTCGAAGTTGTTCCTCGCAATCTATGGACCCATAGCCTGCCCATGATTACATTGTAGGGCGAAGGTGCTTCTACCACACAGAAGCGTGTATTGGTTACTAAGGGTCTTGCATGTACCTGCAAGATGATTTCTCCCTTTGGTCTAGAGACTGCTCCGTTAAAACCATATATTGTGCAAGTGGAAGAATCCATTTGCTCTGCTGTCAAACCCATGCGTAGGTAGGGTTCGTAAAATAGCACATTTAACGAACTGCCCCCATCCACGAGAACCTTCGTAACATTCCATACGTGTATTGGAAGAGTGATCACTAGTGGATCGTTGTGCATTTCAACCTCCTGGTTGACGTCCTTTGTTCAAAAGGTTAATGGCGTGGCTATCCATTCCTCCCAAGTGCTAGTGGGTGGTCCACTTAGCTTGAACACTTCATGGGATTCAATATTCTTTCTGTTTGGAGCTAACTCGAGTATGTCTTCGAGCATTTCTTCTTGGCTTCCATTGGAGAAGGTTGAAAAAGCGGGAGTCTAACAACACCACCCAATAGTTCGATTAGAAATCTGTATGGACTAACTCCGAAATACTTTGCTACAGAATCAACTAGACAGTTAGACTCAATCTAGATAAAAGTATCTCAAGGAGTTAATATCTCTCTCTTGATTTGATTTTTACTCAAGCTAAAAACAATAGCGAGTCTTTATCAAATACAAGGAATACTTGGACGGTACCAAAGACCAATGTCCAAGGATCAATCAATATCAATCAACAACCAAAGGTTGGATTTCAAATTGATGATCACGAACGCACAACCTGTATTATTTCAGTTATATAAAATATAATGCGGAAAAGAAATAACACAGACACCAGAAATTTTGTTAACGAGGAAACCGCAAATGCAGAAAAACCCCGGGACCTAGTCCAGATTGAGTACACACTGTATTAAGCCGCTACAGACACTAGCCTACTGCAAACTAACTTTGGACTGGACTATAGTTGAACCCCAATCAGTCTCCCACCGATCCAAGGTACAATTGTACTCCTACGCCTCTGATCCCAGCAGGATACTGCGCACTTGATTCCCTTAGCTGATCTCACTACAAGAAAACATGGCTTTGGTGACAATAATTTTTGCGGCGAAGAAGATTTCATTGCTAAAGCTTAGTTATTGTGATCAAAATAATTTTTTCACTGTTGTTAAGTTTTCTGCGATAGGACTCGGGTTTCGTCACTCATACTTTTTAGTGACCTCATTTAGAGACAAAATAATGTCTAGTCACTAATAACTTTTTGGTGATTAGATATTTTTGTCACCATTTAATTTTATTGTGATGATGCTAAAAAATTGACATAGAATATTTTTGGTGATAATCTATAGATTTCGTTGCAAAGAAAAGTTTATACTAACAAAATTAATATGTCACTAATTAATTTTATAGTGACGAAACTAAATATTTGACACTATGTTTATTTTTAGTGACCACCCGCTTGTTTGTTTGCAAATATTTATATAGTAATAACTTCTAATCGTCACAGGAAAGAATATCTGCAACGAATTAGATTTTGCCGCTTTAGTGATTTTCAGTGACACTATAACTTCCCCGCAATTCGTGATTTCAGTGATTACCGAAATACTGTCACAAAGGATTCTTTATGGTGGCGGAAGAATACATAGTTGCTAAACAATAAGTTTGTGGTAACAATATATTTTATCATGTAAAACATAACATTTAACAATAACTTATAAATTAGAGAAAATCAATTTACTTGTCAACGTGATTTTTCATAAAGATTTGTTTACGTCATCTAAGGGGAAAGAATGCTCTATAGACTTGGTCATTTAAGGGGAAAAGAATGCTCTATAGACTTGGTGCTGGAGTAGTACCACATTTACACTACTCAAAATTTGATTTTATAAGGTTACTTCTGCGACCTTACATTTTTGCTCGGTTCACTCATTATATAATTTATAAGTGATAGTTGCAATGCATTTCTTAAAATAACTGATTGTACCAAATATGATGTAGACTCATGATAATTAATCTTGAACTACACAACCCTGGAGTCAAAGAAAAACAAAAAAATTATGGTGACAAAAAACTATATATTTGCTTATTTGCTTAAGAATAGACTTTTGCTAAAATCCAATCCTTTGGAATCGACGCAATTGCATGATTTGCATTAAATTGATTGAGTTTACTATAGAGTTCATAATATGTGTCCTTTGTTGATTAACAGGCGTGAGGATGATAAATTGGCTCCCTGACAAAGCGACAACAACCGCCACTGCAAAGGATTCTTCTCAGCAAGTCCATCAAAACCAGGAGCCACAAACACCTCCGTGGATTCTAAGGTGATAGCCTGATAGGTGCTGGTATTCAGAATATGCCTGGACTTCACACCCTCAGGGTGTCTCTTTCTCGCATTGACTACGCACCTGGTGCAATAAATTTGGTTAAACACAGAGTTGTTTAATCCCTTCCCACCAGGTTATTGATGAGCTTGACATTTTCTGGCATGTAGGGTGTAAGAAAAGAAAAAGAAACAAAGTGCCTAACACAGTTACTATCCAAAGAATCTATCCACTATATAAGGGGAAAAGATGACCTCATTAAAACATCTTACTACTATACTCTAAGATAACATTTCCTCTAACTATTACGATCATACATTTCAGCAAATCATTCCTATTGTTATTATTATTACTGATGAGTAGGTAAAACAGAACAACAACTAGCCTTACCAGAAACAGATCAAAGCCATTAAATCCATGTCGTTCTCCCAAACTAAGCCTTGGCCATCTCTGTACATTAGAAAGAGAATACTCAGCATCGACTTAGTTACAGTAAACTCAACATAGATCGACACAAAAGAACATAAACAACACTTCCGCAACAGATAAACATACATAACAGTTGATCAGAAATGATACTTCGACATGCATCAAGAACATTCATATCATTGTTCAACTCAAACTAGTATCACAAATCAGCCAAATGAGCTCTGGAATCATTCCAAATCCAATGTATCAAGAACAATCTAAGTAAGTTTTAAACCATCATCCCAATTCATGCAATAGAAAATCAAATACAGGTTAAACCATCATCCCATGTACCAATATTACTCAAATTAGCTTAGAGTACAGTTTGGCACAATAAAAAATCAACCCAAACCACAAGTATATACCTAACTGTTCAGTATAAATTTTTAAATCATCATCCCAACTATCAATTTACAAAAGCACCGGTCGTCATAACATAAGAAACACAAGCACACAGACTGGTTATTTGTTTACAGATCTCAGAGCTGACGTATGTGAAATGCTAACCAGCCAGACTGGTTTTGTAAACAGATCTCAGAGGTGAAGTATGTGAAATGCTAACCACACGTACTACACTGAAGCAACTCGACGTTATTCTGAACACAGATAATCGTTAAGTTCTTATTGATACTTCCATATGATCTGATACAACATATCAGTTTTTGTGCCTAAAAGAAAGAGAATAAAACCCAAATATCAAAATACATGAAAGAACAAAAAAGGCAGTGTCACCAACTACTCACAGCATTGAAATACTGGCACCATAATGCATCTAAAACAACTCTAATCCGGAATATACTGGCAATTCAACCTTCTTTATTCTTTCATTATGTTTTCCCAGTCTATTGCATTCAAATTGAATTCAATATTATGCGCATTCTTTTTAAAGAGTGCTAATTTGACATTCTTGTTTAGTTAAGTAAACAGCCAACAACAAATTTCGATGCAGCATCCTGAGAGAATGTCGCATAAAATTAGATCAAATGACGAAATTAAGATGTTCAGTGAGCACTCGTTAGAGAGTGCACAAAATCAAACTCAAAGTAGCCAATGACTGGGCCAAGGTAATACAGAGGTATGCCCAACCGCGGGAGTGAGCAATTCGGTATATACAGATCCAATCGACGCACCAATGCAATAGCTCTAGATTCTCAAATCCTTCAATCAAATCAAATCAATGGGTTTGAACATATTAACAAATTAATTTAAATCAAAGAACTATACTTCAATTCAGTTTATAAAGTTTTTTCTTTCCTCAAAGAGCGAAGTAATGAGAGTAGAACTCACCATCAGTGCAGGAAGAAGGTGGATTTCTTTCGAGGTCCTTTAATTCCCTCCAAATTCATTTCATGCCGCGCGCAATCATGCCATAGTGCTACCACTAATAAGTGATTTCCACGGAAGAGGCGAAGTTCTGCTCATGGGTTTTTAGAAAAGATGAAAATATAACGAGTCAACGATTCAATTAGGGTTTTCAGAGGAAAAATAATTTCGGTGAAGAACAGTTTCCATTTTTTCTTTGGCCTTTTCTTTTTTCCATCGAAAGCCCTAGAAACTAACATGGTGTGGCAAAATGTAAAATATTAAGTTACTCCATAGTTATTAAACCGTTCAATTATCCAAGAGACCCACATAGAGCCTTGGCATGCCGAACTAATTTGGACGCATCAAAATTTGATCGTAGTAAATTTTTACCTGGCCAAAACATTTTTCCTTTTTGGACGTAATTATCTTTAAGCATTTCTTCTTTTTTTTTCTTAGGAATCACGGTGGCCTAAACAAGTTTTTGCTCATTTTGGGGACTACATCGCTCGTAATTTAAAATTGATCACATTAAAAATTAAAAATCGTGATTAAGATAGCCTATTTCATTGAAATTAATTGACTATATTTTATTGTCTACGGTAAAAATAAGATTACATTTATAATCTTATAATTTCGTTATAATTTTCTCCAATCTCACTCTAATTTTTCGAATTTATTCTGATTGTGAAGTTGTGTTGTCATCGCCCTACCACCATGAAAGCGATCTTTTAATATATACAAGTTGAATTCGCTAAAGAACGACAAACCTTAACTACACACATATGCTTAGTTTGTTTATGTATCATACCACTTATGGTTGATATAAGCAGATATCATCGATGCATTGTATCGTTTTTTATATTTTTGAGGCCACTATGATATTGGTACTTGATATGGTACGTGAATCATGTCTGGAAATCGTTAAATTTGTTGTTTTTTATTAAAACACTCATTTCAAAAAATTGGTTGGCAATCGCTAAATTGAAATCACTGACAAGAGTGATCCCGCTTTAATTCAACATTAATGAAAGAATATATTAAAGCATATATTTACAATTTGATGCAATGGCCTCAATTCTGAAAATACCTTGCATAGGTACAAAACACTATTATCTATAATCAATTTTTTTCTGTGACTTGAAAATTACATCAAATTCAAAATTAAATACAAGAATAAATATAGTATTGTGCCAAAAATTTATCTTGTAACCCAAAAATATACATCCCAACTCCAATTTTTCCAATGTGACAAACACTTAGTAATTAACTAGGTTTGAAATATCATTTTTATCTTCTCATGTCTTTCAATAATTCTACAATCTCATTATAATCGATCTTTTTCATAGGTCTCTCTGATTTATCAAAATTTCTCCTTGTTGAGAAGTTGGGTTCTTCATTGGCTTCCAACCATAAAACTGGTCATACAATATACAAATAGAACAAAAAGATAATATATGCATAAAATTTCCTCAGATTTCACTTTAGTTTTTCCAAAGTTCTTTTGATTGAGAAATTGAGTACTTCATCTGCCTCTCATCGTGAAAGTGTTCATTATGCATATGTATGCACAGAAAGTATATTCCTATTTATTTGTAATACTTTGTGACTCGATTGTTTTCATCAATATGATTACCTTGAAAGACTTGAATTCAATTTCACCTTAAGTCGTCCAGAGAATAAAAAAGATGTGACGAATTTGTGATTAAGGCATGCATATGTATACAAAATACTATTATTATCTATAAATAATTTTTCTCGGTGACTCGAAATTTTCATCAAGTTCTAATTAAATTCAAGAATAAATGTATTATTATACAAAAATTTTATCTTGTAAGTCAAGAATCTAAATCCCAGTACATCCCAAGTCCAATGTTTCTAGTGAAGCAAAAACTTGTCAACTCTTTTTGAAATATCCTCGATATCTTCTCTTCTCTTTCCATAAATTTACAACATCATTATAATGTTTTCCAAGCTCTCTTTAATTTTTTTTCCAAATTCTTCCTATTAAGAAGTTGAGTTCTTGGCTTCCAACTGTAAAAGTGATCATCAAGTATATAAATTGTATATGTATATATAAACACCATTATATGGTAAAAAAAAATGAATTAGAAGAATGCTTAATGTGTAAAAAAGTTACCTTGTGACACAAAATTTTACATCTCAATTTTCTTGTGTGACAAAAACTTGTTTGCTCGGCTTGAAATTTGCTCCGTATCTTTTTATTTTTTTGTATAATATCCTACATTCTCACTAGGATTTCCTCAAATTTCACTCTAATTTGTCCAAAATTATTTTGATTGAGAAGTTGAGTACTTCATCAGCCTCCCATCGTTTAACTGGTCATTGTGCATATATATATACGAAGTATATTGTTATTTGTAATCAAAATTTATTTTGTGACTCGATTTTTTCATCAAATTCAAATTTAAATACAAGCATAAATGTACTACTACGTTAAAAATTTATCTTGTGAACCAAGAACTTAAATACCAACTTAAAATTTCCAATGTAACTAAAATTTGTTATCCCGACATTAAATTTGTGTGGTATCTTTTCATTTGTTTCAATAATCTTACAACCTTACATTAAGTAACTGAGTTGTAAGGCTACAGAGGTTCATTTCTGCTTATCCTCTATACTTTACAAACAAAAAGGAATTAATGAAGGTAAAGACTGGATCTCAAGATTTCTTGAACAAATTTTCTTTTGTGATTTCGCCACTTAATTCAAATGTCAACCACAAATGCAATATAATCTACTTGTGATTTAAAATTTGCATTCCAACTCGAGATTTACCAGTGCGCACTTGAAATTTGTTAGCACATCCTAAAATATACCGGGTAACCTTAAAATCCTTGTACAAACTCATTTGCTCAGTATTAAAATGCATTCTCCTTAAGAGCTAGCGATCTTCGAGGTTACTTCGAGGATAAACTTAAATACATCTTCGACGGAGACGCTCCGAAGGCGCGCTGGCGGGTCCCAGTTACAACGCCGGGCGGTCTTCTTGATCTCCCCGCTGAGGTCAAGAAGAATTTTTGGAAACTACAAAGCCAGTCTTTACTACCAAAAACAAAATTATTTGCTTAAAAAAGGAACAAACATTGATATTTGGTTTTTGATTAATGCATGTCAAGTTCCTTTTGGATGAACATTCTGTTGTATCTTAATTTAGTGCATCCTGAAGTATATGATAAAACTTTTCTAGAATATAGTTTCAGCTACGCATTGCTACCTCTTTTCTATCGAAAATCTCAGAGAAATTTTCTTCTTGTTCCCTAAAATAAAGAAGTCGAATTTTTTCTTTTTTGTTATTGATTACCTAAAATATAGAGATTGTGTAGAAGGGATATTTGACTAGAAATCAGGATTTGATTGGATGAAGTTTTTCTCAGATTTTCTAGATACTTTTTTTTGAGGGATGAATGGTTGAATCGTGGGTAGATGGGAAGATCATATGGTTGGCAGTGAATCTTAAATTCGTTCCATATATACAGGTAAATCTTCCCTGTTAAGAATTATTTTGGATGAGAATTTTCTATTTTTGAGGAGAAGAATATTCACCCATTTGGAAAGAAGATATGGATAAACAGAAAAACCCTGATTTTATCTCAAAATCAGAGAAAATCAGAGAAAAAAAAGCTAAAGAACCATTTCGATTTTGGTTAATCTTCAATTTTTTGGCGCCATGTAAATCAAAAGGGAAAAAAGTTGGGCGGGATATATTTTTCTCTCCTATAAATACAGCCCCATAGTTATCAAGTTTTGCTCACAAGATACTGATTGAAGGTATTTTCTCTCTAGATCACACATTACTCTTCAATTTCATATGTTAAATCATATATGCAAACCCTAATTTTGTAATTGTTTGATCTCCTAATTTCAGGCTGATTCTACCCCTTGGTTATCCTAACTTCAAGGATTTTCAGAACTCTAACTTAATGTTTGTTCTGCCCCTTTATGTTCCTTTCATGTTTTTGCATGTGGTTTCTTAGTTGTTCTTTTAATCATGGTGTTGTTTCATTGCCCAGGTGGAAAATGGCTAACAAAAATGAACAACCAACTCCAGCAACTTCATCTTCTGAGGGTACCTATCACATTTTCCTTTTCTTTTCTTTTTGGTATTTTACTTATGTAGCATTTCTATTGCATCAATTGAGAATAATATTGTTTGTCTAGATTGAGAGAAAGTGGGTTGCGCACACGGTGTTTGAAATTTTTTCTTAATATGAATATGCTAATTGAAGTCACCATGAATGGTTGTAATGGATATTTGGGTTCTTCTCTAATTTTACATGATATGTATGAATTGGGGGTTTTGATTTATGTATAGAATTTTCAAAATCTGTAATCTGCTTTCAAAAGTTTTAATTCACAATCATTGTCCTGTGGATGTCCAATTTATGTAGTTTCTGAAATATAGTCTATGGATTGCACTTAACTATAGATGGGTCTTTGTTGTATTTCCTTTTAAATGACACTTCCATGGTTATTTATCCATTTCGTGCAAAGCTTGTTGATGCTTGTCCTTTGTTGTTTCATTTTGTAGGTATGACTCTTTACTGTGTGTTGGTTTGCGCCCATGGTTGGTTATGCGAAGGTGAAAATTAATTGTTTTATAAGTACTGGTATATCATGAACAGGTTTACTTATATCATGCATTAAACTCTAAAAGTATATATGTAGATGATGTTAATTAGGTGATATTAGACCAACTAAACCTAGATAAGTTTCAATATGTGTCGTGCAAGCTAGTGCCAATCTGTTCCCCTAGTATCTATGTATTTTTCTTGATAACATGAATATGTAGTACGCATCCCAGGAAAAAGAAAAAAAAAGGCACAAAATGATCAGCAGTCACAAGTGACCATGCGTAGTTTAGAGTTAATGCAATATTTCTTTTCTCTGGCATTAGGGCTGTTTGACAACCATTAATACTGATCCTAAGGCATGTACTTTATATCAGTTTGTTCCCCTGGTATCATTTTGCTTCTCACCACCCTTCTGATTATTTATTAGTCGATATCTTTTCAGTAATTCCTTGCTTGTTTGATATTTATTTAACTGAGTTAGTTTACATGAATATCAATGATCTGCATTGGAAATTAGTCTCTTAAAATCCATTGTTATCAGAGACTCTTCTTCCAAATCTTGTGAACTCTGGTCTAGTGATTGGTGGGCACACTTCGATACTTTGTTGTTTCTTGGATTAAAATTATTTTGTCTTATAGTATACTGGATTCCGTTAAACCAATTGTATCATCTATACGCTCTCACAGTTACATGTGCTTCTTAGTGTTTGTTTCTGAAACTTCTTCAGCTTATGGATTGTTATGGCATCTCAGACCTATGGCGTTATACTCTCATGGACTTTCTGTTGGGCTAGTGTAGTATGCCTTGGACATTCAGTTCTGTTAAGTAGAAAACAAGTCTGTCTACCAACAGTGCAGGATAACTTGGGTATTATTTATATTCATTTTAGCACAGTTAAGTAGAAACCGAAGATGTCTAAAGTTGAAAGATAATTAGGAGGGTTATCTTTGTTTTTATATTTATTGTATTGACCAGGCACATATATATTCCCCACACAAAAGATGTGGGCAGGCTGGGTCATATATTTATTAAGGTTGGTTGTGTAATTTGAATGTGCAACATGTGTCTCCATTTAATGTGAGATAGGATGTTGCATTGGTAAATGGCTTTTAGGGGTTGTTGGTATATTAGTTTCTTTTGTCCTCATTGGTTTTTCTATGTGGCTTTAAGAGCCCAGTATGTATTTGAATTATTTATGAACTCCCACAATACAATTCCTTTGCATTAACTCTATTTTCTCACTCCTTCCTGATGTCTGGTTTTTCTATGGCATATAGAGAGATGTTTGTTCACATGTATAAATATTTTAAGAATATTAGAAGCCTAGGATAAAACATGTGTTGTCTAATGTTTGCTCTGTTTCTGTTGCAACATCAACTTACTTAGTAAGGTTCATCTCCTTTGCAAAACAAAAACGGAAATATGGATCCGAGCAACCAATAGGATCCATAAACACATCCAATCAATATTGTAATCTTCTCTTACCTATTCAATTTTATATCATTAGAACTAACCTACATGTTTGACATCCCGGTGCATTTGCTAGTTATTCTCTATATTATGTATCTCTGTACATGACATAATAAATGAGCTAATGCAGCAAGGCAATGAAGCAGGAGCTACACCACCGACTGAGGCATAAGTATTTGCTCAAGTTTTGAAGAAAAAGCAAAGACGACGTCGTGCTACAACCACTGATTCTAACACTGAAGGACTTCATGCAAAGTTACAAGAGTAGGCTGATGATAGAGTTCAAGTTCAGGATGACCAAATACGCGCTCAGAATGGGGTTATCAAAACGTTGAAAGAACATAACAAAAAATTCACAAGAAACATGCAGATTTTGATGGGTACTCTCGGGCTAAACAACATTACCGCTAGCGGAACCAATGGAAGTTGAATGTTGCGCCACAAAGTCAATTGTTATATTATTGTTTTAGTTTTAGTATTTTTTTTAACTAGTAGCAGTGATTATCCTATTTATTGGTAGTTTATTTATCAATTTTTTTTGGTTTGGATCTTGTTTAAACAATTTATTTTAAAGGTTAATTATTTTTCATCCGACTAATATAACTTGTTTAAATGCTTATTTATATATATTTATTTTATGTGCAATAAATCTCTTTAGAATCATCGGTGCTAATAAAGGCTAGTCACTAAAGAAAATATCGTGACGAGATTGGCATGTTGAGAATAGTTACGGTGAGGGCAGTGTTGTGTCTCTAATAATTTTTGAGACGAATGACTTCGTTGGAAAAATTGATTCGGAGACGACTATATTTGCAGGTAAAGTGTTTTTGAGATGATGATATTCGTTATTGAAATGGCCATACAGAGACAATCCTAATTAGTCGTTATACGTAATTTTAGAGATGACTAAATTTTGTTATTGATTTTTTATTTTGAGACAAAAGTTATTTCGCTGCTAAACTATTATTTTTTCTGAGATGAAAAAATTTCGTGGCTAAAACTATTTAGGTAACGAATTTGTTTCTTCACTATAAATATATTTTGAGACGAAAAAATTTCGCGGCTAAAACTATTTAGGTGACAAATTTTTTTCTTCACTATAAGTATACTTTGAGACGAACAAATTTCGCGACTAAAACTATTTTATGAGAAGAATTTGTTTCTTCACTATAAATATATTTTGAGACGAACGTATTTCGCGGCTAAAACTATTTTAAGTGATAAAATATTTTCCTCACCAAAAATACCTTGAGTGGAAAAATTCTTCGTATTCTATGATGAACTTAGTCGGGGTTCCATAAGTTCTCTTATGTTGAGCCCAAAATAATTAAATTAATTAGTTGGTGATTAGTTTGGTTGTTTGTATTCCAAATAGATTAATTATAGGTTCTCTTGTGATTAATCTAGTTGAGTTTTCATATATTCCACAAATTCTTGTGTTGAGTATATGAAAGGCTACACTATCATGTTATTTGGTTAATGTAGTCATTTATTCTGTAAGGTTTTCCTCATGTTGAGTATTTGAACGGTTAAGTTAGTCATCTCCGTGTGATTGACTTAGTCGTAGCTCCGTGAGTTTACTTATGTTGAGCACTTTCAATTAAATTGATCACTTATGTAGTTTGATTTAGTTGCGTATTCCAATTGAATTAATCACGGGTTTACTTGTGATTAATTTGGTTGAGCTTTGGATATAGAAAATCATTCCTATGATTTTTGGTGTCCAATAAAAAATCCTTCTTTTGTTTCGAAATTAAGGTCGCTCTTGTTGTTCTCTCGGGAATGACATCAAATGGGGGAGAGTTCTTTTAAACTTGTGCGTAATGGTAATATCTTGCGGGGAGTGCGGCTGTAGAATTTTATAGGGGTTATCTTGTATCTTAAAACTCCTTGATGAATGATGTTAGCTTCGGCTATTAGATTGCATCTAAATTAAGTTGGTATGTATTTTTCTTTTGGTCATGAAATGTCTCTTGTGGAAATTTCATTATGATCCCATTCTTGTACCTTTGCCAATTTTATTGACAAAAAGGGGGAGAAATATTGTAGTTCAAACTACAAATACATATGGTTTTCGGATTATTGTGTAAGGGGGGGTGGTTTCCATGATCGAGATGGAGTATTGACTAAGGGGAAGTGATACATATCACCGTAGTATTATTGTTAAAGTCGTTATACAATTGGACTTTGATGTTATATAATAATACTATGACATTGTATAATAATGATCGAGAATCTCGATTTCTCTCATTGTTATAACTACGAATCTTCAACAACGATGGTGCTAAACTTACAACCTTTGGGATCATTGGAGTACTTGGAAGGACGAATATTTCAAGGAACGTTGAAAATTAGACTATGGAATAGGAGCCACTAAAGTTTATCTTTTTTGTATTCCATATGTATTAATAGTTTTGTCACTAAAATTGACAAAGGGGGAGATTGTTAGAGCATAGATCGGTCAACCTCGCATGCGTTGCTATCTCAAGCATGTTTGTCAATGTTAGTGATAAAAATCATAAGTCTTGATTTCTAGCCTACATAGCTAAGTCTCGGACTAGGATAGAAAAGTGTAGTTGAGATCAAGGACTTCATGGCGATTCATCATACAACGACGAAGATCTATACAAGGAACCGTGGAACTTCATCAACAAAAAGGTATGTGGAGACTTGAACTTATCTATCACTCAAAACTCCATCTCTTCTATCTTCTACTTCTTATGAGACAAAAGTCGTATGTTATATAGACTAGATCATACACATTTGACATTTCGAGCGGAGTATTCATTGCTTATCTTTTATCTCGAAATCGTGTGTTGGTAAAGCGTTTTGCCTTGATCAAGTTTATCTTCACCTAGTGACGAAAGTCATGAAAATTTTGACGTGAATCGGTCTGTGAATAACGGCTACATAGCGTCCTCTGAGAATGTCTCAATGATTGAAATGAGAGTTTAGATTACATAACCATGTATTCCTTGAACCGAAGTTTTCGAACTTTGTTGATCAAGAGAAATCGGGAGGATTGTGGAATTGGCTTGCCAAGTCCGAGAACTTAGTTCGCAGACTCAGTCCGCGAACTGTCGGAAGTTCTGGACCGAGAATTTATGCTGGGATTTTCCAAATACTCGTTTGTGTGCTAAGTCCGCGAACTCAGTCCGCGAACTGGAGGAAGTTCTCTTTCTGAGAATTTTTGCTGAGTTTGGAAAACTCAACCGGTTTACTTAAGTCCGCGAACTTGTTTGTGAACTTAAGAGGTTATGATCTAAAGATATGCTCTGAACATGAAACATTAAATTAATAAGGAATGATTTATGCAAACCGTGGCTATAATGTTAATGAGCCGGTTCAATCGAATCGAATCATCTTTGTTTCAATTGTGTCTTGTGTAGTTGCATAAGATCTCAGAGCTTGAACAACTCTGTAACTAGTTCATTTGAGTCAATTTAACTAGTTATGGTGAAGAAGAACAAGGTTAATATGAAATGCTCATATGGTTAACCTTTTGGGTTACTATGTTGAACCAACATACACGTACACGTTTGGGCATGGTTTTCATGAAACCAGTAAACGTCTACCCAAGTGTGTGTGACAAGCTAAGTTTTCGATCTAAGGGTTGAGAAATATTAACTTGAATCTAAATCAGGTTTCATCTAACGGTGAATAAAGATTGCTTTGTGACTAAGGAAAAACCCTGGTTTGAAGGCTATATAAAGGAGACATCTAGCATTGTGCAAAACTAATCCCCACACTTCTGTGTAATACTAGTGCGCCCGCTAGAGTCGATCTCAATTAACCTTTGATTTTCTTCTCTAAAATCAGGTTAACGACTTAAAGACTTCATTGGGATTGTGAAGACAGACCAATACTACTTTATCGTAGTTGTGTGATCTGATCTTGTATCTTCTATCGTACGAGTACAATCGATTGATTGGCTTGAGATCGTGAGAGTTCTCCGATAGGCAAGATAAAGAAGTCACAAACATCTTCGTCTCACTGTTTGTGATTCCTCGACAATCCGCTTGTGTAGTCAGGAAGGATAGTAGAGAGGTGATTGATTAATCTAGGCTGTTCTTAGGGAATATAAGACCGGATTATCAATTGGTTCCTGTTACCTTGATTTTATATCTAAAGATGGAACAAAACCTAGGGTTTATCTGTGGGATACATATTTATCCTTTTATAGACTTTTCTGTGTGAGACAATCTGATTATTATCAAGTCTGTGATTTTGGGTTACAACAACTCTTGGTTGTGGGTGAGAAACTACAAGAAAAGTCGCTTTTAGTGGAAAAACATTGTGTCACGAAAACCAATTTCTTCGTTGCAAAAATAATTCAGCGGCACAAAAAACTTCATCACCTATAGTGAGTCGTTGAAAGTGTTATGTGACGTCCTTAAGAAATCGCCACCGAATTGTTTAATTAGCGACATAAGTCTTTTTGCCTCCAAAACTACCTTTTCGTGAGCAAATAAAATTGACGTTGTTTACTAATTTTTGTGCCTTTAGCGCTTAAGCGCCAAAGGCGCTCGCCTTTTACAACATAGGCACCTAGAGCGAGAAAAACAAGATAACATCGCTGAAGTGAAAATTAATCGACTGGCAGCTTCGATTTGTTTCCGGATATAGCTTAGTCCTAGATTTTCCAGTTTCATTTCGGATGTTTTATGCTACGGTTACCATGTCATTGATTTGTTATAAAGTAGACATCATTAAGATCTATATACAAAAGGCGTCTCGAGCTCTTTCGCAAAAGGTCATGGAAATGTCAGGGTCGACACTTCACTTGAATTATAACCGCGTTTTAGTATAATGTACTCCCTCCGTTACCTATTAATAGGCTGATTTTGTTTTTAGAGAAATTTAAGGAAATTATGAGAACTAATCATTGAAAGTGGTCCTCATGACACTTGTCAATAAAAGAAGTGAAGTGAAATGGTACTCATGACACTTGTCAGCAAAAGAAGTAAAGTGAAATTGTTCACATGAAACTTGTCATCAAAAGAAGTTAAGAGAAAAGTGGTCCCAGAAAATTAAAGCATCATTTGACTTTCCCAATTAGGAAACCAACCTATTTTTTTGAAACATTTATTTGTAAAAACCAGCATATTGAAAAGGAACGGAGGGAGTAGTTATATTCAATCCTAATTGCATTTACATCAGCAGACTATGGCTCGTCGTCGCAGGCATTTGCATCGTTATCTTTGAATTTTGGTTCACTTGCTTCGGGTTTTGAATAATTGTCTTCCTTCACACCGTGTACAATTTAATTTCCGTAATTGCAGGTAGCTTGGTCGTCGATTAATATTTCTCAACCTTGATACTTTTCTGATCCCAATTAATTGGTAGTGAATTCCTAGAACACCTTGCTTAAGAAAATAACCAACAAAAATCAGTTAATTAAACATGATAAGTGGCAGTTTTCCATTGGTCGCCATGACCCCATCAAAAATTATCTTCATTTTCTTTTTCTTTTATCTTTTATCATTTTTGTTATCTTTTTTTTTAACCAAGGAAAGAACTTATGATAAACATAAGTAATTGATACATCACAATTTATGTAGGGAATTAACAAAGGAGGTGGATGAAACCACCAATCCCCATATAGATTATGTTTACAAGTTGCCTTCGATATTGCATCTGTGGCTTTATTACCAGACCTATACACAAAACTACAAGACCAACAGGATTAATATTACATATGTTTACACATTTTCGCAGAAGAGGCATACTCTGCCAGTGACAAAGAGAAGATTGTTGTTGAAGAAAAGAACAAATTCCCAGATTATCAGATTCAAAAATCACATGAGACCAACCATTTGAATCTTCCAATTGCATAGCCTCCAACATTGCCCATGCTTCGGCTTGTTGAGCATTACTAGCTCTTCTCAAGGCTCCCCTTCCCATGACATATGCCCCTGTAGAGTTCCGAATTATAATTCCAATACCAGCTAACAAAGAACTAGAATTATAAGAAGCATCAATATTAATTTTTAGGTACTGCAAAGGAGGAGGTTCCCATTTATGATGTAAAGACTTATTGTGAACATTAGGATGATTGTAGTTAGCAGGAGTGCTTCCTAGATGATGCTGGAGAATGTATGAAGTGACATGATGGACAACAGAGTTATGGTTGGGAGTGGTATTGTTAAAAACAACACTACATCGAAGCTTCCATATGAAATGCATGGTGCACATAGCTAAGTGAACAATCTCAGGGGACTTCTGGATGTTGATGATGGAGTCTTTGAGTTGCCAAGTCTGAATCCAAGATAAGAGAGAAGAGTGCTTCAAAATAAAGTGAAACTGATGAGGTAAAAAATACTGCCATATTGCCCTAGAGAGAGGGCAATGAAGTAATAGATGGTCTAGATCTTCCATTTGATTGTGGTTGCAAAGCACATAGTGTAAATCAACATTATGCACATGGGTGAAAATTCTTGCTTGACTGGAACAGCATTGTGAATAGCTCTCCACAGGAAAATCTGAAACTTGTAAGGTACTTTCAACTTCCAAAAAGATAACCAAAAATGTTGAGATAAACCCATGGAGTTATCTGTTAGGATATCTTTATCACACAACATCTTATAAGTTGAGGCAGTAGTAAAAATATCAGTGGTTGTAAAGGGCCAGATTAATTTATCCTCTTGATCTAACTGAATGGGAATGGTTAAAATGGAGTTCACCTGATCATCTGTAAAGAAAAGGCGAAGAAGCGACACATTCCACTTTTCAGTATCAGTATCTATAAGATCAGAAACCAACTGATAGTTAGAAGTATTCAAATCACCCCAGTCCTGTAAAGCAGAATTCAGAGAAGGAATCCAGTTAGATGTCCAGATATTGATATGAGCTCCATTACCAACTTGCCATTTAGCATTTTTCAACACAATCTCGAGCCCAATAGAGATACTTTTCCAAATCCAACTTGAATTTAAGTTAACCGGTGGAGGGAAGAAACGCAGGTCATGATGAGGAAAATGTTTACCTTTCAACAACTTCGCCCATAAAGCATCTTGGTTATGTAACAATTTCCAAGCTAGTTTCGCAAGAAAAGCTAAGTTATAGTTGCATAAATTTTTAAGTCCTAATCCACCTAGCCTTTTAGGTAAACATACCTTTCTCCAAGAAATGTACTTTTGAGAACGTGGCTTTATGTAACTGTTCCACCAATAGCTTCTCTGAATTCTTTCCATTTGTTGAAGAGTTGCTTCAGGTAGTTTGAAAACCTGCATTTGATACATACCCATAGAGCTTAGAACGGAATTAACCTGAGTAGTTCTTCCTTCTTGATTCACAATTTTGCTCTGCCAACTCTGCAATCTATTATTCATGTTATCAATAACCCTGACAGTTCTTATGTCTGGATCTATGCAGCAGAAGAGGTATACCCAAGTATTTTTCGCCAAGTCCCATAACTTTCATACCAAGAATACCAGTGATATTAGTTATGAGCATTAGAAGTGTGCTTGCCAAAAAATAAGGTTGATTTCTGCATATTTATCACCTGACCTGAAGCTTGTCCAAATATATGAAGCAAGTGTTGAAGCTGCTGCATTTGAGTAGAATCAGCTTCAAAAAATAACAAACAATCATCCGCGAAGAACAGATGATTAATTAAGGGCAGTGATGATTAATTCTAATCCCTGAAAGACAACCAGAGTCCACATTAAGCTGCAAAAGTCTAGAAAAAGCTTCCATGACAAAAAGAAATAAAAAAGGAGACAACGGGTCTCCTTGACGAATACCCCGAGTCGGAGAAAAAGTTGAAGAAGGACTGCCATTGATAAGAATGGAAATATTTGAAGTAGAAATACACTGCTCTATTAAACTAATCCAATCATTATGAAAACCCAATTGCCGAAAGATGGAAAGAAAAATGACCATTCAACCCTGTCGAAAGCTTTCGACATGTCTAATTTCAAACCAACCAAAGCCTTCTTAATCTTTTTATTTCATACTAAACAAAATCTCATGAGCAATAATGATATTGTCATGGATATGTCTTCCTGCAACAAAGGCAGTTTGAGTAGGGGAGATAATATCAGGAAGAAGGGGTTTAAGACGGTTAGCTAAAATTTTAGAAATAATTTTATAGCTAACATTGCACAGACTTATGGGTCTGTAATCAGCAGGTGTTTTGGGTTTGAAATTTTAGGGATTAAAACCTGATAGTATGATTGATGGCTTTGAGCATATGTTTATGAGTGAAAAAGTATTGAACCATGGAGATTACCTCAGTGCCAACAACATCCCAACAATGTTGATAAAATCCAGCTTGGAACCCATCATTACCCGGAGAAGCCCAAGGCTTGATTTGAAATACCACATCCTTTATTTCTTGAGCATGAGGCACCTGGATAAGGCAATTTTGTATTTCTGAAACACAAGGTTGAAAAAGCTGCAGAATCTCGTTATTAATCTGAGGCTTAGAAGTAGCAATATTCTTAAAATGGTTAGTAAATAGCTTCAATATCACTTCTGCTATCAAACCAAATGCCCAAGGGACCCTGGATAGAATTGATAGTTGACCTTCTCTTATTGTAATTGACTATCGAGTGAAAATAAGAAGTGTTTCTATCTGCTTCAAGAAATTTATCACCTGCTTTTTGCATGAAGAACTCTTTTTGAATCAAAAGCCATTGCTGCAAGGAAGAGCTTAGATGCTTAACTTGAGGATGAGAAGAAGGCAAATTGCGGTCATAGCAAAATTGTAGCTGCTTCTGAATATTTTGAAGGTTATTTCGATGTTGCCAAAAGAAAGTCGTTTCCATATCTGCAGCTGAGTTCTGGTTAGTTTTAATTTACTAGAAAACTGAAACGAAGGAGACCCCGAAAATGTTGCCAGCTGCGTGCAATAGTATCAGTACAAGAATCCATTTTAAACCAACACTTGTAGAGTTTAAAAGGAGAATGTTTTGTAGCAGAAGGAACTGTATGTAGCAAAATCGGGCTGTGATCCGAAGCAACAGGTACTAAATGTTGAAGATGGGAATTTGTGTAGTGGTTGATCCAGCGATTATTCACTAAATCTCTATCTAGACGAGCAGAGACATGATCATCTCCACTACGATGATTTGACCAAGTTGTGTCAGCTCCTGAGTAACCTAAGTCAATGAGACCTAGTTGTTGAAAAAAATTTCTAACATGTCTAGCATGATGAGGATGAGTGACACTAGAGCTATGCGTTTCGGATTCATGCATGGTGAAGTTTAAATCACCCACAAGAACCCAAGGAAGATCAACAAACAAATGCATATTAATAAGATATTGCCACTGGTTAGCATTTTCTGTAGCATCATGAGCATCATCCATGAAGGTTATCAAGAAATCCATATTATTATCATGAGTATGGACAATAGCATGGATAGTTTTAGAGGTTGTATGCATGATTTCAATATCTATTCCATTTTTCCAGACAAGAGAGATACCTCCAGAGAGACCCAAAGAGGGATGAAACCAGTAATGAGGATATTTAGTTTGAGAAAGATAAAATCTCATATTATTAGACTGAGCTTTGGTTTCACACAAGAAAAAAATATTTGGGTCATTGTTGGTCTAACAGAAATGAAGATAATCACGGGTATGAGTGTTACCTATACCTTGACAGTTCCAAGAAATAATTTTCATGACGGTAATCACAGAGAAATTCAAAAAAAGACTGCAAGAAAACAACAAAAGAAAAAACAAAGCAAAAATGAATAAAAAAGGATAAGTTTTGACAATCACCTGTTGTCATGCATCAGTATGATTCTGTGCATTATAAGCAGAGGCTGCATCAATGTCCCAAACATTATCCATGGATGAAGCAGTGGTATCATCTTCAACAGAGACAGTATCATCCACTTGAGAAGTAACAACATTGTCATCCAAATCAGCATCAGGAATATGCGGCTCAGAAGTTATAACCAAAATAGGTTTACGACGATATCTCTTCTTAACACCACTAGTACTAGCACCATCACTAGTCATAGTAGAAGATGGTCTCAAAGAAGAAGAAGGCTGAGCTTGATTGTGATATGAAGAGGAAGCACCAGAACCTGAATCAGTGGCCGAGAAGATTGAAAGGCGCATACCATCAAAGGGTCTAGGCTGTTGTTCAATAGGTTGTCGTAGTCTATCACGCCTCTGAGATCCATGTTGTAGAAAGAGTTGTGCTTCTTTCTCAGGATTCCTTTGAGGAGGCAAAATGGGCTCTACAAAACCAAAACCATGAACAATTTCTTCCATCTCATGACGGGTATGAGTCATATTAGCACAGTCGATCTCTTCATGATTAGAAACTTTACATTCAGGACAAAAACGATATGGCCTCATAAAAAAAAACCAATCCACCTAGTTACACCAGCAGCATTAACAGTAGTTATACCATTAATAAGGGGAGTGTTAACATTAATGAGAACAAGAGCTCTATACTTAGAAGATGTAGGAGGATTCACACCATCTGGTTCTATAACTCTAACTTCCCCAACAATATTACCAAACATTCGAAGAATATCAGCATAGGTGAACTCAGGTAAAAGATATTTATACTCTAACCAAAAAGGAGAAACCGTAAAATCCAGTAGATGATAATCCATAGTGGGATTCCAATCCTTTAAAACAATCAAATGACCATCAAGGTTCCAAGCTCCACCAAATAAAATTGCATCTTTATCTTCTGAAATTCTAAACTTGATAACAAAAATATTTGGTTCTAAACCACGCACCTGTACAAACCATTGATTGTGTCTTCGAAGATGAGGCCATATAAATTTAGCTGCACGTTCAGCATCCTGCCAAGACATAACCCCCGGAGCATAAATCTTACCAGCAAGACTAAACTGCCAATCCCTAATTCCAGCTAGGATAACAGTGTTAGAATGCATAATCACTCTTCTCCTAATAGGCTCCTCACTGATAGAAACACTTTCCATTTGGTGAGCAATATTATTCAAAATAGGACGAGCCATGAAAATAAAGAGAAAGAAGATGATAACAAAACAGAAGAGGGTATGAAGAAAGAAGAAGGTTATGAGGTGGGTTTTATAAACAAAAAGTGAAGGAGGTGGAAAGAGGTAAAAGGGATAAGTATGGGTTATAGGTTTAAGAAATTGGAAGAACAGATAAAAAGTTGTAGGAATCAAAGCTTCTAAAAAAATATAGATAACATCAGAAGCGGAGATCGATAAAGGCAGCAGCTTGTTAAAACCAAAACAATGATTCCCAATCAGATAATGATGGATCGACAAGATAAAGATGAATAAGATACACACCACTGTTAGATAAGGCCAACTTTTGAAGATGCCAACTTTGATACTGCCAACCATGAAGAAACCCAGATAATTGATGGGACAATACTGCAACACCATGCGTGGCAACAGATAAAGGAGAAGATTAATCTGCCATTAAAGGAAAAACACAGATCAATTAGAACCAGAGATCGACACGAAGAAAGGGAGAAAAAGAAAAATAAAAACTAGAGCATCAAAAACAGTGAGAATTTTACAATAAATTCAAAAAACAAAACGGGTTATCATACAGAAAGATTCATACAACATTTAAAAGCTAATGAATGAGCATATTAAAAACAGATCAGATCAAAACAAATGAGAACGGATTTGGGTTGACTAATTTTGACTAGGTGTTTGACTTTCGCTTGACTAGGCTTTACGGGCATTTATTTGTTTCTTGGCCACAAACAATTGAGCGAAAATGAGACACGCAGGCACTAGGAATCGTGACCATACCAACTTGCTTTGTGGTGGTAGCTGGTGGTGACTGTTTTCATCATTGAGATCATCAGATATCACTAACTACTCAATACTTCATCCAGAAAAACAAAAAAGATAATGGAAAATTTTTGTGCAGGAGAGGTCACTAGCTACGATCGAGTAGCAGAGTTAAAGGCTTTCAACGAAACGAAAGCCGGTGTCAAAGGAATAGTTGATGCAGGTGTTGTGAAGGTCCCTAGGATCTTTGTTCGGCCACCAGAAGAAGTCGCTGCGGAGGAGTTAGTCTCTACTCATGAATATGAGACTCCAGTGATAGATTTTGAAGGGTTGGACAACACAGACCGACGTAAGGCAATTATTGATGAGATTCGAGATGCATCAGAAACATGGGGTTTCTTCCAATTGGTGAATCATGGGATACCCAATAGTGTAATGGAAGATATGAAGAAAGGTATTCGTAGTTTCAATGAGCAAGATTTAGAAACTAAAAAACAATTCTACTCAAGGGATCTGAACAAAACTGTGAGGTTTAATAGCAACTTTGATCTCTATAGAACGAAATATGCTAACTGGAGAGACACCCTTGCCTTTAATATGTTTGCTCATGATCCTGTAGATCCTCAAGAGTTGCCATAGACATGCAGGTATTTCCCCTATAAATCCATTGCTTTTACGTTCAGTCTATGCTAGTGCTGTGGTGCAGGATAAGGAGATACAGCAGTGCAGGATAAGCATTTAGTTTACAGTTTCTGTTATACTCACACATGTTAGTAAATGCTGTGCATTGCAAGTACTTTGTTGGCAAGCTTCTCATACATATTACTTCACTGCTATTCAATCAGAGATGAAACAATGGAGTATCTGAAGCATGTTGTGAAGCTAGGAGATGTCCTTACGGAGTTATTATCAGAAGCTCTTGGACTTAAACCTGATCACCTTAAAGCCATGAGTTGTACTGAATGGTCGCTAGTTGTCCTTCACTATTATCCAGCATGCCCCGAGCCAAAGCTAACATTAGGTGCAAGCAAGCATGCCGATCCAAGCTTCTTTACTGTTCTTCTGCAAGATGAAATCGTTGGCCTCCAATTTTATCATCAGAACCATTTGGTATCTGTCAATCCCACCCCTGGAGCTTTAGTATTAAACATTGGTGATCTTCTTCAGGTAATTTAGAAATATGATTAGTTCAAAATTTTGGAAATAGGGTTCAGGACATGTACACTGCTAACTATGTTTTTTTTTCATCCAGTTACTGAGCAATGACAAGTTTAGAAGTGCTGAACATAGGGTTATCTCTAATCATGCTGGACCAAGACTATCAGCAGCAGTGTTTTTTAGACCAACGATCCAGCAAACATCCTCCAAGAAGTGCTGAACATAGGGTCAGAAGATAATCCTCCTGTATACAGAGAGATCACATTCAAAGAATATGCCGAATATTACTATTCCAAAGGGCTTGATGGCGTTCCAGCACTCGACCACTTTAAGGTGTGAGGCAGGTATGACAGAAGACTCGACGAATAATTGAACTGTCTCGGTATGGATATTTGTTACTTTCCTTTACCATTCACTGGTAAGTATGAATGTAAATTTGTCATAGTACAACTATATGCTATTGAGGACGCGCAGGGCTAGTTCATACTATCCATCATCAGATTGCTAATAACCAGGTTTCCTTGAGAGAAATGACGAAGTTTATTTTTCCGTGCTTTGAATTCATACAGATTTAAGAATATCTGATCATAAGTAGCTAAAGCTTCCTATAAGTATTTTGTTGGTTCATACAGATTTAAGAATAACTGATCATGATAGGTTGCTAAAGCTTCCAATAAATACCAAACCGATGCAAAACGCCCGCAACAAGACCCCAGAACAGGATTTCTGCAAATATAACGTAAAGTAAAATGCCTACTTTTCTTGAGTTCCACACTCCAATGAAGACGTGTTTCTTTATCCAATATATCTGCAACACGAAATGGGATTCAAACCCGTCACTGAGGATTTATAAAAAAAAATTGTACATTTGAACAGTTCACAAACTCTATTCATAAGGTTCCATCAAGTATAGCATCGAACTCATTTATGTACATATCCAATAAATGGACTTCAACAGACACTATTTAGATGGTCGGATACTGAAACCTGTCATTTTCATGCTGTCTGGTATATTTTATAGGATCAGAGGATGCATGATTGAAAGTATAACACAGCTGGTGATGGTTCCTGTACAAATATGCGTTTATGAAGTTTCATTGGCCGAATTAAGGATACCATAGTAAAGCCTGTGGAAATGCGTATACTTCTTGGATGCGATTGACTACTTATTATTTTCATTTCATACAGGACATCAAAGAGACACAAATAAAACACAATAAACTAGAAACTCATAATAAAATGGGAAAATATGTTTAATGTTTAATAGTTATCGAGACATACCAATGTGTTATGAGGATCTTCGTAGTACCATCCATTGATAAATCCTGCAAATATTCCTTCTGCTGCCAGTATGAAAACAAGCATACCAATCCACTCCAGAGGCAAAAAGAGATAACCCAACCCGAAGATGTCAACCTAATAAGTAGAACAATGCCGAAGTTACAAACTTCAGATATTATAGTAACTTGATACAAAAAACTAATGCGGTCTAGGTGGTATTACAACACTTAACAGAAGACACAATAGTCACTGTTCATGTCTGAGTTCAAAAGTAAATATGAGGGAGACCAACAGAAAGTGCTTGGTTATAAAGATTCAAATCTGGTTCACTTTAGTGACATACCAGAACATATAAGGTCGAGAACACCAATCCTGCTGCCCCTGCAGTCAAACAAACATAACTGAAGCTGTACAACTGCTTGTTTAATGGAATACCTGCAGTAAAAAGGAAACGAAGTTATGGAACATGAAGAAAAAAATAAAAAAATTAGTTTTCACATCCAAGTCAATTCCTACTAACCATTCGTGAAATGCAGAACGAGTCCTAATGTAAGGAGTGAAAGACCCATTCCCATCCAATGTTTCAGCCTATCCAAGTGATCCTGGAATTTCATGAGAAAAGAAATAAATAAAAATCTTCAAGGACCTTAAGGCTAAATATCTTGAAAGAGGACTATGAAACCACAAAGCCGACCTTCATGTGTATGAGAACGTGTCCAAAATGCACCCCAATGATTGTCGTGAGGATAGCTGCTATTGAGCTGCATAATTCGTAAAAGAAAACGTCTAGTTAAAAGCTATAATTCCAGAGAGTTATGATGATGATCTAGACAAGAGCTTATTAGCGCAATTCGTAATGTTTCTTTAATGTAAGGTTTGATGTTAAAAAGTGTGCCATCTGATTCCATTAACACAGAATTTCGGTAGAATATAATGAGAGAATGTAAGTAAAACACACACACAGACATTTCGAGTAAAAGCTTTAAGAGATAGTTAACTAAAGCTAATTTTTCAACTGGCCAGTCGATACACAAAAACATTAAAATATCACAATCTAGACCCAGAAATAGCCAACTAAACAACTATTGTGGAATTTTGCAAAAAGTAAGGTTTTGAGTTATTGTAGGGAGGACCTTAGAAGTCCTTCAGGTTCGAATGGTCCCTGGCACCATAATGGAGCATCTTTACGGAAAGGCCCTTCATAAGGGGATCGATCAGTGCAAGCCTGCAGAACTTCACAGAAAAAGAACATTTACAATCTATAATGCAGTGAGTGAAATTTGAAACATAAGAAAGGATATCGAGGGAATTAAATACCCACCTTAGATCTCTTCCAAGCTGGACCTTGATAAATATGATTGATTCCTAATACTTCTCTATCAACATATCCCACAGCATTGCAAGGAGGATCCAATCTTCCCCTTACACCACATATAACCTTAGCTTTAACAGTGATGTCAGCATTTGTAGCAAGTGAACATTAGCTCGGCAATTAGCAACTGACGACTGACGACTCAAGGTAGTTCTGTGTTCGTTTAACTCACTCTTGAAAAATGAAAAATTGTAATTTGGAAGCCGTGCTGTAAACATTTTAAAAGAAAAGTATAGAACCAAAAGGAAATGTAATGCAACCTACATTTAAGACTATCATGAGTAATTTTTGGTGCTAACTTCGGATTTGAAAGAAAACATATGTACTTGCAAAAGTGTTATGCTTTAATTTCGAGATAATAGGTAAAAGACTCACAATGAAATCCTTTCCATAGTCAGGGCTGTCTTTGTTGTGGACAGTATACTTCCAGTCGGGAACACAAGTCCCATAGAGTACGGAAAAGTATACAGCTAGAATGCATGCACCTGCTATCCTACAAATTCAATATCAACAGGGTAATCCTTCTAGCTGTTTCATTAAAACAACCGCATAACAGAAATTGGAAGTTCTGACCGTCCACTAGATATTGGAAGGTCTTACCAGTGCCAACTGTATAGAGTATGTATAGACCATCCACCAGGTGCAATATCCTTGGTTTGGGCGTTTCTCGTAGAGATCTCCAGTAGTGAAACGACTACGTACGCAAGAGCAATCCTCTAAAACCCAAGAAATGAGATTTTTCAGACAACACAAGTTTTGTATAAATAGCTGAGTGCATGTGACAACAATGAAAATGTGATGTACAACACCTGAAGGATGCCAAACCACCTTATATGTTTCATATCAACTCCATATGTTAGCTTGTCAGGAGCGTGCGAGTACCCTCCTTCATAAAAAAAACCACTCTGGAGCTTCAGAAGTTGACTCAACATAATGAAGTCGCTTTATTATTTTAAACTGAACGTTTGCAAGAGGTGTGCCATGGAAACCAACCTTGTAAGATGAGACCCCAGAAGACAAGTTTGATTGTTCTAATAATCACTTTCTTTATAGAAACAAGCCTGTCTGGGATTCTCTGCACGGGAGATCATATGAAAGAATCACATCATCTCTGTTGTTTCAATTTGACTTCAGATTCGACCAACTTAGTTACAGAAAAGAAAGTAAACCTTGAGTGCCAGAGCAATAGCCATCCCAACAATGAAGAGAAAAAATGGCATGACAAAGTCTGCCAAATTACAGCCAGTCCATGTTGCATGACTGATCATTGGCCATTCACCTCCAGCATCATCCACCAATATCATCACCTAAAGTGTACACAATCAATTAGTCACTGTTGTCTATCTGTACAGCTTACATAACACTAACATTGCAAGATCCAAACCCATGAATCAAACTGATCATATTTCTGACACATATCAGCGTGCAAAATCAATTTGCTGCAAACTGGAAGAAGCATTCCATTTCAGGTCCATATTCAACAACTATGCATTTTAGAACGTTAACAACTATGACAAGCTGAAACTATCATTTTCTCTAGAATTTTTGTTTCAAACATGTTAGGATTGACACGACTTCCTCGCTAAATACTCGTCACTTTGGGCGTAATCCCCTCTTTCACCGTAGATTACGAATGACTTTCGTGCGGGACCCACCCTGCTACCCAAACCTGTTGCCCATTCAACGGGGATTAGGGTATCCACGTCTCCGTACATGCATGCGTGCCACGAAAGAGTGTGTACCCTAGCTACGGTTATTGATTATTACTTTTTGCACCACCAACCAAAATCAGAAAAGTGTGACAGAGTGCTTGTGTTTGCTAACTCATCTGAAGCTTACTCAGCTAAATCAACTCATTCCAAGATCCCATGAATCAAGGATGTCCATCCAAGTTACGTATTACTAATGATACTTGAGTCAATCATTACATCTAATTCATACATGACATGCACAAAACTAAGAAAAAACAAGACTTGACATCCGAGGGAGATTCACACCTTGGTCAAAGGGAAAACCACAATCGGTCGTGAGGCAGTTGCCACCTAACAGCTAACCCACTAAGCCTATTTCTCCCCCAAGCACACACACACACCCGACAAGAGTCCCTTTTTATTTTTTGTCCCCACCATAGAGCTATTGTGGCTCCTCCAATCCTCGATCCAGCAAAAAATAAACACCCCTTTGAATGCCTCTAAATGATATTCCCTCCATCCCACTATTAGATGACCTAGTTGAAGTTTGCACAATTATTAAGGTAAGGATTGAAATGAGTGTTTTTAAGTATTTTTTACAACTACACCCTTATGGATAATAAATTGTAAAATTTAGAAATCATTTATCTCTCAAACTATACGATAGATTTTCGTAAACTTTGTATCGTTGAAAATCATTTTAAAACACCTACATAACGAACATAAACATGATTATCAAATTATACATATTTCTTATGATAAGAATAATCAATCAAAAGGATAATTTTAGAAATATCCTCTTGTTTAATGAGATAGGTCAACTAATGATGGGACAAGATTTAAAACCAACTAGGTCATCTAATAGTGTGACGGAGGGAGTATTAAGTTTATTTTTTCCAGATTTTCTAGTCTCTTACTAAAACCCCAGGGCACTCAAATCAGTAACAAATCAAACAGATCCTGTTTCTTGTTCTCACACATTTCAGTATCTGCAACAAATGCTAGAAACAATAGTGTTTATATCAAAACTTAATGCCAGCATCCCCACATCAAGTCTATCAACAGCCGTACATTTTACAAACCACGACAGGATGAGACTATCAATTTTTCCAAAAAAGAACATTGCAGGACCAAACAAAAACAGCAGACGCACTGCTTGTTTTTGCGGTGTCGTCTGACAAAGTCCCATCACTCCGGTGACTCCAAATTTATTTTACTAGATGGATATCAATCTGAGTTACATTCCATATGACTACTGACCCTTGAGTTGGACTCCAAAATAACACCAGAATTTAAACGGTTTCAAATCTGAGTGAGGTGCACACCTTGGGCCAGGGGAGAAGCTTGCATCCATCATGGGGCAATTGCCCGTAGCAACTGGCTCACTCCCCACCACACACACCATAAGACTAAGCCTAATTTATATTTCACTTTTGCAAAGACAAATCTACTAAACACCAGTTCGATTTGTCTCTAGAAAAAAAATTGTAGCATGATTTGTCTCTAGATGATAAGTAACTAAGTCTAATTTCAAATTTTCTAGTCTCCAGATTTAATTTTAATATAAAATGAAACATAAAACTTATCAAAATTTCTAAAAGAATAGGTTCAGAAATACATAAGATATTAGACGACTAGGGATTTGAAGAAGAAGGGTTTATTGAGTGCAAGATTCAATACACTAATATTGCAAGATTCAAACCCACAAATCAAACTGATCATGCTTCTGGTTCTCACGCATTTCAGTGCCCGAAATCAATTCTCAGGTCCATATTCAGCAACTATGCATTTTAGAAAATTAACAACTATGACAAGCTGACACTATCATTTTCTCCAGAATTTTTGTTTCAAACATGTAAGGACTCACACGATTTCCTCATCAAATACCCGTCACTTTGGGCGTGGTCCACTCTTTCACAGTAGATTACGAATGGCTTTCGTGCAGGACCCACCCTGCCACCCAAACCTGTTCCCCATTCAATGGAGGTTAGTGTATCCACGTCTCAGTGCATGCACGCATGCAACAGAAGAATATGTACCCTAGCTACGGTTATAGGGTTGTTTTTTTGCACCACCAACCAAAATCAGAAAAGTGTGACCCAGTGCTTGTGTTAGGTAACTCAGCTGAATCAACTCGTTCCGCAATCCCTTTAGTTACATATTACTAATGATACTTCATTACATCTAATTGATACATGACATCCACAAAACTAAGAAATAACAAGGTTTGACATCCGAGTGAGATTCACACCTTGGTCAAAAGGCAAAACCACAATAGGCCGTGAGGCAGTTGCCCCTGATAGCTAACCTGCTAAGACTATTTCTCCCCCAAGCACACACAGACACATAATAAGAGTCCCTTATTTCTTTTTTTCCCCCACTACAGAGCTATTCTGGCTCCTCCAATCCTCGATCCAGCAAAAATCAAAATACCTCTTTGAGTGCCTCTAATTGATGTTAACTTTTTTTCCTCAGATTTTCTAGTCTCTTACTAGAACCGCAGGACATTCAAATCAGTAACAAATCAAACGGATTTTGTTTCTTGTTCTCACACATTTCAGTATCTGCAACCAATGCTAGAAACAGTAGCGTTCATCTCAAAACTTAATGCCAGCAGTCCCCCATCAAGTCTATCAGCAGACGTACATTTCACAAACTACGACAGGCTGACGCTATCAATTTCCAGAAAAGAAAATCGCAGGACCAAACAAAATAGCAGAGACACTACTTGTTTTCGCAGTCTCCTCTGACAAAGTCCCGTCACTCCCATGATTCCACAGGCCTGACACTATCAATCTTTTCCATAAAACAAAATCGCAGGACCGAACAAAAACAGCAGACGCACTGCTTGTTTTTGCGGTCTCATCTGACAAAGTCCCGTCACTCTTGTGACTCCAATTTCATTTAACTAGATGGATATAAATCTGAGTTACATACAGTATTACTACTGAGTCAGATATTATCACCGACTCCAAAAGAACATGAGAATTTATTTTAAAACTAACGGTTTAACATCTCAGTGAGGTTCACACCTCCCCAGGGGCGAAGCTTGCGTCCATCATGGGGAAATTGCCCCTAGCACTGGCTCACTAAGCCTCTCCCACACCACACACACCAAAAGACTAAGCCTACTTTTTATTTTACATTTTTACTTTTGCGAAGACAAATCAACTAAACACCAGTTCGATTTGTCTCCAAAATGAAAATTTGAAGCATGATTTGTGTCTAGATGATAAGTAACTAAGTCCAATTTCAAATTTTCTAGTCTCCAATTTTAATTTCAATATAAAATATAAAACAAAACACAAAATCAATCAAAATTTCCAAAAAAATAAGTTCAGAAGTACACAAATTAGACGATTAGGGATTGGAAGAAGAAGGGTTTTTCTTGAATTACCGCAACAGTAAGACCCCTGAAGATATCAAGAGATGCAACACGTTTTGTTTTCTGATGATGATCAAGTAGTTGTTCATTTGGTGCTGTTTCTTCTTTCTCCTCCTCAACGATCAGACGAGCTTCCCGTTGTTCCATTAGAGATTGATTGAATCATTGGGGTTGGGGGTGTGTTCTAGTTCTACTATCCTTTTTATTCAGTGGAGAGATTCTGGTGCGTTGTTGTTTTTTTATGAAGCATGGTGCGTTGTTACTCTCAGCTGACGTTAATTTTGTTAAATCAATCATTTATTCCTTTTGGATAAGAATTTTGTTCCCACCATGAACCGTGGGAAACTTGGCTGTTTGGGTTAACGAAATCGTCGCTTTGGCCGAGTGGTTAAGGCGTGTGCCTGCTAAGTACATGGGGTTTCCCCGCGAGAGTTCGAATCTCTCAGGCGACGACTTACTTTTTTATGAATAAGATCCGATTAAATCTGAAGAAGGATGGTTTCTCTCGGAATTAAATTCCCAACCATTTAGTTTATTTTTCCTCCCAAAGTAGGAGTGATTTGCTCAAATCTCTTATAAATAGTGATGAAGCTTCCGTCGTCAAAAAGACCACCTATGGAGATTTCGTCGCCGGATAAGTTGATGATGGAGATTCCGTCGTCGGAGACAACCAAGATGAAGATTTCGTCGTTGGAGAGCATCACTATTGATCTTAAAACTAGGGGTGTCAACGGGTCCGGGTCCTCCCGGGTATCACTAGACCCGGACCCTACTTATAAAGGTCGGGTCCGGTTCCTAACGGTTCCGGGTCTAGTTCCTAAATTTGTGGATCCAGAACCGGACCCGTTTAAATACCCGGGTACCCGTCGGTTTCGGGTACCCATTGGGTCTAAAGAAAACTATTTAAAAAATCTCAAAAACTTAATATATTTCTCTTTTTAGCTTGGATTTAAGTAATTTATATAAAAAGTTATTATTATTTTTTTATGAATGTACTAAATAAAGATTAAACGTAAGAGAAAAAATTTAAATGAGTAAAATATCAAAGCTAAAACTAGAAAAAATACTTATAATTTTGCTAAAAACATGAATAAAAGAATGAATAAACGGGTACCCGATACCCGCGGGTACCCAATGGGTATTACCCGTTTGGACCCGTTTAAATTCGGGTCCAATCGGGTAATTACCCGTCGGGTCCTAAGTAGCTAATGGGTCCAAATTTAGAACCCGGAACCGGACCCTAATATACCGGGTCCGGTTCCGGATCCGGGTAATGGGTACCCGTTGACAGCCCTACTTAAAACCCAACCTAATAACCAAGAATCGCCATTAAAGCGAAGATAAGCCTCAAAAGAGTAGATAAAACCATCAAAATGGTGTACATAAGTAGAAAACATAATAAATACCAAACTAATCTACTAACTAATCTAGAAAGTAAGGAAAATGAAGAAATCAGCTCAGATCTAGTCCATTTTCACAGAATGATTGTTTTTGTTGGTTTTGTTGGAGAAGAAGAAAGAGTGAGAGAGAGGAGAAAGAAATGAAAAAGGGAAAATCAAACCCAATTTTCTGATTTTAGTCGAATTGGCTATAGCGTGCTTGAATATCAGAAGTTAAAAGGAAAAATATTCACAAAAAGTTGACATTTTTGCTTTTAGAAAAAAGTCATCGTGTACCCAAACTAATTTCTGACATTTTTACTTAATTTTTTGTTTTTAAAAAAAAAATTATTGTGTATCCAAACTCACTTCTGATTTTTTTACTTCTATGTGCATATCCAAACAGCAGATCAACATCTTCTTCTAGTGGTCAATGAAACAAAGAATGAGTGATATTCCAAGAAGAATAAATGTTAACATTTTCTTTTTTTTTTTACTTTTTGTTCTTCCTCTTTTAATAAGAAAGAGGTTTAAGAGGAAAAAAGGTACTTTCAATTGGACATGCAATTATGAGAATCCAGTTCAATTTGTGGTAATCAAAATTATCAAAAGTGTCTTGGTTGACCTTTTCTTGCCCATTTGGTGCTTGTTAGTGTTCGTGATGAATCCAACTTGTTTCATAGTTTACGATCAAAGAAAATATTGAAAATTGATTCTTACCGTGAAAAATAGAAATAGCCATAAGATTTTATAATTATTGCAACAATTTACTCCATCATCTGAATTGTTTTAATTTTTAACTCCTCTGGTTTTTTTTCTTTCTTTTGAAAATATATATGTTGTCCCGTATGAGTTGTCGATAAATTTCTCCAATTCCTTTATCATAACTACTTCGAACAAAAATTATCATATAAACAAAATGTAAAAGTTTAAAATTATCATGTAAACAAAATGTAAAAGTTTAAAAGTTTATTATTCCCTTACAAGTTACGACATTCGTGATTTTGGTTATATACTTTCATGTCATTCCATGTTTATGGGATAAAAATCCTTGGCTAAATTTGGATATATGGTTTTAACTCCACTGAGAGAGAAAAATGCAAGGGGGTCCTAGGACGATAAGAAGACTAAGTTACCCATCTCATAATACCAGGTGATGATGAGCCAAAAAGAAAAGCCCCAAAATACCAAGTTTGAGATTGGATATGACTACCAAATCGAGTATGAACAATACTGCCCAATCGGCAATAAGCTAACTTCTGACTTTTTTACTTAATCTTTTTGTTTCTAGAAAAAAAAATTATTGTGTACCCGCACTAACTCCTGATCATTTTATTTTTAGAAGTCAAAAAGTAACTTCTAGATGTGTATCCAAACAGCCGATTAACATCTTCTTCTAGTGGTCAATAAAACAAAGAATGAGTGATATTCTGAAAAGAATAAATGTTAATATTTTCTTGTTTTTCCTTTTTGTTCTTCCTCTTTTGATAAGAAGGAGGTTTAAGAGGAAAAAAGGTATACAAAACATTTCATTTGAACATGAAACTATAAGAATCCAATTGGATTTGTTGTAATCAAAATTATCAAAACCCGTGTCTTTTAGTTAACATTTTCTTGTCCATTTGGTGCTCAAATCGTTAGGTTTCGTGATCAGTCCAAGTTGTCTCACAATTTTCGATCAAAATAAATATTTAAAATAGATTGGTTAGCACCTGCAATGGAAATAGTCATAAGATTTTATAACTACCGCAACAGTTTACTCCAATGTCTGAATTGTTAACTATTATGTTTTTTTTCTTTTCTCTTCAAAATATTTATGTTGTTCCGTAAGAGTTGTAGATAAATTTTTTCATGTTCTTTTATCGTAGCTACTTCAAACAAAAACTATCATGTAAACAAAATGTAAAAGTTTATTATTGCCTTACGACTTACAGCATTCGTAATTTTGGTTATATATTTTCATGTCATGTGTATGGGATAAAAATTCTGGATAAATTTGGGTGTACGGTTTCAACTCCACCTAAGAGAGCAAAATGTAAGGGGTCCTAAGACGATAAGAAGACTAAGTTAACTACTCACGATCGACAATACACAAGAATACCTGGTGATGATAAGCAAAAAAAAAGCCCAAAATACTAAGTTTGAGATTGCATATGAAATCAAACGCATTACCAAATCAAGTATGAACAATACTTCATTTGAAAATGGGTCTGGAATTATATTCGTTCTCATGTATTATTTAGCTAAGTTGATATTCCTTACTTAAGTTGAGACTGGGTATGCATTCTTTGGATGGTTCATACTCGATCTAAGAGAGAGCATAAAAATCAGATGTTTTCCCTAAGCATGGGGCATGATTCACCATCGATTTTTTAGTTTACAAATTATTTTGAAATTTTCAGTTCTTCTTTCACACATTTATTTATTTTTCTTTTTATTACTAGCAAACCTTAAATCTCATTAACTCATAAGTAAACGAAGATTACAAGGGGGTAACTCCTCAAAAATCAAAATACAACAATAGATGTCAAACAAACAAATCGAAAAGACAAAAATCAGAGAACGTTCAAGCATAGTATTCGAAGAAAACCGATGAAGCATAAAAGAAATGTTAGGAGTATTCTCCAACCATTTTAATAAACTTTCTAATATATGCTTATGTAAAGGAGTAATTTCCCTAAAATCTTTTGATCAATATCAATTTTAAACGTCTCTAGTTCTTCGTCTTGCGTATAATTTCAATCAACACAAACTCACTTGTAAAAATCGACTCAAACCTTAGAAACAAACACCATAAATATGCAAGGAGATAAAGAGAAAACAATTAAACGACGTGGAGAAGCTAGAATCCGGCAAGGAAACACTAAAACTTACCTTAAAATAGCAAAAACTTGAAATGAAGGAAATAAAAAGACAAACAAAAGAAACTAAACTTAAATCTATAAAGCTAGTAAAAAGAGGAGCTCAGATCTATTCCTATGAGCAAATCTGGGCTCGTTATGCTCCGTTTGAATTTGGTTGGAGGAGATGACAAAAATCACCTAGAGTAGAAAGAGGTTTTCAAGTTGCTTCATTCATTCATTTATAGAGATGCAAGAGTGATGCTTATCTGAGGTAGAAAAATTTAATTTAGGTTAAACATTTATCATTGTGTTGACCATTTTTCCAAACTATTTGCACTAGGTAATTATGTTAGAGCATCGCTCGTTCAAACTCACAAGTTTTTATAGGCCAAACTTGTTATCAATTTTAGTCGATTAAACATATGTCTTGATTTATAGTTTACTAAAGCTAGTCTCGTACTAGGAATAAAGTATAGTAGCTCGGGTACATACGATGTTATTACCTGGATATTGATATTGTGATCGTCCAAGTAAAACTTATCTACATATTAGATATCTCTTGATATATGTTACTGATTTTGATAAATTTGTCCATACAAGTTTTCAGATAAAAAAATGGTGGTGTATTTGGTACCCTTTCCTTTGCATCTTTCTTATATGAACTCGGAATAACCATGTTCTTTTTATGTTGTCGTTGTCTCTTTATTCTATATAACAAACAGTTGAATACTTATAAATCTGACCAAACTGCACCCCTCTTTTCATTGGTATTTATACACTTGAAGCCTTGAATGTATTATGAGTGTTTTGATTCCAAGGAACAGTGCTATGCCCACAAAGAAAGAAAAGGTCTTCATTACCACCAAAGACAATCAAACCAGTTCTTGGATTAAGCTGTACAAGGGCGAGAGAACTAAGATTAGTGACAATAACTTGTTTGGTGATTTTGAGTTAAATGGAATTCCTCCTGCACTTCACGGTGTTTTTGAGGTGACAGCACGCTTTGACATAGATGCAGACGGTATATTGACTGTGTTTGCCGAAAACAGGATATAAGGGAGCAAAAACCGGATATCGATTACAAATGATAAGGGCAGTTTTCGAAGGCCGAGATCGAGTGATTGGCTCGAGAGGTTGGGAGGTACAAGTTAGAGGACGCAGAACACAAGAACAAGGTAGAGTTAAGGAACTCCTTTGAAGAATACATGAAAGATATGAGGAATACAATTTGTGGCAAGCGACAATTGGCAGGTAAAATTAAGATCGATGTTGCGGTCAACAAGGCCTCCCAATGGTTGGATAGTAATGAATTAGGTGATTTGGATTAAATGAATGACAAGATGAAGGTATTAGGAAATGTATACAGACCAATCATAAACAAAATGAAACGGGACGACCTTCCAAAGTAGCTAAGAAAAGTTAAAGATGTACCAGCAGGCTTGGTCGAAAAAATCGACTAAATTGGTATGGGAAAACTAGGCTAAGACCCGACCCATGGGGTTACTCATAATATCAAGTCCTTAATTAAAAGAAGTTTAAATTTAGGCCCGAATATTAAAATATTTTGATACCCTTATACATATTGTCAAGCCCATAATTAAATAAAATTTAAATTTAGACCCAAAATTATTAAAATAATTTATCTCAACAGTTACACGTGTAAGCAGAAGTTACACATGCATATAAATGTTTATCTCAACAGTTACACGTCAAAAAAGAAACATATATTCAGTTGTTATTGAAACTAGTATCTAACCCGTGCTACGCACCGGGACCGATGGGATCAGCCAATTTAGCGTGGCAGGGCTTCGCCACGCACCCATGGACAAATACATTAATTATTTTTTTTTGAATAATTTGTGATTAGTTTTATTTTTAAAGGGACAACAGACTTTGTTAGAGTTGGTTACCCTTTAGGTGTCTTATTATTTGATGGTTTAAATTTGGTATTAGTAATTGATGTCAATGTATTGGTTTTATGGGCAGGTATTAAAAGAGAAGTTGACTTCATAATTAAATTAAATATTACATGTCTATATTTATTTGCAACTAAACATAATTATCCGCTTATTTATTTTGAGATTTATGAAGTTAATCGATGCATTTAGATTTTTAGGCTAGTAGGAATAGGATTTTATAGGATGTTGCTTATAGTTAAGTTGGTGCTCTGATTCATCAACTATATTATTCCATTTTGATTCTCTGATGCTTATGTTTCATCATTTTAATCATGGTGTTTTGGTATTTAGATAAATTGGTTTATTTGTGGATGAGAATGTTCAATATTCGGATTTGATATCCATCTGAAGAGATCAACAACCTAAAAAAAATTAAGAGCACCTTGCATTTTTACTAATTGAGTTGGGAGCGTCAAAAATTAAGAAATCTATCCCAATCGTCCAAAATACATGTTAAGTAGTCAATCACCTGTTGACCCGTGCTACGCATCGGGACGGATGGGATCAACTAATTTAGCGGGGCGGGGCAAAAATTAATTAGACTTTGTTCGAGCAGTCTATGATTAGTTTAATTTTCTAAAGGAATAAGTAACTCTGATACCCTTTAGGTGTCTAATGATATGATGATTTAAATTAGGTATTATAAACATAAAAATTCATATATGAAGTTTATAGCCAGATATTAAAATAACTAAAAATAAGCTGAATCCATAAATTCTGGATTTAAATTAATTAAATTATATATCTCTATAATTGTTTGCAATTGAATATAATTATATGTTTTCTTTCCAACCTTTTTCTTATTAACAAATTGTCATATCCACAAACTTTACTTATAAATTATTTGGAAGATATATATATCGCATACAAATTTGTGAAATGCAATTTTGAAAAGATAATAAAAAGAACTGTGAAATGTAAGAAGTGTGCATGCAGTGTTACTGCAGAAATATATAGCTCTATTTATGTTGAGATTTAGAAGTCGATCAATGTAACAATATTATATTGAATCCAGTTTTGCGTAGCACCTTATGTTTGCTGGTGGTGCTTGAACTACTACTTAAGCGTAGTTCCATGATACAGCTTAATACACCTTATCCAAAATTGGCAATGGTCCCTAAGAAAGAACGCCATGTTAGCACTGTTAATTATGACTCGTATCCATTTAGCTTAATATTGCCACTTTTGGTTTTAAAAAATTTTAACAATATATTGTCGGAGATAAAAATATATATCTCAAAAGCGGTGTCTCTAAAAATACATACTCATACTATTTATAATCTCTATTAATAAGTAAACACTTCATTGCTCTCTTTATTTATCTCGACCAACGGTGGCATGTCAGGATCCCTCTCCAGAATCTCGTCAATTTCATCATCATGTTCATTCAGTTATATCAACGTTGGCACGTCATCATTGTTTTCTATGCTGTCATGCTTTCTTCTTTTTTTACCAGACCTTTCTTAATAGGTGTCTGAAGTTGTTCTTTGTCATGAGTTTTACTCATCCATTTATTCTTTGGTTAATAGATATGCTTTCTCCAAAGAATTATCATAATGAAATACGTCATGTGCTTTTCGAGTGAGATATTAGAATTTGCTTTCTTCGAGTATGAATCTAAGACCGTTGATTTCCCTATTGCAGTTAATGTTTCTTTTATACAATCTGTCCAACTTATATAGAAAACAAAATTATTATTTAAGAGGTTCCATTCTTTATTTCTTTTTTTTTCTTGAACATTATGCTTATCATAAACATCACGGTTATATGTAACCATTGACTATGCCATCATTTTTGTTACTTTTATATTGTTACCTATAACCACTTCAGCCGTTTGTTCTATTGCTGCAAATATATCGATGTCATTACCATCGTGTACTATAACTTGGAGAATGTAATTGTCACAAAGCATGTATTAGTTTAGTAACATCTTGTTTGTAATAAAATGTAATAAGAAATAGACGAATATTATAACTCAACATTTCTACTTGTTACCTTAGAATTGGCACGTTTATTATAACCGCACATCTATTGCACCATGGCCCTCCTTTCATGTAGACATGTCTTTCTTTCCACGCTGAATATGCCACGGAGATCATGTATCAATTCCAACATTGTTCCTTTAACGGTGATTTTTTTACCCCTACATTGTATTCGATTTTATAAAAAAAAATTTGCAGTTAAATATAATTTAAATCGAATTACTTTTCAGATCTGACGCACCAGATCTGGTAGGAATGGCTCCGCCCCGTTCCTCGGATGCATCAGAACATTTAAGGAAATTCTTTATTAACAAATTGTTTTCTGTTTGATAATCTTGATTATCAAATTATTTTTTATTTGATAATAGTTTGATACCAGTTGAACGTTTTAGACGGCCGTATCCTTGGATATATTACGGGGATATCTAATTCATGGAAGCAAAATAGTGGTAATGAAATATATATTCTCATTATTAGAAATAATGGGGATTTTGAGGGGTATTTAAATAATATTCTCTTGTTTAAAATACACATGTATGGTAAGAAATAGTAAATCTTCTCGTTCATTTTTAAAATAAATAAATAAATTGCTAGTAATAACCATAAAACATGTCACGGCTAAATGAAAATCATTGCATACAAAGTATCTTGTTACACTAAATACGATATTTAAATGACTAAAGCTTCCAAATTTAAATATAAAAACCTAAAAGTCCAGAAATAGTATGTTCGGATATACTACAATTTTCTTGCCCAAATTTGACAAATATATGATATTAACGCCACACCAATCGATAACTCAGTTAGTATGTAATCCAGCGTATCGATTCCGGTAGAAATTGTTGATCTTGTGTGGCGGTAATTTGCCCCTTCCGAGTCCGTCTTGATGCATTATAAAACATGTATAAAAATATCGATTAATCTGGATATTTTTAGTAAATAGAAACATCTGATATCCTTTAATAATGAAACTATATATATGCTACGTGCATAGTTTGAAAAGAAGGATTAATTAGGGGATATTTCACTGTAGTTGCCGGCATGGTTTTTCAATACATGCAGTCCACCGACCATGCCGGCATCATTGGACAACCATGCCGGTAGCATATCCCTCAATTAATAAAAGTATACCCCAATTCGGCTTTCTTTGAAAAGTACATAATGAAAGTAAGATTAAATTTTCAGTTACCTACTAAGGAATATCTTGTGCTAAAAATGCTTTAACCACAATTGACTATCGATTCTAGATATGTTATTTTCCTACACCTTTTGTAATGGAAACTCAATGCATCAACCAATTTTTTGTATATTGGTACAACCAAAATGTTGATCGAATTGTATCGAAGCTTAAAAAGATTTTGAAACGTTGTTGGTTGATCAACTGAATATGTGAGTTTTGAAGTCCTGCCCCTATATTAACTGGGTTACTATTTTGTTCAAGGTTTCCGATTATGGAAGCATACCGCACTCTTACTTCAAATATTTTTTGAATTGTTTTAAATTTTCTGCTTGCTCTGTTTTAAATTTTGTCATTTTCTTGTGAACCATGTTATTGCTTTTTCTAGACCAATATTCCAGCTGTTCCAACTTCCTTAGTTGTTTATCTAAAAATAAATAATTTCATGGTTGATAAAGATGAGAATTCGTTTTCTCATAGCACATATTTACACCAAAATTGTTTAGCTTTTTATGGTTGTTAACGGTATAGCTCTTGCATAGAATTATTCAAGGTACTCAATTCTTATCTCTGATAGAATTAGCCCTTGCAGCCGGTTTGCACCCTCAAATTACCCCCTATAATTTGAATACTCAATTCGTATCGCCACTCGCTTACTGATGACGATACAGTGAAAAAAATTTTTTCTTAGAACAAAAATTATTGAACTCCTATAATTGAGTCTCTTTTTGTACACAGAAGAATTCCTTGCAAATAAGGTGCTGCCTTGCTAATTGCCATTTTTCTTACCCATTTCACAGAAATTTTAAGATGATCGGTTTGGCAGAGCTCCAGTCTTCGAACGACATTAGTGACTCAATCATTCTATAGTAGGTTAAGTAGTTATAAAAATGAAAAATAACCTTGTTCCATTAAATGAATCCAACAAATGCGTTTCAAAATAGTGACTGACTACAAATATAGAATTTGATCATTTTATTCTAAATTAATCCACAGAAAAGGTCTATAATTTTTGAAGAAATTATTCAAATGCTCATGTGAATCCAAATGAGAAAATAACTCGTCTTGCTCTGACATATCTAGAGATGGTCTCCTTAATAAACCTCAAACCAAGTAGTATTTGCAGTAGAGTCATGTATACTTAGTATTTACTTACACCTTTAAATTATCTCAAAATGTAAATGCACATAATTCATTAACATTAATGTTCATAATATAACATAATCTCCCAGTTCTGATTGCACCTTCACCATATCTTTTGACACTGCCTAGACCACCAATAACAAAAGCTTGAGATGGTACCATATCCCCTACAACGGAACTACCTGTAAGGCTGACAGATTGGAACGCAAGGGCGATTGAAGGATGGGAAATGAATAATATACAATCTGCTCTTAAGACTTTACCTAGCCAGTAATTATGTAGGCCCAACTTTACCTAAACAATAATTAAGCATTATGATGGTAATACTCAATTCTTATATCTGTCATAATTAGCCATTGCAGCCATTCCACACCCTCAAATTACCATGACAAATAAATAGCAATTTGTAGAAGATGAGGATATAGTAAAATCAACCAAGAAAATTGTCAATTAATCAAATCACTAATAAAACTGAATCAAATTCCTATATGTACTACCTGGATAGTTCCCAAAAGCATACTAAATAAATCCAACTAAAAAAACACACATAGAGCATCAAATAATCCAAATATGTTCCTAACCTTAAAATAAAATAAAGAATCTTCGTTTCTACTTAGATGTGGTTGTGATATTTGTCCAGCTTCATTTTCTGGGGGTGTGCGTGGAGCCACCCGTTCAAGTTCTCTAGCAACACCTCTCCTCCCGCCCTTGTCTGGATAAGTCCAGGACTCCAGTTCATCAGAAGCTTTCCTATGGACCCTTGAACACTTTGATATTGTCCGACTGGTTTGTTATACTTCACCCTGTGATGGGTACTTTAAATACAAAGCCAAGATATCGTTCATGATTCGATCAAATACTCTCACAGCTTTACCCGATTCATTCACCTGCAGAACGGATCATGTGCACCAATGAACGCAGCTTCTTTAAGCTAAAAATAGTAAATCATTAAACTTGCAAGGGGACTTCCATTTACCTTTTCGCTGAGTTCTTCGGCCGTGTACTTCATCATTTTTCCCGCATTATGCCCTATGACAGTGAATGTCATATTCTCTTAACCATAGATTGGTACAAAAAAGATCAGTAAAATAAACCATCAGTACAGAGGTATATGTTATTTTTTCCATACCACGACACACCTCCTAGGTACTCAATACCACACTTGCTGCAAGAACCCTGGTCATGTACATTATCTACCTGCTTGTAGAAAGTTTTGCAAATCATGTAGCACCAAAGGTAGACTCACAGTAGCAATTCTTATCCGAATTAGAATTCTAAACGATATTACCAGTCCAAACAGTTCCACATTATACTAAATATCCATGAATTGGCAATACCTCTACCATAACTAAAATTTCAATCATCCACATTGCCATCAAATCAAAGTAGACCTAAGAACAAAAACAGTGAAACTAATTAATATGATAAGAGGAAGTTGCAAACATAAAATATAGTTCGTGAACAGGTCTAGTCCCTAAAACATATAGTGATTTCATCTCTATCAAATCGTCGTAGCTTCGTCTTTCTGCAGGAATACAATAAACCACATAAGATCTCAATAGTTCAAAGTTTCATACATAGTAAGTTGAAGTACTATGCATCTCATTGTGATACCTAGGGTGGATTCTATAACCCATATCGAATAGACATTTATTATACTGCACGACTCTGTGCCTGGTAAAAAATCTTAATATGAAAATTCAACTGGATGGTAAAATAAGTTCTAAATATATTTTCATTAGCACCCTTTCTAAAACGCCGTATCTACCATTAAACCTTCTGGACACCAGAATGGATATCGGTTTCAGTTAGCAACCAGCCAACTTACACCAAACTACATGAAGCCCATGACCATGCCTTATCACAAAATGTGAGGACACTGTTTTGAATCATGAAACCTTTGATACTTATTACAAACATTGTTAAAATTTTCAGCCCAAAGGTACCAATATATCACGTATAAAGATCATGTATACAAATAATAAGGGGTATTTTTATCGAAGAAAAAAGATTTTTGTCGAAGAGAAAAGAAAAGTAGGAAACTAAGCGTAAAAAGTAGGGAACTAAGGGTAAGCAGCTGATGTGATAAGCGCGAAAGATCCTACCTATCTTACCAAACCTAGGATCCTCTAGAGGTAAATGATAAAATGAGAAAAATGGGGATAATCGCACTGTTTGGAGAACTAAGGATTGCAAGGATCCATATGGGGTGAGCATTTGGAGGCATATCAATTCAGTTGCTGACACCTTCTTTGGCTCTATCCAATTTAAGATTGGTAGAGGAGACACTGTTAGGCTTTGGGCGGATAAATGGTGCAGCGAAGGAATTTTGGCTTCTTTATGTCCGACGTTGTATAACATTTCGACTACTAAGCATATCTCCATTATGGATGCTTTGAGTTCTGATGAAGCCGGTACTAATTGTAATCTCGGCCTGAATAGTCGAAGGAGATTATATGATTGTGAAATTCAGCAGCTGCTAATGATTTTGCCGCTACTGGACACTATTCAGGTATCTCCGGATGAGGATGATGAAATGATTTGGGTAGGTAATAAGAATGGAGTCTACTCAGTTCAGTCAGGATATGCTAAGGAGGTTGGCTTGGCGGCGGTTAGTGAGTCCTTTCCAAGAAAAAAGATCTGGTCAATAAATTGGCCATTAAAACACGCCTTCTTCCTTTGGCAGGCAGTCCTAGATAGACTGCCTACTCTAGTGAACTTACAAAAAAAAGGGCTCAGCCATTATCTCCACTAATGGCTCGCCTATTTCTAATCGGTGCATCTTCTGCCGAACGCATCCTGAGAGCAACGACCATCTGTTTAACCACTGTGAATTTGCTATCAGCATTTGGTACTATTTCAGGAATTGCGCAAGAAAACTAGATGACGCTCCTTCTTCAATCTTGGGTATCATTTCTAGTTGGAATTCTAGTGGTTTATTGGTTTTGGGTAAGGAGATATGGAAGAGGCTGCCTACTATCATAATATGAAATATTTGGCTCGAAAGGAGTAATATAGCGTTTAACGGCAAAGCTCGGCAGTGGTCTTCTCTTATTTCTGATATCAAAATTCAAACTTTTTATTGGGCTTCTTCGAGATTTGGTTTCGAAAGCATTCATCCTGAAGATGTTGTTGTCAATTGGGAGAACATTTTCTTTGAACCTCCCTAGGGGTCTTGTTTTATTTTTTTGTTGGGGACTCTTGTCTGTGGCTTGAGTAGTTTTTCGTAGGTATGTTTGAATAGTTTGTTTGGGCTTACTTTGTAAGTTGTTCATTGTTTGTGGGGGTGGGGGAGCTTGGTCTTTCTCTAATTTGTTGTGTACTTTTTTTTCTAGTGGCAATATAATTCTTTTTACCGATCAAAAAAAAAGATAAAATGAGAAAAATGTAGGTGCTATGATTGTCAGCATTTTTGTTGGTGTCACTGTAGTATTATCATGGTAAAGTTATTGGATGACAATACCAGTTACCTGAGTTTGAAACTTGTCAACACCAAATACTTTACCGATCAACAAAAAATTAAAAAAAAAAAATGATTGTCAGCATTTCTGGTAAGGGCATTATTAGTCATGTTATCCCCGTTGAGAAACAAAAAACTCAAAGGTGAAGCTAGTGTACTCTAATTATTAATTGTTACTGAAATAAATATTTATGTTCGATCCTCCTAAAAATATTATGGTACATTAGCCTCGTCAAATTGGACCTGACCAAAAAAATAAATAAAGCATTCAATTAAGATCAACACAGACTGCAAAGTTTTTCCGACGTCAATATTTAGGCAAAAACCAAATAGTTATCTAGTTCAGATGTTAAAGCTTGCGATTGTTTATAAATTCCATTATGTTCTTATAATGACTACAATAAACCATCTATTTGTTACATTTGTGACTAAGGTATGCAAAGACTTAAGCGTTGGTCAGGATGGGTGAGCGTAGGAAATGTGGATTAACTCTCCAATACCTGCAAGGCATTGTAGCTAACGCAGAAGAGAAGGAAGCCATATCATGGTTGAGTTGGAGTCATGGAATGGATCGTCACATATATCGATTGTATTGTACACCAACTTCCTGCACTATAATTAATAGCATGGTAAATAGATAGCATGGTAAATTGTTGGATAACTATTTTTGTTACCGATTCTCCAATAATACAACTCATGTATTATCCACAGATCCGTTACAACTCTTTGTAACACGGTTTTCACTTATGCATTACATCTTGTAATACCAACAACAAAACAAGAAAAGAAGGATAGAAAAAGATGATCAATCACAAAACTTAAACAAACTTATTTGGGTATATTGAGGCGAGTAATCTCTTTGCTTAAGACATTTGATGCCCTGTATATAATGTTGTTACAGATTTAGCGGCATATGTCTACAACATTCAACAATACCTCGATGTTTTTCGCAGCACTTCGATATCACCGAACAGCGAACGCGAATATATGTAGCACAAACTCTTCTTTACTCTTGAAGACACATGCAAACTCTTAAATTTCTAGTACTAGTTTTATGACTCTAAAAACACCATACTTGCAATGGAGAATGAGTGAGGTTTATATAGGTTTAGAGGTGACTCTTGGAGAAGTCCTTTCATGAAGAGTCACAATCCTTAGTGGAGAGTCACATCCCTTGGGATAGGACACTAATGACTCAAGTGAGTTGATACACCTATTCATATTTCTATTCAAAAATTCCAACAATCCCCCACATTGAATAGAAATTCATGCAAGTTTAATGCAGACACTAGAAAGATTTTGTGCGCGGAACATCACTGCATCGAGAGAGATAGCTTTTGTCTTTGAATCTTCCGTAGTGAATACCTACCGGGTTTACTAGTTGTTCGGTGAAGACGATGTCATACACCGCCCAACTTTATGATGTAAACCGATGCAATAGATATCACACAGTTTATTTCCTTATATATCCGGTTCTCGGTTGTGTTCATTTCGGCCCTGAACGATGTTGGTTTTCATGAGTGCTCAAGATTAACTTAGCCTTACAGTTATCATAGGAGCGGCCCCACTTCACACTCATATAGGTGATCTCCTATTTGAAAAGTATCCTGTCATATTTTCTTAGTGAAAACTAAGCCATAGGAATCATTAAGAGAAAATCTCAGCCTCTCACTTGACAGGCAACACTGTTTCATCATAGAAATGGGAAAGAGAGTAAACTCTCGCAGTGTTTCCGGTGAGTATAAATTTACAACTTGGTTGTCCTTTTTGAACCTAGATAACCATGGGATCTCCAATCGCTAGGTTGAGTGTCCGCTATAAATACTACTCTATATAGGCTATCCCATTTCCCTCGATGACGTAATTATACGCTCTCTAGAATTCGTACAATTCACATACACTATTTCTTTTGGATGCGCGCATTTGAGAGCAAATTGTTTTATGGTACTATATCGTCAATCTATCTGCAGATCGTGGACAATGAGTTGTTACTGAGACAAGGGAATAGACTTGTGCTTTATAATATGCTTTCACATGCTAGTAAGATTTCTGAGATAATAAAGTCTATGGATAAAGGTATTCGAGCAGTTGTTTATGCTCCTAGAATTGCTTCCTTTCACTTGTGATAATAATGCATCCATAAGCCAGAGATCAAGGTTTACTTGAAGTGTATTGACCTGGTACAATTGATGACTACGGTATTTCTGAAAGTGAATAAATCATCAGATTCATAGGTCACAATACGGTAATTGCTAGTGGTGTCTACATATTTGAACGCCTTTGGAGGGTCTAGTTAATTGTTTTGTTTTTTTTGCTATAAGAGATTTGGAAAATACTTTTATGTTTATGTCACCCACATATTTCATTGAACTTTGAAGTAGAGAGAGGGTTGGTCCTAAACGTATACTGCTAATATTTCATAAAGATTATCTATTTTGACTATGTCTATAATTTATTACAATTCTCCATTACTCATAGCTTTAGTTTAGTTTCTCGGCAAAGGTATATTCTGCAAGTTTGTTTCCTTACATCCATATCGTTTTTGGATTTGATTTTCACAGTTATTGGATTATCTTTATAAAATCTTAATAAAATGGGCGTACTCTATTTGTAGAGCTAGAGTTGTTATCTTTATGATCGGCAGTAACAAGATAAATTCCACCAATTTGTTCGATCTCATCATGGATCATCGGAAGAGCAACATATCTATTGACTGAACAGCATACAAGATACAAATTTTAGAATTGTTTTTTGCTTAACTGCTTCCATATCTTCTTTAAAGTATCCAGATCTGTTCCCGTTCCAGAGTAAGGTAAGATGTCCTGAACTTAACAGCGTCACTGTTGAATGACATGATATCATATTAGAAATCAGCCACAAAATTATACAGCTTTACTCAACAACAAATTAAGAGATAAGAATATCCCCCATACCTGCAGGCAAAAGTACGGACACCATTGTGCACCAAGTATACACCACCAGAGCTTCTCAATATCTGGTGGTGCAAATAGATATATACTGGAGCATACCAGCATAACGGATCTTTGGGAATCTAGTGCGGTCAAAATCTTTGAAGTTGTCATACAATCCGCACGAAAGTTGAAAGTCGCAACAGCATCGCCGTCCAAAACTGGGCCACTATCATCGACTATGACAAATGGAGGCAAGTACTGGTCATTGGCCTTTGGTTCTGCCCTCAGTGTTTTTAAATGCTTTTAAAGCACTATTAAATTTGTATGCTGCTTCACCAAGAACTTGAGCATCCCATCCTCTTTTCACAACACCCCAGTCATTCTAATAATAAAGAAAGCTGTCAGTGCCCGGCTGAAGGCATTATTAACGAAAACATACAATTATATCATTCTATAATCAAGCACATGTGATCATGATTATACTTCCAACGTAGTATGAGTTTTGCAATCTACAGGGTACCAGGGATAGCCCTAACGGAATATGGTCTTACAAGAAAGGTTACCTAACTTTGAGAGGTATTATTTTGCGTGGGAATATACCAGTACAAATGGTCTATTTCAGACGGAACAGATTTGGTGTATTTCTGCAAATAAAAACTTTAAGCTACAAATTGCCTGGTCAAGAGAGTTTCTAATACCTCGTAATGGTCCATTGTGGCATTCATGCGACATCGCCAGACCCAAATTCTGCATGAATGCTATCTGCTCGCAATTGTGCAAGGTCATTCTCAATAGTTTCAACAAACCCTACACTTGAACCATCCAAAATATCACGACCATCGGTGAGAATATGAAGGCGGATTCTTTTGGCACCCCTCCTAGTGTACTATGGAATACCAACAAAAGAGAACCAATCGTAAGACACCATAAAAACCTACTCATTTTGCTTCATGATTGAAAGAAAATCTCAAATCTTGGTTTCACAATTTTAGCAACCTTTCAATAAAAGAAATCAGCTTTCAGATGAGCATTCAACTCATAAGTATTAGGCCTAACATTAAATTTGCACCTGTAGAACATGTAGAATGACTCCACTAGTAATACATGCTAAGTGATGTCAAGTCTAAGGAAGTCACCTTTGGCTAGTTCTTTGATTTCCTCAACATCATCGTCACTGGGAGCCGCTTCATTTGTATCTGTTCATTAATTAAAGGTAAGGAAATCATATTACACCAAAATAACAGACCAAAAAAAAAACAATTAGACATGGGAATAAAACTAACCCTTTCACTATCATGGAAAAAGAAAGTTTGAGGTTGTTTCCTAAAATCACTGTCTAAGAAAAGAAAATGTTCATTATATATGAAAAGGAGAGCTGGTGAGTTACAGTCCGTTGTAAATACTGTCAGTCTATCTTGGAATACTGGTGAAAGCTTATAAATCCCCAATGCTGCAGCAAGCAATCTGTGAACAACGACATGTGCATGAAGTGTAAGCACTCTCATTTACTAGGTGAGTATTCCAAAGAAAGAACCTATGTACAGATATCTGTGTGTCCATGCATCAGTAAAACAGATATGCTGACAACATTGCACCACCGGCTATACTTCGTCGACCAGGTGAACTGAAAATGACATTACATCACAAACCCAAACACTGAAAATGAAACCAAACTGTGAAGAGTTATCAGAAGTGAGTACCGTCTTCATCTAAGTCTTTGTCTCACATTTCTCAACTATCTTCGCTGGAGCCGCCACACAAACCACAGATCGATGTGTATTTCTCTTTACCTCCTTCAAGAAACATACAGGACCTAACTAGCCATAAACCACAAAAAAAATGAATAATGCATTCTACACATTATAACTGGAGTGCGTAATTTGCAAGGTTTACTTTATAAAACCCAGCTTAAATGAGCAGGTACCCAAGCATCCACATAGATAGAGTCGAATAATCCATACATGAAGCGAAATAACACATCGTATGGGACTACTACATAGATTGAGTAGAAATTGATCCTATAGAACTTCCAAGTACAAAGTATGGCTGCCGCTCATTCCATTTGATTCCAAAACATTAAAATACAGAGCCCAATCAAGGTATATTAAGCATCCAATGTTAACAATCCATACACAATTTTGTAACAAGCCAACAGCTATAAATGCACACTATAAGATCTATTTCCCCTTCTACAGCAATCCAAGGTGACTATTATAGACAAGTGCGCAACTATGGATACGTATAACAGAACACCCAATGTTATAGACAAGTGCGCAACAAAGATTTTGCAGAAACTCTAGGAAAATATTAAATCTCGGAGAAGAAGGAGAAGAGACGAAGGAGAGTAAAGGCCTATATAAGGAGCAAAATAGCATTGTAGAAGGGTTAAGTTATTTCATGGTCTGGGAGATATTATTGTGAGAGAGTTTTTGGTATTGAGAGCTAGGGTTTATATTCTTCCATTTTCCTTAACTGTGTCATCATTATTTCAATAGAGTTATGAGTTAATGAGAACAATGTCTTGAGTTTATAACAATATCGAAGTTGTTCTATACCTTTTGGTAGACAATCATCATTTGGGTGTACTATAGGTTTTCCGGCAGTTACAATTTTATTTAACCAGTTCCACAGGAAACACAGCCACAACTAAAGACAAACATTGTTAAAGTAGGGTAATCTTACACTCTTCGAAATTTAGAATGACTAATATATGACACAGGGTACCAGAACTGTACAAGCATTTCAACTCTCTAGAAAGAATTTTCGTGAAACCAAAGCTCACATGAATAGCTTAGTTTATGCTCGGTATCAATTGAGCGATTATCAGAAAAAGTGAAGCAAAAAGTTCCAGAAGATGAGATTACCCTGTCTGCAGACCCGCAGTTTCTGATGTTGCCAGCAGAAGCTTATCATCATCAGCATCCTCTGCACGTTTCCATAATAGTTCAATTCCATCCCAACCACTGCCACTATAAGTCTCTCTGCCATCCTTCGAAGCATTGTAAACATATACACCTCTCTATCTTCAACCATCATCTTACACTGTCAAATTCAAAGTAGCTACGTTCACATTTGCAGAGTCAAAATTCATTATAAAAGAATCTATGGTTTCATTTGCACTACACAGATATGCTAAAAATATACTCGACTGCTGATGCTTGGAGGTTACAAAAGCTACCAAGGAACCGATTATGCCAGGACATAAACAAGATGATTTAGCCCTTAGCAGCTCAACATGATGAGGGTTTTGTATATGGCATCTGGAGTTGCTATTGTGTTTTAAGAATATTTTACTTTCTAATACAACAGCTCAAAATGATGTTTTGGTTTCGGAATGGGAGTCAAACTTTATAGACAATATAAAGCTGGATTCCTAATAGATCCACTAGTCAGATGACTATTTTTTGGTCACTTTGATCATTTACCATGCAAATTATATTGCCTTCCTACAAAGAAAAGAAGAAAAAACAAGAATTCACATTCAACTTCTAAGCTGTTCAAATGATGGACAATTGTCAACTATTCATCAATGTCCAAGCTAATTCACATTGTATTACGTGCATATGCTGTGGTCCAATAGAAATGCATGGCTACCTCTATGTGGTTGTAGACTACCAAGATATAAACTGTTGCTGTAGTTGGCAGATGGAAATGAAGCTTAATATTTAGTCATTGATGACAGGGTTAGATTTAGATAGTTGCGTGCGCATAAAAGATCCCAGCTAGTGAAGCAGCGGAAAGGGAAATGAAATAATTCAATTTTAATGGCAATTTTTGGTCTTTCAAAGAGAAAATAAGCATATGCTAAGGAAGATGAGATCAGTGACTTACATGTCCCGGGACAAGCATACGCTCCACTCGAGTTATTTCCCGTACATATGATCTGGATCCGTCATCCATCAAATGTGCATTGCTCTTTTCTTTGTTCAGAACTCTTTGCAAGTGGATCTCCCAAGGAATAAATATATGAAAATCCTCAAGTTGTCTATCAATAGGAATCAATTTCTCTTTCTGTTGTAGACATTCTTCTATTGCTACCTGCAATATGGTTCAAGGAATTAGAAAACCAGCGGCTTCCAATTTTTTCAACAAATTCTATGGTTTCAACACCATAGGGCCAATGTCCTGCCATGCAAATCGAACAATACAACAACAAAACATATTTGGAAAACATGATTAAGATGTTTTTCTCGGCAATCACCTTGAACTACTCTCCTCAAATGATGCCATCTGCCTGCAGGCGACGTTCCTCCCTAAACATATCAATCTTATCCTGAAGGTCACCTGGGGACCTCATGGACCTGAAAAACATCTTAAAGCAGCCTTTCATTAATGTTTACAGGTCTCCAGTTTCTAGGTTCCTCGATTTCTTTCTTGGTCTGCTCAATCTGCATTCAGAAGGATGGAAAGTAAATTCCAATTAGGAAAATAGTAAATTACATATCTAACATCCTTTTCATACAAGCAGAAGTTAAAACGATTCTAGTTTTAAGGTGCAGCATCTAAACAAAAGACAAACAAGGTAGTACACAAAAACATGGTACTGTGTAAGAAGGACTGGTAAATTTTCTTCCAGCATTCTTGTAATATTGAATTTGCATTCATCAGTATGGTATCGCTTTAGGGTAACTATACTATTGTCGTCCTGGATGGACACCCATCAGTATGTTCTCTACTTTGGGTATTGATAGTCAAGAATAATGAAGAAAACCCATTAAAGAAGAAAAATTCATTCAATTAAAAAGAACATCCATCTAAGCGATGGATAACTACAATGCAGGGAGTTTTACCTACAGCAACTACTTGAGGCTTAATAGAATCGATCACCTGCAATGCATTTAAGGGGGTGGGGGAATTAAAAAAAGGCATTAGCAAATAACATAAAAATGTATGGACGCACTAAACTAAACTGATATAAAATTACCTTTTTTTGACTAATGGAGGAGCACTCTCTTTACAAACATGATTAGTTCCAACAAGATAGATTTGAGACCCATTGCTGGAACTCCCGAGTAGATTAACTTTTCCATCATTGCGATAACAAGGAGGTGACTGATGAACTTGTTGTCTCAAAGTAGAAACCCCAATCAAACCAATGAATATGGAAGAAAGCAGCATATTTTTCCTTTTCTAACATATCTTTAGATACAATTTGGAATAAAGATGTATCTCTTTTGACCATGTTTCTAGAGATACTACTGGTGGTGGTGGTCTTCAAAGTAGAAACCCTAACTAAAAGATTGAAAATGGAGGATATTTTTCCTTTTCCTTCTGTTTTAGTTGAGACACAATTTTGGTGTAAAACTAGCTTGCTTTATCATCTATACTGCAAAGAAGAAAAAGAAATGATAAGAAAAAGAAATGTCAAAGGACGGTGTATTCTTTTTTTTACCATAACCCCACAGTTAAAATATTCAATGGACTTTTCTCTGTGAATATGTGGTGCTAGCTGCCTGCTAGGCCTAGGCACATATTCTTGAGATAGCTACTAACTACAGTGAACAAGCATAAAACAAAACATTATTACGTTTTCAAGTTCAAATTGAATGCTGGGAGTCAATTCCTACATGACATTTCCATACTAGTTTAGTTTTTTAATAAAAGCTAAAGTTAAAGCTGAAATCAGTCACAACAGATTGCTTGACCAGAAAAACAAAAACATTGCCCACACATATCATTTTGGATTGCAACTCCAATACATACAATACACTACATGTCTGTAACGTCCCAACTGACCTAATAAAACCAACCTTGTATATAACGTTCCTGAAGAAAAAGAAAACCAAAATTTTTCTTTGTAAAATGGAGTCTAGAAAATTGAACCACTGTAATTGAAAATATAGGTTCTCAAGAGCATTGAAAGCCTATATTAAGACGCATCCCCACCGGATATACTCGGATTCCAATACCAAGAGATACTTCTTCTCTCGGTCTTTGACTAGCTACAGTGAACGCTTTTAGTGAAACATCACATTTGCATACTAACTTGAAACGCTTTTAGTGAAACATCACGGTTAGAGTTGTAACTTCAGTCATGGTCATAACTTGAAATTGTCTACCCATACAAGGCCAAAATGAGGTAATAGGGTCAGGCTTGGCGAAGAAACAAGACTTATCCCGAGTTTCATAGTCAACAAATATAGTCTTTAGACCAAATACAAGAAGAACATATCTGTGAAGTCTAATGTCCTAAGAGCATCCACAGTGGGCGACTAAACCCAAATATTTGGTTTATTAACGAGACGTAGTGGGACGGACTATCGATTAAATCCTGACCATCGATTAAATCCCAGACTATATTTGGTCTGGGACCAAGACTAAACCCAAATTTGATCGCGCGGAACCTGAAGGCTACGCCCCACACCAGGCGTACATTTAGTTTACGCCCCACACCAGGCGTGTTTTTAATCTCCGCGCGATTCATTTTTTTTTCAATTTTGTATGGGGCGGGGCTTTACACCTCCGCCCCATAAGATGACTTTGAAATATTAGTGGGACGGGCGGAGATTTAATCCTCCGCCCCAATTTTTTTTTTTTTTTTTTATAAAACGGGCGGACGTATAGTCACACGCCCCACATCAGGCAAATGCACAGTGTTACGCTCGATCAAATTTAGTCTTCCACCCGTAGCATCACACACCAGACTAAACTCAAATTTGGTCGTTTTTTTTTATCTTTGATCTTTGGTTATACTCGCACCACTGCAGTTGCTCTAACTGACATACAAAATGCAAAAAAAAAAAATTGCATACAAAGAAGCTTGTGTTTAACCCAACATGCTACTTGTCTACTGAAATTATACACCAGAATTATACCCTGTTTGTTTATGTGTCAAGTTTGCATAGGTTCATTCTTTAAAAGGGGCCACCAAAGGAATCTACAACATCTCTGGGGTAGCGGTGGTACAACCAAGTGAAGACCGCTTCTCTGATCTTCAATAGGCATTATCAAGCCAGGAATGATGCATGAAATCAATGGGTAATGAACTACTATAAACAAAATTGCTCCTGTTAAAGACAATGTCCACTGAATTGTGCAAGCACGAAAGGTCTAGAAATGATCCAACTTTGAGTATGATTTAGCTCATTCCATTGGCCCGTTGATCAAATTCTAAATAACTGATTCTAATTAGTCTAGTCTAGTCTAGTGAACGAACATACTCAAGGTTTAGTGAACACTATTACTGTGTTCTTCAAAAATATTCAAGGCTTTCAACTCTGTAAATCATATAGTAGGCCAAGCTTGTATATAAGACTGGATAGATTCTGCAAAATTCATGTTTGAAGAAACATTTGGCTGCAGACTTTCCCAAACAATTTGTCCACAACCTATTTCGGATGTCCTGTCAATTAAAGAACGATCTGAATCAATCATAATTATGCATTACAGGATACTCAATATGCAACATGTACACTATAATTACGCAGGGTTGTTAACCTGTTGAACACAGAAAATAAAATACCTTCAACTGTGGGCCTGGAGATATACCATCTGCGTTCAACCGGCGATACCAACCCAGAATAAAGACACCAATCTTCATGCATAGTAGTCCACCTGGAGCTTTTAATGATCTGCAGAACAACTTGTACATCATAGCATCTTCAGGCTTCCAGTTCCTGAGCGCCTCGGCACGTCCCTAGGACAGCTCAGCCTGCATATAGACATTGCGATTATGTTCCTTTACATGAGTCAAAAACAAAGAGGTTCAAGCTCGAGTAAAGCAAAGAAACCTTGTGAAGTCATAAACCCTTAAAAGACGCGTGTAAATAAGTCCACCACAAAGTTCCTTCGCCGAGACTTGGGAAAATGTATAAGCTCAACTCAATCCATTTTTTTTTCCAACTAGAAACTCTCTATGAAGAAGCTAATTTGTAGAGTTCTAATGAGACATTACAGTCGCAACCTTAGAGACTGTGGCCTTCTGGCTCGTGATGTTAGACGGTCCCGCATCAGAAGCAATATTAGTTTCTAGAAGATGTTTCACTCTGACTCACATCTCCAAAAACTTCCCAATCCCACTTTTTAAGATGCAACTTCAACCATTTGGGTTTGCGCATAAGAACAAATATAGGATTCCCAATTATATCTTCACTCCAAGAATCAATCAGTAATTTCAGAAAACCTTCATGATGAATCCATACCAATGGTAAAATGACTACTCTGCATACCTAATTCAATCACTCCTCTTTCTCCATTACTCTTCACTTAATAACTCGTCTTTTATCTCTTTGACCGCAACTTGGCTACTTAGTTCTCTCCAATCACTCCTCAACTCCCTACATCAAATCAAACACAGAGAGATGCATAGGTGTATTTATTTGAGAAAAAAATGAGTAATTGAAAAACCGAGAAGACAGCTTTCTGCTCCAAAAATATGATAGTTATGTGATCAAACTGATACACATATCCACTTCATAATCACAGCCTCACAAATACATACACCTCTCCAGCTCTACTCACTTGATTTGACAGAGAAATTGAGGAGTGATTGGAAAGAAAAATTATTAATACCAATTAATGAACCAAGAACACCTGAATTAATGCTAGAATTAATGAACTTCGAAGAATATTTTTCATCGAAACGTCGCTCTCTCACTTGAGTTTTTCCTCAACTACGGATGTGTTGAATAGAATAGGAGTCCAAAGGTCTAGACTAAATACTAGTACATTTTATCTTTAATGATAATCAGGATGTTCTTCTAGCCAAGCATGGTAATAAATAGTCCTGCTTCACAACTTAATAGATAGATTGTGTTCCAATTTTTGTTAGACGAGACAATTAAGTTACAACCATACCTTTATATCGAATTCATTCGAGACTTTGCAACGTCATAAGATATGTGGATTGTTGCAAGTAAGTGTGTCCATTATGTGATTCATTTAACTAGTCCTGAATATGAATAACTGCAGGCAGATTTTCAACTTCAATATCTAACCCACTTAATCTAAACCGGCACTTGGTTCATATTTGAACAGGAGAGCAAAAGCGAGTGAGTTTTTCTTGTAAAATGAGTATGCTTTTTGCATTCCCCAGCTCATTTAGACATAAAAGAAAAAGGGCAAAATCATATCCAAAATTTTCAGCTGGGTAAAGCAAAAAAACATATCGATTTTCCAAGAAAATTAAACTCGTTTTTATTTCCTGTTTAAGTTTACAAGTATAAGCCGTTTGAAATTGAAGTTGAAAGTTGATGCAAGTTTTTGATACTGTCTAATTTGGAATCATGTCAACCATCGAATCTTTGGTGTTAAAGGCACCTAGGATGCTGATGGAAGATGTGTGAAGCACGATGCATGCCGTATAGTATCCACATAAGGTCTTCATTTTAAGAAGACGGGAGAGAAAACAAAGAAAAGGATTCGTACAGCAATATCTTGGTCAATGTAGAAACATGTTGCTCCCAGGCTAGAAGATTCTTCCATTGCAACCTAGAAAACAAAGCAAAGGTTATAATATGACAAGGAGATGTGAGGCATACAAACAAAACAAATTTAAGCATTAGGCAAGTTCAGAAGCATTTCAAAGCTTAATTTACAATTACCTTGAACTCCAGGCCCTAGAAATATACAATTTGCTTGCAAACGGCGCTCCCGATAACTCAGAAAAAACATGCCAAACTTCATGCACAGTCCACCTGGAGCTGTCATGGATCTGTGGAACAAGTTGTACAGTGTATCATCTTCAGGTTTCCAATTCATGGTCTTCATGGCACGTCCCTTACACAGCTCAACCTGCAAGGAAACATTACCGTTCTATTCCTTTAAATAAATTAAACAAGTTATAAAGCTCAAGTAAAGTAAAGAAACCTTGTGCAGTAAAAGGTGAGATACAGAATACAAAATCCCTTCACAATTAAGTAATGAGAAAAAAAAAATAGGCACATGCAAAAGGTGTTTGGATTTGGCATCTGTGTACCCTCAACAAGAGTTGCAAAGGTCAGATTTGGATATAAGAGTCTTTCTACTAAAAAATGAGAAAACATGGATCAGAAGGAATGAATAGTTACTCACCTTCTGACCAAGCATTACATCTTCCACGCATTTCGAGTTCTGCATCCCCAATCTGCACGAGGACCTGTAAATATATAGTAGAAAAAACAACATGAAAAAACTTCTGAAACAAAACAAAGCAGCAGGAAATGAGATAGTTCTTGCTTACCCGGTAGCTGTAAGAACGAGTCTCTGCACATTCTGAATCAGAATGAATACTGATATAATCTATGTCCTGTCCCCTGTGTCTTTGCTGCCACAATTCCCTTATAATCTTATTTATTTCCTCCATCTTCATTGAGTGGAAACGCATGAGTGCTCTAAGAGTAAAGATAAACATGTGGAGGAATAACTCTTCAAATCAACAAACAATAATAACACAAAAAGGCCGTTAATAAACTATTCGTGAAGTGCTTACTTGTCAAGCGCATTGTAATACCGGTCAAGATCTTCATTTGCCATTTCAGTTGTCTGAAAACAGTGCACACCTTGAGAACATGAAACTTAACTAAAGAGAAACAGAACTCAACAGATTAAAGACTAGAAATGTATCGTGACCTTTAGCTGGATCAGTTGTTTAAAGTGTCGCTTGCCAATGTTACTGTATTGAGCCTGTTTAAGGTCAATGTTCTTCGAAGTATTACTCTGATAAACAGCCAATGTTCCATGACTCCTGTCAAGCTGCAAGACAGAAACAAAAATTGAATTTGTTGTTTGATCAGGTTAATAGATCATATCAAAATCATTTAACACACGTTTGCTCTTCCAAAAAATATATTTAGACAATGAACAAAATATAAAGCTTGTACGCTTATGGCCACCAACTTATGCACAAAATGAGTTCTTATACTCTGCAGAGTCTATACTATGATATTTTCTCTAACTAACTTCTGTGCTCAACTTTCTCCAGTTGTGCTTAATTTTATTCTATTTCATACTAAAGAGAAGGTTACTTCAGTGACTGAAACAGAACTTCATACTTGAAAGTGAGGATGCAATCAGCCCTTTTGCTTCATTCGCTTGCCATCAGCAGTCTCAAACTAGCCATTTTGCTTCGTACTAAAGAGAAGCTTACTTCAGTGCATGTTTTGTTCTACATGATATGAGATCTTAATCTTAAGAATCAGCCCTGGTTTGTATAAGAATAAGTCGAACGGAGCATGCATACACATGGTAATAATGTAGGTCCACATGGATGGCTCAATGTAAAGCAGCATAGTCGAAATACTCCCATAACAACTTATTCTTACTAACTTATTCTGGACATGGGTTCTTTAAGAATCAGCCCCAGGTTGTTTCCAAATAAATTACTAACCTTTCCGTGATATCTTTTTTTTCCATTGCTTCACGCAAAGCCTGTAAAAAGAGTCGATGTAATAAGACTGTTGAACCAAGGACTGTAGTTTTGAGTCAATAAAGCTTTTCTTTGCTGTATCGTCCAAGAGAAGCTTTATTATAAATAAGTAAATGCTTATTATTGTATAATATAAAGATTGACGCAGAAACTAGATTAGGGGAAGATCAATTGGTGAAAACAACCATGAGGGACTGTGATGATAGATGTACAGGCCAGTGCACAGGATATGTACACAGTTGTCTTGACGGCGGACCATGTTACTAGTGATTCAGGATACAAATATCTCATATCAGATTGAATAAAATATACTGTAACATAAAATTTGGTGTCATAGATACTTTTTGCACCCAACAAAAACAGGAGACATGCATCACATTCCTGGTGGTGTTTAATCTTTAATATGAACAGAAAATTACTGTATCAAACTTATAACACTAATAGGTTAAAAGTTAAAACTTTGTATGAACTCAGCTCAAAACTGAAATGTTATGATTTTCCTTTATCCGGATGCGACTTGTAAGCCTTATCAATGTTTATTTTTGTAGTAATTGAAGTAGATGAGACTCACCATCCGTGTCTTTCTGAAACTTGGCAATATTAGTTTTTACATCTTGAATTTTCATTCTGGAGCACTTTCACCTCCTTTTCTGCATCAATGGATTTTGAGTTCAGGTCATCAGACTCTTTCTTACGGGTCCTGCAATAGAAACAATAACATTATGCATGACATCACATATTTAGCAAACTGTACGAATGGCCACAAAATGCCTTCAGAACTATATCAATAACAAGAATAATAACTTCCAATCATTTTTACAAAAAACTGCATCTAGATTTGTTTCGCACTGAATGGTGTTAAAGTCTTAAAGATAAAAACAGGAAATTGCTGTTGAATTACCCAATGGCTTGAGTGATTTCCCTTTCCGCATGCCTCTTATTTTGTCCTTGTAATCTTCAATTTTGAAAGCCAAAACAGTAAAGAATAAGAAATGGCAGTCAAACATTAACTTCTGGCTGATTTCCAGTTCCATTCTCTTCAAGTCCAACTTTACTCCGTCCTCTGAATCACTACTCAGAACGTCCTTCTCACGATTAAGTGCTACAATTTCACAGCTTCCTTCTGGTTAATGTTGAACTCAAAACTTCTCTTTTCAAGCGGAAGGGTCTTTTTCTCTAACTCCGTTTGCTGAAACGTACAATATCGAAAAATGACTGCAATTGAAGATGCCTTTTAAAAGTTAAATTTTGAAATACTAAATGCACTAAATAAGATTTTCACCATTTTTTCTGCTTTTCATCAAAACGAGACGCTGATTATACTTTGAAAGCTGACCCTCAGCATTCTATCGCTCATATTCTTTCTCCTCGATGCGCTTGATAACACCTTTCTGTGTAACAAAAAATGGTAAGCATTGATTTACAAGTTAAAAATTGATATCACAAATATGCAAACATAATATCATCAGGCACACGGACCACCTTCATTGTTACTTTTGCCTGCTTTTGAGCTTCTGATGAACTGTAGCGCGTATTTGCAGCCACATAGCTCTCCCACAGGACTTGGAGTTCCGAATCATTTGACATCTGAATATACAATGAGTTGGAGATTTGAATTATGAAATAAATCGAGCGAGTTGGAAAAAAAAAACAGATTCTCCTATTTACAGAAATGCAAATAAAAGAGGGAAGAGCAGACATTAGGGAAGTAAATAAATAACATTTAACAAACATGTGGTCTCAGTAATTCAACATTTCAATCTCAAAGGCAACAACGTGCTTAAAAGAAAAAAAGGACATCAAACTATCAAATAAAGCATGCACCAAAAGAAACAGCAGAAACTAGGGAGAATCTTTGTATATGGAGGCTAAAGATAGGATAAGAAGCTTGTATCTGTTTCACTTAACCTTTTTGTCTTGTATGTCCTTCTCAAGATCAGCAATCCTTGTTCTAACTCTATCAACCTCGTCACTGAAGGGAATACTCGGAAAAAATTATGCTTCTGGAAAAGACTTCGAATGGAAGTATCACGCTTATACTTTATTTTCCCCTGTTCCTGTAAAGGGGAAAACACATTAGTCACCTATAGAACTCCATGGCATAGCTAGAAAAACAACATACATAATGGTTCGATGAAACTTACATCAATTTCATTTTGAAGCTTGCCAATCTCCCGAGTAGATTCTTTAATCACTTCACTTGGGCATCCACGTCTTGCCTTGGTATCAGTCATTTCCCTATCCAGCTTGCTAATTTCAAATTATAAAAGTGCAATCCTTCTTTGAACTTGGCTTCCCACTCCTGTAACTCCTCGTCAGTGTCTGATTTCAAATATAACATTTTCCAGAATAGCTTTTGAAACGCCCATTAAAGCTGGAATTTCCCTATCCCGCACATCTATAGCTGAGGCGAACTTTCTGCATATCAGCAATAACGCTTGTCATTGGAAATATAATTTCTGTATAGGACAGAAATCATTGCATACGGCATTAATATAGTCAGATGATATCTCTTATTAGCAGAAAAGTGTGCATAAAATAAAATATATGATGGCGGGCTTGGCAGCATAAACAAGGTAAGGCAAAAACAGCATCTGCCAGCTCAGCTTGTGTTAGTCCGAGCTTGAATATTGTTTATGTAAGCTTGGACGAATCAACAGAATTTAAAAGTTGCTTGTCTTCAGCTTCTTGGGGGTCAAGATATATGGACTTAAGCTTGCCTATGGCTATACTTGGCTCGTATTCAAGAGAAGCAATGTACAAATTGTCGAGTAAAAAGTTTAAACATGGTTTGAATTTTCAATATATATTCAGGCATGGAAATAGTGCAGGGTTTATAAACTATTCGAAACCACTTTCTAAGGGTGAAAGTTTCACTCATATTCATCCCTCGATATATCCTATCTACTATTAGCTAACACCGTCATCATGTTGTAATTACCAATTATAGCTTGCTTAAGTTCCGTGATTACAATGCAATATCTTCCGAACACATCAGAAAAATTGAAAACATAAAACCAAATAATGGCAATTGAAAACATACTTCTCCAGAGTGAGGATTAATAGTGCAGGGTTTATAAACTATTCGAAACCGCTTTCTAAGAGTGAAAGTTTCACACATTCATCCCTCGATACATCCTCCTAATTCGACGAGACCAATTAAAAGACTATTAGCTTACGTTCCGTGATTTCCAGAAAAATTGAAACATAAAACAAAATAATGCCAATTGAAAATATACTTCGCTGGTGTGAGGATTAATAGTGTGCAAAACACTCTTATACTCCATTTTTAAAGCCTTTTGAGCGGTTCAATTGGAATGACCTAAAATTTGAACTACAAAATTAAGGGTTTAGAGTTTAACCTTGGGATCATGTATGAAACTATGACCAGACCTGCATTTGGACTTGGAGGTAACTCTCCAGTACATGAAAGCTTTATAATTGTCTGCTTAAAGATGATGATTCTTATGAGAGATAAAAAAATGAAATAATCGAAAACAAAAAAGATTGAAAAATAAAATAAAAAGTGAGTGAGTGAGTTGAAATACCGTTTAACAGCTCCATTAGGACCAACAATTCCTTTAATCGACATCTTATCGACTGTACTCATTTTGTTTTTATTTTTTGCGTCAGATCTTTGAGTTTTCAATGCGAGTTTTTACTGGTGAAGAAGTGAGAGAAGAAGACCACGACAGCAGTTGACTTCGGGGTTTTATGATTTTTGAAAATGGCCATATTTTTGCTTTGGAGAATTGATGTCATCTAGCCCTTGTCCAAACGGGCCATATTTGGATATACCCATATTAATAGGTGTATACGCAAATTTAAATGGACCTAGTGTCCTTGCTAAGGGTAGTTAAAATAGGTGTACTTTAATATTCTTTGAACTAATTTAATCCAATTTTTTAATCAGATAATCCTAAAATTAAAAACCTAAAAAATTTTAAATTTTTTTTCTTTGATTTTAAACGATTAAGTAGCAATATAGATTCAACGGGTGATATCAAGAGATCCAAATCAGAGGAAAAAGGTAAGAGAAAAATTGGATTTAGTGAAATCCATAAACCCGAGAATGCAATCCCTCAAGGTGATTAAAAGAACCCGTCATCAGCGAGAAGAAGACCGTAAGTGATGTCTAAACTCAAATCCAATAGTTTGTTTTGTAATATGATTGTTACATGAAGTTAGATTATCGAAAATTATGATTTCTGGGTCTAAATTCGGCAGGGTTTTAAAAAATATATATATATGAAGACCTAAGGATGTTAGTGTTAGTCGTCCAGGTCGTAACATGAAGAACATGCCGACCTTTCATACTGGTTATGACGACTGTGAAACATTAACCAGGACCGGCAAGGTAATCAATAATAAAAGATGCCGACTTTTCGCTTGCTTTGGAAACTTAGTCTTTTTGTGCAGGTTTAAACAATATTAGAGTAGTAGTAAGTCGACATGGTTTGAAATGCTCGACTTTGCCGACGTACTATAACATGTTAGTAGTATAAAAATATTACTTTAAGCACAAAGTACAATCTCAACGGCTAGAATTTTCAAAACCAAGACATTAAGTGTGTTGCTAATATGAAAGCACTTTCAACTTCATCTTCAACCATGCATAAAGAATGGAAGGTTCAAGTCCAACACAACCAATTATTTGTAGTTTTTGTACACTGAGTGGTCATTTTGCAAATGATTGTCCCTTTGAAGGCAGCAAATGCACCGTTGATGGTTGTAAGGTGTTCATATTTCTTATGAAAGCTGCAATAGAAGATGTATATCAACAGTATGCTTCAAAATGCACCTGATGTGGGTTTTTCTATTGGATAGATGAGCGCCTAGATCCGTACAAAGATGAAGTTGCTAAAATCAACCTTTTACCATGCACACATCCATGTTGCGGCAGTAAGATGAAGCTACTTACCTCTCTTAAAAAATTGTGTACTAGAAAAAGATAATATGTATGTCCCAAATGTGTTAGGGTTAAGTTATTAAGGTTTGTATGCTCTAATTAACTGTTGAGTGCATTTCAGTGTACTAAAAATATTACAGTCGGCATGTTTTAGTTTATATAAAATGATGACTTCTTAATAGCCATCAATGTTGATCTATAAGTTATTTATTTCCAACTTCGTCGACGTTATACAAAATTCTAAACATGTCGACGATAGTACAGTCGGCATTGTGTTTATTATACTACAATGACGACTATTGTGTGAAAAACATACAGACTCAATAACATTTTTTTTCCCTTTTAGTCGGCAAGGTTTTATTTTTCAACATTAACGACTAGTTGTTAGTCGTTTTTGTAAGAGGACCACGACCATGCCAACAAATTGTGTTAGGCTGTATGTTCGGCAAGGTCGTATGATAATTATGATGCCGACCTATAAGTAAAACACTTAAGTCGGCTGGTTAGGAAATACAAAAAAAAATGCCTATGTATATAAATTGGAAGGAGTAAACACCAAAAAAATCACATCCATTTCATTCATTTGTAGTACTTCAAAGTATATTATACAAAGCACGAATGTGATTACAAAAAGATTCTTTATTTCCTAAGCACAATCACCCATCGCTCAAACCTATTTGAGGGAGTTCATTCAAATCTATTAAACCTCCTTGAGTCAAATATATGAGACCTTTGATAGAATCATGTAAAGTATTCTAAAGGTTCATGTTGTCCTCATAAAGTTTCACCAATTCCTTGCTCTTGTTGTTTATGATCTTTTCCCAAAATCCAAATCTATAAAGAGAAGGTAATGAACATCCCTTGTTCAGTTGTAGAACAATAAAATGATTGTTATCCACCAAAGCCATAACAATTCTTATATACTTGAGTTGCTCCACACAAACCACATGATTTGGTGCAAATGCTAGACAACCTCCGTTGCTAAAGAAAAATGAACTACGCATAACCACGTATCCGCCAATAGATGGCCATACTCCGGTATTCTCATGCAATGCTCCCATTTAATTGGTGCATTTTCCTCTGAGTCTTTAACACTAGTAAGCAATTCATTGAAAGTCGCTTCTTTGTCTTCCATCAAACCTTCTTCTAGAATCATTCAGATATAAAATTCTTTGTCTTTTTCTAGTCGGGGCAGCATTCACATTGGGTGAGATTCTCCTTAACCACTCCACCTAGGTGTCCAAATTGTTGGGAGGCAACGTGAAACCCACAATTTCTCATTCTTTGGGACGTCGTCGGTACCAATAACGAAATCATATTTAATGGAGTTGTACGAGATACTCATCCAATACCGGTTTTATTACCTTCCTCGGACGACCTCTTTTCTTCACAATATCTCCTTGTCTTGCTCGACTCTTTATAGGTGTAGTTTTTTGCTTCACTTGTTGATATGTTGGTATGGTTGTATCCTTCCTCGTCCGACCCCTTTTCACTTGATTGACTCTCAAAAGTTGGAGTGTTATTTGGTTTCAAGTTTGAAACTGTCGGTGTAGTTGTTTCTTTCCTCGGACGACCTATTTTTTTTTTAGCCGTATCCTATTTGGTTTCAAGTTTGAAGCCGTCGATATAATCATGTCTAGATGGATCGCATTTTGTACTCAAATACTCTTTCAATTATTCCTCTCTTCTTCCCTTGTCTTTGTGGTAGGTGGTCTGCCCGGTGGATCTTGTTTCAAGGGTTCTTGAAGTTCTTCCATAAAATGGTAAACAATCGACATCAACTTGTTCTTCATAGTTTTTTTCAACCTATTCAATGTGGGGTACTTGTCGACGATTATTCTCCCAAGTTCCATGTCGTCAAACTCTTCAACGGGAGCTTCTTTTGGAGCCGGGATAAAAGATAGTTGCTTTCAATAAGGATCGATATCTTCAATCAGAATCAAAGTTTTATACCTACCAAGCATATGACGACATGGAAGTCTGATAGCCTTCATTATCCTACAATTACAAATAGTGATTGGATTGTCAAACTTTTGATACAGCTTGAGATGTTTCATCATAAAACGTATTTCCCAATGCGAGACTTGAAATGTATACCAACAAGCAACCAATCATCTTCCTCAAACTCCTTCAACTTCCGGTACCTAGTTTCTTCGAATTACTTTTTTATCCTGTTGATATCATTAATTATTAGTGTAATCATGGATAACATGTCAACAACGGTCTTCGATTCAGTTCCACACACCAAATGTCGAGTCCAACTTTGTGCACCCCTCAAAAACCGGGGTGCACATTCTGGCTTCTACTATTCGTCCAAATCACCTCACCTGGTTTCTGGTTTTTGGTTTTACTTTTTATTTTTTTAAAATCGGAGGATACAAATAAACCTTGCACTTTTCCATTAACTATCTCTCTCTCTCTTTCGTCTCTTCCCATCATCTCCGCCACCACTACCACCGCTGCCGTCATTGAATCAAAACAAAGAGGAACTATGATTTCAAAATGAAGATAGGGGTCTTAGTCTTTGGATTGAACGAACAAGAGATGGGTTAAATGATTGATCAAAGAAACAGCAGTAATGGGTTTGGATCATTCATTCCAAAAGATCATAAAATTTAAGCTTAGAACAAAAAATGGTTTAATCTTGCCAAAAAATCCATATAATCATTTTACATAATGAATAACTTTTTTATGAAAGTAGTACCTCTGAATCCACCAGTTTCATGAATTTTGGTTGCTTTCACCATTTCAGCTGAATTGTTTGTGCAAGTATTGGGAAGAAATTTCTTTTTTTTTTGTTATCTTCATAATTTATTCTTTGTAAAAGTTGTAGTAGCATTAATTTTTGATGTGGGGAGAAAGGGTTTTGTAGATTTTGTCTACAGACGCATTCGCCATTAAAAGAAAAAGCCACAACCAAAACCCAAATTTTAAAATCAATTTCAATGAGAAATAAGCAAATTCGGATTAGAAAGAATCAATATTGATAAGAAATTTTAAAGAATTAAAAAAATGAGGGTTATGTTTTTAGATCTGAATATGAAAAGGGAGGAATCAGAAATGGAAAAATTATTCTTCTTCTAGTTCTTCTTATTGTTGTTGAAAATGAGAGAGATACCGTGATGATATAATCGAAGTGGGGATGAGTCTGGAGTAAGTGAGGTTTTGATTTTAGGAAGAGAGTAAAAAATATATGCCAATTGGGTTGTTTTGATACAAATTTTACCTTTAATTGAACATCTGTGATGTGATAATTTTCATTCTCTTCTCTTTTTACTTCCAATTAAATGTAAAATTTGTTTCTGGTGATGAGAAGATGAGAGAGAATAAAGTGTTAATGGAATTTTAAAATAAGAAATAAAAAATAAAACTAAAAATTGGAAACCAGATAGGAAGATTTGGACGAATAGCGGAGGCCGGAATGTGCACCCCGGTTTATGAGGGGTGCAAAAAATTGGACTCTCAAATGTCATATATAGAAAAGCATTAAAACATAGCTTTTTAATATCCTATATGATGTCCCGCTCAACAAAGTAAGTAACACACCATTGAATCTCTTGCTCCATAGGTAAAATGTTTCCGGTGTATCCATGTCGGACGATTATTATATGCTTCCATAGGGAAGAGGAGTAATCACACTCTAAAAAAATGGGAATTTGTTTCATCCCAACCGCGACACTAGATACATTTTGAATCTTAAATAAAACCCAAGCTATAAAGATTTACCTTTGTATATTTTTTTTTTAAGCACTATACTTTTGTGTTGATAGACCCACGAGGTTTAAACCAACACAAACTGCTCCAAGGTACCTTTATCTTTTGGGGTCGAAGAGCTGAATATGTGTATGAGAATAAAATCTACTTTTGAATTTGTCTCCAAACAAATATGTCATCATTAAAATCAATCGAGACATTATCGATACTACTCGTAATTTCTGGTATATGAACGGCTAGGTGATACTGGAAGTACCATCCATCAGAAGCAATACATAAACTGACCTTGGCACCATAATGTAGTATCGAAACATACCTAAACACATTGGGAAATTTAGCCGACAAGATCCCCAACGGATGCCAACAATCTTTCCAGAAATTTGTCGAATTTTCATTGCATATTACCGTATAAACAAAAGGTCGTGCATCATCTCGATATTTGAGGATTTTCTTCCAACACCATGAACATTTCTTAGGTATATTCATTGTCCAAAAATTCTTGTTTTTTGATCAAATTATCCTTGAACCAAGGTTTCTTGAACAATTCACGAAGTCTTCTATATATATTTAAAAAAAAATCCACTAAAACCTAATTTCAGACTTCACGACTTTGTAAAAGTTTATAGAGAGAATCGAGAGAAAAAGGTACAAAGTTTGAATGGGAAGAAAGCTTGTAACACTCGAGCAAAACATATTGTTACTTTTTTTTTGAAGCATAACGTATTGTTACTTACTTTACCCTCTTATGGCAATAAAATGATTTTATAAGCTCAGACTTTCATAGTTATTAAAAATAAAATTTCGTAAACCTGGTTGGTTGAAAGCTGGCCATTTTTTATTACCAATGTCGTTGTTGACCTAGTAACAAATGATGATTAAAAATAACCCTACCGCTCGGATGTCAAGTGGATGTTTTAGGGAATTATCCAAGGGTTATTATGAAGGATGGGTCTAGATCGAGTATTCAAAGAATGATGCAAATATAAGATGGCAAAGGAAGAAAATGATTCGATTTGATTATCTGTCCTCACAACTCCCAACTCCTACAGAGAGTGAAGTTTCTCCTCTATATAACCATCGCTTGGAACCTATAGACTTTTCTAGATTTTATTTTGTGAATAGTTTGGGCTTTATTGAGGTCAACAAAGGGAATATAACTCAACTGGTACATATATTTATTTATTTTTAAGAGAAAGGTTGATTTCATTCAAGATGAAGAAAATGTGAAGAAGAGTATAAGATGAGAGAGCCTATGCGAGTCTAAAGGTAAGAGGAAAAGAAACTAAAAGAGTGGTATAAACCAACTCTCCAACAAAAAAAACTACATGCAATAATAGAAAAACAGTAAATTACTTATGCTTTTTAGCTGCAGATCTGTGGCCTCTCCCCAAATTTTCAGAATTTCCCTTGTTGGGAGTTTCACCATTCCATTTGAGCCTTGTAAGCTCCATGTCTATTTTCCTGCCAGTTTTTTCTTCATAATTCGGAGAGTATTTGTCATCTTCCACACCATAGTTTTCGTCACGGTTATCCACATATTCTGATATATCCCGAGTAATCTCTTTACTCAGAACTTTGAAATAATTATTGACAGAGGTTTGATTGTACCTTACATAATTGTTGGTCGACGAAACAATCTTAGAAGGAGATTTCCTACTTGGAGCGTCCTTGCATTTATCATCATGGTCTCTTGTAGAGGTTGAAGCTTTTTTTCATTTGACATACATATCAACTGATATATGTATCTACTTGGTCAATCTTTAGTTCTTAGTTATACGAGAGTCATAATTAATGTGCACACCGCATGAGCCATTTGCAACGTTCCTAAGCTCATCTGCTGCAGGTAAGCATGCATATTACAATGATTTATTGTAGTAGATGATATGCGCTCAACTTATCAAAGAATAAAGTTTGGGTGCAGAAGATAAACACATAGACCTATCGCATAATTGTCATGAGCACCACAATGATATGTATGTCAAAGGGATTTTGTTGTAGCAAAACACTAAAATGATGAACATATATTATTTTTAGTGAAGATTTAGTTTACACAGGCTGATCACATAATTGTTCTTCTTCTGTAGAAACATATTATCTTGACTATCTTGCCTAGATTAAATACTAATATATAATGGGGTTTATATAAGATGGACACAATATGCGCTACTGATTAGCACTTCCTAAAGTAGGGATCTAAGATTTCAAAAAAAAAAAATAAAAAAAAAAAAATAGAGATTTGACAACTTCCTCTTATCCACCTATACTAGAATAGACTAGACCTTGTTAGGTCGTTCATATCACCTATAACTACTTTTTTTTCTCGTGGAATCTAGACCCAGAGAGTCCTACACCTCACTAGAGGTCATTTATGGGTCCAGCGGATTTTAAGGATTTATCAAGCTCTATCACAACGCAATTTTGATAAACTGGAGAGCGTGTTCTTACACGAAAAAAATATAAGGCTTAGCACTAGAAGCATATAGATAAATATCTCGTATGAGTGAAGGTTTTTAAAGCTTTTTAAACCAGGTTAAAGAGTTTCAGTCTAAAGACATGCATATCATCATTCAGGTTGAACAATTTACCCAAACTCCTATATACTACAAATTAAAACATTGGATAGAGTTGAAGGCCATGAGCAAGTGGAATGAAGCAATAAATACTAAGCCTCAGAAAGATACTGCCTAACAACAATCCGTCAAAGGTCACAAGACTACTATTATGCAAAAAAACATAAATCAGATCCGAATGAATCAAAATATGCACCAATATCCTCCTAAGAAAACAAAACAAATCAAAACCACATTCAATAATAAAATTAAACAATTGAATCACAAAGTTACAAAAAATTGGCTAACTAGTTTCATGCAAATGCTTTACAAAAATCCCAGTTACCCATAAATTGATTTAGTCTCCCCACAATATCAATGTAAGGTTTAGTTCCCTAAATTCTTGCAACCGTTAGTTAAAGAGTTGTTTCTAATGAGGCAACCCATACCATAAAATCTAAGTACCAATGTAAGGTTTTACATACCAAGTCGATGAAACTAATAGAGGCAATACAAGTCCATCGTAGTAATCGAAAGATATTAAGATTCCGACTAACCCTAGATAATTTTTTTTGAAGTAATACTTAATAATATAATATTCTCGCCAAAATAATAAATTTGCATGTTCCCAACTCCGGCCTTTATTGTTAAAATAATAAATTCGATAAATCATAAATAACATATTTCAAAAGTTCCCCATACAAATTAATAGGTCCCAAATAATATATACAATAATAATGCTACTATAAAATAAAAAATATATTTTATACATATCAAATTCTCTCAAATTATGATTAAAGATTGGTTGTTTTCTTTAAAATTCAAATGAAGTTGTATTTCATCCCTAATAGTTCGTATTATACTCAAAAGACTTGGAGTCACGTTGTTGCATTGCAAAAAGAAGTGTTGAAGTGTGACTGATTCTTGGAATGCTTTTATTTGTATTCTAATTAGTCAATAATATAATATCTCTACAAAATTAGTCGATATTGCACTGATAATGTAATTGTGATTCAACCTCCAAACTAGAAATTATTCTTTAAGGTAGCAATATATTATTTAACTATAAAATAATAATATATTATATTATCTATAAAAAAATATCTCTTTAAAATAATAAATTTTCTTGGTCACAAGCCTGTGATTTTATCGAAGTTATACTGTAGTTTACCGTAATGGATCTCTTCCAGTAAATTCAAAATTTTAAGCCAAACATATGTTAACATCATAAGCAAATCATAATCAAATTTTTCTCCAAACCAAAATTACACGACTGAGATGATATAAGATAAAAGATAAAAAAACATGCTTTAAGTAATACCAAATATGGCTTTGTAGCGATTGATGTGAGGTTGGATAAACTATTTTTAATCCAAAACGGCACAATACAATTCGAACTTCCTTTCCATCACAACCAGATCATCTAGTTTACTGAAACACATCTCTGGTGGTGGTGGTGGTGGTTCTTGAAAATATGATGTTGAGTTACTCTAAAAATCAACAATTCGATTTGAGAGGAAAACTCAACAATTCAATCAATCCAAACATGAAACAAATCTTAAGTTTTTTGATGAGTTTTATCTCAAAATAAATAATAAAAATTTGAGACAAATCCACTTATTGATTGATCTGAACATCCGAATTTACGCAAAGCAAGAATTAAAAAAGAATTTATACAAACAGATGTTAAAGAATGAGAAAAAAGGAAACTTACATGCTTGACTCGGATATCTAGAGAAATTCAGAGCTTCAAAAGATGAAATTACATGTTGAAAAGAAAACTTACATGTTGAAGAATAAAAATGGATCTCAGACAGCAAACCCAAAATTTTAAACCAAATACATGTTAACACATCAGATATTCAAAACCATTTCAATTTAGGGGAGCTTTGCATCTCTCTGGGACTTGGTTTCTGAAAGTGATGTGAAGAGTTGGTTTTACTCCTGAAACCGATTTTTAATGCATTGAATTGCAAATAAATGTTACATATCCTTTAGAAGAGGAACCATAGAAAATAGAGATAAATGAAGTATAGAGGACTAAACACATCTCCCAAGAAGCTCTGTAACCTTCATTTTGGTGGCTGGTGGAGGAGAACGACTAAAGAAGAAAACATTTAGAGCAAACAAAATAGTTAAAATGGTTAGCGAACCTTATAAACCAAACAAGATGAGGATCAAAGTCTTCCTGTATAACAAACAATCACATCATACAGAAACCCCTTTCTAAACGCCAAACCCCACCCCAAAACCCTAAAAAAAATGTTGGGCACTTTTCTTTTCTTTACACTTATTGACAAGACCCAACATTGCGAAATCACATCAAAAATATTGGGAAATCACTAAATATTGCGAAATCAAAGTCTTAAATAATGAATTGAAAAGCAATTTTGAAATCACTGAATATGGAGAAATTAAAGTCTTAAATAATGAGTTGAAAATGAATTACCAAAAAAAGTATCCAAATAGAAAAAAATTGAAAAGAAAAGGTACACGTATGAAACTAGACCTAACATCCAGTAAGCTGAAAAGAGAGTATTAAAGAAAAGGAAAATAAAAATATCTTGTTGCTGAGTTTTTTCTCAAAATCATCAATTGATTTGAGACAAACACTCACAAGTTGATATAATAATTAGAAAGAAATTGAAAACAAAAGGAAGCATCATAACAAAATATATGAAACTAAAACTAATAAACAGTTAACCCAAACATGAAAAGGGAGTATGTAATAAGAATGGGGAAAAAACAATCTTGTTGATGTGTTTTGTCTCAAAATCATCAATTGATTTGAGAAAAACACTCAAAAGTTGATCTCAACACTGTAAGTAAAAGCAATTTTACTTATTGCTTTTAATGAATATTGCGAAATCAAAGTCTTAAATAATGAATTGAAAATAAATTACCAAAAAAAGTATCCAAATAGAAAGAAATTGAAAAGAAAAGGTACACATATGAAACTAGACCTAATATCCAGTAAGTTGAAAAGAGAGTATTAAAGAAAAAGAAAAAAAAATACATCTTGTTGCTAAGTTTTTTCTTAAAATCATCAATTGATTTGAGACAAACACTCACAAGTTGATCTAATAATTATAAAGAAATTGGAAATAAAAGGAAGCATCATAACAACATATGTGAAACTAAACCCAATAATCAGTGAACCCAACATGAAAAGAGAGTATGTAAAAAAAAGGGGAAAAAAACAATCTTGTTGATGTGTTTTGTCTCAAAATCATCAATTGATTTGAGAGAAACACTTAAAAGTTGATCTCAACAGTATAAGTAAAAGGAATTTTACTTATTGCTTTTAATGAATATTGCGAGATCAAAGTCTTAAATAATAAATTGAAAATCAATTACCAAAAAAAGTGTCCAAATAGAAAGAAATTGAAAAGAAAAGGTACACATATGAAACTAGACCTAATATCCAGTAAGTTGAAAAGAGAGTATTAAAGAAAAGGAAAAAAAAAAAATATCTTGTTGCTAAGTTTTTTTCTCAAAATCATCAATTGATTTGAGACAAACACTCACAAGTTGATCTAATAATTAGAAAGGAATTGAAAACAAAAGGAAGCATCATAACAACATATATGAAACTAAACCTAATAATCAGTTAACCCAAACATGAAAAGAAAGTATGTAAAAAAAAGGAGAAAAAAAAACAATCTTGTTGATGTGTTTTGTCTCAAAATCATCAATTGATTTGAGAGAAACAATTAAAAGAGTAAAAACAACAGGTTTCAAAAATTTACACGCACCCATTCCGTCGAGAAAAGGATTGGGTGTCCACCAACTAAAATGCGAGTTAGTTTAGATAAATTTTTTGGATGTGGGTGTTTTTGCTCACCCATACTTGGAAGATTCGAGACTATTTTTTGATATTCAAAGGGAAAATTATGTTAAGGCCCAAAAAAATTATTATTCTTATTGGTAGGCCCAAAAAAATTATTATTCTTATTGGTAGGCCCAAAATTATTTTCAGCTACCGTGACACCCATATTTATTCAAAATTATAAAAAGAGGGTAAGAAGACAAAGTTACCCTTAATATATTTACTTAAAAGGAAGAATTTTTGGATTTTCTATCTGCTCAGTAAAGAGTCTGCATGACGAGTTATGTGTCCTATTTTTTCAGGGGTATGGTTGGTATGCAAACTTGAATATAATACATCTAAAAAACCGTGTCTTGGAATTTTACAAATTTTATCTCGTTGGAAAGCTTTTAAAGAGCTTTACAAAACGAGTACAAACAACAGTATCAAATTTGAATTTTTTTACGAAAAAATCGGAGGTGGTTATCATTTTAGGGAGAAATTTCGAAAACTGGATATATTACCATTATGCAGACACCATAAAGGATGCATAACACATTATGTAGACACCACAAAGAATGCATAACAAATTATGCAACCATGTTTTGGTTTACGCATCCACTAGTTAGGTTATGCAACCACTAAAACGATGTATATGCCTAAAAAATAACATTCTAATAAAACAAAATGATGCATGACACATTATGTAGTCACAACAATAGACGCATAACACATTGTGCAACCATATCTTGGTTCATGCATCCACTAATTTGATTATGTACCACTAAAAACATGTATAATTTTAAAAATTAACATTTCTGCAAAAAAAAAGAAATGAATAACAAATTATGCAGTCATTTTTTAGATTGCGTAATAGGTTATGCAGTAATTTTTATAGCTGCATAATAGCTTATGCAATTATTATTTTTTTGTTGATTTAAGTGTTAACTAGCATAAATGAATTATGCAGCCATCTTTTCTGATGCCTAATAGCTTATGCGTATATTTTTTCGGGTGCATAACAAGTAATGCATCCATTATTATTGCTGCATAACATATTATGCATCCATTTTTCTATTTCAATGCTAATAAAAAGTGGTTGCATAACATTATGTAACCACTTTTCGAAGGCATAACAGGTTATGCAAGCACTTTTGCAGCTGCATAACATATTATTCAGTCATTTTTAGGTTGACTTAAGTGTTAGCAAAAGAAAAATGACTGCATAATGGAATATACGGTCCTTTTGTGACATTTTTATAGTTGCATAACAGATCATGCGGCCATTTTGAAGTTGCATGAAAGATTATGCACTCATTTTTGTAACCGCAAATGCTCATGCTTCCCATCATGAGTGACAAAACCAAACCGAAATAACATATAAATCACATTCCAACAAAGAAAAGGACGCATAACGATTTATGATGTCATTTTCTCAACTGCATAACAGGTAATGCATCCGTTTTTGTAGCCGCATAACAGGTTATGCAGCCATTTTTTGGTTGATTTTAGTACTTACGGAGAAAAAAAAATGATGCATAATACGTGATACGACCATTTTTGGATGCATAACAGGTGATGCACCTATTTTCTCGGTTGCATAAAAAATTATGCAACAATTTTTCTATTTTAGTGCTAACAAAAAATTGATTATATAATGAGTTATGCAGTCATTTTGTCTTGCATAACTGGTTATGCAAACATTTTTTGTAGGTGCATAACATGTTATGAAGACATTTTTTTGGTTGATTTCAGTTCTAAGGAAAAGGGAAACAAACGCAGAGATTATCAAAAGCCAATTTTATTAGAGTGTGAAAAGACACCGGAACATAGGGAGAATATTTTAAAATGTGGTTACTCACACGAAGAATCACATGAATTGATATAATGATATTGTACCCGTAAATATTTGTACTATGGTTTTTATGTTTGTATTTTAAAGGGCCAAGATGTTTCGGTACTCATTTATTTGCCGTCTCCACGGCAAAGCTCAAACCAACACAAACTCCTCCTGAGATAAATAGGCTAATAGAACTCCTAATCTTTCGAGAACAATCATCGATGGCCTACTATTTCACGACAAGAAATTCTTGCAAGAACTTTACCCATTGTGAACATCCACAGCAAATCCCCTTCCAATACAATATCAGTGAAATTCAATTCCCAATAGTACACCCTGAGCTTCAGCTTCAATGGGAGAGTTGAAACTTAGCTCTCTAGCATAGCCTTTACGTCTGCTGCTCCATCAAAATTTATCTTCATCTTGCCGTCAGGAGGAGTTTTCCACTCAACACAGTATGAATCAAGGAGATCTTGTTCAGTGGGGATTCCCAGATTTTCTTGAGGACACATCCATATTGTACCAGAATAAAGCATTATTAATAATAGCTTGAATGTTGGTACTACCACCACTGAAGATGAGTTTATTTCTTGAATTACATAAAGCCCAAAGAAGACTAGCTCCCATTTTCAACTTTGAATGTTCCCCTCCCTCCAACACCCAGCTAGCAATATGATCCTTGCAAGTCAAGTGAGGGATCTCTGCAGCTCTAAAATTCATTGGTGAGGCAAACATCACAGAGCTTGCCAACTTGGGTAGTCTGATAGTATAGAAAATAATGAACCTCAATAAGTTTTGACCCACTGCAAGCCCATTATTAAGAAGTCTCCAGATGAAAAGCTGAATTTTTGGTGGTAAGCATCTTATCTTCCAAAACTACCTCCAAGGAAAGTCTCCATTAATAGTAGAAGAGGAAGGTTGTCTGTCTTGTGGAGTTTTGACAAAGGACTTAAACGAGGACTTCCCGTTAGGATGATGGATCCAAAGTAGCTAGTCAGAAAGAGACTCGTCTTGAGCAGTAGGAATGTGGATTTCAAAAAATTTGCTGACTTCGTGAGGGGTAGAGAGCTGCTGCAGCTTGACTTCATCCCAAATGTTTTGATCCTTCACAATCAACTCCTGCACAGCAGTAGTAGACTCAGCTGCCATTTGCTTTAGTTGAGGAGCCTTACTGGGGAGATTAGGAACCCAGGGATCACACCGAATATTGATATTTTCACCATTTCCAACAGACCAGCAACTCCCTTCTTTCACAACATCTCGACACTTCAACATAGCGGCCCATGTAGATGAACATTTATTTGGTTTTTTCACCTCCCAACAGTTACAATTCTTGATTTACTTAGCCTTCATTAACTGACTCCACAAACAGTCAGGGTTTCAAAAAGATTCCAAATGAGCTTCGCTATAATAGCTAGATGGATTCCCATACCACCCATATCTTTAGACTTCTCAAACTGGCTCCACCTGATAAAATGCGCTTTTCTCACATCTCTAGCATGTACTCACCAACCATTATGCATGGATCTAGTGAATTTATCCAATGTTCTCTTGAGGATAATCGACATAGCCATATAATATGGTGGTATACTGGTATGAGTCCCAACTCTGTCCAGCTCATCACAATTCTGTCTGCATGGGTCATAAAACTTCTTTTCCATCCTGCCATTTTTGCGTCGAACTTATCAATGAGAAATTGAAAGAAAGAATCATTAAGATGAGCTGGTTTCTGGAGTTGGGTACCGAATATTCATCATTAATATCCATCTATTGATCACCGAGTTTGTTAGAGGTTTGAAAATTCTTGCACACACAACCCCTTGATTAGTGTTATTGTTGCAGAGGTTTGAAAACTTGCTCAGGGTTCCACATAAATCTGTAAACATGCTCCATCATATTTGTTTTCACACTCCATGTTGCTGACACCAAAAAGTTTAATGGAGTGTAATGCTCTCATGTTCTGCAATTCAAATAATCCCAATAGTGTTAAGACTTGTTTTATCAAGGAGAAAAGACTAATCAAACAGCATATCCTTCAGCAAACATTCTAAACTAATACATACATAGGAACACAAAGAAACGAGCAGCATCTTGCATCACAACAATAAACAAATCCAAATTACAAAATTATGCTACCCAAGCTTATTGGCTTCACCTAAATTGTTTGGCTTCACCTAAATTGTTTTGAAAACGAATACTCTTGCATGTTTTCCCTAATTAACATATCTGTATGAAGGTTCTCAAATTCACACTTGCTACAATACAAGTGAGCAAGCATATTTTCTAATGTTCATTTTGAAGGAAGTCTAAATCAAACAATTGAATGAATAACCATATACTACACTAAAAACCCCCAAAACAAACAAAAGCAAAATCAGAAAAATGAAGAGTTTACCTTGCTTGCTACTCCTTAATTGGAGTTAGATCATCTACAGACTCCATTCCCCACAACTACAGAAGAAACTTGCCCGACAGTATAGGAGAGTTGGCGATCCGCTTTCAATCCCCTGAAAATCAACAAAACAAAACAAAAGTTCCGAGGTAAACAACAGACTAGTGATTAAACTTAAACCCCCAAAAACAAAAAGTTAATTAAAAAAAAATAAAAAATGAAGAGTTTACCAAAAGCAGTAGATTCATTGTATTGCAATACAAGCAAAGATAAGCGTAGCAAAATCGAATCCTGAGAGAAAAAATCATTGTGTGAGTGAATCATCAACAACAAAATAAAGTTTCATCTTCTTCTTCTGGCAGTTTCAGTGGAACGAGGATTGTAATAGTAATAACAATGGTCTTAAGATTAGTAAGAACAGATGACAATATTGTTGAAGAACGCATCATTCAGAAAGAATTTTGGGCTGAAATTTTGAGATCTAAGCAGGAATTAGAAAAATGAGACAGGAATATAATCCAACGGTTGGGACTATTCTTAGGCTAATGTATCCGGGCAAAGACGATGGATGCACATCTCCAGCTTGTTCTGTGAATTGAAGTGCTGTTGGAGTTTGTAATTTGGTTATTTGTTCCAGTATTCCTGTAATTTGATTACTTGATGATTGCATAATATGAATGTACTTGGCTGAATCTTCAACTTCGTGAGGCTGAGATTGGCCATTATCTTGGTAACTTCTGTCCGCAACAAACACTCGAACAAACTTATGATCCCCCCATTGCATATATGCTCTCCATCTTTTTGTTTCCCTCGCGGAAAAAAAAAAGGAGGAGGATCTGAAGGCATAGAAAAATCAAAGTTCAGCTTCAATTAAACCTTTTAACAAAGTCCCAAATAGTCATTCCAGTTTTATTTTTTTTAAAGAAGAAGACATTCCCACAACAAAAGTATAAGAAAAAGAAAACAAATATCACAGTACTTGATTTCCTTAGGGAAGCCTTGTCTTGTCTTCTTTTCTTTTTACTGCATCTGGTATTCTGGTTACTTTCTGTTACAAGTTTTAACAAGATAGCAGTGTTATCTACCAAGGTTAGAACAACATAATTTTGATATTTGAAGAGGCTGTTGGAAGTGCTCTGAGCTTATCTCTGAATTGTTTCACTTGTCTCACTCTATCAGGCGAGCCAACGCTAGAACGAAAGAAAAGAGCAACTTCCTCCAAAACCTTGCATTTTTCAACAAAAAACTCAAAAGTTTTAGCTCCGAGTCACATCCTACCACTGCTTTAATCTCGACAATCTTGAGTCTAGACAACATGCCTGGCAATGACAGTCCTGCTTCCCAATCAGTTCCAATGTCTTCTGAATTCGACTACATGCAAACAAAAACAAATTGTATGTAAATACAAAATTCAAGAGACGCCAGATAAGAGAAATAAACTTGAAAGCAATTTCAGAATAGCTATTAGAAATAATGTTTTGAAATTTTCTAACATTAAAGTTTGAATTTGTAAAAGAACTGTTTTAAAGACATAGCAGACAAATCAAATACAAAGATTTGGTTAAATCTTACCTCCATTGACGTAAGGACAACAGAATATATAATGGGAGAGTTTCTGAGTAAGTATGCTATTGAGCGCAAGCTGTCTCTAGTAAACCACATTTCCAGCTGCAAATATTGCAGATTACAGAAGTGCGGACAGTCTAATAAATTGGGAGCTCGTGAGAGAACCTAGAAACATTTGAAATTGGATCGTTTACATGACATTGCAACTGAATCATTTAAGGTGAAGGCATAGTTAAGCAAATATGTTCAAAAGAGAACGACAATGAAAAATGTGGATTTTCATATATTTGACTAGGAACAAAAGATAGTCAGGGATTTCGAAAATCACGAAGAATCCATACCTCAAGGAATCCAAATGACAATCTCATAGATGCCACTTTATGAACTGCCACCAGAAACTTCATCATAGATTTGGCGTAAACTTCTTTTTCCTCTACAGGCAGCTTTGAATATGTATCTAGAATTTCATCTTTACTTTTCTTTTTTAGTTTCATTAAAATAGCAGCACTGACTAGCGAATAAAAGTTGCCAAAAGAATACTCTTGAGTCATTAAACCTGTGCAGACAAAGTCTTTGAGTTTTGGAGCACATAACTTGGTAACGCTAGTCACACCATGATCGGTCTGCCCAAGATGTATACAACAACTAGTGTCTAATACCAAATTTTCAAGGCAGGTGGATTCAACAATCAAATTGTGTTGAGTTCCTATATCAAACTCACTAATGTGAAATGTCTTTAGAACTGGACAGCTTGAAAGGAATTTTTCCATTAATTCCACATTAGAAACTGAAAATCCGACAAGACACAGTACCTGAAGCTGAGGAAAACACATTGATTTTGGTAAAGTAATACCTGCGCTTTTGCCTCCTCCACATTTTATCATACTCAACTTCCTCAAAGACTTACAATTGAACAGCTGATGAGGAATTTTATACATTATATGATTATTCTGACCGATACGTACAGTTATTTCTTGAACATTACGCCTAACAGCAACAAGCATCCATCTATTAACATGTCCTATGACTGCTTTCTTATGCGCACTGTTGTCCCATTCCACAAAAAACTTCTGAATATGAGAATCGTCACGAAAAAGTAATACCATGTCTACCAATTTTACGAACTTCTCATTATATCTGGAATCTATTAAGAATGACCTCCTTTCAAAGTAAAGAAAGGGAAGAGATTTCCAAATATGAATTCACCTTTTTGACAAAACACTACTTTGGACAGCATATTTTGTATCAATGAAAGACAAAATATGATGAATCAAGGCATCTGGTAACCTACTGATTCTATCTTCCCCATTATCTTCCATTCTCTAAGGGTTAATCTAAAGTCTGAACTGAAGAGTAAACCCCCAATATTCGTTGTTCAGAACCCTAAACTCCAATTTTGCTCAAAAAACTTAGCAAAAACAAAAACCCTTACCAGGAAACAAAATCCCTAATCTTCGATTTTGCTCAACATTACTATTAGTAATTCAAAACCCAATACTAGAGCATGGATAAAGAAGTACCTTTGACTGTAGAAATGGCTGATGAGTAACTCTTCGGTTTAAATTGAAAGTCTGGTGGTGGAATGTGAAAAGACAAAACCCACAGAATTCTGATTTTGCTTCGAAAACCTCTTATCAACTTGTGGAATGATTGTAGAAGTTCTTCAGGTAACGTACTGATTCTATGAACAAATGGAAACTCAGAAATGTGTTCTCAAAACCTAAAGAGATGGAAAACCCTCCCGGAACCCTCAATTACAATCTGATCAAGCGTCTGTTGCTCAAACCTCCCAAATGCGAAGAAATAAATGAAAAAAATATAAATATACTTATTACACCTCTTTTACACTGCTTTGTTTTTGTAACCAGACCTGGACCAACCCCCATTGGGCTTAGTAATGGAAATCTCTCTCAAGTCTCATCCACTATGATCTTCTAATCTAGCATCTAGATGCGTTGAACCGTTTCTCGTGGCCGCGCTAAATGGAATAGCGCAACCATCTTAGCCGTCGGATCAAAAAATAAATAAATTTATGCTGAACCAAACAACGGAAAGTTGATTATCTCTGTGCTGAACCATTCAGCGGAACCATCTCACTACTAGTTGGAATGCGAGATATATCTGGAAAGAGAAGTAGTGATAAAGAATAGGCAACGCTTTTTGTCTAATCTAGCAGACAAATCTAGCCCATATGACTTGGTCTTAAACTTCATTTTGAGAACGACTTTTTCGGACTGCTTGTTTTTTCTTCCGGAATGCTTTCTTAGTTGAATTTTTTTCTTAATCGATAAAAATTTGGGGTTGACGAATTTTGAACTCAGATCATTAATACCACCGTCATATAAATAATATTTAATTAGATTACTTAATATAGAGGGATAAGGAGTACCTTAGTAAATGCAGATGACTAAGGTATCCTTTAATTTAAAAATCTGATCTAACTCAAAATAAAAATAAAAATTAGTTTTTAATTCTTTGTCTTTCCTTTTCTTCACGAATCTTGAGGGCATTTTATCATCGTCAAATTATAAAAGTTAATCCACTAAATCTAAACTAATTACTATTTATGATAATTCCTGACAAATTTTTACTTTTTATGTAATTTCTTAAATTGATTAATTTAGAAAGAATCCAAAAAAAAGGATTATTTTTTGTACTTCCAGTGTTGTTTTCATGTATAATATTGAGGTTCGGCTAAGATTATTTTTTTTCCGACTTAAGCGATTTTATTTTTCTATCATATGTCAAATTATAGATCTTCGTAAATATTTTTAGTTACGATAAGACTACAAAGAAAAATTGGATCACAATGAAAATTTTGGTTTTATTTAATTTTTGGATCATAAGGTAAACTAACGATCATCAGTTACATTCTGGTTCACAATGTAGATTTTTGATTGTTGGGCCAATTCGGGCGACAAGGATAATTTAGGCACATCTGCCTGCAGGTTGCACCAACTTACAGACTTTCTTTTCCTTTTCGAGTACCACAAAGGCAAAATTCCTTCAGGTTGTTCCATGCATATTTCTTCTCCTAAATCTCCATTTCATAAAATAGTTTTATCATTCATTTGATGTATATCCAGATTATACAGTATTACAAATGAAATAAGCAATCTTATGGATGTAATCTGTTAAACCAAGAATATGTGTCGAAGTAATCTAAACTTTGCTTTTGTACAGTGCCCTTGACAACAAGTCTCGTTGTATACTTGTTTATCGCTCCATCAATTTTCAATTTCCGTTTGAAAACCCATTTATTACCCAAAGGTTTATAACCTGGGGATAAATCTATTATTTCGCATGTATGGTTTTGCATAATGAAATGGATTTAATTATCCATAGATTCTTCCAGTATGGAGCTTTTGGCTTAGTGATAACTTGTTTATATGATAACGTGCTTATATGCTTGAGGTTTATCCTTTAACATACAATATAAAAAGTCTGGACTAAAAGTTTTGGCAACCTTGGTCCTTTTGCTTCTCTAAGGTTCTTCAACAACTTCGCGCTCACGTTGGTAATGTGAAGAACTAGTATTTTCATCTTCGCCGATAATTTTTTTCTTAAGAGGATTATTAATTTCTGCTTTACATGAAACACATTTTCAAAGAATATTATTATTTTCAGGCTCAACATACCCAACAAAAATGCAATCTATTATTTCTGGTCCTATCTTGACCCTTTTAGGAAGCGGTATTGTTACCAATGCCAAGGACTCTCACACTTTAATGTATTTACGCAAAGGCTTATGTCTCTCCATAATTCATATGGTGGTTTGTCCCTTTTCTTGTGGGGCACCTTATTCAATATATAATTTGATGTAAGTAAAGCTTCCATGTACAAGTTATCGAGTGCTCTACAGGTTATTAAATAATATTCATCGTCTCTTTTAAAATACGGTTCGTGCATTCAATAATGTCATTCAGCTGTGGCGAATATAGAGGCGTAGCTTGATGAATGATTTCATTTTGAGCACAAATCTCATCTAAAGTAGATTTATACTTAATTCTCATTCGCTTTTCAGAAATTTGATTTTCTACTTAGTTGATTCTCACTTCATTTTTATAAAGTTCAAATTTGTCAAACTGTTTCATATTTACTTTTAATAAGTAAACATGACAATACCGTATGCTATCATCTATAAAAGTGATAAAACCCTATTGCCACCCTTGGTCTGAACCATTTGTTCTTGAATATCCATTTGGTACCCACAATATTGATATTGGAGGGACACGGTACAAGTTCCCACACTTCTTATCTTTGAAATTGATTTAGATCTTCATGCATTGCATTCACCCAAAAGGGATCGTTCAGAGCTTCATCAATATTCCTTGGTTCCACTTGCGAAAGATAACAACCAAAATTGCACATATTTTGAAGTTGTCCCTTAGTTTTGGCTGTAGAATCTCTTCCTCCAATAATACTGTTGGGATCATGATTCCTTTGAACCCAGAGATGTCATGGAGGGACACGTTCTTGTTCGTCAGAAATGCCTTGATCAGTGCTCTTCTCCTCGTCACTAGAAATGTCAGGATCAGTATCAGTTGGGATGACTTCAACTGATTCTTGAATTTCTTTGACTTTCTCAATTGTCTCAGTTGGAGGCAATTCAACAGGAGTATTATCATGACGAAAGTTACTAATGTCGTCGATGATAACATTAGCAGATTCCATCATGACTTGTGTTCTGAGATTAAACACTCAAAAACCACGACTATCAGAAGAATAGACAAGAAAGATACCTTCATCACTTTTGATGTCGAATTTCCTCTCTGTTCTCGATCTTTCAGAATATAGCACTTACTCCCGAACACCCTGAGATAGTGTAGGTTGGGTTTCCTTCCGTACCACAACTCATAAGGAGTGTTAAGGGTTTTAGACCGTAAATACACACGGTTGATCAAATAGCATGCTGTAAAAACAGCTTCTCCCTAAAATCTCATTGGTAAGTTTTTGTTATGGAGCATTACCCTGGCAATTTCCTGAATATTCATATTCTTTGTTTCAGCAACTCCGTTAGCTTGAGGATATTCAAGAATAGGTGGAGAGTATTGTTGAATGATCCCCAGTTCGTCACAGAATTCAAATACCTTGGTATCTTTGAATTCAGTTCCACGATCGCTTCTAATTTTCTTTAGTTTGCGACCTTGTTCGTTCTGGATCCTTTTAACAATAATCTTGAATTCACCAAAAGTTTCATTCTTATGAGATAGAAATGCAACCCAAGTGAATCTTGTGTAATCATCTACCATAACTAAAGCATACTTCTTACCAGCAACAGTGGGTTGTTGAATTGGTCCGAAGAGGTCCATATGAATTAAATCAAGTGGAGCTTTAGTGAGAATATCTCGAGATGATTTATGGTGAACTTTCGTTTGCTTACCCTTCTGACAGGCACCACATACACCTTCAATCTTTGCATTGATTTTGGGAATGCCTCTAAAAAGTTCTTTGTTAATGATCTTAGTTAGAAGACGATAATTAATGTGACCAAAACGTTCATGCCAAAGATGTATAGATTCCACCTTAGTCAAATTACAACGGTTGCTAAACTGAGTATCTAGTAGATAACAGTTGTTTTTTCCACGAGTCCCTTGAAAAATTACTTTCCCAGTTTTTTCTACAATGTCACATCGATTTGCATTGAAGACAATTCGATGCCCTTTATCACAAATCTGACTAATAGAAAGAAGATTAGCAGTCATACCTTTTACGTATACCACATCATGGATTTCTGCAACACCGGACAGTTTGATCGTTCCCTTCTTACTGATGTAGCAACAACTCCCATGTCCAAATGTTACAGGTCCTCCTTTATACTCAATATATGAAACAAACCATGTGAGATCGCATGTCATATGTCTACTACATCCACTATCAAGAAACCATTGAAAAGGAGACGTAGATCTTAAAGCAAAGGCACCCATACTATTAATACTTCTCTGTTTAGAGTTTCCTGATGATTTTGTATGTCCTTTCAGAGTAACAAAACGTCGTTTAGTTTTCTTACAAAGATTACTTGCAACATTCAGACTCTTTTGAAATGACATACAAACTTGTTGAAGATGATTGGAAGAATCACAACAACAATATGAGCCAAAGCTTTGAAGTTTGTCTGAGTGGTTCCTAGTCATATCAGTTTTCACAACAACCGGTCGTCGAATACTATCTGATTTACGACTGTTCTTTAAAAAGGAACAACTGGAGTTTCTCAGACTCATCAAGGGACTATTACTCGATATCAAATCCTTAAGAATTGCAATTTCGGTAACAAGATCAGAGTTGATCCGGATTTTTTCATCCAACCCCTTTTGAAGAGTAACCAGTTAATCAGACTTTTTTCTACGATTGTTTTTTAAACCTGGTGAAGCGTCAATTGAGACTTTATGGTCCATATAGTCAGATCGCTATAAACACAGACTTTTGAGGTCTTGAACGTGTTTTCCTGCTCTGATACCAATTAAAAAAGCGAGGGTCTAACAACACCACCCAATATTTCGCTTAAAAATCTGTATGGACTAACTCCGAAATACTTTCTAGAGAATCAACTAGACACTCAGACTCAATTTAGGTAAAAGTATCTCAAGGAGTTAATATCTCTCTCTTGTTTTGATTTACTCAAGCTAATAGAAATCAGCGAGTCCTAATCAAATACAAAGAATAACTCGGATGGTACCAAAGACCAATATCCGAGGATCAATCAATGACAATCAACAACCAAAGGTTGGATTACTCTAATTGATGATCTAACGCACAAGCTGTATTATTTCTATTATAAAGATAAAAAAATATAATGCGGAAATTGAAATAACACAGACACCAGAAATTTTGTTAACGAGGAAATCACAAATGCAGAAAACCCCGGGACCTAGTACAGATTGAACACACACTGTATTAAACCGCTACAAACACTAGCCTACTCCAAGCTAACTTCAGACTGGACTGTAGTTGAACCCCAATCAGTCTCCCACTGATCCAAGGTACAGTTGTACTCCATACGCCTCTGATCCCAGCAGGTGCGCACTTGATTCCCTTAGTTGATCTCACCCACAACTAAGAGTTGCTACGACCCAAAGTCGAAGACTTGATGACAAACAAATCTGTCTCTGATACGTGTTGATCTCTGTACCTTGGTAGCTATTACTATAAAGGCGGAATTCAGAATAATAATAGACGAAAACTAGAAAACTGAACACACTAGGAACCAGATCCGAAGAAATATGTCTTCTCTAGATTATGAACAAGAAAATTTATTACAATTATCTCGTTGTTACGCTCACAATCTCTCTAAACAATGGATCAACCTTAAACTGTTTGCTAAGCTTGCTTTTGCAATAATCAATTGCCTCACAAACTTATCTCTCTGATCTAGGTATGTCTGTATCACAAACGGTTTCCCAAACCTTCTAGGAATTTATTTCCTTATCTAGGAGTAATTCCTTTTCTAGGTATATTTCCTTTTCTAGGAATATTACCTTTTTATAGGAATCTTCCTTATCTAGGAATAATTCCTTTTCTAAGTATATATTTCCTTATCTAGAAATATTACCTTGTCTAGGAAATATTCTGTTTCTAGGTATATTTCCTTATTTAGGAATAATACCTTGTTTAGGAATATTTCCTTATCTAAGAATACTGCCTAAAAATCAGTATTCCTTCCCAAATTACATTTCTATCCTCAATCGGTCTTGAGGATCATTAGTTCCCGGAGAGAGGAAGATACACATGTATCAGTCTCACACAGACAAGTCTATCGAAGGATTAATCTGTCTCCCACATATAAACCCTAAAAGGTTTTGTTCCGTATTTTGATAGTAATCAAGGTGAACAGGAACCAATTGATAATCCGGTCTTATATTCCCGAAGAACAGCCTAGAGTTATCAATCACCTCACAACAATCTTAATCGTATGGTAGCGAAACAAGATGTTGCGGAATCACAAACGATGAGACGAAGATGTTTGTGATTACTTTTTATATCTTGCCTATCGGAGATATCAATCTCAAGCCAATCAATATGATTGTACTCGTATGATAGAAGATGCAAGATCAGATCACACAACTACGATAAAGTAGTATCGGTCTGGCTTCACAATCCCAATGAAGTCTTTAAGTCGTTAACCTGGTTTTAGAAGAAGAAAACCAAAGGTTAAAGGAGAAACGACTCTAGCACGCAAACTAGTATCACACGTAAGGTGTGGGGATTAGTTTTGCACTGATGCTAGATGTAACCTTATATAGTATTTCAAATCAAGGTTTGCCATTAAGTTACCTTGGTAACAAAGCAATCAATATCCACCGTTAGATGAAAACCTGATTTAGATTCAAGCTAATATTTCTCAACCGTTAGATCGAAAACTTAGCTTGTTACACACAATTGAAATGCACGCTTTTAGGTTTGTTAACCGTACCCAAACTTATGCACTTGTTGGTTCAATAATAGTTAACCAAAAGGTTATCCATATGAGCATTTCATATCAACCATGTTCTTCTTCACCATAACTAGTTCACATGACTCAAATGAACTAGTTAGAGAGTTGTTCAATTGTAAAGAATTCTTATGTAACTACACAAGACACAATTGAAGCAAAGATGATTTGATTCACTCGAATCGGTTCTTGAACTTTTATAGCCACGGTTTGCAAACTGCATTCCTTATTCTTTTTAAGTTTAAGTTTAGAAATCATCTTCAGATATATAACCTTCTTAAGTTCGCAGACTTGGTTCACGGACTTAAGTTACCGGGCAGAGTTTACAAACTCCAGCAGAAATTCTTGGGATGAGAACTTCTCCAGTTCGCAGAATGGGTTCGCAGACTGAGTTCGCGGACTTAGATTCACGCACTAGTTTGTCAACTCCAGTAGAAATTCTCGGGTTTGAGAACTTCGGAAGTTCACGGACTGAGTTCGCGGACTTGGCTCACGCCATTCTTCCGGTTCTCTTGATCAACAAAGTTCACAAACTTTGGTTCAAAAAATAGGACTTATACATAAATGAGTTTCCACAATAATGCTTATGTCCACATTGGTTATGTAATCTAAACTCTCATTCCAATCATTGAAACTTTCTTCGTCAAAGCAATTTTCAAAGTGATTGAAACATATCATGACTTTTGTCACTAGGTAAAGATAAACTTGGTCGAAGCGAAAAGCTTACCAACACATATTTAGAGATATAGATAGGCGAGGTATACTCGGCTCGAAATACCAACTGTGTATAATCAAAGTCTATATATAGCATACGACTTTTTGTCTCAAGAAGTAGGAGATATAATATATAGACTTTTGAGTGATATATAAGTTCAAGTCTTCACATACCTTTTTGTCGAGAAGTTCTACCGGTTCCTTGAGTAGTTCTTCTTCTTGTATGATGAATCTCCATGAAGTCCTTGAGCTCAACTACACTTTCTATCCTAGTCCAAGACTTAGTTATAATAGACTAGAAATCAAGACTTATAGTTTTGATCACCAACATTGACAAACATGCTTGAGATAGCAACACATGCGAGTTCGACCGAGCAATGCTCTAACAATCTCGTCTATCTATTTCTCGAAATTATGTGTTGGTAAGTTTTCGCTTTAACTAAGTTCATCTTTACCTAGTGACGAAAGTCATGATAAGTTTTAATCACTTTGAAAATTGCTTACTTTGACGAAAAATAGTTTGTGAATAACAACTATAGAATATCAACGTCCTCTAAAAATGTTTCAATGATTGAAATGAGAATTTAGATTATATAACCATTGGAGGATATAAGCATTGTTGTGGAACACATATATGTATAAGTCCTTATTCCTTGAACCGAAGTTTGCGAACTTTGTTGATCAAGAGAATCGTCATGGTGGCGTGAGACAAGTCCGCGAACTGGCGGAAGTTCTCGTCCCGAGAAATTCTGCTGGAGTTTGTGAACTCCGTCCGGGAACTTAAGTCCGCGAACCCAGTCCGCGAACTTGAGTAGGTTATATCTAAAAACGATGTTTGTGAACTTATTCTTATATAAACTAAGGAATGCAAATTGCAAACCGTGGCTATATAGTTCATGAACCGATTCGAGTGAATCAAATCGTTTTTGCTTCAATTGTGTCTTGTGTAGTTACATAAGATTTCCTTGCAATTGAACAACTCTCTAACTAGTTCATTTGAGTCACTTGAACTAGTTATGGTGAAGAAGAATATGGTTGATATGAAAGTGGTCATATGGCTAACCATTTGGTTGACTATTGTTGAGCCAACAAATGTACAAGTTTGGATACGGTTACACAAGCCTAGAAACGTGCATTTCATTTGTGTGTAACAAGCTGGTTTTCGATCTAACGGTTGAAAGATATTAGCTTGAATCTAATCAGGTTTTCATCTAACGATGAATATTGAATGTTTTGTTACCAAGCTAACATTGATTGCAAACCCTGATTTGAAAGACTATATAAGGGAGAACTCTAGCAACTGGGAAACCTAATTCCCACACCTTCTGTGTGATACTAGTCATGCTAAGCTAGAGTCGATTCTCCTTTAACCTTTGGTTTCTTCTTCTAAACCAGGTTAACGACTTAAAGACTTCATTGGGATTGTGAAGCCAGACCGATACTAATTTCTTGTAGTTGTGTGATCTGATCTTGCTGTTTCTATCGTACGAGTACAATTGTAATAATTGGCTTGAGATTGATATCTCTGATAGGAAAGATATGCAAGAAATCACAAACACTTCGTCTCATCGTTTGTGATTCCGCAATATCTTTTTTCGCTGCGTCGATTAAGATTATTGTGAGGTGATTGATAATACTAGGTTGTTCTTCGGGAATATAAGTTCGGTTTATCAATTGGTTCTTGTTCACCTTGATTTATCAAAATACGGAACAAAACTCGTAGGTATATTCGTGGGAGATGGATTTATCTATTACCTAGACTTTTTTGTGCGATACATATTTGTTTATTAAAGTCTTCGACTTTGGGTCGTAGCAACTCTTAGTTGTGGGTGAGATCATCTAAGGGAATCAAGTTCGTATCATCCTGCTGGGATCAGAGACGTAGGAGCATAACTGTACCTTGGATCAGTGTGAGATTGATTAGGGTTCAACTACAGTCCAGACCTTAATTTGGAGTAGGATAGTGTCTATAGCGGCTTAATACAGTGTGTGTTCAATCTGGACTAGGTCCCGGGGTTTTTCTGCATTTGCGGTTTCCTCGTTAACAAAATTCTGGTGTCTGTGTTATTTCTTTTCCGCATTATATTTTGTTGTATAATTGAAATATCATAGGTTGTGCGTTGTTCAATCAATTAGAATATCCAACCTTTTGGTTGTTGATTTAAATTTATTGACACTTGGATATTGGTCTTTGGTACCATCCAAGTTATCTCTCTAGTATTTGATAAAGACTCGCAGATTTCTATTTGCTTGAGTATATATCAAATCGAGAGATTGAGATATAAACTCTTTGATATACTTTTTATCTAGATTGAGTCTGACTGTCTAGTTGATTCTCTAGAAAGTATATTGGAGTTTTTCCATACAGACTGCTAAGCAAAATATTGGGTGTGGTTGTTGTACCCCCACTTTTTCACTTACCAACACATATTTCAAGAAATATGTAAGCGAGTTAAACTCAGCTCGAAATATCAAATGTGTATAATCGAAGTCTACATAGCTATACGACTTTTGTCTCAAGTAGGAGATAGAGTAGATATACTTTTGAGTGATAGATGATTCAAGTCTTCACATACCTTTTGTTGATGAAGTTCCACAAGCTCCCCTTAGTAGTTCTTCGTCTTCAATCGGTAAACGTCGTGAAGTCTAATGCTCAACTACACTTACTATCCTAATCCAAGACTTAGCTATAAGTAGACTAGAAATCAAGACTTATAGTTTTGGCAACTAAACTTGACAACAAGCTTGAGATATCAACGCTTGCGAGTTCGACCGAGCAGTGCTCTAACAATCTCCCCCTTTGTCAATTTTAGTGACAAAACTATCAATACTAAATAAACTTTGTAGCTTCTCATTTAAATGCTTGATTTCCTTGGTTCTTCAACATTACTCAAAATCTTCATCACTTCTAAGTACTCCAGTGACTCTGAACGTGTTCAACTCAGCATCATAGTTGTTGAAGATCCGTAGCCATAACAGTAAGAAAACCTTTGTTCTCAATTATTGTCATATAGTGTCATCGTATTATTACACATCATCATAGTCCAATTGTATCACAACTTTGACAACAATACTATGGTGATATATATCACTCCCCCTTAGTCAATACTTCATCTCACATGAAAACCACTTCCCCTTATATAATGATCCGTAAACCATATGTATTTGTAGTTACACAATAAAATTCTAGTGGGATCATAATAACATTCTCATAGAGATTCTTCATGACTAAAAGAAAACATATCAACTTTGTTTCGATGATTTCACATAGTCGAAACTTAGTGTATTCATCAATAAGTTTATAAAGATGCAAGAAAACTCCTACAATATTCCACAACCGCACTCCCCACAAAGATTTGGCAATTAAGTACAAGTTCAATTAAGAACTCTCCCCCATATAATGTCATTCTCGAAAGAACAACAAGAGCGACCTTACTTTTACAAGAAAACAAAGATTTCTTTGGACACTAAAAAATTACATGAAATATGAATTCGAATCCAGAAAACTCAATTAAATTAACCACAAGAGAACCCATGATTAATTTAATCGGAAATGCGCAACATAAGAGAACTTATGGAGCCACACAGTACTTTCACTTAGAAGTGGATCAGGGAAAGATCAATACTGAGGAATATTCAAAGATTCATTCTATTTTTATTAATATTTACATAATGATTTCATAGACTTAATCTTTGTAATCAAAAGTTCATCCTATCTTCCAACAATATTTGCATAATGACACAATATGCTTAACTTTTGACAAATATGGGACAATCATAGTTCACGGACGCAAACACACTATCCCATAATAATTTTTGCAATATATAAAACCAATAAAGATTAATACTGCAAAATCATCTTCCAAATAAAATTTAGAATTTAAATAAATAAATCTAAAAACATTGAAAGATGAAAATCGTCGGAAATAGCTACGTGTAGTCACAATAATTGTTACAAGAATAAATTCTCATAATAAGTTTCCTAGTGTTGATGGTTGATTTTCATTTAAGGCTAAAATTGTAAAAGCCAAAACTATGCGCTAACATCCTGCAAAGGATAAAGCCACTGATAAAGTGGAGAATACTTCTTCACTATAAACTTATAGCATTACCAATTAATGCATGACCAACCTTGTATTTCCTGTACTGATTCACTCTTATCATTATTGGTGCGGCATGACGACTGAGTGTTGCTCTCAGCAGAGCAACACGAATCTCCAAGCATTAAATAAGGAAGCACGTACGAAATACCCGTACAGGATATAACTCTCAGAGTGTTATACTAGCCCGATCGAGCATCTGGACTGTCCGTATCATTCTCAGAAACGATCACGACCATCCAACTTCACCAGCATGATTGGATGGCTTAGATCGGATCCATAACCCCCAGGCAGGTGTTGGAGTATTCACCACCGACCCAATGCGGGCCCCGCATGGTCGCCCTCCCCAAAAGGGTATCATAGATTGCTAATACGTCCAGCCAAAGCAGCGTGGACGTGAAACCCTAAATTAAAGTTTGCGGCACATTACATGTGTCGCAAATCGGTCTCAACCATCCATCTTCGCAGGCATAGATGGGGGTGTAGATATAGATTCAAAGGGCCCAGAGCATGTCAACACAAGCACCATGGGCCCGCCTACATATATGACCAATCGGTCAGGACCAACTATGGTTGGTCGTCCCAATTCGTGCGCCCAAACAAGGAATGACGCACGACCGGCAAAACCCTAATTAGGGCTTGTGTTGCGATCACGAGCGTCCATCTTCTCCTGCTCGGATGAAGGGTTTAGGAGTAGACTAAGCAGGTCCGGTGAGCATCAACATGATCACTGTGGACCCATCTATTTCCGCACTCGATCGACCAAAGCTTATCATGCCTGGTAGCCTCGATTCGCACGCCCAAACTAGGCGTGGTCACACCTCCCAATTGCAGACTAATCTCGACCACTCAACTTTGCCGGACAAATTGAGTGGCTAAGATCACGTTTCTATGGGATAGTAAAGTATGGGCGTGTACACCAGCCCGCCGTCTGCACGCCGGACTGATCGGCCAAGACCGACCAAGCTTGGTCGTCTCGAAACGCGCGCCCGAAGTAGGCTTGTCGCGCGACCTTTGCGGCACAAAATTTCTGTCACAAATCGATCCTAGCCGCTCCTCTTTACCGGACAGATTGAGTGGTCCAGATCATGCATTCATGGGGCAGCAAGGTATAGGCGCCTATACCGGCATGCCGTTTACACGCATGCACAATCGGCCTGGCCAAAATTGCGTCCCGAGCTTGGTTTCGACCAAGCTGAAGAGTGATGCTTGCGCACCTCTTCACAAACCCTAATTCCACTAACGGTCGCAGATGAGTGTCTCAAATATCATCTCGTCTGTTCAACTTGACCTGCTTGGTTATACAACCCTGGTCAGGAGTTAACTGGTCAATGAGGTGTCGTGGTGATTATCATCCGCCACTCTACCACACCATGTGGTCGACCAAGTCAGGACTTGCTTGCGCAGCCTCCAAACCATCACATGAAGTAGGATGAACATGAATCTATTTTAAGACGCTCAAACAGCGATGCTTCATACATGCTGAGTATATTCAATGCATTACTTGCATAGAATACACACGATATTTCACAAGTATCGACTTCCTAAATAACTTAGTTATTTAATCTAGCATCACATGATGCTTTCTGTGGGTCCCACAATCCAAACACTCGAGACATCAATCATGTCACAAACTGGGGGATACATACTGGGGTGTTGGTCTGGCGGTTTACAGCGTGCAGCGCACAACGCGCCATCACAAGAACGTGTCAGGAAGTCATGGACGGATAGTGATGATGGGAGAAGTGGGAAAGACTGATAGTGTAACACTAACACACGCAACTCCACTACTCCATCACTCCACTTCCCATGAGAGACGTGGGTTAGGCTCAATGACTTGTATAAATAGGTTATCCTCCCTATTTTCAAACAGGACAAGACAACAGAAGCAAGTGTTGATACAACCGTACTCAAACACCGGAACTGATAGCTTACATTCTGCAAGCCAGTTCAGCTTTCTGATACAACTCATACATAGCCAACACCTTCACAATCTCAACACCTTCTTCGCTTCCCTCCCTAAGATCAACCCCAACTCCTTCACTTTGTGACCGAAGCAAGTCTGGAACGACCATTTCTTGGTTTAGGCCAGAATTGTACATATTGATTTCTCGAATCACAAAGCACTCCCGTGCAGTGCATTTTTTTAGGGTTTAGATTCATTCCTCATCCACACCCCAAATTACCAAATTCGGCAGTAATAGTTTTCACCCATAAACACCTAGACATTAAGACCTTTGAAAAATTCTTTATCGTCCTTGAACTCCTTGTCGTCAACAGCCTTGGAACATAAGTTTCATGAAGAAAGGAGTTAATTCCAACAAACCTTCTTGACTGATGCCGAACAAGGGCCTTTTGAATTTCAAGAGTCCTAAAAACAATAGCCTTTATTTGTTGTATCTCCTTTCTTGTTTCCTTCGACTCTTCAAGAACACCAGAAAACTTCTGAAGATTTGAAGGAACATCCCTTGGTTTTCTCACATTCCTCCTTTTTCTTTTCAAAGTTGAGGATACAGGAGATTTATTGTCATGTCCCTAGTGTTAGGGTAAGGGATAGTCGTTGTTATTCCTTAATACTGAGAGGGTAGTTTCGACATTCTATTTGTGAGTAACATTTCTGCTATTTAGGCCGGGAGGCATTTTATTCCTGACAATCAATCAATTAAGAAATGTATTAACCTTCTTCCCTAAATTCTTCTGTAAGTTCTGTTCCTCTCTATCTATGTCTTATTCTTCCTCTAATTCGACTATTTCTTCTTCTAATCCTCTAATTCCTTCTATCCTTTCTCAATAATCTCTACCCTTAGAGATCCAACCTGTTTCTGTATATTCAACTGTAGTGATGTTCACTACAAGTGGTACCCGAGTAGTTCTGGTCCTTGGGAATTTTTCCATGGCAGAGCTTCAAGAAGCTACACCATTACAACTTGAAGCCTTGAAGAAACAAGGTAAAACAAGATCTGAATTAGAAAATGGTTGTCGTCTGTATCGGTTTCATTTTGAAGAAAACCACTCTCCAACTAGAGAGTATTATCTTCAGAAGTTTTCATGGCAGATGACCAGGGCTTTGAAGAAGTTGAGATTGATCCTTTTCATTAAGGGTACTACATCAATTCCCCTTGCCATCGAAGAAGATGATTCTCTGGAGGAGTTGATTCCTTCATTTTTATTCGATGAAGAGAATGATATCACCACCGATGTGGTCAAATCGTTTTTTTCCACAATGAAAAAGAAAATAATAATTATACCAGAGCTCCGTGTTTCCAACTTGAAGAAGTCGTCGAATCTGCCGTGAATTATTTTGGAAAAGTAAAATTGAAGAAGCAGATGAAGTTGGGTGAGTGTTTAAATATTATTCTCAATTCTTCTCGTAGCTTATTCGATCGTGGTAAAGATAAATTGAAACTTGATTTTATATTAGGGATTTCTTATTACGTCGGTTTGCAATTTTTGGATAGATTGTGTAAAGAAATTGTTCAAAAGCTTATTTCTAACAGTGGGTATCAATCAGGTAGTTTGTGTAATGATTCAATCGATTGTGTGCTAGCTAATAGGGGTTCTATCACTACTGCTTGGTGTATGCTTGATAAAATGATTGAGAGTGAAGGTTGGGATTCGAGTGGTAGTAGAGATTATTCTTCTCATAGGATATTCGATCGCGGAAAAGGATGGAAACTCATTAAAAAGTATACTTCAATTCTGATAATAAATCTTGTGATGACGATGTGGGTTTTCAAGTTAGAAGGGAAGATGAAAACATGTTTTCTGGATTATCAAGAGGGAAAACCCTTCTTTACATGGCCAGGATTGATTAATGATGCTTGTCTTCAATTTGAGAAGGAAGAATATATGAAGAATTTCCAGAGAATGGTCTTCTCCTCAATAGTGGAGATTTCTTATGAAGCGTTTCAAGGTTGTGGGTTCTTGTTTGTTACCAACAACAAGCTACTCATGAAGAGGAGTTTTCGTCTTAATTTTCTAGTTGGGTCATTCGAAAATATACAGTCCACCATTTAAATTCCTTCATCGGGTAGAGCTCAGAGAAGTTATCATCACCAACTTAATTTGATTACAACTCAAGAAGAATTTTTTGAGCAGCTGGGAAACTCGAATATGTTGCTTCTTATAAATATCAAATGGTCCGGTAAGGTATGTTCTCGCTGCAGTTTCGATTCCCCCAGAACGTTATTTGATCGAGGTAGGTGGTTTGAATTGATCAGGAGGTACTCTCATTACAATAACAACAGCTTTAGTTTCAGTTTTGGTGTACTTAATTTTTGTTTACTTGTTCTAAATGGGTTGATTTTAGTGCATTAATACAATGCAAATTTTGTTTCTGCGCTGAGTTCTGAACATGAGTATCATTTTATACTATTACTTCCGGACACGAGCATGTGTTGGTGTGTTAGAAATGGTACCAGTGGTGATGATCGCAAGTTCTGCGATGCCATGCTGCAACAAGTTATTGTTCTCTGGAAGATGTTGATGCTGCAAGTGACGAAGCAGAGTGCGTTTGACAGTGGTTATATATTGCTTGACATTGAGTTACAGCTGAAATATGGTTTATTCAAAATGCTTGGTTTTGAAATGGGGATTCTGAGTAGTGCACAAAATCTCTCTGATCAGCTGTGTGTTAGATATGTCAGTATTCCGATACAAGAAGAGGCTGGAGAGGGTTTCATGGAGATGGATTCTTCGCAGGTTGATGATAGTGGAGGAATCTTAGCTCGTGCTTCAGGTTTGACGACAGATTCTTCTTACCCTTTGTACTGCATGATGTTTATGAGTGTTCCATTTCTTAAAATTAAGTTTGAGAAGATCATTGCTAGTAGTGGTAGGCAGTTACTCTTGTGTGACAGAAGTAAGAGTGTCGACAAGAACTTAGTAGTGGGTCATGTAATAATCTCTGGACCGCTACAAGTGCTTCAACTGTTATCTCAACACCAGTGGCGTCATAGGAAAGTTGAACAAGATGTTGTTGAGGGTGCCGAGTTAAATAAGCAGGAACTCACGTTCAAGACTCAGTGGGAACTATTCATATTCATTTCAGCCTCATGTGGTGCTGGTGAAGAAGGCTGGAGTATGTCAGAGTTTACGTCTGGTTTGAGAACAAGTTATTTCTTTCTCTTGTATTTCTGGTTATGCAAGTGTGTTGCACACTGTAGAGTTAAGTTTGAGGAGACTGTTCTGGTAGAGTGCATGCAAATAAATTGTAACAAGATAGGCGTACATAGAAATCAAGTAATTGTTTCTCAGTGTGACCAGATAGTGAAGAGAAGACATGTCAAATTTACAAATAAGACAGAGCTCGAGTTCATTAAAGGAAGTTTAATGTTGAAACTGTTTGAGCACAATACTTTTGGGTGGAAATGTCAAGTGCTTACTACCACAACAGAGCGGGCTCTAACAGAACCTGTTTACCTTACTGCAAAATTTCAAAGACTGCCAACTGCTTTAAGTATGTTACTTGACTTGCATAACTCAGTTGTTGCTCGTAGTAAAGCGCAGTTATTATTGATTGTGAGCAATAAGAGTGCGGTCCAGAACTTGGAAGTGGGTAGTTGCGCAACTCATATACTGCAACTGTATAGACTTGTTCCTTTGTCTCGCAATCAACATTACAATTCTGGGGAGCTCTCCACATTTATTGGCACGACTGTAGAAGGGAAAGAAAAGGCTGTCAAGTCCATGGTGTCAATAGGTGCAGGTATAATTAAAGAAGATATGGAGCAGTTCGAAGGAATGACGGTTTGGCAGAATAAGTTTAGCTCTGAAGAAGGGTCTCTTGCATTCCTCAACTGGTTGGCCGTACAGTCTTGGCTGTATGATTTGGTTTTATTCAGGGCGTTGGGATTTGCTTCGTTGTTCTCTGTTGTGTGCAGTACCAGTAACATGAGTTGGATCAACCTGGTTCCAACAACTCGCATTGCAGCAATCCTCCTTATTACCAGGTATGCTGACTGTTTAAATAAACACAGAGACACCATATGGCCTTTATATCAGTTGTGCTCATGTGCTTATGGAGTCCTTGCACGAGAAGAAGACCTGAAGATTTACTTGCATGCCTCAATTGGTAATGGAGATCTATTCTTCATGCTGGAATGTGCTTATACAGTCAGTAGCATGGCTACTAAGACCTACCAAGCCGTGAAGATGAAGAGAGTAGGCTTGCTTAATGAAATTCCAGGATTGAGGTTTGAGCTCAGTATCTTGTGGGCCTTGATGATGAAATTTTTAAAGGACTCAGTTCTGATGCTTATGAGAAGAAGCTGCCAGAGCTATGAATTCTATCAAGAGCTCAACTCCTTTTCCATATCCTCCATCCTTGAGGACAAGGATGATTTGGAGAGGTGGGTATTTGTCATGTCCCTAGTGTTAGGGTAAGGGGTAGTCGTTGTTATTCCTTAATACCGAGAGGGTAGTTTCGACATTTTATTTGTGAGTAACATTTCTGCTATTTAGGCCGGGAGGCATTTTATTCCTGATAATCAATCAATTAAGAAATGTATTAACCTTCTTCCCTAAATTCTTCTGTAAGTTCTGTTCCTCTCTATCTATGTCTTATTCTTCCTCTAATTCGACTATTTTTCCTTCTAATTCTCTAATTCGTTCTATCCTTTCTCAATAATCTTCACCCTTAGAGATCCAACCTGTTTCTGTATATCCAACTGTAGTGATGTTCACTACATTTATCTTTTTTCTTCATGATTGATGGTTTAACAATAATATTAACATATTTTCCATCAGAAGACATAATGCTTGGAGTCTCCATATAAGTATGTGATTGTGAGAGGAATTCACAAATCAGGCTCAACAAGCAATCTTGTGATAAAAAGAGTTTTTCATAGAAGGAAAAAGGAATGTAGGGTTACATAACCTTTATACAAAAAAAGATTCACGTACACACAATTCTCAACTCTAAAGAAGGCAGAATTGTCGATTTTAACCCTCTTTTATTGATCAAACAGGGAAAGTCCTTTCAATATCAATTAGATATGAAAAGATGGAAAAAATCCGAACATGCGAAAAAAGAAACCAAAAAGAAATACAAATCAACAAAAAAAAATTTCTTTTCCTAAAGCCTGAAGTGTGCAATCTCTTGTCTCTTTTGAACCAGGCACCTCAGACGACTTCTGAACAAGTTTGAGCTTGTTTGCTAATCGATTTCCTCTCCTTTGAAGTTTGTTGACATATCTTACTTTGTGTTTGTACTTGTAACACATAGAGAGTTCTTGACCCGTAACAGTACAATAAGAACATGTCAATGTGGAGGACGATCCAGACACCATAGCTGAGCATGCTGCTAAACAAAATGAGGTACCTGAAACATGTGAAATAGAATTTTCAGTAGTCAGGGAAAAATCGATTTTATCCTCCATAGTGGTGTTGATGGTGGATTTTCGACAAGGGTCAAAATCGTAAAATCGTGATACTGCATGTTTCTGACTTGGCTTCGGGAACGCATGTGACAATTCATATTTTACGATCCGTGAACCGTTTTTAAGATCTCTGATCGAGTACCTCTCATAGCCACGATGAATATGATTCTAGAAAGACCTCCCACTTGCTGAGCATTCGATGCTGCGCATTTCATCGTGCCCCTCTATGTAGAAGAAAGATTGGGCGGTCCTCCATACATAATTGTTTGTTGAGAGGGCAAAACGCCTTCAGGACGTTGGTGACACTCGTTGTTCCTTGACTACATAGAGGTACCTTCCTCTATATATAATAACGATTGGGCGGTCCTCCATACATAATTGTTTGTTGAGAGGGCAGAACGCCTTCAGGACGTCGGCGACACTCGTTGTTCCCTGACTATGTAGTGAGACCGTGTATAGATTCAGGTGACTCTCCATACATGATTGTTGAGGAGGCAAAATGCCTTCAGGACGTTAATGATGCTGCACGTTGTTCCCTGACTATACACCTTTCAGAACGAGTATGATGCTTCATTATCTCATATCTCGATTCTACAATAGATTAATTCTACCGTGACATTGACCACTGAATTCCTAGGAAATAATATATTTTATCTCATTACTCCGATTCCATGGTCGAACCCACGACCGATCCCATGGAATGGTAATAGATAATTATTTTATCTCATTACTCTGTTTTCATGATCGAATCCACGGCTGATCTCATGGAATGGTAATGGATAATTCTATTACTCCGATTCTATGGTCAAATCCACGATCCCATGGGATGGTAATGCTCATTTTATTATTCCGAATCCATGGTCGAATCCACGGCTGATCTATGGATTGATAATAAATAATCACTTATATTACTCAATTTCATGAATCATTCTCCACTGAATTTCATAAATTAGTAATAAATACTCAACAACCGGGCATCTGGACCATCACTGAGTAATCCCAAAGAAAATGGTGCAAGTGTACTCAACAATGATGCACGAACGAGCACCCAAATGCACGAACGATCATTTGAAAATATGGACAAATGAGGAATCCTACACAAAACAGGAGAGAGAAAATAATAATATTAAAATAATGAAGAGACGCCCAGGGACCGGGACCACCGTCCTGGCTGGCCATGCCCTAGCCGTGGAGGTCCCCATGCCTCTTCAATTATTTTTTCTTATTTTATTATTTTCATGAACTCAAGAAAACTCCTTCATTCTAGCAACTTTCCTTGTTTGAGCAAAACTCATGGTTTCTCCATATTTTCACGGTTTCATGAAAAACAATAAAATATGGAAAGGTGTCGCGGGACCGGGCTACCTGGCCGGCCGGCCATGCCCTATCCGTGGCCGGTCCCACAACTTACAATCCCTAGTCTTTCATAATTGTTAGTTCTCTCATCTCATGAAACTCCTCAGTTTGAGAAAAAATCATGGTTTCTTCATATTTTCTCAAATATTGCTCAAACCATGAAAAAGCCAAAAAGTCAAATGGTCACACGACCGACTCGGCTACTCACGCAAAATATTAAAATATCATTATTTTAATATTTTCCAAATTTTGATCAAACGAGCAAAGTTCTACTTGCTCATTCGAGCAAAATCAAGAATTTCAGTCAAAGATCGAACTCTTCTGAAAATTCAAAATATTGCTCAAACGCACATCAGAAAGTGCCTAAACTCTCAGGACTGAGACACAAACATTATGGTGACATGGGAATGCTTCCTTGACCGACCAAGGCCAGACCTAAGGCTTGCAAGGATCCAGTCCCACACATTCTTATGATTTTGACCTAATTTGCTCAATTACTCATATTGGGTCCAAACTCTTTCCAACCAACTTGGAATTTTCTCAAACGACCATTCGCTGGTCCCACGAACGTGAAGGGCCGGTTTCGTTCCCTCTTGGTCGGTCCCTCACTTTTCCATAATTAGGTTTTTTCACCTAATGCTCAATCGAGCACTACTTCAATAAATGATGAAACCGGCATTTTATCATCATTCTTTCACCAACTGGCCAGCTAAGGACCCTGCTGTACGCTCACTCGAGCACTTGGGAGCCACATGGACTCCTTCATTCCATATGGTCGGTCCCTCTCTCATTCATGACCTATTTTCAGCAATTCATCAATTGACGAACAATTGACCAAAATTAGGGTTTTGAACAAACGCTCCACAAAATCATCATTCTGAGCAAGTTCAAATACTAATAAATTTAAGTTTAATCCAGCAATCAACATCTGGATTAATTATATAATATTTGGTAGTCTAATGATATTTTAATTAATATTTTATTGGGTCACGTCACCAATAAATAATTCGTCGAATTGAGCAATAATTGTTCAGTTACTCGAAGATTGATCCAACTATCAATATCCAGAATATATCAGTAATTCGTCGAATTGAGCAATACTTGCTCAGTTGCTCGAATATTGATCCAACTATCAATATTCAGTAATTCGTCGAACTGAGCAATACTTGCTCAGTTGCTCAAATATTGATCCTATCGATATTCAGATGCTCAGTTATTTGAATTTACAATATTTTCTCAGACAAGCAATATCTAAGAACGTCTAACATGTTCAATCCATGAATCATCGAGCATTCGACCACTCATGCTCGATTTAAAAAAACTTAGACTCACTGTCTAATTAGTCAACAACCGACTAATTAATACACGTCTGCCTTGTAGATTTCACAAATTATGAGACATCAATCACGTCACACGGGGGGATATCAATTAGGATTTTGGTCTAGTGGCCTACGGTACGTCGATTCATCCAAGATGAGAAATTTTAGTAAGTCGTGCAAATGGTTGAAGGAGTTAGCAAAGTAGTGGGTGGACGCTTAACCAAGTCTCCGCACGACCAGGAACTGGGTTCACCACGATTTCACACTTCCCTACTCTTTCACTCAAGAAACTGTCACACTTACAGGGATCAAGGTGTTTACCATTCTGACAATATAAATAAGTCTCTGAATCCATGATTGAAAAGACAACATTCGTCTACACGAAATTTTTCGAGTAATTACTCTCAAGAATTCATCAATCTACCAGAACTTATTCGAACTCATCAATTCACAGAAAACTTGCAGAAATATTCAATATCCTTGATCATCATCGATCCCACACAATTCTCAGCTTCCCTCCTACAGATCAACCCATCTCCCTCTTTGCGACCGAATTGACTCTGGAACGACCATTGACTTGGTTTAGGTCGGATTCCTACAGATTGATCTCTCGAATCTAAGCACTCCCTTTGCAGTGCATCTGTGTGAGGTTGAACAGTTTGCTCGGTTGAGGAGTCTCGACAACATACTCATCTCTTCAATTTCCTGAAAAACCAGCGAGCCGGTTTTACCCATCTACAGATTGGCGACCACAGTGGGAGATTAATCTCTCGGTTGCAATCTCAAGTCTCACAAAGATGGTCGTTCTTAGGTCTGGTTCAGTTACCAATCCGGGTTCAACACCCGTCTCTAACATCGCAAGTTCTAGTAGTATTTCCACCGCAAGTATTACTCCTCTCAACTTTGCAGGCTCTAGTGGTACCGCTAATACCACTCCTCCGACCAGAAATGTCATACCACATGTTACTACTCCTCCTCCGAGTGCTGGTACTCCAGTGATCACTCATGTCAATTCTGTAAGTAATGCTACTGGCACTATCAACAATCCACCTCCTAGCGAATCTCCTGAAGAAACCATAGGAAATCAGCCTACTATGGTGGATCTCATGAAGGTTCATACTGAAATGGATGCAACGCAGAAATAGTTGTGTGCTTATCTCAAAACTCTCACGGATAAGCTTGCGTCTGAACAAACTCAGCCTCAACACGAGAAAGGAAAAGCGAAAGAAACATCTTCAACCAATGATCCTGAAATCTCTCCAATCCATGTTGTAGATGATGAAGAAGTCCGTAAAGCTGCAAACGATCCACCAGCAAAGGAACCTGCAAGTTTCATCACTCGAGAGGATCTGAAGCGCTTTTTAGAAGATCGAGGAAAAGACAAGACATCATCTGTCCACCGTCACCAACCTCCATACCCTGCTGCTACACAAAGGATTCCTCTGCCAAAAGGTTATACCTCTCCAACGTTCACTCTTTATGATGTAACGGGAAATGCTCGAGAACATGTTTCTCGGTTTCTGGAATCATTGGGTGAACATGAGCACAACCATGTCGTCCGTTTGAAGGAATTCTCAAAATCTCTGAAAGGCAGAGCATACACATGGTACAACAACATTGCACCAGGAAGTATCACTAGTTGGGGAGAAATGATTAATGCTTTCTACAGAAAGTATTTCTTCATCTCAGAGTAGATCACTCTCTTTGATTTAGGAAAATGTATCAGAAGAACAATGAACATCCGAACAATCATGTGAAGAGGTTCAGAGTCCAAGCTTTGGATTATCATGACCCGAATGGCACTGAACAAAAACTGGTGGACTTGTGCATCAACGAAATGATCCTGGTCTACAGAGCCTTGCTAGAAAATCTCCAGTTCTAGACTTTCTCAGAGCTTCATGAAGCAGCCAAACGATCAGCGACTACTGCACCTGCTTTACTGGAAAGAGCAAAGTCTGCAAGTTCGAGGAACCTCGAAGAAGCTGACACCTAGTCAACAATCAGTACAATCTCCATCCTTCAACAAATGTTGTTGCTGAAGGAAAGCCGGGACACATCATCAGAGCGCTTCTCCAACATCCCAAGCTCCTCTGAACGCACAAAGAAAAGATAACTAATCCCGAAATGCACAAACCTCGACCCGGAATCAACGAACGGGAAATGATGCAATCAAATTGTAACTGCAATATTTTGAAGGAGTGATCGAGTTACTGGAAGTCTGGGTTCAAGGTGGTGCAATCAAATTGTCGTTCATCAGGAGAGAGCCAACTGAAGAAGAAATGGATAATCCCAGGTACTATCGCCTTCATAGGTTCATCGATCATCCAACAAGTAACTGCAATATTTTGAAGCACATCTTCAAAGAGAGGTTGTCCATAATAGCTTCAACTGGGGATTGAAGGAGTGAGTACACAAGAATCCTCTCTTAATCAGAACCTTTACACTCTCTGAACAACCAGTCGAAGAAGCAGTTCCATCGTTGATCGAGCATATCTGTGAAATTGCTCTATCTGTCTAAGGCACAAAGGAAAAACATGTTCACAACACCAAATTACATTGTGTCACGTCTGTCCATCCCGGAAATACTCCTTGAACCTTCATCCACAGACAAGGAGATGCACGACTGAGGACTGTTTACCACAGACCATATCAGAGGAAATGAATTCGGAAGAATGTTGATCGATGCTGACACCACCATCAATATCATTTTACTGAAAACCCTCAGAGCCGCAAGTATCACTTGACAAGAAGCTTCTTGTGATCTATCTCAATCAGAGACCTTGAAGGAACGCTCAGAAATACTTATGGCTACATCAACATAAGTTCAACCTAAGCAGAAACCAAGTTTCACACATAATCAGGAAGATCCACGATATGACATGTTCTTCAGACAAGCGTGGATTCATGCTGAAAAGATGGCTACTGACAAAGCACCTTTGGTTGCACATCTCTCCAATGAAGAAAATTCTGATCCAGAAGATTTGGCGGGTATTCCGTCATCAGAGCACTTGGAGGAATTTTGAACTTTGAAGAGGTTGAAGCAAGAACCTGCAAAGATGCATAGACATTCATCAAGAGGTTCCGCACTCATGAAAGTCTCATTCCTCCCATTCATATGTAATTTATTTCCTCACATGCTATCCTAGCATGGGGACTTAATATGCTAGCAACTCTGCTATTGCAAGACGAATGGTAGCTTTACCGCAACAGTATTTTGCCAAGTGGTTGCATCTGACATTTCTCTGAATCGAACACTGAGACATTCATTACTTAGATGATGTCCAAGCATGGGAAAGAACAATTTGGACGTATCCTTGCAGGAGTGATCATGTGTGCCACAAAATCAGAAAGTTCTGCACAAGTGTTGAATCCCACTACAACAACGAAAGGAGTGCTTAATCGACAGAAGATACTCATGGCCGAGATGATCAAACCTAAGTTCTTAAGGGATATGACGCTTCAACGCTCAAGCATCTAAGAAGCCTTCAAATTGTACTCCCAATCAAAGAGTACACCTTCTATAATGGAGCCTCTAGCTTCAACACAAATATCTCGACGATGACACACTGATCTAACACCAACACGATCAAAGTGCAACTGAATTTATCCCATGATAAGGCTTCTGAAGCAGATGCAACATCATTCATCCATGGATGGCACAAATTCCTTCAACATACACCGGGGACTTGATCTTATTGGAGAAATCAATTCTATTTCAATAAATGTTATCCACATAACAAGTTATTGCAACCTGATGTGATTCCATGAAACTTCATCAACGGGTCTCTCTACATCACAAGCCCCTGCACAACTGAGGAACTTCCTCTCTTCACCGATCGCATCCAGAATGGAAACTACCGCTTCTATCTACCGCAACAACATCGATTCCCTGACAAGGCACTTCACATTAAAGGTTCGGGAGAATTTGGGTTAAACCCTACGCCCTCATCTTATGGACGCTCAACTCATCAATTAGTTCGTGAATGTAAAGGTTCACTGAATAAATGAGTAAAGACTATGTCGATAATCATGGATCTAGCATTTTCGGTCTCTGGAGCAATTCCGACCATAATATCGGCATCAACAAGCATTTCTGGAGAAAATTCTACCATGATCCAGCATCAACGACGGTCTCAGGGGCAACATCCTCATGACCAACTTCATCAACTATCCGTTCTCTGAAGTGTAACTCGATGGATCGGACTTCTCCAAGCACTAATGATTCATATCAAGGTGTGTAGACATGAAATATGTTCACATGAAAGTCTTTCCGAAGCTTGCACAACAGGCGGGCACAATCCCAAGTCTTCTACAAGATGTTTTCATCACCTCTACAAATGAGATACAACATACTTCAGCCCATGGGTTTACACAAACGTACCAATGAGTGAGGAATGGGACAATACTTCCTCAACCAAATATGTTCGTCTATGTCTCTTCTACAACATAACAAAAGGGCGCATCAATCGGACGTACGAGCTGAAAGATATGACCTCCACACTCAAGTTCATGGAATCTGAAAACTTGCACGGGATTACAAGTTACAAATGTGCACGCTTCGTTGGCTGACCAACACAACTCCAAATTGGGAGATTCTTTTCTCATATGATAACTCGGTATCTTATCTTCAAAAGTTGGGGTCAAGCACTGAATTCCGACGGCGTATGAGGTTCCTACAGCCTCCAGAGCATACAACATGCAAGCGGAATTTCTTGGACGAGATTCATAACCTCTACAGTCGATCGATGTCCACCATGTCTTTTCTCTAAGTCCTTCATCAAGGTACCTCCTACTTCGACCACCTAGGAGCTTACATCAAGTTTTTTGTACCTGGGTCCTCTATCTAGGTCTTTCCAGAAGAAGGGAAAAAGAAAGGGAGAGATTTAACAAAATACTGGGACTGACGGTCCACTGATCATGACGATTAGTTCACAGTCCAAGACTCGTGACTGGCACCAAGTTCACCTACCCTAATCATTCATCATAAAATGAATGCTACAACCAAGACATACAACCATGGTCATTACATCATCCCATCTTGAGAGCAACCTCAGTTAAGGTCCCGTGACCAAGGTTTCAGAAGTGATGTTTTTACGACTGACAGAAACAAGATGACACTGCAAGCACCATGATCATGTATCAATCAAGGGGTCTTGATATCAAATGAATCAATGACATTAAAATCCTTCACCAACCGTTCAAGACACAAGCGAATGGTCTAAAGACACAACATGAGTGTTTTATAACAAGCCCGTCTGAGATGATTTTGCGCTGCCCTGTATAAAACGATGAACTGGGAGAAATTGGTGAAGAATCTAGGGATGAATCATATACCATTCTTTTTGTATGGATATTCTCTACAATATATACAAAATTCACAGCAATTGGAGAAACGAGGAAAACGATTTGTGGCCAAAACTTTGGACTACGCACCCGCTGAAATTTTTCTAAAAACTTCTTGGAAGTTTATTGTTTCATCGATTTCGACCCATAAATGTGCTAAAAACTTAAAAAGCTTATTTTCTAAATCTTGGAAATTTCCTGGGCATAAGGATACATGGGTAGATCACGAAAATCTGACATCGGATGGAGATTTTAGGGCGTTTTGCTAAAACGCTGAGTTCTGAATTTTCTGGTGACGTATTTCGGTAAATTTTTTTATTCATTCATATGGGTCTTCATTCATTCATTCATGAATAAGAGATTCTATACTTCTATGATGAAAATATAATATGGGTACTTACTTGAGTGGTCTCTAAGCCGTTCGAAGAACCAATATTGTCGGAGTCATCATTAGAAGCGTTGTTACTTTCATGCGGTTTCGGGTTTTGGGAATTCTCCGTCTCACCGTTGTCCAAGGATGAATGAGCAGAATCAATACCTTGTTCATCCACAATAATTTCTTCTTGGATTCATCAACAATAATTATTATTTCATTCAAGGAGATGTCACGATCACCTGCATGAAAGAGATACTTACATCGACTTCTTCATCAGTGCTGGATTCCTGAATTGTTTGACCGGGAACAAGTTGAAGACCTTCAATCGATGTAGCAAAAGTCTGAAAAGAAATAACAAACCTTGGTCTTGTGATCCTAATTGCAAGGGCAGGAAAAGTCATGACATAAGGAGCGCTAACAACTCACCAAAGAAACGGCTGGGGACTACACGTCATTTGCTAACATCTTGTAGTCCTTACTTATGGGTTCTCCACCCCGTAGACTTTCTTCCATTAATGTGGAGTCTACATTGATCCAGGATCTCATTATACGATCATCCTGTGATAAAGCTAATGAAATAACCAGAAGTACAACTCAGTATGAAGGATCTCTCACCATCATTCAGAGGTCCCAGAAGTACCATTTCTTGAAGTTGCAGTAGAGATGTCATCTCTGGGAACATCATCTTTTGAAGTGTCATCATAGGAGTCAGTCATTCTTGCAAAGTGGATGTGACAGATGCATAATATTTCTACTTCAGCACATCGTTCATACAAAGCGCAGGATTCAACAAAACAGTGAATCATGGAATAAAGGTGCTCACAACAACGTCTACAAAAATGGTAACTTTCAACTCTTACCTGTTTACGATTCCACTAACAGTAGTGATTGTGATACAAGAGTTAATACTTCAAAATTTGCTCATCTCCTCGAACCTGCAAACACGAGCAAATTTTTTTTTTCTTTTCAAAATCATAACTTGATTTTCATGTGAGCAATCCACAAAATTTTCACCGTGTGAGCGACTCCCACCGAGTGAACACTCATTGGTTTTTGTGCATACACTATCAGATCACAAAACCCATACAAACAATATTTTATGAAAAATTGTTTACTTCTAGAAATTGCCGAAAATCAAAATTTGATTTCACATAAATTTTCACTGTGAACATTCACTGGTTTTTCAAAAATTGGACAGACGTCCATTCTACAATTGTGAAAACTCACATACAAATATTATTTCACCGTGAATAATTGTCTACTTTCAACAGTTGTTCAAAATCAAAACATTGATTTTACAAAAAATATATATTTTTAACGTGGAACTCACGTAACTTTGAAAATATATGTGTATATATTTTTGCTCCCTCTCGCGAGCATCCATCTTTGAAACGAGAGCATATCTTCAAAAACTTTATGAAGGTTCACATATCGAAAATAAAAAATTTCATGAAAGCTCATATACAAAAGTTTTATTGCTAACAAACGCAAGTCTATTAAAAAAAAAAACTTTTCTCTCGTACGAGCATCCACCTTTGAAACGAGAGTTTATTCCCTTTTGTTAAATCTCACATATTTAAAAAATAAAATTTTGGCTTTCGTGAAAGCGCATAGAATTTTTTTATCACTATATTTTGTTTGTTTCTTAACTAAAGAACGAACGAACGTCTGTTCCTAAAACACGTATTTTTTTGGGCTCGGTTCCGTAAACATTAAACCGACCAAAACAGGATGCTCGATCGTCCAAATCAGCAGTGCCTCATCTCTCTGTGACCACGAGATGACACTCCATCACACCATCAGGATCCTCACCTGAGCATTTGCTTGTGTTTGTGGGTGAAAACTGTTTCTGTTGATTTTGGTAATTTTGGGTGTGTGGATGAGAAACGAATCTAAACCCTAAACAATGCACTGCACGGGAGTACTTTTGATTCGAGAGATCAATCTGTACAATCCTGTCCTAAACCAAGAAATGGTCGTTCCAGGCTTGCTTCGGTCACAAAGTGAAGGAGAAGGGTTGGTCTTAGGGAGGGAAGCGAAGAAAGTGTTGAGACCAGAATCGTTGATTCTGAAGGTGTGGTTATTTACGACTTGTATCAGAAAGTAGAATTGGCTAGCAGAATGGAAAGCTATCATGTGATTTCTGGATACTGTGTTTTTGCTGACCAAAAACTTGTTGTCTGGTGGAAATAGGTGAAACCTATTTATACAAGTTGTAATAAAACGTACCCTGGTCTCGTAGGAAGTGAGAACGATTGTGCAAATGGTGCCATAGCCATGCCAAAGGAACCATAGCCAGGCCATCATGTGGAAACGACCACATGAGTAAGGATTACCACGGGCGGCTATGATATCGCGTCTTTTTTAGGGTTTCCTGGGTCTCACACGACTCGTCACATGTTGTGGGCCCGAAGTGGCATAATTTTCACCACGACTGGAAATTAGGGTTTCAACCATGCGGGGTCGTGTTTCTAGTTAGGATAACCACATTGAAGTCTGTTATGGCATTGGCCACGGACAGAAGATGGGTTGGCACATAAGTGCACTATTTATGGTATGTTGCCACGTTCGACATGCTTTTGTAGCAAAGTGGCACGTCTGGCATGTTGGGCATGCACGTTTGGCATGTTAGTTAGCGCATTGGTGCAACTTTTCGGAAGCCAATTTTTACATCTATTTTTTAATACTGTGGCAGGTTTTGAGCAACCTGATTGGTCGAAAGAGAGGGCCGAACAAAACACGGGCGTGGCCACACTTCTAGTGTAAGTGTGGCAAGTTTAAAGCGACCTGATTGGTCGATGGAAAGGGGGGCCGGCAAGCAAGGGAATGACCACACTTCCAGTGCGCCGTGGAGGATTTAAAGCGACCTGATTGGTTGATGGAAAGGGGGCCGGCAAGCAACACGAGGGAAGCCTCATTTTAAATGCGTGTGGCGCTTTTAGAGCGACCTGATTGGTCGATGGAAAGGGGGTCCGGCAAGCAAGGGCGTGGACACACTTTCAGTGCGCCGTGGCGGATTTAAAGCGACCTGATTGGTCAATAGAAAGGGGTCCGTCAAGCAACATGGGGCCGGCCTCATTCTAAATGCGTGTGGCGCTTTTAGAGCGACCTGATTGGTCGATGGAAATGGGGACCGGCAAGCAAGGGCGTGGTCACACTTCCAGTGCGTCGTGGCGGATTTAAAGCGACCTGATTGGTCAATGGAAAGGGGGCCGGCAAGAAACATGGGGCCGGCCTCATTCTAAATGCGTGTGGCGCTTTTAGAGCGACCTGATTGGTCGATGGAAAGGGGGCCGGAAAGCAAGGGCGTGGTCACACTTCCAGTGCGCCGTGGCGGATTTAAAGCGACCTGATTGGTCGATGGAAAGGGGGACGGCAAGTATGGGCCCAACCACAACTCGTGGGAGTGTGGAAGGTTTGAGGCGACCTGATTGGCCGGCAAAGAAGTAGGGCCGGTAAGGTAACATGGGGCGTGGCCAAGTAATGCCGGCTGGCATGTGGTGTGGCCATGCTTCCTCTCATTATTTCTCCTTCTCCGCGGCTCTGCTACTCTTTGTTTTCTGATCTTGGGCAGGACTCTGCACCTATTAATCCGCGGTGGATCAATTTCTTGGTTGCTTAAGCATAATTTCGACCAACGGGGTCTAATATACTGCGCAGGGCCGCAAAAAACCCTAATTTTGCAAATTAGTCTGGTTCATGAGTTTTTTGTGAGTTATCACAAAATTAATTGGATTTTGTGTGCTGCCACAAAATTCCTTATTTACAGACTGTAGTGTGCTTTCTGTCTGAGTGTTTTGTGTAATGACCTTAACTTTGGTACTTGGAAAACCGTGCTACTCTGCTGCGAGTGAACACAAATCCATCATGCCATACCGATATTAAGGGTTCTGTCGGGGAAAATTGCACAGGAAAAGTACCCAGAGGGTCTTATATTAGGGAATAGCATAAGCAAGGTGTTGAAATTTACAGAGTATCTGGGATTGTTGCTACATGCGCCAGTTTGGATAAATTACATGTAAATATATCGAACGGCTCAGTAAATATGCCAGTGGAGAGGTTGACACTCATCACTTTTACATGGCTCCATTTCTTTGCAGAGTGACGGTACATTGAATGCAAGGTTTTACAAATTTAACCCTGAACTAAAAACCCCCATCAAAATTAAGTCCCCTACTTGGCACGTAACAGTGGCATTGTTGCGGGGTAAGCATGAGATGGTGACAGAGAAGGATACACAATCGAAAAGGCAAGACATGAGAAGATTACCAGGAAAATTCGATTGACCTTTGGCAAGAGGCATGAGCAGTCTGCAATGTTTGGGCTGGCGCGCTTCTGTCTTGGCCACGGAGTACAGGTGCCATGTAGTGTTGGTACAACGAGCCTTGAATACAAATATGAGCGTTGAGGTGGTGGAGCCGTCAGCACTATAATGTATTGAGGCCATGACAACGCAGTAGTGAGCGATGAGGAATTTGTACGTCTCAACACTAAAAGGAGGATGTGTTGAGACAGTATGCCTGACAACAAAGTAATGAGTGATGAGGAATTTGCACGTCTCAACACTAAGAGGAAAGATGTGTTAAGGAAGTATGCCTCGCAGCACAGTGGTGGGTGTTGAGGAATTTTAACGTCTCAACACAAAGAGAAAGGATGTGTTGAGGCAGCATGCCTGACAACAGAGTAGTGAGTGTTTAGGAATTTGCACGTCTCAACACTAAGAGGAAGGATGTGTTCAGGCAGTATGCCTTGCAACACAATGGTGGGTGTTGAGGAATTTGAACGTCTCAACACCAAGAGAAAGGATGTGTTGAGGCAGCATGCCTGACAACAGCGTAGTGAGTGTTGAGGAATTTGCACGTCTCAACACTAAGAGAAAGGATGTGTTAAGGCAGTATGCCTTGCAACACAGTGGTGGGTGTTGAGGAATTTGAACGTCTCAACACCAAGATAAAGGATGTGTTGAGGAAGCATGCCTGACAACAGAGTAGTGAGTGTTGAGGAATTTGCACGTCTCAACACTAAAAGGAAGGATGTGTTAAGGCATTATGCCTTGCAACACAGTGGTGGGAATTGAGGAATTTGTACGTCTCAACACTAAAAGGAGGATGTGTTGAGGCAACATGCCTGGCAACAAAGCGGTGAGTGTTGAGGAATTTGCACGTCTCAACACTAAGAGGAAGGATGAGTTGAGGCAGCATGCCTGGAAACACAGTGGTGAGTGTCGAGGAATTTGCACGTCTCAACACTAAGAGGAAGGATGTGTTGAGGCAGCATGCCTGGCAACACAATAGTGGTGATGAGGAATTTGCACGTCTCAACACCAAGAGGGGTGTGTGTTGAGGAAGCATGCCTAGCAACACAATAGTGGTGTTGAGGAATTTGCACGTCTCAACACCAAGAGGAGGGTGTGTTGAGGAAGCATGCCTAGCAACACAGTGGTGAGTGTTGAGGAATTTGCACGTCTCAACACTAAGAGGAAGGATTTGTTGAGGCAGCATGCCTGGAAACACAATAGTGGAGTTGAGAAATTTGCACGTCTCAACACCAAGAGGGGGTGTGTTGAGGCATCATTCCTGGTAAGACAGCGGTGAGTGTTGAGGAATTTGCACGTCTCAACACCAAGAGGAGGTATGTTGAGGCAGCATGCCTGGAAACACAACGGTGAGTGTTGAGGAATTTGCACGTCTCAACACTAAGAAGAAGGATGTGTTGAGATAGCATGTCTGGCAACACAATAGTGGTGTTGAGGAATTTGCACTTCTCAACACCAAGAGGGGTGTGTGTTGAGGAAGCATGCTTAGCAACACAGTGGTGAGTGTTGAGGAATTTGCACGTCTCAACATTAAGAGGAAGGATGTGTTGAGGCAGCATGCCTGGAAACACAATAGTGGTGTTGAGGAATTTGCACGTCTCAACACCAAGAGGGGGGATATGTTGAGGCTGCATGCCTGGCAACACAACAGTAAGTGTTGAGGAATTTGCACGTCTCAACACTAAGAGGAAGGATGTGTTGAGGCAGCATTCTTGGCAACACAATAGTGGTGTTGAGGAATTTGCACGTCTTAACACCAAGAGGAGGGTGTGTTGAGGAAGCATGCCTAGCAACACAGTGGTAAGTGTTGAGGAATTTGCACGTCTCAACACTAAGAGGAAGGATGTGTTGAGGCAGCATGCCTGGCAACACAATAGTGGTGTTGAGGAATTTGCACGTCTCAACACCAAGAGGGGGTGTGTTGAGGAAGCATGCCTAGCAACACAATAGTGGTGTTGAGGAATTTGCACGTCTCAACACCAAGAGGAGGGTGTGTTGAGGAAGCATGCCTTGCAACACAGTGGTGAGTGTTGAGGAATTTTCACGTCTCAACACTAAGATATTTAAAATTTATTGAATATGCCTAATAGATATAAAACATTTAGTTTAAGGATAGTTACTTAGCTCTGTCTCCGCTAGGCATGTCCTTCGCGCATGATTAGGCTTTGTGTATTTTAGGCTCCCCCATGAGTGAGTAGCATCAGGCTTTAGTGATGACATCAGGATGATGACGGGTTGATAGACGGTCAAAAGTCCCCGGGTCTTTGATGGGATGAAACAAAAGGTAGCCACAATTATGAACCTTGGCTGGCTACGATCACGATCCTTGACAGGGAGGAGTGTGGTGGCTACGGGCACGAACCTTCGAAGGAAGGAGTGTTTGAAGCGGTTTCGGTCCTGGGGAGGACGTTGAAGTTTATGGAGCAGAACGGAGAATCTTCGGCTTCAGATCTGGGAGAGGATGTTGAGGCTTCGGCTATGGATCCTGAAGGAGCTTATGGAGAGAACGCTGGAGCGGAGAGGCTGCTGAAGCGAACGTTGAAGCGGAGCGACTTCTAGATGGAAAGTTGAAGCACACTCCTGGAGAGAACTCCAGTGAGGGTGCCATTAACCCTTGACTTCGAAAAACAAGTTGATACGATATGGCATATAGTAAGACGGCACACAAATAGTGCTGGTCGGAAAGTCGTGTTTTTCTCCTCATGGGAAAGAATACACTTATTTTTTTTGATTTCCCTTGCAACTAGAGTCTTGACGGTTACAAATGTTGAAGTTGGAGGCCGCGTCAATTTGCGTGCTATAAAACTCGACATACTTTAAGTGAACAGTGGTTAGGAGTCCCCAGTTTCATATATCAATCGTGCTTTCCAAGAGAGGTTGGGGTTTGGGAACGGCTTCGCTGGCTGGAAATAGCTGCTTTCCTGATACAATGCGGTCGAGGGCTGCAGATGTGTCTTGACGCTGCGCCTTGGAGAAATACAGAATCTCACATAAATGTTTCATCATAGACTGCACGATTTTGTGGACGGAGTCCCCAGAAATCATATAGCTCCTGACGGAAAGAGAGTCTCTGTGAACTCAGGAGGGTTGCTGATTTTGTTTGCCTCGATTTTGGAGAAGTCGTTCCTGATCTTCACGTGTGATGAAATTGGATTGCTGATTCTTTTCTACTGGGCGTTCAGGAGCAACACGAGCCTCTTCATCTACAAAGGTGCGCCTTGCTGAGGCATCAGTGCCAGGAGTATTGAAGGTATTCCTCGTTGGCTTTGGATGGCGTGATTCCTGTGGTAGCCGCTCCGTTAGTGTCTTGAGGAAAATAAGCACCTCCTTATGAGTCGAAGCCATGTCCGTCTGAGCTCTAGCAAGAACTTCCTGTCTTTCCGTTAAATCAACAATGGTAATATGGGATCGACTTCCTCTGGCTCCTCCAGTCTCTCGTCCTGATGGTGGAGTAGCAGCGGCTCTGGTGACGGTTGGAGGTGTCACACTTGAAGAAACGTTTTCCGCGCCGCTGATGTTGACAATTGGCGTGTTAATTCCACTGGAAGGAACATTAACACCGAGGATAATTTCAGCGCTAGTGTTTTCAGGGTTTGTTACTGATCCGGACCTGAGTTTTACCATCTTGAGATCGGGATTGAAAAATGAAATTTGGAAATTGCAAATTGACATTGAAACCAAGAGATTAATCTCCCACTATGGTCGCCAATTGTTTGTGGGTGAAAACTGTTTCTGCTGATTTTGGTAATTTTGGGTGTGTGGATGAGAAACGAATCTAAATCCTAAACAATGCACTGAACGGGAGTACTTTTGACTCGAGAGATCAATCTGTACAATCCTGGCCTAAACCAAGAAATGGTCGTTTCCAGGCTTGCTTCGGTCACAAAGTGAATGGGAAGGATTGGTCTTAGGGAGGGAAGCAAAGAAAGTGTTGAGACCAGAATCGTTGATTCTGAAGGTGTGGCTGTTTACGAATTGTATCATAAAGTAGAACTGGATAGCAGAATGGAAATCTATCATGTGATTTCCGGATACTGTGTTTTTGCCGACCAAAAACGTGTTGTCTGGTGGAAATAGGTGAAACCTATTTATACAAGTCGTAATAAAATGTACCCTGGTCTCGTAGGAAGTGGGAACGATTGGGTGACGGAAGAGTGGAGTAACGTATAACTGTCAGAAACCCATGCTTCCATGATGAAGGAAGTGGATCCGTTTACACCCGTTACTTCTTGCCGCCACTAATTGTCCCGCTTCATGAAACTTTCTTATAACGGGCGTATTGCACGCCCCATGCTGTAAACCGCCAGACCAATACCCTGATGAGTATCCCCAAGTTTGTGACATGTTTGATGTCTCGAGTGTTTTCGTGGAAAACGTGTAGCAGGTTGCTACATGCAGCAAGTCAAAGTCAAGAGTCTTCCCGCAGGAAAATAACATGTGAAGCTATTAGGAACGTCTTGGTTGGTCGCATAAAACTTGCCACAAGTCCGTCAGTTCAGTGGCGAGCTTGGATGGCTGAGATTGCATCTCATGAGGAAGGGTAGTCGTTGATTATGGCTACCTTCTGTTGGCGCCTGGTAATGGCGCAGTGGCGTTTTTGGTGTTTTCCAGTGGCACTGCGGCATGACTGGTATAACTCATGTATGCCAGTGGCACGGTGGTATAAGTGGCGCCTGGCGTAATCATGACCACTAGATTTAGACGGCTGGTCACCTGAAACTTGCCGCAAGTCTGTCAGTTCGGTGGCGAACTTGGACGGCTGAGATTGCATCTCATGAGGAAGGATGGCCATTGATTATGGCCATATCTTGTCGTATAGTAAAGTGGCGCCTGGCGTAGCCATGACATAGCGGCATGCCAGTGGCGTAGCCGTGGCAACTGTTTTGGCATATTGGTGTTAGGCCCAAATATGGCTCAGGCAACATTGGCCCTGTTGCCACATCAATCCCAATGCTCTGGGAAACGTTACTTGGCTTGGTTGGCGTAGCAACTTTGCCTAAATTAGGGTTTGGCGTGCCAAAGCCCTAATTAGTGCATGCGGCATGTGGTCGTGGCCGTGGCGTATTGTTGTTTTGTGCAAATGGTGCCATAGCCACGCCAAAGGAACCATAGCCAGACCATCATGTGGAAACGGCCATAGGAGTAAGGATTACCACGGGCGGCTATGATATGGCATCTTTTTTAGGGTTTCCTGGGTCTCACACGGCTCGTGGCATGTTGTGGGCCCGAAGTGGCATAATTTGCACCACGACTGGAAATTAAGGTTTCGACCATGTGGGGTCGTGTTTCTGGTTAGGATAACCACATTAAATTCTGTTATGGCGTTCGCCAGGGACAGAATATGGGTTGGCACGTAAGTGCACTATTTATGGTATGTTGCCACGTTCGGCATGCTTTTGTGGCAAAGTGGAACGTCTGGCATGTTGGGTATGCACGTTTGGCATGTTAGTTAGAGCATTGGCGCAACTTTTGGGAAACCAATTTTTACATCTCTTTTTTAACACTGTGGCAGGTTTTGAGCAACCTGATTGGTCGAAAGAGAGGTCCGACCAAAACACGAGCGTGCCCACACTTCTGGTGTAAGTGTGGCAAGTTTAAAGCGACTTGATTGGTCGATGGAAAAGGGGGAAGACAAGCAAGGGTATGGCCACACTTCCAGTGCGCGGTGTAGGATTTAAAGCGACCTGATTGGTCGATGGAAAGGGGATCGGCAAGCAACATGGGGCCGGTCTCATTCTAAATGCGTGTGGCGCTTTTAGAGCGACCTGATTGGTCGATGGAAAAGGGGGCCGGCAAGCAAGGGCGTGGCCACACTTCCAGTGCGCCGTGGCGTATTTAAAGCGACCTGATTGGTCGATGGAAAGGGGGCCAGCAAGCAACATGGGGCCGGCCTCATTCTAAATGCGTATGGCGCTTTTAGAGCGACCTGATTGGTCGATGGAAAGGAGGGACGGCAAGCAAGGGCGTGGCCACACTTTCAGTGCGCCGTGGAGGATTTAAAGCGACCTGATTGGTCGATGGAAAGGGGGTCGGCAAGCAACATGGGACAACCTCATTCTAAATGACCGTGGCGCTTTTAAAGTGACCTGATTGGTCGATGGAAAGGGGGGCCGGAAAGCAAGGGCGTGGCCACACTTCCAGTGCGCCGTGGGGGATTTAAAGCGACCTGATTGGTCGATGGAAAGGGGGCCGACAAGTATAGGCCTAGCCACAAATCGTGGGAGTGTGGAAGGTTTGAGGCGACCTGATTGACCGGCAAAGGAGTAAGGTCGGTTAGGTAACATGGGTCGTGGAAAAGTGGCGCCGGCTGGCCTGTGGGGTGGCCACGCTTCCTCTCATCATTGCTCCTTCTCCGCGGCTCCGCTACTCTTTGTTTTCTGATCTTGGGCAGGACTCTGCACCTATTAATCTGCGGTGGATCAATTGCTTGGTTGCTTAAACGTAATTTCGACCAACGGAGTTTAATATACTGCGCAGGGCGCAAAAAACCCTAATTTTTGCAAATTAGTCAGGTTCATGAGTTTTTTGTGAGTTATCACAAAATTAATTGGATTTTGTGTGCTGCCACAAAATTCCTTGTTTACAAAGTGCAGTGTGCTTTCTGTCTGAGCGTTTTGTGCAATGGCCTTAACTTTGGTACTTGGAAAACCGTGCTACTCTGCTGCGAGTGAACACAAATCCGTCATGCCATCCCGATATTAAGGGTTCTACCGGGGAACATAGCACAGGAAAAGTACCCAAAGGGTCTTATATTAGGGAATAACATATGTAAGGTGTTGAAATTTACAAATTATCTTGGATTGTTGCTACATGCGCCAGTCTGGATAAATTTCATGTAAATATATCGAACGGCTCAGTAAATATGCCAGTGGAGAGGTTGACACTCATCACTTTTACATGGCTCGGTTCTTTGCAGAGTGACGATATATTGAATGCAAGGTTTTACAAATTTAACCCTGAACTAAAAACCACCATCAACATTAAGTCCCCTGTTTAGCACGTAACAGTGGCATTGTTGTGGGGTATGCATGAGAAGGTGACATACAAGGATACACAATCGAAAAGGCAAGACATGAGAAGATTACCAGGAAAATTCGATTGACCTTTGGCAAGAGGCATGAGCAGTCTGCAATCTTTGGACTGGTGCGCTTCTGTCTTGGCCACGGAGTACTGGTGCCATGTAGTGTTGGTGCAACGAGCCTTGAATACAAAGATGAGTGTTGAGGTGGTGGAGCCGTCAGCACTATAATGTATTGAGGCCATGACAACACAACAGTGAGTGTTGAGGAATTTGTACGTCTCAACACTAAAAGGAGGATGTGTTGAGACAGTATGCCTGACAACAGAGTAGTGAGTGTTGAGGAATTTGAACGTCTCAACACTAAGAGGAAGGATGTGTTAAGGCAGTACGCCTCGCAACACAGTGGTGGGTGTTGAAGAATTTGAACGTCTCAACACCAAGAGAAAGGATGTGTTGAGGCAACATGTCTGACAACAGAGTAGTGAGTGTTGAGGAATTTTCACGTCTCAACACTAAGAGGAAGGATGTGTTAAGGAAGTATGCCTTGCAACACAGTGGTGGGTGTTGAGGAATTTGAACGTCTCAACACCAAGAGAAAGGATGTGTTGAGGCAGCATGCCTGACAAAAGAGTAGTGAGTGTTGTGGAATTTGCACGTCTCAACACTAAGAGGAAGGATGTGTTAAGGAAGTATGCCTTGCAACACAGTGGTGGTGGTGTGGTTGGAAAACACACAAAAACTCTTGCAAGTATACAAGGACAAGTTTTAGTATAGAAAGTAAGCAAGGGATCATTCCACAGAGACTTGGGGTGAATTGAAGTTTCTTAGATAGTCTGAGCTGGTGACTGATGAGTGCCAAATATTGTATATATTTATCCCTTTTTGTTGGCATTTAACTCATCTTTTGTGCATTAATTCTACATTTTATCCCATATTCTGTATTTTCATTGTTTTCAAGAATAAATATTTTTCTCACTTAATTTTGCATTTTTAGGTAATAAATAAAGTCTGGATGACTTGCGGAGCAAAAAGAGCAGAAAAGTAGTGAAAAGCCGGGAGAAATCACGCAAGGAAGCCGCGAAGAATGGTGCGCACAACCTCATTTTCTACACACAAAAACGCCTCCGTTCTCAGCCATCAGATCAGCTCTCAGAAGCATCCGATGGTCGCTCCTTCATAGAGCATCAAAATCTGAAGTCTCTGCCAAGCACCACAGCGCTGAAATTCCAAGCCTTCAGATTAGATGGTAGTTGAATCCAACGGTTGCTCCCTTGCTGTTCATCAAAGTTTGATATCTCCGCCTTACACTACAGCACCTAACCTCGATCTTCGCCGTTGATTTTGTTGTATCAAAGAATCCTACGGTCGCTACCAGCCTCTTCAGGGATAGCCATCCGATTCACCTACCAGCTTCGCATCCAGTGACTCAAATTCGCCAACATCGAAATTTGATATCCCGCCTCACACACTAGCAACCTATACCTATACCCTAAACTCTACTCATTCTTCTCCTCTTTCTTTCTTCTTCTCCCCCACTCCTCTGCAGAAACCACCGTACACCACCACCTTCTCCACCTCTGTCACCACCTGCTCCGCCACCAACTCTCTGTCACCACGTCCATCAAAGTAACCAATACCATCAGTTTCCCTTCTCCTTAGCCACCTATTTTCTCAATTTCTGCACGTTCTCTATCAGAAACCCTAGCGTGCAAAATTGGTAAATTAGGTCGAAAGTGAGGAGCAATTGAAGACATGGAGAGGTAGAGGAGGACAAATAGAAGGATGGGTCGACGTGATGGAGCTGTTATTTCAAGGAATTAGGTGAGTTTCACCAAACCCTAGTTCTACTGTTTTGGGGGAAAATTGGGGGAAAACCCTAAATGTGTCTGTGGGTATAAATAGAGAATGGGTGTGGTGTAGAAAGGTATGCTTGGATTAGCCGACATCCAGGACTTTCATGTCCTGTTAATGTTAATGTTTTTCTCTTTAATGTGTTCTGCTCAATTTCACTGCATATGTTAAAATTGTTTGTCTCCTGTTAAATGTGCTCCTGTTAAAATTGTTATTTTCCTGTTAATATGCTTGTTTTAATTTCATGTTTTAATTTCCAATCAATTCCTGTTACATGTGTCCTGTTAACATGTGTTGTTCTTGTTTATGTGTTAGAGTCATTGTTAATGTCCTGTTAGTGCCATGTAATGTTTAGTGTTAAGTTTGTGATACATGTGAAGTGATGGAATGCTAGGCTAGAAGCCTTAGAAGCACTGAACTGATTGTGCAATGGAAGAAATCAGTGCTCATAGCAAGCTGATTATCTTGCCATTCCTTTTGTATGCTTAGGATGCAATGTGCTGATTGTGCAATGGAAGAAATCAGTGCTCATAGCAAGCTGATTATCTTGCCATTCCATTTTTGTTTGCCTGTATTCTTGCCTTAGCCTTGCTCTTTTAGTTTCACTATCATCCTTGCCCTTGGCCTTAGGCCTTGGTTCATTTATCTTGTTCACACTGTTTTCTTCATTGTCATCTTTGCTTGCTGTTATCTTGTTGTTTACTGCATTGCTTGTGCAGCTGTCTAGTTTTCTTTTGCTGTTTAGTTTTTCCATTGCTTTTGCCCTGTTGTTGCTTCTCTACCCTGCCACTCAGTGTTTGTGCAGCTGCTTTCTTTGCGCTGCTGCTGCCCTTCTGCTGCTGCTGTTGCTGTTGTCTGCTGCAGCTCCACTGCTGCTTCCTAGCCAGCAACTCTGCTTCCTCTGCTGCTGCATTGCCTTCCTTACTCTTGCTGCTGCTGCTGCTTCCTCTCCAAAGCCCAGCCCACAGTCCACTGTTAGCTCAATCCCATTGAGCCCAAAAGCCCAGAGCACAACTTGAGCTCATCAGAAGACCAAAATAAAAGCCCAAGGTTTAGTTCATCAAGGCCTAGTTCTCAGTTCTAAGCCCACTGTCTATTGTTTGTACAACTGAGCCCAAGCCTAAGTTTAAGACCAAAGCCCAAGTTCATTATTAAGGCCCAATCCAATTCAGGCTTAACCCAAAAGCCTAATTCAGAGACTAACTGAGCCCAAGATCAGTTCATTTTATTGTTATCAAACCCATTAGTACTCAAAGCCCAATTTAAGCCAAAAGGCTTCATAGCCCAATAGCAATTTAGGAACCCAATTAGCTAGAAAACTCAAAACACACCCGATCTCTGTGGATCGACCCGTACTTGCACGAGCTACAACCGACGACCGTGCACTTGCGGTATTACTGTAGGCCCCCGTTTTTATTGCGCTTAATTTTATACATATCTCCGGGCCCACCAAGTTTTTGGCCGGGGATAATTTTTAGGACCTTTTCAAAGCCTGCCAGTGACAGGCAGTGAACTAAAGAACCAAAGAAACAAAGAAAAATTCAGTGGCAGTGAGCCAAAGGCAGTGGCAAAGAAAAAGAAAAACTTAACCAAAACAGAACATGGGAAAGAAATTGTGGATGGGAAGTGTAAGGAGATGGATGAGAATTCCATTTACCTAGCTAGTTTTCCTAGGTCAAGTTTTTGTCATATGGTTAGTTAACTAACCTTACAGCCTTAGCTAACCCCTAGTATTGGCTGTCTGTTTAAGGCACAACCAATCACGGACTAACTAGGCAGTGGCTTACTAACTAATGTAGCTGATTAACTCCTTAGAGCCACCACTGACCCCTAGCATTAGTGGTCTTCTTACAGCACCACTAATCACAAGTCAGTTGGGCTTTTAGGAATCTAACTAGCCTAAGCTATTTTGAGTTCAACAAAAACCATCCTAATAGCTAACCATCATGGTTCAAAGGTATTCTCTGAGGTTTAAACAGGGAAAATACATGATCATGTGTAGAAAAAATACAAACATGCTAATTAACACAAACATAACATGACAGATGGATACAAAACATCACAGGAACAAACATCACACACAGAACACAACAGGATATTACACTAAACATGAACACAACATGAACAGCACAAAAATGATCATTAACAGAACTTGGTTCTGGACACACTGGCTAATCCAGGCATGCTTTACAACAACACCCACAATTCCCTTTTATACCCAATACACCAAATTAGGGTTATCACCCATTTTCCCAAAATTCCAAAATAAAACAGTACAATTAGGTTTACTGTTTTTCTAATGTCATGGGTCTAATTGAGCCCATTCCCCTACTCTAATCCTCTCCTGGTACGGTCCCAACATGAATTAGGGTTTCTAGAAAAAACCCCCAAATTACAGAGAAATTAGGGCTTGAAATTAAACTCACCTAACATGTGATTTGACGAGTCTTCTTTCGACCCATTCTTCTCCTCAGTCTCCTGCTCCATTCCCATGCTTCAATTACGTCTTATAGCCTCACCTAGTTTATTGATTTATCACCTAGGGTTTCAGTGGTGAAAAATCAATAAGTTAGATGGCTATAGAGGTAGGGGAGGTAGCTACGGCGTGTAGGTGGTGTTTGGTGGTGATTTGGTGGAGGTTAGGTGGTAGAGATGGTGGTGACAGAGGTGGAGAAGGTGGTGGTGTACGGTGGAAGGGGAAGGCTCTGCAAACAGGGTATGGTGGTGAAGGAGAGCTCGACTGTTTTGGGAAGAAGGGTGCGTTTGGGTAGCTGGTATAGGGTTTGGTGCTCCAGTGTGTGGCGGCTTCATCGATTTTTGATGTTCAGCGAGACTAAGCCGTGAGATGTGGAGCTGGTAGGTAGATCGGACGGTGATGCGGAGGCAAGCGAGGAGCGACCGTCGGATGAAGGGATACAACGAAACGAACGGTGCTAGATTAGGTTAGGTGCTGTAGTGTAAGGCGGAGATATCAAACTTTGATGAACAACAAGGGAACAACCGTTGGATTCAACTACCATCTAATCTGAAGGCTTGGAATTTCAGCGCTGTGGTGCTTGGCAGAGACTTCAGATTTTGATGCTCTATGAAGGAGCGACCATCGGATGCTTCTGAGAACTGATCTGATGGCTGAGAACGGAGGCGTTTTTGTGTGTAGAAAATGAGGTTGTGCGCACCATTCTTCGCAGCTTCCTTGCGTGATTTCTCCCGGCTTTTCACTACTTTTCTGCTCTATTCCGCTCCGCAATTCATCCAGACTTTATTTATTACCTAAAAATGCAAAATTAAGTAAGAAAAATATTTATTCTTGAAAACAATGAAAATACAGAATATGGGATAAAATATAGAATTAATGCACAAAAGATGAGTTAAATGCCAACAAAAAGGGATAAATATATACAATATTTGGCACTCATCAAATACCCCCAAACCTGAATTTTACTTGTCCTCAAGTAAAACAAAACTAAGGAAATCCTAACTATACCACTGTCGCTGGTCTCTCGAATGCATTTAGCGTATGCACTAAGCCTTTTAAACCACTAAGTGTCCCTAGTGGACGAGTTGAAGTCTCGTGAAGGTTTACCAGAGGTGTGCCTACAAACCTAGGTCAAAATATAAGCTCAGATTCCATCAAATGTGACATGTGCAAAACAGTTTAAGCTCACAGCAAAATGGAGATGCCAATCTAGCTATCGAAGGCACAATCCTAGCACTGATAACAAAAAAAGACATGTGATAAGAGTGTAAAGTGTATCTACACATGTGTAAAGAAAGATCTGAAGTTATGACTACTAATCACCAAGAGATAGTTTCTCAGGCTAAGAACAAGGTCGAAATCTAGCTAGCTGTCCGGACTTTACGAGAATTGTGAATGAGTTGGAGGTATTTCACAATTACTCGCGTTGTACATCAATGGCATACACCCTCCTTGCTTATTACAATGAAACAACAAAATGACTATTTACATGACTCTTATTTACATTGACTATTCTCTTTTATTTTTGGAACAAGAGATGATGGAATTGATAAGTACTTGATTTTTTTTGTATTTTCTGATTTTTTTTTTTTTTTTTTTTTTTTTTTTTTTTTTTTTGCATAAGAAACACTTTTGATACATATACAAAAGGAAACAAAAATTACATGACACTTTGCAAGAGGTAGCCCTTTTTGATGCACCCAGTTAAATTCGATGGTTGTCTTTCTTAATGTAACCTCCACCTTCTATCCCAACCAACCAAAGAACAAGCTAGTCAAGTTTCGTTCAGTATTCTAAAGTGATTGGCAATCGTAACTTCCTATCCAACACCTTGAAGATCGAGGCCATACATGTATTGGTAGATCGTGCGCGTGCAAATTTCTTATCACTATGTGAATTGTGCTAGAATCAGGGTGCCTAAATATCTAGACTAAGACTCCTAATAAAAATACATATTTGCACAAGAGTCAACATTTCAAGGTAAATGAGCTCCATTTTTTATGATTTTTCATTTTTTAATTTTTTTGAATTTTGATTTTTCAATTTTTTTGGAATTTTTCAATTTTTTCAAAAAGAAGAAGGAGTTCGTTTTCAATTATGGCAAATTATCATGGTATCTACTCTATACCCCCAAACCTAAACTAAACATTGTCCTCAATGTTTCAAAATATGGAAAGAATTATAAAACAATATATGAAAAGGGACATGCTGAGTAGAGTAAAAGGAGAGAGAATACCCGATTTCGGCGAAAGCAGAATTAAAACTCCGTTATTCAAGGCAAAAATCCAACATATTTCAGCCGAGATCATATTGGATTAGCAAAATATATACAAAAGGAACAAAAAAGGTTTTTAAAATTTTATCTACTGGATTATATACAAAAAATTCACCATACACCAACAATCTAAAGAGTTGAGGATCAACCCAAAAGACAAAGTGTAGAGGTTTCAACAGCTTCACACAAATATAACAGGAAATAAACGCAAGTGAAACTGTGAAACAAAATGAGCTACCCCCAAACCTGGATTTTTCAACGGATAAAATTTTGGAAACAAAATCTCGCAGTTTTGGGGGTTCATCATGTACAAGGTCTAGCTCAAAGTGAACTGTGCTAGGGACGGGCAAACATGCTAATTCCAACTGTGGTTCCTCAAATGTATTATACTTAGAAGCAAAATAGTCCAAGAGGACTTGGGAAGCACACAGTTCCAAACCTAGGTTGGGCATTCTCAGAAAAATTGGTTTTACAATATTGGTACAAACCAAATCTAGGTTGGGTGGAAGGCCATCAGATTGTGACTCGTGTAGGAGGATAGGCACATCATTACTAATCACATCAACATCTCCTAAGTCTTCTACAAGTGTCACAACATGCTCACAATCAGAGTCATCAACATCATTAACAGATTCATTCTCATGCATTGGCAAATCAGGAGAAATATCACAATGTGACCTAGGTAGAGAATCAGACACATCAAATATATTTTCATGCATATTAGTGTCTACAGAAGATTCAACTATTCCTATGTCATGTTCATCTTCACAGAATAATTGTACGAATCCCATGTCAATATCAAAATCATATGAATTACAATGAGTATTAGAAAAAACAACATTCATGAAGGTCGAGGGCGAGAAGCCATATGTTTTTGAACCAACATGTTCCACAATATTTTCATGTTCTTCTAACATATCATCATAATCATCATAATCATCATCATGGTAGCATGCATATTGGTCCTCATTAACAGTGGTGGTGTCATTAGTTGATTCATGTTCCTCTAAATTAGGTTCATATTCAACATCATTTACATGAATGGGACTAGACACTTCATTAGGGACAACATACATTTCCTCATGAATTTCCTCCTTTTGTAGGTGAAGCAAAATCTGATCTAAATATGCCTGAATTCGTGATGTAGATCTATCGAAGTTTTGCTCACTGAGTCTGAAAGCTTCTGAGGTGGAGTCTAAATTCATGGGAGTACAAAATTCTTCATGTTCAAATTGTGGTGATTGGTACATGTGTGCATGGTCATTAGGGTTTATAAAAGATTGATCGCAACCCTCAAAGGATTGATTACGGTCCCAATGACTACCATTCTCACAATTTATGGGAATTTCATACCTTGGATTTTCTCTAGATTGCCTAAAATTATGCAAAATATGACAATTCTCAACAGGGTGGTCTAAACTACCACATGCGGGACATGCATAGATTTTAGGTTGCCTAAGAAAATTAGATGTGACAGATTCCTCATGTGATTGCATTTCTAAAGCTGCGATTCGAGCTTCTAATTGATCCACAAGAGATGATTGTGTGAGTGAGGCACTAGCAAAATGTTCATTTTCACGTTGTGGCAATTGATGCATGTGTGAATAGTCATTAGGTTCATGTATTGAGGTTCGGGACTTTGAAAATGTCCATAATAATTCCTATAACTATTGACATCATGGTCTATGGGAGGTTCATAACGTGAAGTTTGTCCATACGCAAGTTCTCTAAGGGATTTGTTGTATTCCCCAACTGTAGAAAAAGATCTAGACATGATTGGGCTCAAAGGCTAAGTAAAGAGTTTACAAAGCTCATAATTTGGTTTTTAAGGGATTGGACTTTTTGGAAAAATTTGGTTTTGTTGGGAAAAATTTGGTTTTGGCGGGAGACATTTGGTTTTGATGGGAAAAAGAAAAATTTTGGTTTTTAGGGAAAGATTTGGAAAACTTTTTGGTTTTTATGGGCGAATTTTGGTTGTCGGGATAATGGTAGCTCTCTAAAAGAGTCACGGAAATAACCGCAAGTGCACGGTGTCAGGAAAGTAGTGTGGTGCAAATACGGGTCGATCCGCAGGGACAAGGTGGGCAAATTTGCTATTTTTTTTCTTAATCTTGCTAGCTAGCTGGGCTTTGTTGGGTTTGCAAGTAGCAGTGGTCTTAATGGACATAAAAATAATGAGTTGTGGGATCATGGACAATGGATGAGATGATTTGTGGGTTATGGACTGAGGTTGTGAAAGTGAACAGTGGGCTGTGAGAGTTGTTTGTGGTGTTTTGAGCACTACTAAACAGTGAGTGAAGGAGCAACATAAGTTAAGGAAAACAAAATGGAGTGAATTGATCATGAAAACAGTAAAGAAATAAAGAAGCAAAGATAGTAAACAAAAACAATACAACAAAAGAAACAATGGACAGTTGTGGATGAGTGACAGAAACTAAGGCTTCAATTCCACCACCTAGATGCATCTAATTCCCTAGTTTGATAAACTTATCCTCTTTTACATCAAATGGCTATAGAGGTTCTAGCCTCAAACCACTTTGAATGTGTGAAACAATCACTAACCACTGTGATGACTCAATCTCAGCTAACATGTCAATTCCCTAGCATTACTTGTCTGTCTAAGGCACAAGTAATCACAGATTGAGCTATAACAGTTTACACAGAGCTTTGAATTTTGACAATGAGTTAACCAAACTACCTAGGATGCTTGACATACAAGGTGAAAGCAAATTGGCAAAATTCAGAAATTAAGGCATGCTTATCATTAAACTTTCATTGAGGAGAAGTAAACACACAAGGGAATTTCATTCATCAGGGGTTTCATCTCTGCCTCAGAAACTAAATTAGAACATGATACTAACCTATCACTAAACAGGACAAGTACTAACAGTAGACATTAACATTAAAATTAAACAGTGAAATTAACCCACTTAGGGGGAACTAGGATAACCCAAGAAACCTCAACAGTAATACCCAGCCCTCAATTTAAAAAAAAAAAAGGAATGACGAACCCTAATTCCCAAAACCGAGAAAACTAGGGTTAGGGTTTACCTAAAATTCTTCACCCACGTCGACGACCCATGCTCTCTTCTTGTTCCTCCTGCTCTTCCCATGCTTCTATTGCTTCTTCTTCCATCTCTGTCATGCCTATAACTCTATTTCCCTAATTTCAAAACCCTAAGTTTGAGAGGGTTTTTTAAACTAGCGAAATAGGCTAATAGGATGGATGGGTTTCGATGTCTTTGATGTAGGGTGGCTATGGTGTTTGGTGATGAAGCGGCAGTGGCAGAGGTGGTGTTCTGGTGGTGGCAGGACATGGCAGGGGGGTTGCAGAGTGTTTGGGGAAGAAGAAGATGGTCGACTGATTTTTGGGGAGAAGGGGGCGTTTGGTAGAGGTGTAGGGTGTTTGGTACTGTAGTGTTGAGCGGTTTCAGCGAGGGATGATGTTTCGCGATCTGGTCCGTGGGATGTGACGATGGTAGGTGGATCCAACGATGAGATGGGAGGCTGTGGGTAGCGACCGTCGGATGGAGGAATGCAACGAAAAGGACGGCCCAAGATGGAGAAGGGCGTTGCGATGTAAAGCGGGAGCTTCGGAGTTTGATGTGCGATGATGGAGCGACCGTAGGATGCTGAAATGCTTCGATCTGACGGCTGAAATCCGATACGGGCTTGGATAGTGGAAATGGGTTTGAGAAAGGGCTTTGAGCCTTGGGTATGCCAAGCCCATATCTTCTTTAAGGACAATTCTTCTTCTTCAAGCCCATTCCTAGCCTCTTGGTCTTATGCACAACGTTCTTCGCGGCTTCCTTGCGTAACTCCTCCCGGCTTTTCACTACTTTTCTGCTCTTTTCCGCTCTGCTATTCATCCAAACTTTATTTATTACCTAAAAAGGAAAAATTAAGTAAGAAAAATATTTATTCTTGAAAACAATGAAAATACAGAATATGGGATAAAATGTAGAATTAATGATCAAAAGATGAGTTAAATGCCAACAAAAAGGGATAAATATATACAATATTTGGCACTCATCAAATACCCCCAAACCTGAATTTTACTTGTCCTCAAGTAAAAACAAACTAAGGAAATCCTACCTATACCACTGTCGCTGGTCTCTCGAATGCATTTAGCGTATGCACTAAGCCTTTTAAACCACTAAGTGTCCCTAGTGGACGAGTTGAAGTCTCGTGAAGGTTTACCAGAGGTGTGCCTACAAAACCTAAGGACAAAATATAAGCTCATATTCCATCAAACGTGACATGTGCAAAACAGTTAAGCTCACAGCAAAATGGAGATGTCAATCTAGCTATCAAAGGCACAATCCTAGCACTGATAACAAAAAAAGACATGTGATAAGAGTGTAAAGTGTATCTACACATGTGTAAAGAAAGATCTGAAGTTATGACTACTAATCACCAAGAGATAGTTTCTCAGTCTAAGAACTGAGGTCGAAATCTAGCTAGCTGTCCGGACTTTACGAGAATTGTGAATGAGTTGGAGGTATTTCACAATTACTCGCGTTGTACATCAATGGCATACACCCTCCTTGCTTATTACAACAAAACAACAAAAGATGACTATTTACATGACTCTTATTTACATTGACTATTCTCTTTTTATTTTTGGAACAAGAGATGATGGAATTGATAAATACTTGATTTTTTTTTTTTATTTTTTTTTTCTGATATTTTTTTCTGAATTATACATCGTTTTTTTTTTTTTTTTGATTGAAACACTTTTGATACATAACAATAAAGAAACAAAAGATTACATGACACTTTGCAAGAGGTAGCCCTTTTTGATGCACCCAGTTAAATTCGATGGTTGTCTTTCTTAATGTAACCTCCACCTTCTATCCCAACCAACCAAAGAACAAGCTAGTCAAGTTTCGTTCAGTATTCTAAAGTGATTGGCAATCGTAACTTCCTATCAAACACCTTGAAGATCGAGGCCATACATGTATTGGTAGATCGTGCGCGTGCAAATTTCTTATCGCTATGTGAATTGTGCTAGAATCAGGGTGCCTAAATATCTAGACTAAGACTCCTAATAAAAATACATATTTACACAAGAGTCAACATTTCAAGGTAAATGAGCTCCATTTTTTATGATTTTTCATTTTTTTTTAATTTTTTTTTTTTTTTTTTTTTTTTTTTTTTCAAAAAGAAGAAGGAGTTCGTTTTCAATTATAGCATATTATCGTGGCATCTACTCTATACCCCCAAACCTAAACTAAACATTGTCCTCAATGTTTCAAAATATGGAAAGAATTAAAATGCAACATATGGAAAGGGACATGCTGAGTAGAGTAAAAGGAGAGAGAATACCCGATTTCGGCGAAAGCAGAATTAAAACTCCGTTATTTAAGGCAAAAATCCAACATATTTCAGCCGAGATCATATTGGATTAGCAAAATATATACAAAAGGAACAAAAGGGTTTTTAAGAAATTTTATCTACTGGATTATATACAAAAAAATTCACCATACACCAAAAGTCTAAAGAGTTGAGGATCAACCCAAAAGACAAAGTGTAAAGGTTTCAACAGCTTCACACAATAATAATATGGTAGGCATGCAAGTGAAGCTGTGAAACAAAATGAGCTACCCCCAAACCTGGATTTTACAGAAGATATAGTTTTGAAAACAAAATCTCGCAGTTTTGGGGGTTCATCATGCACAAGGTCTAGCTTGAAATGAACTGTGCTAGGGACGGGCAAACATGCAATTTCCAACTGTGGTTCCTCAAATGTATTATATTTGGAAGCAAAATAGTCCAAGAGGACTTGGGAAGCACACAGTTCCAAACCTAGGTTGGGCATTCTCAGAAAAATTGGTTTTACAATATTGGTACAAACCAAATCTAGGTTGGGTGGAAGGCCAATAGATGGTAACTCATGTAGGAGAATAGGTGCGTCATTATTAATCAAATCAAAATCTCCTAAATCATCTACACATGTCACATCATGCTCACAATCATCAATCAAATTAGCAAGTTCACACTCAGAATCATCAACATCATCAACAGATTCATTCTCATGCATCGGCAAATCAGGAGAAATATCACAATGTGACCTAGGTAGAGAATCAGACACATCAAATATATTTTCATGCATATTAGTGTCTACAGAAGATTCAACTATTCCTATGTCATGCTCATCTTCACAGAATAATTGTACGAATCCCATGTCAATATCAAAATCATATGAATTACAATGAGTATCAGAAAAAACAACATTCATGAAGGTCGAGGGCGAGAAGCCATATGTTATTGAACCAACAGGTTCCACAATATTTTCATGTTCTTCTAACATATTATCATAATCATCATAATCATCATCACGGTAGCATGCATATTGGTCCTCATTAACAGTGGTGGTGTCATTAGTCGATTCATGTTCCTCTAAATTAGGTTCATATTCAACATCATTTACATGAATGGGACTAGACACTTCATTAGGGACAACATACATTTCCTCATGAATTTCCTCCTTTTGTAGGTGAAGCAAAATCTGATCTAAATATGCCTGAATTCGTGATGTAGATCTATCGAAGTTTTGCTCACTGAGTCTGAAAGCTTCTGTGGTGGAGTCTAAATTCATGGGAGTACAAAATTCTTCATGTTCAAATTGTGGTGATTGGTACATGTGTGCATGGTCATTAGGGTTTATAAAAGATTGATCGCAACCCTCAAAGGATTGATTATGGTCCCAATGACTACCATTCTCACAATTTATGGGAATTTCATACCTTGGATTTTCTCTAGATTGCCTAAAATTATGCAAAATATGACAATTCTCAACAGGGTGGTCTAAACTACCACATGCGGGACATGCATAGATTTCAGGTTGCCTAAGAAAATTAGATGTGACAGATTCCTCATGTGATTGCATTTCTAAAGCTGCGATTCGAGCTTCTAATTGATCCACAAGAGATGATTGTGTGAGTGAGGCATTAGCAAAATGTTCATTTTCACGTTGTGGCGAATGATGCATGTGTGAATAGTCATTAGGGTTCATGTATTGAGGCTCGGGACTTTGAAAATGTCCATAATAATTCCTATGACTATTGACATCATGGTCTATGGGAGGTTCATAACGTGAAGTTTGTCCATACGCAAGTTCTCTAAGGGATTCGTTGTATTCCCCAACTGTAGAAAAAGATCTATACATGATTGGGCTCAAAGGCTAAGTAAAGAGTTTACAAAGCTCAAAATTTGGTTTTTAAGGGATTGGACTTTTTGGAAAAATTTGGTTTTGTTGGGAAAAATTTGGATTTGGCGGGAGACATTTGGTTTTGATGGGAAAAAGAAAAATTTTGGTTTTTAATGTGGGAGCAGAATAAAATTTGGTTTTTTTTTTGAATTTGGGAGCAAGTAAATTTTTTTTTTTTTTTTTTTTTTAAATTATCCTATCATAAACTAGCACAACCCATAAAAGAAAATAAAAACAACAATAATAACTACAAACCCATAAAAGAAAGAAAAAGAAAAATTATTACAAGCCCAAATAAGAAAATAAAGAAAAACAAAAATTATTACAAGCCCACAAATTAAAAATGGAAGCCCACAGGTTGGGTTCTCTTAATGGGTTTAGGCTTACTTGCTTAAGCACAGCCCAGCTGCTCAGTTAGGTTGCAAAAGCCCAGTTGGGCTTTGGATCATCCTAAGCTTTGGCTTCAACACTCAAGGCCCAGTTGGGCTTGGTTCAATTTCTTATCCTTCTGCAGCTTACAGCCCAGTTGGGCTTTGGTTCACTTTCTTCACCTTCTGCAGCTTACAGCTCAGTTGGCCTGGCACCAGGTGCAGCAGCTTTGGTTCAGCAACAGGTGCAACAGCTCACAGGGTTCTTGGCCTGGCACCAGCAGGAGCACCACAGGAGCACAAGAGCATCAGCAGCAGCAACAGCAGGTGGTTCAGTTCAGGGCTTGCAGCAAGGCAGGGCAGCAGGTGGTTCAGTTCAGTGCAGGCAGGGCAGCAGCAACAGATTTTCAACAGCACCACAGCACCACAGCAGATTTCAGGCAGCAGTAGCAGTTCAGTGGTAGACTTAGCAACAACTCAACAGGAGTTACAGCAAGCAAAATCAGCAAGCAAGCATAGGAGTTACAGCAAGCAGAGTTCAGTAACAACCCAAAAGAAAGAAAGAGCAATTGCGCCGCAACCGAGTCCCCGGCAGCGGCGCCAAAAACTTGGTAGCTCTCTAAAAGAGTCACGGAAATAACCGCAAGTGCACGGTGTCGGAAAGTAGTGTGGTGCAAATACGGGTCGATCCGCAGGGACAAGGTGGGCAAATTTGCTATTTTTTTTCTTAATCTTGCTAGCTAGCTGGGCTTTGTTGGGTTTGCAAGTAGCAGTGGTCTTAATGGACATAAAAATAATGAGCTGTGGGATCATGGACAATGGATGAGATGATTTGTGGGTTATGGACTGAGGTTGTGAAAGTGAACAGTGGGCTGTGAGAGTTGTTTGTGGTGTTTTGAGCACTACTAAACAGTGAGTGAAGGAGCAACATAAGTTAAGGAACAAACAAAATGGAGTGAATTGATCATGAAAACAGTAAAGAAATAAAGAAGCAAAGATAGTAAACAAAAACAATACAACAAAAGAAACAATGGACAGTTGTGGATGAGTGACAGAAACTAAGGCTTCAATTCCACCACCTAGATGCATCTAATTCCCTAGTTTGAAAACTTATCCTCTTTTACATCAAATGGCTATAGAGGTTCTAGCCTCAAACCACTTTGAATGTGTGAAACAATCACTAACCACTGTGATGACTCAATCTCAGCTACATGTCAATTCCCTAGCATTACTTGTCTGTCTAAGGCACAAGTAATCGCAGATTGAGCTATAACAGTTTACACAGAGCTTTGAATTTTGACAATGAGTTAACCAAACTACCTAGGATGCTTGACATACAAGGTGAAAGCAAATTGGCAAAATTCAGAAATTAAGGCATGCTTATCATTAAACTTTCATTGAGGAGAAGTAAACCACAAGGGAATTTCATTCATCAGGGGTTTCATCTCTGCCTCAGAAACTAAATTAGAACATGATACTAACCTATCACTAAACAGGACAAGTACTAACAGTAGACATTAACATTAAAATTAAACAGTGAAATTAACCCACTTAGGGGGAACTAGGATAACCCAAGAACACCTCAACAGTAATACCCAGCCCTCAATTTATACAAAAAAAAAGGAATGACGAACCCTAATTCCCAAAACCGAGAAAACTAGGGTTAGGGTTTACCTAAAATTCTTCACCCACGTCGACGACCCATGCTCTTCTGTTCCTCCTGCTCTTCCCATGCTTCTATTGCTTCTTCTTCCTCTCTGTCATGCCTATAACTCTATTTCCCTAATTTCAAAACCCTAAGTTTGAGAGGGTTTTTTAAACTAGCGAAATAGGCTAATAGGATGGATGGGTTTCGATGTCTTTGATGTAGGGTGGCTATGGTGTTTGGTGATGAAGCGGCAGTGGCAGAGGTGGTGTTCTGGTGGTGGCAGGACATGGCAGGGGGGGTGCAGGTGTTGGGGAAGAAGAAGATGGTCGACTGATTTTTGGGGAGAAGGGGGCGTTGCGTTAGGGGTTGGTAGAGGTGTAGGGTGTTTGGTACTGTAGTGTTGAGCGGTTTCAGCGAGGGATGAGTTTCGCGATCTGGTCCGTGGGATGTGACGATGGTAGGTGGATCCAACGATGAGATGGGAGGCTGTGGGTAGCGACCGTCGGATGGAGGAATGCAACGAAAAGGACGGCCCAAGATGGAGAGGGCGTTGCGATGTAAAGCGGGAGCTTCGGAGTTTGATGTGCGATGATGGAGCGACCGTAGGATGCTGAAATGCTTCGATCTGACGGCTGAAATCCGATACGGGCTTGGATAGTGGAAATGGGTTTGAGAAAGGGCTTTGGGCCTTGGGTATGCCAAGCCCATATCTTCTTTAAGGACAATTCTTCTTCTTCAAGCCCATTCCTAGCCTCTTGGTCTTATGCACAACGTTCTTCGCGGCTTCCTTGCGTAACTCCTCCCGGCTTTTCACTACTTTTCTGCTCTTTTCCGCTCGCAATTCATCCAACTTTATTTATTACCTAAAAATGAAAATTAAGTAAGAAAAATATTTATTCTTGAAAACAATGAAAATACAGAATATGGGATAAAATGTAGAATTAATGACAAAAGATGAGTTAAATGCCAACAAAAAGGGATAAATATATACAATATTTGGCACTCATCAAATACCCCCAAACCTGAATTTTACTTGTCCTCAAGTAAAACAAACTAAGGAAATCCTACCTATACCACTGTCGCTGGTCTCTCGAATGCATTTAGCGTATGCACTAAGCCTTTTAAACCACTAAGTGTCCCTAGTGGACGAGTTGAAGTCTCGTGAAGGTTTACCAGAGGTGTGCCTACAAACCTAAGGACAAAATATAAGCTCAGATTCCATCAAATGTGACATGTGCAAAACAGTTAAGCTCACAGCAAAATGGAGATGTCAATCTAGCTATCAAAGGCACAATCCTAGCACTGATAACAAAAAAAGACATGTGATAAGAGTGTAAAGTGTATCTACACATGTGTAAAGAAAGATCTGAAGTTATGACTACTAATCACCAAGAGATAGTTTCTCAGGCTAAGAACTGAGGTCGAAATCTAGCTAGCTGTCCGGACTTTACGAGAATTGTGAATGAGTTGGAGGTATTTCACAATTACTCGCGTTGTACATCAATGGCATACACCCTCCTTGCTTATTACAAAAACAACAAAGATGACTATTTACATGACTCTTATTTACATTGACTATTCTCTTTTTATTTTTGGAACAAGAGATGATGGAATTGATAAATACTTGATTTTTTTTTTTTATTTTTTTTCTGATATTTTTTCTGAATATATACATCGTTTTTTTTTTTTTTTTTTTTTTTTGATTGAAACACTTTTGATACATAACAAAAAGAAACAAAAGATTACATGACACTTTGCAAGAGGTAGCCCTTTTTGATGCACCCAGTTAAATTCGATGGTTGTCTTTCTTAATGTAACCTCCACCTTCTATCCCAACCAACCAAAGAACAAGCTAGTCAAGTTTCGTTCAGTATTCTAAAGTGATTGGCAATCGTAACTTCCTATCAAACACCTTGAAGATCGAGGCCATACATGTATTGGTAGATCGTGCGCGTGCAAATTTCTTATCACTATGTGAATTGTGCTAGAATCAGGGTGCCTAAATATCTAGACTAAGACTCCTAATAAAAATACATATTTGCACAAGAGTCAACATTTCAAGGTAAATGAGCTCCATTTTTTATGATTTTTCATTTTTTTTAATTTTTTTTTTTTTTTTTTTTTTTTCAAAAAGAAGAAGGAGTTCGTTTTCAATTATAGCATATTATCGTGGCATCTACTCTATACCCCCAAACCTAAACTAAACATTGTCCTCAATGTTTCAAAATATGGAAAGAATTAAAATGCAACATATGGAAAGGGACATGCTGAGTAGAGTAAAAGGAGAGAGAATACCCGATTTCGGCGAAAGCAGAATTAAAACTCCGTTATTAAGGCAAAAATCCAACATATTTCAGCCGAGATCATATTGGATTAGCAAAATATATACAAAAGGAACAAAAGGGTTTTTAAGAAATTTTATCTACTGGATTATATACAAAAAATTCACCATACACCAAAAGTCTAAAGAGTTGAGGATCAACCCAAAAGACAAAGTGTAAAGGTTTCAACAGCTTCACACATAATAATATGGTAGCATGCAAGTGAAGCTGTGAAACAAAATGAGCTACCCCCAAACCTGGATTTTACAGAAGATATATTTTGAAAACAAAATCTCGCAGTTTTGGGGGTTCATCATGTACAAGGTCTAGCTCAAAGTGAACTGTGCTAGGGACGGGCAAACATGCTAATTCCAACTGTGGTTCCTCAAATGTATTATACTTAGAAGCAAAATAGTCCAAGAGGACTTGGGAAGCACACAGTTCCAAACCTAGATTAGGGACTCTCAGAAAAGTCGGTTTGACAATATGGGTACAAACCAAATCTAGGTTGGGTGGAAGGCCATCAGATTGTGACTCATGTAGGAGAATAGGTGCGTCATTATTAATCAAATCAAAATCTCCTAAATCATCTACACATGTCACATCATGCTCACAATCAATCAGTTCAGCAAGTTCACACTCAGAATCATCAACATCATCAACAAATTTATTCTCATGTATCGGCAAATCAGGAGAAATATCACAATGTGACCTAGGTAGAGAATCAGACACATCAAATATATTTTCATGCATATTAGTGTCTACAGAAGATTCAACTATTCCTATGTCATGCTCATCTTCACAGAATAATTGTACGAATCCCATGTCAATATCAAAATCATATGAATTACAATGAGTATTAGAAAAAACAACATTCATGAAGGTCGAGGGCGAGAAGCCATATGTTTTTGAACCAACAGGTTCCACAATATTTTCATGTTCTTCTAACATCTCATCATAATCATCATAATCATCATCATGGTAGCATGCATATTGGTCCTCATTAACAGTGGTGGTGTCATTAGTCGATTCATGTTCCTCTAAATTAGGTTCATATTCAACATCATTTACATGGATGGGACTAGACACTTCATTAGGGACAACATACATTTCCTCATGAATTTCCTCCTTTTGTAGGTGAAGCAAAATCTGATCTAAATATGCCTGAATTCGTGATGTAGATCTATCGAAGTTTTGCTCACTAAGTCTGAAAGCTTCTGTGGTGGAGTCTAAATTCATGGGAGTACAAAATTCTTCATGTTCAAATTGTGGTGATTGGTACATGTGTGCATGGTCATTAGGGTTTATAAAAGATTGATCGCAACCCTCAAAGGATTGATTACGGTCCCAATGACTACCATTCTCACAATTTATGGGAATTTCATACCTTGGATTTTCTCTAGATTGCCTAAAATTATGCAAAATATGACAATTCTCAACAGGGTGGTCTAAACTACCACATGCGGGACATGCATAGATTTTAGGTTGCCTAAGAAAATTAGATGTGACAGATTCCTCATGTGATTGCATTTCTAAAGCTGCGATTCGAGCTTCTAATTGATCCACAAGAGATGATTGTGTGAGTGAGGCACTAGCAAAATGTTCATTTTCACGTTGTGGCAATTGATGCATGTGTGAATAGTCATTAGGTTCATGTATTGAGGTTCGGGACTTTGAAAATGTCCATAATAATTCCTATAACTATTGACATCATGGTCTATGGGAGGTTCATAACGTGAAGTTTGTCCATACGCAAGTTCTCTAAGGGATTTGTTGTATTCCCCAACTGTAGAAAAAGATCTAGACATGATTGGGCTCAAAGGCTAAGTAAAGAGTTTACAAAGCTCATAATTTGGTTTTTAAGGGATTGGACTTTTTGGAAAAATTTGGTTTTGTTGGGAAAAATTTGGTTTTGGCGGGAGACATTTGGTTTTGATGGGAAAAAGAAAAATTTTGGTTTTTAGGGAAAGATTTGGAAAACTTTTTGGTTTTTATGGGCGAATTTTGGTTGTCGGGATAATGGTAGCTCTCTAAAAGAGTCACGGAAATAACCGCAAGTGCACGGTGTCGGAAAGTAGTGTGGTGCAAATACGGGTCGATCCGCAGGGACAAGGTGGGCAAATTTGCTATTTTTTTTTTCTTAATCTTGCTAGCTAGCTGGGCTTTGTTGGGTTTGCAAGTAGCAGTGGTCTTAATGGACATAAAAATAATGAGTTGTGGGATCATGGACAATGGATGAGATGATTTGTGGGTTATGGACTGAGGTTGTGAAAGTGAACAGTGGGCTGTGAGAGTTGTTTGTGGTGTTTTGAGCACTACTAAACAGTGAGTGAAGGAGCAACATAAGTTAAGGAAACAACAAAATGGAGTGAATTGATCATGAAAACAGTAAAGAAATAAAGAAGCAAAGATAGTAAACAAAAACAATACAACAAAAGAAACAATGGACAGTTGTGGATGAGTGACAGAAACTAAGGCTTCAATTCCACCACCTAGATGCATCTAATTCCCTAGTTTGATAAACTTATCCTCTTTTACATCAAATGGCTATAGAGGTTCTAGCCTCAAACCACTTTGAATGTGTGAAACAATCACTAACCACTGTGATGACTCAATCTCAGCTAACATGTCAATTCCCTAGCATTACTTGTCTGTCTAAGGCACAAGTAATCACAGATTGAGCTATAACAGTTTACACAGAGCTTTGAATTTTGACAATGAGTTAACCAAACTACCTAGGATGCTTGACATACAAGGTGAAAGCAAATTGGCAAAATTCAGAAATTAAGGCATGCTTATCATTAAACTTTCATTGAGGAGAAGTAAACACACAAGGGAATTTCATTCATCAGGGGTTTCATCTCTGCCTCAGAAACTAAATTAGAACATGATACTAACCTATCACTAAACAGGACAAGTACTAACAGTAGACATTAACATTAAAATTAAACAGTGAAATTAACCCACTTAGGGGGAACTAGGATAACCCAAGAACACCTCAACAGTAATACCCAGCCCTCAATTTATACAAAAAAAAAGGAATGACGAACCCTAATTCCCAAAACCGAGAAAACTAGGGTTAGGGTTTACCTAAAATTCTTCACCCACGTCGACGACCCATGCTCTCTTCTTGTTCCTCCTGCTCTTCCCATGCTTCTATTGCTTCTTCTTCCATCTCTGTCATGCCTATAACTCTATTTCCCTAATTTCAAAACCCTAAGTTTGAGAGGGTTTTTTAAACTAGCGAAATAGGCTAATAGGATGGATGGGTTTCGATGTCTTTGATGTAGGGTGGCTATGGTGTTTGGTGATGAAGCGGCAGTGGCAGAGGTGGTGTTCTGGTGGTGGCAGGACATGGCAGGGGGGTTGCAGAGTGTTTGGGGAAGAAGAAGATGGTCGACTGATTTTTGGGGAGAAGGGGGCGTTTGGTAGAGGTGTAGGGTGTTTGGTACTGTAGTGTTGAGCGGTTTCAGCGAGGGATGATGTTTCGCGATCTGGTCCGTGGGATGTGACGATGGTAGGTGGATCCAACGATGAGATGGGAGGCTGTGGGTAGCGACCGTCGGATGGAGGAATGCAACGAAAAGGACGGCCCAAGATGGAGAAGGGCGTTGCGATGTAAAGCGGGAGCTTCGGAGTTTGATGTGCGATGATGGAGCGACCGTAGGATGCTGAAATGCTTCGATCTGACGGCTGAAATCCGATACGGGCTTGGATAGTGGAAATGGGTTTGAGAAAGGGCTTTGAGCCTTGGGTATGCCAAGCCCATATCTTCTTTAAGGACAATTCTTTTTCTTCAAGCCCATTCCTAGCCTCTTGGTCTTATGCACAACGTTCTTCGCGGCTTCCTTGCGTAACTCCTCCCGGCTTTTCACTACTTTTCTGCTCTTTTCCGCTCTGCTATTCATCCAAACTTTATTTATTACCTAAAAAGGAAAAATTAAGTAAGAAAAATATTTATTCTTGAAAACAATGAAAATCCAGAATATGGGATAAAATGTAGAATTAATGATCAAAAGATGAGTTAAATGCCAACAAAAAGGGATAAATATATACAATATTTGGCACTCATCATATAAGGAGGAAGAAGAAAAATTTGGTTGTTAATGTGGGAGCAAAATAAAATTTGGTTTTAAAATCTGGGAGCAAGTAATTTTTTTTTTTTTTTTTTTTTTTTGAACTTACCCTAGCATAAATTAGCACAACCCATAAAAGAAAATAAAAACAACAATAATAATTACAAACCCATAAAAGAAACAAAAAGAAGAAAAAGAAAAATTATTACAAGACCAAAATAAAAAATAAAGAAAAACAAAAATTATTACAAGCCCACAAATTAAAAATGGAAGCCCACAGGTTGGGTTCTCTTAATGGGTTTAGGTTTACTTGCTTAAGCACAGCCCAGCTGCTCAGTTAGGTTGCAAAAGCCCAGTTGGGCTTTGGATCATCCTAAGCTTTGGCTTCAACACTCAAGGCCCAGTTGGGCTTGGTTCAATTTCTTCTCCTTCTGCAGCTTACAGCCCAGTTGGGCTTTGGTTTCTTTATTGCACAGCCCAGCAACAGAAGCTTGGCAGCAGGGTCACTACTGCAGTTCAAACAGCAAGTCCAGCAGAATTGTTCAACAGCAAGTGGGCTTGTTCAATTGCAGCAGCTTGCTTTTGCACAGCAGCAACAGCTGAGGCACAACATCAAGACCAGGAGCAGCAGCAGGAGAAGCAGCTCAGCAGCAATAGCAGCACCACAAGTTCAGCAATAGCAGCTCAGCAGCAAGGCAGTAGCAGGATCAGGAGAAGCAGCAGGAGAAGCAGCTCAGTTGAGGTAGCTGGAAAGAAAGCTGCAGCAGCACAGCAGCTTGGCAGCCAAGGCAGCAGTCAGCAGCAGCATCAGCTCCACAGGAGCACTTCACAGCAGGTACCTGGACTCAGCAAAGATCAGTTTCTTTCAGCTGCACTACACAGCAGCTACTAAAACAGCAAGTTAATCTAAGATGCAAGAATGCAATGCATGATGCAAGATATGCAGTGCAGAGAATATGCAAGATGAATATGCAAGTGAGGCTAGATGAACTAAATGCAAGGAGAACAGCAAATAAGAATGCTTCGAAAACACAACGCCAAGTCCCCGGCAGCGGCGCCAAAAACTTGGTGTGGTTGGAAAACACACAAAAACTCTTGCAAGTATACAAGGCCAAGTTTTAGTATAGAAAGTAAGCAAGGGATCATTCCACAGAGACTTGGGGTGAATTGAAGTTTCTTAGATAGTCTGAGCTGGTGACAGGCAGTGAACTAAAGAACCAAAGAAACAAAGAAAAATTCAGTGGCAGTGAGCCAAAGGCAGTGGCAAAGAAAAATAAAAACTTAACCAAAACAGAACATGGGAAAGAAATTGTGGATGGGAAGTGTAAGGAGATAGATGAGAATTCCCTTTACCTAGCTAGTTTGCCTAGGTCAAGTTTTTGTCATATGGTTAGTTAACTAACCTTACAGCCTTAGCTAACCCCTAGTATTGGCTGTCTGTTTAAGGCACAACCAATCACGGACTAACTAGGCAGTGGCTTACTAACTAATGTAGCTGATTAACTCCTTAGAGCCACCACTGACCCCTAGCATTAGTGGTCTTCTTACAGCACCACTAATCACAAGTCAGTTGGGCTTTTAGGAATCTAACTAGCCTAAGCTATTTTGAGTTCAACAAAAACCATCCTAATAGCTAACCATCATGGTTCAAAGGTCTTCTCTGAGGTTTAAACAGGGAAAATACATGATCATGTGTAGAAAAAATACAAACATGCTAATTAACACAAACATAACATGACAGATGGATACAAAACATCACAGGAACAAACATCACACACAGAACACAACAGGATATTACACTAAACATGAACACAACATGAACAGCACAAAAATGATCATTAACAGAACTTGGTTCTGGACACACTGGCTAATCCAGGCATGCTTTACAACAACACCCACAATTCCCTTTTATACCCAATACACCAAATTAGGGTTATCACCCATTTTCCCAAAATTCCAAAATAAAACAGTACAATTAGGTTTACTGTTTTTCTAATGTCATGGGTCTAATTGAGCCCATTCCCCTACTCTAATCCTCTCCTGGTACGGTCCCAACATGAATTAGGGTTTCTAGAAAAAACCCCCAAATTACAGAGAAATTAGGGCTTGAAATTAAACTCACCTAACATGTGATTTGACGTGTCTTCTTTCGACCCATTCTTCTCCTCAGTCTCCTGCTCCATTCCCATGCTTCAATTACGTCTTATAGCCTCACCTAGTTTATTGATTTATCACCTAGGGTTTCAGTGGTGAAAAATCAATAAGTTAGATGGCTATAGAGGTAGGGGAGGTATCTACGGCGTGTAGGTGGTGTTTGGTGGTGATTTGGTGGAGGTTAGGTGGTAGAGATGGTGGTGACAGAGGTGGAGAAGGTGGTGGTGTACGGTGGAAGGGGAAGGCTCTGCAAACAGGGTATGGTGGTGAAGGAGAGCTCGACTGTTTTGGGAAGAAGGGTGCGTTTGGGTAGCTGGTATAGGGTTTGGTGCTCCAGTGTGTGGCGGCTTCATCGATTTTTGATGTTCAGCGAGACTAAGCCGTGAGATGTGGAGCTGGTAGGTAGATCGGACGGTGATGCGGAGGCAAGCGAGGAGCGACCGTCGGATGAAGGGATACAACAAAACGAACGGTGCTAGATTAGGTTAGGTGCTGTAGTGTAAGGCGGAGATATCAAACTTTGATGAACAGCAAGGGAACAACCGTTGGATTCAACTACCATCTAATCTGAAGGCTTGGAATTTCAGCGCTGTGGTGCTTGGCAGAGACTTCAGATTTTGATGCTCTATGAAGGAGCGACCATCGGATGCTTCTGAGAACTGATCTGATGGCTGAGAACGGAGGCGTTTTTGTGTGTAGAAAATGAGGTTGTGCGCACCATTCTTCGCGGCTTCCTTGCGTGATTTCTCCCGGCTTTTCACTACTTTTCTGCTCTATTCCGCTCCGCAATTCATCCCGACTTTATTTATTACCTAAAAATGCAAAATTAAGTAAGAAAAATATTTATTCTTGAAAACAATGAAAATACAGAATATGGGATAAAATGTAGAATTAATGCACAAAAGATGAGTTAAATGCCAACAAAAAGGGATAAATATATACAATATTTGGCACTCATCAGGTGGGCGTTGAGGAATTTGAACGTCTCAACACCAAGAGAAAGGATGTGTTGAGGCAGCATGCCTGATAACAGAGCAGTGAGTGTTGAGGAATTTGCATGTCTCAACACTCAGAGGAAGGATGTGTTAAGGCAGTATGCCTTGCAACACAGTGGTGGGTGTTGAGGAATTTTTATGTCTCAACACTAAAAGGAGGATGTGTTGAGGCAGCATGCCTGGCAACACAACGATGAGTGTTGAGGAATTTATACGTCTCAACACTAAGAGCAAGGATGTGTTGAGGCAGCATGCCTGGCAACACAACGATGAGTGTTGAGGAATTTATACGTCTCAACACTAAGAGGAAGGATGTGTTGAGGCAGAATGCCTGGCAACACAGTAATGAGTGTTAAGGAATTTGCACGTCTCAACACTAAGAGGAAGGATATGTTGAGGCAACATGCCTGGAAACACAGTGGTGAGTGTTGAGGAATTTGCACGTCTCAACACTAAGAGAAAGGATGTGTTAAGGCAGCATGCCTGGCAACACAGCGGTGAGTGTTGAGGAATTTGCACGTCTCAACACTAAGAGAAAGGATGTGTTGAGGCAGCATGCCTGGCAACACAGCGGTGAGTGTTGAGGAATTTGTACGTCTCAACACTAAAAGGAGGATGTGTTGAGGCAACATGCCTGGCAACACAACAGTGGTGTTGAGGAATTTGCACGTCTCAACACCAAGATGGGTGTGTGTTGAGGAAGCATGCCTAGCAACACAATAGTGGTGTTGAGGAATTTGCATGTCTCAACACCAAGAGGAGGGTGTGTTGAGGAAGCATGCCTAGCAATACAATGGTGAGTGTTAAGGAATTTGCACGTCTCAACACCAATAGGAAGGATGTGTTGAGGTACCATGCCTGGCAACCCAATAGTGGTGTTGAGGAATTTGCACGTCTCAACACCAAGAGGGGGTGTGTTGAGGCAGCATGCTTGGAAACACAACGGTGAGTGTTGAGGAATTTGCACGTCTCAACAATAAGAAGAAGGATGTGTTGAGGCAGAACGCCTTCAAGACGTCGGTGACATTAGTTGTTCCCTGACTACATAGAGGTACCTGCCTCTACATAGAAGAACGATTGGGTGGTCCTCCATACATAATTCTTTGTTGAGAGGGCAGAACACTCGTTGTTCCCTGACTATGTAGAGAGACCGTGTATAGATTCAGGGGGCTCTCCATACATGATTGTTGAGGGGGCAAGACGCCTTCAAGACATTAATGACGTTGCACGTTGTTCCCTGACTATACACCTTTCAGAACGAATATGATGCTTCACTATCTCATATCTCGATTCTACAATAGATTAATTCTACCGTGACATTCACCACTGAATTCCTAAAAAATAATCTATTTTATCTCATTACTCCGATTCCATGGCCGAATCCACGGACGATCCCATGGAATGGTAATAGATAATTATTTTATCTCATTACTCCGTTTTCATGATCGAATCCACGGCTGGTCTCATGGAATGGTAATGGATAATTTTATTACTCCGATTCTATGGTCGAATCCACGATTCCATGGGATGGTAATGCTCATTTTATTATTCTGAATCCATGGTCGAATCCACGGCTGATCCTATGGATTGATAATAAATAATCACTTATATTACTCAGTTTCATGAATCATCTCTACTGAATTTCATAAGTTAGTAATAAACACTCAAGAACCGGGCATCTGGACCATCACTGAGTAAGCCCCAAGAAAATGGTGAAAGTGTACTCAACAATGATGCACGAACGAGCACCCAAATGCACGAACGAGGAATCCTACACAAAACAGGAGAGAAAAAATAATAATATCAAAATAATGAAGAGACGTCCAGGGACCGGGCCCACCGGCCGACCGACCATGCCCTAGCCGCGGCCGGTTCCCATGCCTCTTCCATTATTTTTCCTTGTTTCATTTTTCATGAACTCATGAAAACTCCTTCATTCTAGCAACTTTCCTTGTTTGAGCAAAACTCATGGTTTCTCCATATTTTCACGTTTCATGAAAAAACAATAAAATAGGGAAAGGTGTCGCGGGATCGGGCTACCTGGCTGGCCGGCCATGCCCTAGACGTCGCCGGTCCCACACCTTACAATCCCTAGTCTTTCATAATTGTTAGTTCCCTCATCTCATGAAACTCCTCAGTTTGAGCAAAAATCATGGTTTCTTCATATTTTCTCAAATATTGCTTAAACCATGAAAAATCCCAAAAGTCAAATGGTCACACGACCGACTCGGCTACTCACGCCAAATATTAAAATATCATTATTTTAATATTTTCCAAATTTTGATCAAACGAGCAAAGTTCTACTTGCTCATTCGAGCAAAATCAAGAATTTCAGTCAAAGATCGAATTCTTCTGAAAATTCAAAATATTGCTCAAACGCACATCATAAAATGCCTAAACTCTCAGGACTGAGAGACGGACATTATGGTGACACGTGCATGCTACCTTGACCGACCAAGGTCGGCCCTAAGGCTTTCAAGGAGCCGGTCCCACACATTCTTATGATTTTGACCTAATTTGCTCAATTGCTCATATTGGGTCCAAACTCTTTCCAACCAACTTGGAGTTTGCTCAAACGACCATCCGCTGGTCCCACGACCACCAAGGGACGGTTTCATTCCCTCTTGGTCGGTCCCTCACTTTTCCATAATTAGGTTTTATCACTTATGCTCAATCGAGCACTACTTCAATAAATGATGAAACCAGCATTTTATCATCATTCTTTCACCAACTGGCCAACTAAGGACCCTGGTTCACGCTCACTCGAGCACTTGGGTGCCACATGGACTCCTTCATTCCATGTGGTCGGTACCTCTCTCACTCATGACCTATTTTCAGTAATTGATCAATTGACGAACAATTAACCAAAATTAGGGTTTTGAACAAACGTTCCACATAATCATCATTCTGAGCAAGTTCAAATACTAATAAATTATGTTGATCCAACAATCAACATCTGGATTAATTATATAATATTCGGTAATATACCAATATTTTAATTAATATTTTATTGGGCCACGTCACTAATAAATAATTCGTCGAATTTAGCAATACTTTCTCAGTTACTCGAATACTGATCCAACTATCAATATTCAGTAATATATCAGTAATTCGTCGAATTGAGCAATACTTGCTCAGTTGATCGAATATTGATCGAACTATCAATATTCAGTAATTTATCAGTAATTCGTCGAATTGAGCAATACTTGCTCAGTTGCTCGAATATTGATCGAACTATCAATATTCAGTAATTTATCAGTAATTCATCGAATTGAGCAATATTTGCTCAATTGCTCGAATATTGATCCAACTATCAATATTCAGTAATTCGTCGAACTGAGCAATACTTGCTCAATTGCTCAAATATTGATCCTATCGATATTCAGATGCTCAGTTGTTTAAATTTACAATATTTGCTCAACAAGCAATATCTAAGAATGTCTAACATGTTCAATCCATGATTCATCGAGCATTCGACCACTCATGCTCGATTCAACGAAACTTAGATCCACTGTCTAATCAGTCAACAATCGACTAATTAATACATGTCTGCCTTGCAGACTTCACAAATCATGAGAAATCAATCACGTCACATGGGGGGATATCAATTAGGGTTTTAATCTGGCGGCCTACGGCACGTGGATTCATCCACCATGAGAAATGTGAGTAAGTCGTGCAAACGATTGAAGGAGTTAGCAAAGTAGTGGGTGGACGGTTAACCAAGTCTCTGCACGACCAGGAACTGGTTTCACCACGATTTCCCACTTCCCCACTCTTTCACTCAAGAAACCGTCACACTTACAGGGATCAAGGTGTTTACCATTCTGACAATATAAATAAGTCTCTGAATCCATGATTGAAAAGACAACATTCGTCTACACAGAATTTTTTGAGCAATTACTCTCAAGAATTCATCAATCTACCAGAACTTATTCGAACTCATCAGTTCATAGAAAACTTGCAAAAAATTTCAACATATCCACAATCCTTGATCATCATTGATCCCACACAATTCTCATCTTCGCTCCTACAGATCAACCCATCTCCTTCTTTGCGACCGAATTGACTCTGGAACGACCATTGACTTGGTTTAGGCCGGAGTCCTACAGATTGATCTCTCGAATATAAGAACTTCCTTTGCAGTGCATCTGTGTGAGGTTGAAAAGTTTGCTCGTTTGAGGATTCTCGACAACACACTCGTCTCTTCAATTTCCTGAAAAACCAGTGAACCGTTTTTCTCCATCTACAAGTGGTTGACGAAGTTTCTCCATGAAGAATATCAAGATTGATATACGTATTGTTATAATTATCAAAATCAATATTTTCACTAAGGAGTGCAATACTTGGCTTTTCATCTTCATCCGAATCACAGTGATCAGACATCTCATCAAGAGTTGCAGCAAGACCTTTGTTCCCAGTGTATTTTCTACGATTTGGACACTCATTAGCAAAATGACCAAAACCTTTAGACTTGAAGCACTGTGGCATATCCTCATCATTGATTTTGACAGTTTATCTATTTTTAGGAGGGGCACGGTCGTGAGGTTTGACTTATGACCTGGGTTTATCTCTGATGAACCGTTTACTTCTCTTCAACAGAAGATCTCTAAACTGTCTAGTGATCAGTGAAACTGAGTTGTCAATATCTTCATCTGATGAATCAGTCTCAATAGGATCAACTTCAGAGTTGCCGACACTTTTACTTTTATCAAGTAATTTAGTGTTCTTTTGTGCTTTGAAAGCAATGTCCTTCCCAGATTTGGATGTATGCTCATGATCAAAGATCTTTAACTTCCCAACGAGCGTATTTCTGGATAAAGAATTAAGGTTATTTCCTTCAACTATGGCATGTTTCTTAAAATCGTATTTGGATGGCAACGATCTGAGAATTTTCATCACAATGTCCTTTTCAGGAATAGTCTTACCCAACGCAAAAGATGCATTAACAATTTCAGACACTTTGTGATTAAACTCATCAAATGAATCTTCATCAGCCATACAAAGGTTTTCCCAATCAGAATTTAGGTTTTCATGCCTAGCTTCCTTTTCAGAGGTTTTACCTTCGAATACAATTTCTAAGATATCCCACGCATCTTTAGACCGAGTGCACGTAGTCACATGGTGCTGAAGATCTGGGGTAATGGCATGAATGATAGCATTTAAACCGTCAGAATTTTGCTTTGCAGCAAGAATCTCGTTAGGTTCATATCTACTAATATCATTTGCAATAGAGACACCGTCTACTATAACCATTGGAGGATCATAGCCATTAACAACATAAACCCATGATTGAAAATCACGCGCTTGAAGAAGGCACGCATAGCAGTTTCGACCATAAATAATTTGAGCCATCGAAGACTGGTGGTACGTTTACTGAGATAGCACTTCTGTCCATAGAGCCAGATTGATACAAACACAAACTTGTAAGGTCTTAAACGTGTTTGCCTGCTTTGGTACCAATTGAAAAGGCGTGGGTCTAGCAACCTCACCCAATATTTCGTCTAGGAAATCTGTATGGACAAACTCCAATATAATTCCAAGAGAATCAACTAGACAGTCAGAGTCAATCAATAGATTTATATACAAGAGTTATACATATGTTTCTTAATATAATCAGCAAATCAAACAGATGGAAATCCATGATCTTGATTATTATAAGAAACAACTTGGACGGTATCAAAAACCAATGTCCAAGTGTCAATAAATTCAATCAACAACCAAAGGTTGGATTCACAATTGATTGAACTTACGCAAAACCTGTGATATTTCAATTATATGGAAAATATAATGCGGAAAATAAATAACACACACACACCAGAAGTTTTGTTAACGAGGAAACCGCAAATGCAGAAAAACCCCGGTATCTAGTCCAAATTTGAACACCACACTGTATGAAGCCGCTACAGACACTAGCCGACTCCAAGTTAACTTCATACTGGAATGTAGTTGAGCCCTAACTAATCTCACACTGATCAAGGTACAGTCACGTTCCTTACGCCTCTGAATCCCAGCAGGACTCTGCGTACTTGATTCCGTTAGCTGATCTCACCCATAACTAAGAGTTGCTACGACCCAAAGTCGAAGACTTGATAAACCAATCTGTGTCACACAGAAAAGTCTATTGAATAGATAAATCTGTCTCTCACATAAATACCTACAAGTTTTGTTCCGTCTTTTGATAAATCAAGGTGAACAAGAACCAATTGATATACCGAACTTATATTCTCGGAGAATAGCTTAGTAATATCAATCACCTCACAATAATATTTATCGTATGGTAGTGAAAAGATATTGTGGAATCACAAACGATGAGACGAAGATGTTTGTGACTACTTTTTATCTTGCCTATCGGATATTAAATCTCGAGCAAATCTTAGAGAAGATAGTACTCAATAAGATTGAATACATCAAGATCAGAACACACAACTATAGAGAAAATAGTTGGGTCTGGTTTCACAATCCCAATGAAGTCTTCAAGTCGTTAACCTACAGGGTTTGGGGAAAAACCTAAGGTTAAAGGAGAATCGACTCTAGCCGCAACTAGTATCACACAAGAGGTGTGTGGATTAGGTTTCCCAGTTGCTAGAGTTCTCCCTTATATAGTATTCAAATCAGGTTTAAGAATCAATGTTACTTTGGTAACAAAGCATTTAATATTCACCGTTATATGAAAACCTGATTAGACTCAAGCTAATATCTTTCAACCATTAGATCGAACTTAGCTTGTTACACACAAATGAAAAGTGACTTCATTTAGATATGAGTAACCGTACATAAACATGTACACCTTGTTGGCTCAACAATAGTTAAACGAAGTTATCCATATGAACACTTTCATATCAACCTTATTCATCTTAACCATAACTAGTTCAAATGACTCAAATGAAACTATTTCTAGACTTGTTCAATTGTTTATATTCTCATAGGAGTATAAAAGACATAATTGAAGAAAAATCAGTTTTGATTTACTCGAATCAATTCATGAACATTATAGCCACGGTTTGCAAAAGATTGCATTCCTTAATATATAAATGTATTAGTTCATGAACAAACCGATTTTATAACATAACCTACTCAAGTAAGTAAACAGGTACGCATACCTAAGTGGTCGGACTTAATTTGGGTTCGTCAGTATGCGAACGCGTATGCATACCTCCAACCTTATTTGAATTTCTGGACATGAACTTTACGCCAGTACGCATACGGGTATGGATACTAAGTTCCCGGACTTTCATTAAACCAACCAGTACGCATACAGGTATGCATACTATGGTTCCCGGACTTGGAATAACTTGCAACAGTTAGCATACAAGTACGCATACTGTGCTATATTCAATCATGGTTAATTGTTCTAAACTCCCATTTCAATCATTGAAACATTCTTAGAAGACGACAACAACTGTCTTACACAAACTATTAGCTTCAAAGCAATTTTCAAGTGATCTAATGATCAATACGAAACATTCCGAGTCTACATCAAATGATTGTCTCACACAAATCATGTAAGATGTTACCAGGCGATTTTCACATGATCATCTTTTGACTTTCGTCAAGAATATAATATGAACTTGGTTAAAGTGAAAGCTTACCAACACATATTTCGAGAAATACATAAGCGAGTTAAACTCATCTCGAAATATCAAATATGTATAATCGAAGTCTATATAGCTATACGACTTTTGCCTCAAATAGGAGACAAAGTAGATAGATTTTTGAGTGATAGATGAGTCCAAGCATTCACATACCTTTTGTTGATGAAGTTCCACAAGCTCCCCTTAGTAGTTCTTCGTCTTCAATCAATGAACGCCGTGAAGTCTAATGATCAACTACACTTACTATCCTAATCCGAGACTTAGCTATAAGTAGACTAGATATCAAGACTTATAGTTTTGGCAACTAAACTTGACAACAAGCTTGAGATAGCAACGCTTGCAAGTTCGAACGAGCAGTGGTTTAACACCTGCAACTAACTGCGCATTGTTTTTTGTTGGTTTTTGACCAACCAAAGGTTGGGAGTTTACTGAATCATTCTTTATAAGAGTATAACCATAAATTAAGTTCTTGTGAATGCATACTACATTTATCAAAGTAAGTTTTTTTTCCTGATGTGAACTTTAAGATCACTTTTCCCTTTCCCTGAACTTTTGATAGTGATGCTTAGCCATACACAATGGTTCACTATTTTTACTTCATCAAAAGCAGAAAACATACTTCGATCAGCCCAGACGTCGTGAGTGGCACCAGTGTAACCTACCATTTAATAGTATTGTTTACCATAGTTGTTTCAGAAATAATATAGCATATGTACTTACCTTTAGAGCTAGACCCAAGATCCAACTGAAAGTTTTGAGTAATGGCAACCAAATTCTGTTTCGATTTGTCTTCCATAATATACGCTTCTGTAGTTACCTAAACTCGGTGAAAGGTTAAAAGTGGTATTCTAGGGTTTCTGAAAGTGAGTTATAAATGTGAGGTTAAAAACGCACAGTCTTCGCCTAAACCAGGTACAATAGCCGTTCAAAGGCTGCTTCAGTCACAAGAAAGAAGACTTATAGCCGGTCTTAGGGAGGGAAGAAGGTAAAGAGAGAGATCAGAGAATTCTAGTATTCGAAGATGAATTGCTATGAGATTTTAATGAGAAGGATGTCGTGTTAGCTTGGAGAAATAGATGACCTATTTATAGCTGAATTCTCTAATCTCAGTTCGGTTAAGATAGTGATTACTTGCCGTACGGGGCACTTTTCCCGTCTCTTCAGAAATAGATAAAGATAAACTAGTCTGAATTTATCTCTTTATTCCACCGCATTTACTCTCTTCTGCTGTAAGAAATATGAGGGGTATTTCTCACACGTGCCATAGACCTCCCAACCAAAACCCTAATTGATATCCCCCCATTTGTGTGAAGCCGAGTCAGCCTTTGAGATGAAGTGTTGATAGAGATAAAGATTTTCTTTAGCCGAATTGGCCAAGATAGAGAGATATTCACTAATTTGTGAGAATGACTAGGATGAGTCACGTGAAAATACATGAAATGCCTCAGAAATCGTGTGTAGAGTGTAAGAGAAGCTGAGGTTGAGATCCTCTCTCCATGGCCGGTCACATATGTCACTTGGAGACATATTATTGCTTGTATGTCCATTTGGTGAGCATGCAGAGCTCAAGGGAGCTTATCCACGTTTTTGGATAGACATGTACAGTTTAAGCCAAATTTACTAGACGTGAGTGTGTTTGAGACGTTGTGAAATAGGCTTGAGCCTTAGGTGAGGCTTGTGCCTGAATCTTACGCATGTATAAGACTCTTCAGATGAGCAGGCTCAGGTCGAATAAGGCCATCTGAGGCTTGGATGAAGCGACTGAGGTTGTTTGAGATTTAGCCGACGCGACTGAGGCTGTTTGAGATTTAGCCGACGCGACTGAGGCTGTTAGAGATTTGGTTGACGCGATTGAGTCTCTCCAAAGTCAGCTGGGACATGTTCGGGAGAAGAAAAAAACTTGCACGCCTAATAATGTTTCTGCGAGACTTTGGCTCACTTGTCTTTAACCAGCATGTCTTGCAGAGATGTGCTAGGAGTCAACTGTGTCCGTAATATGGGGACGATGTGACCAGTGTATCTCAAAAGGATGTTCTAGGAGTCTGTTGAAAGGGACCAGAGGCAGATTAATCAGCGTATCTTACGGGAATATCCAAGGAATTATTCGGAAGCCTTAGTAAGTCGAGTCAAAGCATAGAGTAGACATGACCAGTGTATCTCGCGATGCGTGCACTAGGTATCTAGGTCGGTCCATATTTGTTTCACACGTTCTGTTTGTATTCAGACTCTTCGTTTGGGTGTTTGTCAGAAAACTTCGGTTTTGAGAGACTTGCAATAGAATGGTTATAAACTTTTCATTGGACTACGATTTGAGTCCCCTTCCCCAACTTTGAAAAAACAATGACTCAATTCCGAGTTCGTTTGGAAAATCCGCGTATACTTTCGACTTCAGAAATCCCGTATAAAATTTCAGGAGTTTTTTTTTCCTTTCCAAATTGCACTTACTTTGGTGTAAGGGACACATCTCCTAGTTTGTTTGTCCGATTAAGGCGCCATTTCGTTTCTCAAGAGAGTACCCCAAAATTCCTTACATATTATCACCAGTTAGCATGTTTTCCCGCTGAAGTGTACAGAAACCCTAATTGCGAGAGAAATACTTGCGTTCCTTGGACTCCTGACATGTTTTGAGACCACGAGCATGACCGTTGGAGTATTATGACTTCATTATCTTCCTTATATTAGTATAACACGTGATATTGATGCCTTTAAGTCGTAGATGGTCCGCAACATGAGTATACGCTTTCATCAAACGTATTTTTCGTGGCTCTTTGAGGAATATGGGTTCGAACAAAACCTATGAGTATCCTTGTGGACGTGGATTAGCTTTCTTAGGATTAAAATAAAGGTAGGATATCTAAGTATGAGGGTAGATTTCGTCTTTTGCTTGTGAGGCTTGATATATATTCGTTAAAACGAAACCCTAATTTACTTCGTATATATACTTTGAAACCTTAATATTCCGTTATACTTCGTTTGACTCCCTCTTTTGTATACTCTTGATAAGGGAATATCTCAGGATATGCTTGTTGAAAATGGAATAAAAATATCTACCTTCAATGACGACTCAGACACCCATCAATCCTCAGTTATGAGTACTTCTCGCATTAAAGAAACCCGAAGAGATGAAGCACCGTCACTGAGTATCATCGAATATCCTATTGCTATTGTTTCGTAGGTCCTAGGGAAATACTAGACTCAGATGAAGTACTCGTAAGGAAATTCGGTGTTGATGCTAGATTTACAGAATTGTATAGGGCTACATGGCAAAGGTATGGTCATGTTTATACGATGAATGAAATAACTTATGACGTTCACCCTTCCATTATTGTTGTTAATGACCTGTTGTCGGTTCTCGGTGAAGCAAGGAATATAACTTTTAACAGCACCCCCTGGTCTTTTTTCTGAGCTGGGAGAATTGCTAACTGCCTGCGAGAATCTTCGCTTCAATATGAGGTGGTTGCCAGAGTAGATCAATTAGATCAGGGTCCATCGGGGTGAGTTGAGTTCAGGTCCTCGTTTTTTATGTTGGATGATTTTCTTCATGGTTGATATTTTTTCTCTCTGAACGTTTCATGTATGCATCTGTTAAAAGGAGGGGATCCTCATAAGTTTTTAATTGATGCAAACACTAGCTTGTATCATGCGTGAATCTTGAGGAGAGGAAGGTATCTAACGCATATTCCCCTTGATGTACGCATGATACATGTTTTCATATATGAAAACCTTAGATGAGGTTTAGTAAAGTCTGGCTTGCTTGATCATGATATAAATCCTAGATTTGACGTGTTGGGTGAGTTCTTCTCTGGATGTGACGAAACCTAATTTTGAATCTTCACATCTTCGTCTTGTGGAAGTATTCTGGCGTCTCTATCGTGGTATTGATTTTTAGTCCACAGGGGATAGCATATTGCAAGTCTTGATCTGGTCACAAGGGTTGAAGCGCGTCGTCGTAAGAGAAGTCAATGTTGAATTGTGATTGAGGCTCGGCCATGGGAGCTAAGGATCAGACATGATATCTGGTTCTCGTTCATACACCTCTAGTGAGAAGTCTCTAACTTGAAGCGTTCCAAATTTTACCAATTTGTTGCGCACCCTGAATCTCTGGGTCAATGGTGTAAGAGTCTGTCATATATGAGTTGGATGTTTAAGCCTCCTCATGTTAGTCATACAGATGTATGATGCACGGTTCTTCCTCAGTCCCTAGTTTGTTGTATGAATAGAGATTCTCATTTACTAGAGATGTTTGATTATCGAGGTAAGACCTTTGTATCTTTCAATATTTAGTCTTCAGCAATGAGACAAAGTCATCGTTTTGTCTCTACTAGGTGTCTTGACAGAGACTCATGTGTTTTTACATTGCAAATTCTTGCTGGGATCTATTCTTCTGGGAGATGGTCAACCGAACTTGAGATTAGTATATACCTTCTGTGACTGAGGGAAGATATATCTTGTTATGTAGTTATCACATCTGACGTTGACACATGGGGCGTCTTGTTGAGACGATTTTTTCGATATAAGAGGATTTGACTAAGGGAACTGCTAGTAGGCGTCTAGATGAGTAGCGTGTGGCCTAGAACAACGGTCTAGGATTCCTCCCTTGTTTACTTCAGTGAAAGTAGCTGGTTGTGGTTGTATGCCGAGTAGTGAAATTTTATCTGAATTTTCAGCCTCGTGAGTGTCGTTACAGTTTTCTTTTCCATAGATAGGTTTGGGTGCGAAGATATTTTCCTTCTCCATCTTGGGTGAAATAATATCCATCATCAGATGAAGCTGGATAGTTGTAGTGCAGTTGAGCTAGAGGCTCGCCGAGATTTGATTGTAATTTCTAGGGCGAGTTCCTCCTCTTTCTGATATAATGAATGTTGAGATAGCATATCGACAATGGTTTTGAATCTTCGGAAACTAGTCTCTTCTTATACTTTGTTGCGTTCTGGTCATGATCCTCTAGAACAGGAAGAACAACATGTTGTTCTTGGCCAGATTTGGTTGTCAGTGAAAGTAGGTGGCTCTGCAACGTTTTGATTAGGTCACGATTTTTTTATAGACTTTCCAAAAGTTATCTAATTATATCGTGTAGGAAATGAAAATACGAATCCAATGGAAAAAGATCGAGGTCAATCGGATACAAAATGAGAAAGTTATGAGTAAAATAGTGAAGCGAAGTAAACTTCCCGAGTCCCATGTGATCAGGTTGAGGGACCTTGACCTAAACGAATTTTGGAGAAAACATTCGTCAGAATCTCCAAGTTTAGAGCGGTAAGGTCGGCTGGATGGTTGCTCCTTTGCTCTATCGCGTTCGTAACAAGCTTCATCTTCTCCGGTGAGGTCAATTGCAGAGAGACTGGATCCAGTCCGTGCTATTATCAAAAAATTTAGTACTCATTTTCTAGGGAACATGTACTCTATCTATATTTATTGGATCTATCCCTCGTGGGCATTCTGAATAGGTTTACGGATAAGCCACGATGTCGATATGAGTTTCTGCAAGACTCTGTTGAGTCCCCAGGAGCTCGCCTTGGTCCTTACCCAACGTTTACAAAGATTAGTAGTATATTTTCATGGAAATAGGGTACTGGGGCGTTTCTTTATGCAGGAAGAGATCCAGGTAATCCTAAAGGTCACTAAACTATTCACTAAGGTCAAAAAATCGTCTGAGAGAGAAAAGTGCTGATAGGGATAATCCTCTCGATTGATGCGTATTGTAGGTGCAATCAAATTAGTGATCTTAAATCCACTTAATTATAAATGATATAATGGAAGTCAAGTTCCACGAAGAGCAGTGAGATTTAATTGTTCAAAAGGACAGAAAGGGGGTTTTGGTTTTAAATTTCAAAGTAAATAAACGAAGCAATTAAAATATTAAGTTGTAAACAATAGAGAGAGATAATCGAGAAATCCTTCTTCGTTACTAAATATTCATCAAAGTAGTATATTTATGCATTTGCATTAATCATAGATTATCACTAACCGTAAGATAACAGGTACACTTAGCTATCTCCAAAATTTCTTAAGTCACTGCACAACAGGTATGCTTAGTCACCAGATTATATCCGTCTGAACCACCTTGAGGTACGCTTACAAGATATAATTCAGTCGAATGATTTATGGTCTGCGAACTCAGTACGCTCGGTCTACTTGCTAGTGTTGTGTTTACGCGTGATTGCTTTAAAGTATCCCTCTTCAAGATCTCACGTCCTCTACTTGTGTAAGGAGTTATTCAACAGTTACAAATATCTTAACCCTTACTAGCATTAAATTAAATCATCAAATTAATTCAGTTGGCCAATCGTTCTTAATAGTAAACACAGACGATAATCATATGAAGAAATGAAAACAGATTCATATACTAAATCATATTTAGAACTTAGAATCCATCCTCAATCAAGTATTGGTTTAGCTACTCATGGATGTAGTAGCACCCATGTTATACATTTGTTAAACTAGAGAAGAAATCGTTACGATTGATGAAAACCGCTTCGAAACCCTAGGTTTTCTCCGTTATGATTCTCCTCCTCTCCAAGGCTTGCAAGGTTTTTGTAAAATATCTTTTCTTAATGTTGTGGAAGTCTTCTTATATAGTACTCATGAGATGTAGGTCTTAGATTCCTTTTGGGACCATGTTACGTTGGCTTAGAAATCAAAAATGTGTCTTGGAAGTGGCCCCGTCGAGCTACAATCGGTAGTCTCATTACTCCTCTTTTTACCGATTGTTAGGGTACAAAAACATGAGTTTCTTGATGCCAAAAACGTCCATAATCGGTAGTCAGGACACCCTCCTTATATCCCGATTACGAGAGCTCAAAATATGACTTTTCATGTGTCCAAAACTTGCTATAATCGGTAGACTTGATTCCCATATTATCTACCGATTGTTAGAGCTCAAAAACGGACTTTTAATGATGCTAAAACTTCATATAATCGGTAGTTAATTTTCTCAATTGTCTGCCGATTTTTTGTTGCGTGTTTCACTTCTTTTTCTTCTAGCTGTTTTGCCCATAACTTCTTTGTCCGAACTCGGAATGACCTCATTCTTTCGCCATTCACTTCATGTTTGAATTCTATTCAAGATGGTGATAATAAATCCTGATTTTGGATGAGTTGGACTTGGTATTATAGTCCTTCTTATGTTTTCGACGTTCTTTGCTCCTTTACGTCCGCAATTCTTCCACTTCTTTTGGCTCTAGATACTTGGATCTTTGGAGTATTTCACTTTATATCTATTTTGTATCCATTTCCATTGACTTTGAATGATTCACCTAAATAAACAAATAAAATGGAAAACAAAGGATAATATGAAGAAATCTAACTAAAACAAGCACAGAATCGACACTAAAATCATGTGAATTATGCACTTATAAATGTTTGTAATGGATTTCATAGACTGAATCAACTGGAACTTTTTGTGTTTGGATTGATGGAATTGGCTTCCTTCCTAATAGCGACCATAATTAAGATATGTGACTGAATGAACAACCTCCCGGTGTGGTCGCCAAAATGTAGTTACCTAAAATCGATGAGAGGTTAAAAGTGGAATTCTAGGGTTTCTGAAAGTGTGTTACAGGAGGTTGAGCATGAAAAATCTTCGCCTAAACCAGGGATAGTAACCGTTCAAAGGTTGCTCCAGTCACATGAAAGAAGGCTTATGGCCGGTCTTAGGGAGGGAAGCAGGTAAAGAGAGAGATTAGAGAATTCTAGTATTCGAAGATGAATTGCTATGAGATTTTTATGAGAAGGTTGTCGTGTTAGCTTGGAGTAATAGAGGACATATTTATAGATGAATTCTATAATCTCAGTTCAGTTAAAATAGGGATTACTTGTCGTGCGGGGCACTTTTCCCTTCTCTTCAGAAATAGATAGTGATAAACTAGGCTGAGTTTATCTCTTTATTCCACCTCCTTTACTCTCTTCTAAGGTGAGAAATAGTCCGGGTATTTCTCACATGTATCATAGACCTCCAGACCAAAGTCTTAATTGATATCCCCCAATTTGTGTGAAGCTGAGTCAGCCTTTGTGATGATGTGTTGAGAGAGAAGTATTCTCGTTAACCGAGTTGGCCAAGATAGAGACATGTTCTCTAATTTGTAAGAATGACTAGGATGAGTCACGTGAAAAGACATGAAATGCCTCATAAATCGTGTGTAGGGTGTGAGAGAAGATGAGGTTGAGCTCCATCTCTCCATGGCCGGTCACATATGTCCCGTGGAGACCGTATTTGCTTGTGGATCCGTTTGGTGAGCATGCCAAGCTCAAGGGAGCTTATCCACGTTTTTGGATAGACATGTACAGTTCATGCCCAATTTACTAGCCGTGAGTGTGTTTGAGACGCTGAGAAATAGGCTTGATCCTTAGGTGAGACTTGTGTCTGAGTCCTACACCTGCATAAGATTCTTCAGACGAGATGGCTCAGCTCAGATAATGCCATATGAGGCTTGGATTATGCGATTGAGGCTGTCTGAGATTTGGCTAACGCGATTAAGTCCCTCCAAAGTCAGCTGTGACATTTTCGGGAGAGAAGGTAAAGCTTGCACGCCTAATAATATCTCTGCGAGACTTCGGCTCACTTGTCTTTGTCCAACGTATTTTGCAGGGATGTGATAGGAGTCCATTGTGTCCGTATTGTGGGTCTGACATGACCAGCGTATTTCGAAAGGATATTTTAGAAGTCTGTTGAAAGGGACCAGAGGAATAATAAGCAGCGTATCTCGCGAGGATGTCCTTGGAATTATTCGGAAGCCTCGGTAAGTCGAGTCAGATCCTAGAATTGACATGACCAGTGTAACTCGCGATGATGTACTAGTAATCAGTTCTTAATCTCAAATTGGGTGAGTCGTTCTTACAAGAGATATATATATATATATATATGTTTCCGCTTTAGTTCATAAGTCCACTAGGGACGTTTTTACGCATCTATAGAGCCTACATGACCAGCATATCTCGCCGAGGATGTATATTTGGAATCATGGCATCACAACCAGCTGCATCTCGTGAAAACATGCTGGAATTATGGTTGTTCTGGTTCATAATTCTGCCGGGAATGTTTTACGCTCTACAGAACCTACATGACCAGCAGTATCTCGTTGAGGATGTGCACTAGGAATCACGGCATCATGACCAGCAGTGTCTCATGGGGACGTATACTAAAAAATCGTGGCTATGGGTGCCTTGAGGGACAAGGGCTTAATCTCTCCCGTGAGAGTTGAGTTTTGTCATTTGGTCTTGAAATGACATTTTTCACCTTATCCAAATTTCACCATCTACAACTTCAAACTTGTCCTTCTTTTTTTTCTTGTTGGTTTTATCGCTCTTGGAATTATGGTGTCTCGAGTAATGTCCCTATTTTCCATACTTGTAGCAATCTTCATCGACTATTTATTTTTCTCCGGCTTGCTCTTGTCTTTGCGATATCCATTGCTCTTACGCTTTTGCTTGGTTCCAATGGATCTCTTCAACCATGTTAATTTTGGAGTTCTCAGAATTTTTCTCATTCTTATTCGAAGATTTCCGGCTTTCCTCTTCTACTTGCAATCTGAAGATCGAATTTTCCAGCATCTTCTCCTTGATTTTGTGCTTAAGGTAATTTTCAAAGTATTTCCAAAGTGGAGGAAACCAGTCTATAAACATAGCAATCTGAAATGATTCACTGATAGTTATGAGTTCTTCCTTTAACTCATGCAAAATGATTTGAAGCTCTTGTAATTGAGCCATGAAAAATTTAGAATCTATCATTTTTTTAGTCCAAATGAATTTCTTCACCCCAATAAACTCTATCCTATATTTCTTTTCAAGAGACTCTCATACTTTCTTTGCAGTTTCAAGTGGTTGATAGACGTTGTAGATATAATCCCTAAGCTAGTTATGTAATTCTTGCGTAGAAAATTAGAGTCTTTCCATGCTGACACTTCATGTGTTCTTTCTCATTTGCTACAGGAGGATGTTTAGTTAAGTAAGATGCCAAACCCAAAGTTGTCAATTAAAACACCATATGCCATCGCTTAAAATCTAACCCAGAAAATTTTTCAGGACTTTTTGCATATAGGGGCGATGAAGATGCAAACCTTGGATGGACGACAACATTGTTGGAACCATTGTCAATAGTTGACTTGTATGTTTCTTGCGTCATTGTCTGAAAAGAACAACACAATAAGTAAACAAGATTTAAAACAATTAGATATCTTAAGCTTGTCGACAATCTTGTTGGTAACCTCCAAATACGATACAAATCGTATTATCTTTTTACCAAACTACTAATTCTAAATCAGGATTAATAAACTGCAATTATTCACAAACATGTAAAGATGATCTTTAAAACAAAAATTAAACAAGGAAAGAAGAAGAATAGTAATAGTAGCATCTCTTATCGAAGAAAAATACAATCAGATTAAATGGTCGTAATTCATTCCGGAATATACCATCTCTCCCTTATACATAAACAAAAATTGAATATATTTACGGTTTATTGCTTTTTTTATTCGCGATCTACTTGTAATAGATATCCTTATTCATATTAGAATTTTGATTATCTTGTATTTGATGTTGTTGTTATTCTTGTCTCGAACACATAATCAATATTTTTATTCGAATGAATTTAAATATATTGATCATTCGAAATATAATCACTATCATTATCGATAAATTAAAAAATGGACCGATTTTCTTGGAGGCGATTTGATTGCGATTTTTGAAGGAAGTGGGATTTCTCTTGATCAGTCTATTTCTTCATAATCCATTCATCTTGTGTTTATTGTCTTCCTGGTTTCCTCCTTTTATGCTGCAGATTGATCCCTTTCGCACCATCCCTAGCTTTGATCCCTTGTTGTTAGGGTTTGTTACTGATGCCAAGTACGAGATCTTCATATACCCCTGATACCAGTCAATTTCATCATTCTATTGCAGGGTCGAGCAAACATAATGAATACATACAAGAATGGAGTTGGTGGTAGAGGTCTTGCTAGGCGGGGGTTTTACAATCATTTGAACAACAAACATTATACAGAAGAGGGTAAACATGTTTGCCGTGATAGGGTTAAGAAGAATCCTGAAGTTTTCAGAGCTTGGGAGCGTTTTCTTCAACACTTACAGATGTGGCTACGTTTGGATCGCATGTGTATCATAGATTGTAAGAAAAATTGTAGGTCATATTCAAGAGAGGCTACGCTTGCTCCATTCAATGGTGTTGGGGCTAATTTTCTCATCCATGGTTGTCAATGCCCTGAAGAAAATGTCCGATCCTACGGTACTACAATCAGCTCTGATATGGATTGTGCAGCGCCATGCCTCAGTTTGGAATTGTTGGATAAGGTCTTTCAATCTTAAATTCTGACTATTTCCAGCATTCCTTCCAAGTGCAAGCTGTACTATGCTAGGACATTCAAACTTGTTACGCATAGGGTTGTTCTTAATCCCAATGAGGTCTTCTTATGGATACAATTTCTGCTCTTCCCCATTTGTACTCTTCATCTCTATACTCCCAAGAATAGTGAGGAGGAAAATTCTGGCACGAGGAAGAAACTTCAAATTGCCTTTATTAATCGGGCTCTTGCATTATGGGGTGAACCTGATAGATGCCCGAAACCGGTTCATAAAGTTCTCGAGGAGCATGAAGCCTTGCTTGAGCTTAGAAAGAAGATGAAAAAAAAAAGCAATAGGATCAAGAAACAACCAATCTACATCTCTGCCGTAGGAAATTAAGGGATGGACTCTATACTGCGATTATTCGCACATTCATTTCCAGTGGTGTGGCACCTCAGAACGAAGAGATATTGGCTGAGCTGAAGTGCAAACATTCATATGGTGCTCCTCCCACCATACCAGCTGAGCCTTTTCTGCAGGAGTCCTTTGTATCTTCTAGAGAACTGGTTACGGGTAGATTGAAGATATTCCGTTAAGGGAACATCATGTGGTCGTGATGGCCTTAGAGCACAACATTTGCTTGATGTTCTAAGTGGCACTGCAGCTGTAATTTCAGATGAGTTGATTACAACCATCAGTGATATTGTGAACTTGTGGCTTGTAGGTAAATGTCCACAAGCTCTTGGGGAGTTTGTTTCTAGTGCTCCCCTCACCCCTCTTATCAATCCTAGAGGTGGCACTCATCCCATAGTTGTTGGTACGATTTGGAGAAGACTCTTTTCTAAGGTAGCTGCAACACACATTGGTAAAGAGATGAATTTATATTTACGTGACTACCAGTTTGGAGTTGGGGTTCCTAGTATGGGTGAGGAAATTTTCCATGCAGTAAACAGGTTGTTGGAAGAGAAGAAAGATATCAGTTCAATGTCTATGTTATTGGTTGACTTATCTAACGCTTTGAACTTGGTTAGTAGGACAGACATGATTAGAGAGGTAAGGAAGCAGTGCCCTCTATCTCTCGGTAGATTGAATTATGTTACTCTGCTTCTGCTAGACTTTAGTACATGGACAATGTGCTTGCTTATGCGTAAGGTATTCAGCAGGGTGACCCCTTAGGTCATATGTTGTTTGCTCTAACCTTACACCTACTGATCAAGTCCATCTCAGAGAATTGTCATTTGGATTTGCATGCATGGTATTTAGATGACGGAACAATTATTAGGGACATGCTGCAGGTGTCCAAAGCCCTCAAAATAATTCAGTAGAACGGTATTGAGTTTGGTTTACATCTCAATATTGCTAAAACTGAACTGTTCTGGCCTTCAGTTGATGTCAGATGCACAGATGAAGGTGTTTCCCCCCTAAAATAGGCAAACCATCTATGGGTGTGAAGCTGTTGGGGGTCCGGTCAGTTTGAGCTGACAATTTTGTGCATACATGGTCATCGTAGAGTCCACAAAACCTAATGGATGCAGTTTTGAAACTTAAAGACCCTCAACTGGAACTGTTGCTTCTTAGGAATTGCTCAGGGGTTTCGAGGTTGTATTTTATAATGCGTACTACTAAGCCAGAGTTTGTGGGGGAAGCGGCTGAGTTATTTGACACACATTTGCACAAGTCTCTCTGTCATTCGGTCACTAGTGATGGTCCAGGATTTGGGAATTTGCAATAGCGTTTGGCTACCCTCCGCCTGAGACATGGTGGCTTGGGAGTCTATACCATAAGTGACACCGAACTCTATTGCTACCTAGCTTCTTATATGCAAACCTATGCGCTACAAGAGACTATTCTTCGATGCTCTGAAGTAAGTGGTCTTAGCCCTAGTTATGCGCAAGCCATTCAGGTCATCAATCAAGCTTATGGTGCTAATTGTTCTTCACTTAATATTGACTGTGTTGCCCCCCATACTATGAGTATTTCAATGTAGTGAAAAAATCTATAACCTCCAAGTTTATCATGTCTGATCGAGACATGGTCCTTTGGCAGTGCAGCCAACTTAAACATGCACAAGATTATTGAATGGCCATCCCCACTGAGGGGCTCAATCAGAAGATGGATGTGAGACAGTTTAGCGCGGTGCTCCGTTATAGACTTGGCATTCCACTATTTGAAGAGGGAAATTTATGCTCTTGTTGTGGACATGAGATGGACATCTTCGGCGACCATGATTTGCATTGTGTCAACGAGGTCAGGATTAAATTTAGGCAGATGACATTTTTTAGTTTACAATTGGTATAAGTGTGTAATGTTTGTTTGGACGTCACTGGTGTACCCCCTTCACAGGTGGAGGTGTGTGCATTTTCAAACTCAGACAAACCATTCATAATGCCGTCACCCGAAAGCGTAAGAAGTACATGGATAAGTGTACTTCTCAAGGTTATGGTGGTGCCTTAACTTTTATGACATTGGGAGAGCTTGGTGATGATATTATTGACTTCCTGAAACGACTACGGAATTACATGACTTACCATGATGCGAACATTAGGATAGGAGATTATTTTTTCCATAGAAATTGGAGTAATTATCCAAAATGGGGTAGGAGCTCAGCTTGTTGTTAGGCTCCATCCAATTCTTGTTCTGATGATTAATAAGATTTTGAAAGAAAAAAAAAGCATATACAGGAGAAGCCTTCAAGTTTTGTGCAACGCTGGACTAAAATACTTTCCCTTATGTTCCAACACAATTGGATATGGGCTTGAGTTGCCATCTCAAGCCCCATTTCTCACAGTACTTCTGCATGGAAAATGTATTTTGAGATGCCTTATTTATGTCAATGCCAAGGCAAGTGAATTCTTCTGAATATAAATAGTGGCATACTAAAAGGAACATCAAATTAGTGCTTGCTGAAGGGGGGGAAAAAGGTAAAGAAGCTAAAACACAAAACATACTGTCTTCATTCAGTCTTTTGTTCAAATAACACACAGCTTGTGTTCAGTTCGCATTTGCAAAACTGATTATAAGAAACTGGAATTAAGACAGCGACAGGCATAAAAACGGGTGTTTTTTTTGCTTGTAATCCATTGCGCATCCCCGTTAAACGACTCTTTGTACTGACCCAAATTAATGTTGCAATTTGCAAAACTTTTGTGCCTGGTGTTGTTTTACATGGTTTGTGTGATACAATCATTTGGTGTAGACTTGGAATATTTCGTAATGATTATTTCAACAACTTGAAAATTGCTTTGATGCTAATAATTTGTGAAAACAACTATTGTCATCCTCTAAGAATGTTTCAATGATTGAAATGGAGTTTAGAACACTTAATCATCATCTGATTATGAACATAGTATGCATGCTTGCATATATGTGATCCATGACCGGAACCATAGTATGCATACCCTCTGCGTACCTGTTAGTTGTGAAATTCCGGGAGCCTAAGTACACATACCCGTACGCGAACTGACGAAGGGTTTGGGTCCGGGAATTTCTGTTGTGTTTAGAAGTATGCGTACCCGTTTGCATACTTGAGTGGTTAAAGTTCTAAAATCGGTTTCTTCATGAACTAATACATTTAAATAATAAGGAATGCATTCTATGCAAACCGTGACTATAATGTTCATGAATTGATTCGAGTGAATCAAACCGATTTTGCTTCAATTGTGTTATTGTATACTTCTATGAGAATATAGCAATTGAACAACTCTATAACTAGTTTCATTTGAGTCATTTGAACTAGTTGTGGTTAAGATGAATAAGGTTGATATGAGAGTGTTCATATAGCTAACTTCGGTTAACTACTATTGAGCCAACCTAGTGTACACATTTAGGTACGGTTACTCAAACCTAAATGAAAGTACATTTTGCATTTGTGTATAACAAGCTAAGTTCGATCTAACGGTTGGAAGATATTAGATTGAATCTAATCAGGTTTTCATCTAACGGTGAATATTGAATGCTTTGTTACCAAGGTAACTTAGATTGCAAACCCTGATTTGAAAACTATATAAGGGAGAACTCTAGCAAGTGGGAAACCTAATCCCCACACCTCATGTGTGATATTCGTTGCGACTAGAGTCGATTCTCCTTTAACCTTAGGTTTTTTACGAAACCTTGTAGGTTAACGACTTGAAGACTTCATTGGGATTGTGAAGCCAAACCCAACTATTTTCTCTGTAGTTGCGTGTTCTGATCTTACTTTTACTTTTGTGATTGAGTATTGTCTTTGCTAAGTTTTTTTTTTTTTTTTTTTTTTTTATCTCCGATAGGTAAGATTAAAAGAAGTCACAAATATCTTCGTCTCGTCATTTGTGATTCCACAATATCTTTTTTCGCTTCCATAAAATTAAGATTATTGTAAGGTGATTGATAATACTAGGCTGTTCTTCGGGAATATAAGTCTTGTTTATCAATTGGTTCATGTGCACCTTGATTTATCAAAAGACGGAATCGAACTCATAGGTATTTCTGTGGGAGACAGATTTATCTATTCCAATAGACTTTTCTGTGTGAGACGGATTTGTTTATCAAGTCTTCGACTTTGGGTCGTAGCAACTCTTGGTTGTGGGTGAGATCGGCTAAGGGAATCAAGTGCATAGAATCCTGTTGGGGTTCAGAGACGTAAGGAGCGCAATTGTACCTTGATCAGTGTGAGATTGATTAGTGATAGACACATTTTTGTGTCTAAGTTGTCCTCAATTTTCTATATTGTTAGCACTCAATTTTTTACTAATTTTGGTATTTTATGTCTTTGTACGCATTTTTGGGAAATAAACATTTTTTGGAAAATTCGGCTCGAAAAGTTGATTTTGGCACCCATAGGGCGCATGTTATTCGGACTCTCACTTTTGGATAAGGGCAACTCAATTACTAATTATTTTTTTTTTAATATCTCAGTCACCCTATTTCACCCTAGCAATGGTAAAAAGAAAAATAAAGAAGTGATCTGGATTTCGTTGTTTCCATCACGAGGATATGGCGAAATTACCATGTTTTCTTTTCTAACACCTGAGCTCTGTGCTTTTATGAATAGACTCTTCTAGATGTTTCCATCTAATCAGATTGGTTCCTCAACTCCTACGACCAATATGTTCCCATCCACTTAGATTAGTTAGTGCCAACCTTAATAAGCATAAATTTCTAGTCTCTGGAGTTTATTTATTGCAACTAAGAAGTTTCTCCCAATTAGGGATCAACTACATTCCAGTCTTGAAGTTCATTGGTAGTAGGCTAGTGTCTGTAGCGGCTTAATACAGTGTGGTGTTCAAAGATGGACTAGGTCCCGGAGTTTTTCTGCATTTGCGGTTTCCTCGTTAACAAAATTTCTGGTGTCTGTGTTATTTCTTTTCCGCATTATATTTTGTTATATAATAAAAATATCACAGGTTGTGTGTTAAGTTCAATCAGTTCTTGAATCCGACCTTTGGGTTGTTGATTGAATTGATTGACACTTGGATATTGGTTTGTGATACCGTCCAAGTTATTTCTCTTATTCAAAAGGGTTTGCAAATTCCTATTTGTTTGATTGCAGATTGAATTGAGAAATTGAGATATAACTCCTTGATATACTTTTCTGTAGATTGAGTATGACTGTCTAGTTGATTCTCTTGAAAGTATATTGGAGTTTGTCTATTCAGATTGTCGAACGAAGTATTGGGTGTGGTTTTTAGACCCCCCGATTTTTCAGTTGCTATCTCAAGCTTGTCTGTCAAGTTTAGTTGATCAAAAATATATACTTGATTTCTAGTTTACTTATAGCTATGTCCCGGATTAGGATAGAATGTATAGTTGAGCTTTAGACTTCACGGCGTTCACCAATTAAAGAAGAAGATCTACTGAGGAGCTTGGAGGAACTTCATCAACAAAAGGTATGTGGAGACTAAAACTGAAAAAGCGAGGGTCTAACAACACAACACAATATTTCGCTTAGCAATCTGTATGGACAAACTCGAATATACTTTTAAGAGAATCAACAAGACTCAATCAATTAAAAGTATATCAACGAGTTTATATCTCTCTCTTGATTTGATTTCCTCAAACAGAAACTGCGAGTACTAATCAAATATAAGGAATAACTTGGATGGTACCAAAGACCAATATTCAAGTGTCAATCAATATCAATCAACAACCGTTAGGTCGGATTCTCCAATTAATTGATCTAATGCACAACATGTATTAATTCAATTATAAAGATAATACAATATAATGCGGAAATTGAAATAACACAGACACCAGAAATTTTGTTAACGAGGAAACCGCAAATGCAGAAAAACCACGGGACCTAGTCCAGATTGAACACACACTGTATTAAGCCGCTACAGACACTAGCCTACTCCAAGCTAACTTCAGACTGGACTGTAGTTGAACCCCAATCAGTCTCCCACTGATCCAAGGTATAGTTGTACTCCCTACGTCTCTGATCCCAGCAGGATACTGCGCACTTGATTCCCTTAGATGATCTCACCCACAACTAAGAGTTGCTACGACCCAAAATCACAAGCTTTGACAATAAACAAATTTGTCTCACACAGACAAGTCTATCAAAGGATCAATCTGTCTCCCACAAAAAAACCCTAAAGTTTTTGTTCCGTCTTTTGATAATAATCAAGGTGAACAGGAAACTATTGATAATCCAGTGTTATATTCCCGAAGAACAACCTAGATTAATCAATCACCTCATAAAAATCTTAATCGTATGGCAGCGAAACAAGATGTTGTGGAATCACAAACAATGAGACGAAGATGTTTGTGATTACTTTTTATATCTTGCCTATCGGAGATATCAAATCTCAAGAAAATCAATCTGATTGTACTCGTACGATAGAAGATGCAAGATCAGATCACACAACTACGATAAATTTAATATCGATCTAGCTTCACAATCCCAATGAAGTCTTTAAGTCGTTAACCTGGTTTTAGAAGAAGAAAACCAAAGGTTAAAGGAGAATCGAATCTAGTACGCAAACTAGTATCACGCGTAAGGTGTGGGGATTAGTTTGCACAATACTAGATGTCTCATTTATATAGTCTTTCAAATCAGGGTTTTGCCTTGGTGACAAAGGAATCAATATTCACCGTTAGATGAAAACCTGATTTAGATTCAAGCTAATATTTCTCAACCGTTAGATCGAAAACTTAGCTTGTTATACACAAATGAATTGTACGCTTCTAGGTTTGTTAACCGTACCCAAACGTGTACATTATTGGTTCAACAATAGTTAACCAAAAGGTTAGCATATGAGCATTTCATTTCAACCATGTTCTTCTTCACCATAACTAGTTCAAATGACTCAAATGAACTAGTTAAAGAGTTGTTCAATTGCAAGGAAATCTTATGTAACTACACAAGACACAATTGAAGCAAAGATGATTTGATTCACTTGAATCGGTTCATGAACTTTTATATCCACGATTTGCAAACTGAATTCCTTAGTCTTTTTAAAGTTTAAGTTCAGAAATCATCTTCAGATATATAACCTTCTTAAGTTCGCACACTAAGTCCGTGGACTTAAGCAACCGGAAGAGTTTACAAACTCCAGCAAAAAATCTCGGCAAGAGACCTTCCGCCGGTTCGCGGACTGGGTTTACGGACTGGTGCTCACGCAACTAGTTTGTCAACTCCAGCAGAATTTCTCGGGATGAGAAGTTCGGCAGTTCGCGGATTTGTCAACAAGTCATTCTTCCGGTTTCTCTTGATCAACAAAGTTCGCAAACTTTGGTTCAAGGAATATGACTTATACATAAATGTGTTTCCACAACAATGCTTATGTCCATCATTGGTTATGTAATCTAAACTCTCTTTTCAATCATTGAAACATTCTTAGAGGACGTTATATAGTTGTTACACCATTTCTCATCAAAGCAATTTTCAAGATGATTGAAACATATCATGATTTTCGTCACTAGGTAAAGATAAACTTGGTCGAAGCGAAAAGCTTACCAACACATATTTCGAGATATAGATAGGCGAGGTATACTCGGATCGAAATACCAAATGTATATAATCTAAGTCTATATATATAGCATACGACTTTTTGTCTCAAGAAGTAGGAGATAGAGTAGATAGACTTTTGAGTGACAGATAAGTTCAAGTCTTCACATACCTTTTTGTCGAGAAGTTACACCGGTTCCTTGAGTAGTTCTTCTACTTGTATGATGAATCGCCATGAAGTCCTTGAGCTCAACTACACTTTCTATCCTAGTCCGAGACTTAGCTATAATAGACTAGAAATCAAGACTTATAGTTTTGATCACTAACATTAACAAACATGCTTGAGATAGCAACGCATGCGAGTTCGACCGAGCAATGCTCTAACAATCTCCCCCTTTGTCAAATTTAGTGGCAAAACTATTAATACATATGGAATACAAAAAATAAATAAATTAAGTTTTGTAGCTCCTATTCCACATGCCTAATCTTCAACATTACTCGAAATCTTCGTCACTTCCAAGTACTCCAATGATCCCAAAGGTTGTAAGTTTAGCATCATCGTTGTTGAAAATCCGTAGCTATAACAATAAGAAAACAATAGCCCTCAATCATTGTTATACAGTGTCATAGTATCATTACACAACGTCAAAGTTCAATTGTATCACAACTTCAACAACAATACTATGGTGATATGTATCACTCCCCCTTAGTCAATACTCAATATCACATGGAAACCACTCCCCATTACATAATTATCCGAAAACCATATGTATTTGCAGTGTGAGCTACATATTAATTCTCCCCCTTTTTGTCAATAAAATTGGCAAAGGTACAAGAACGGGATCATGATGAAATTTCCGTAAGAGACATTTCATGACTAAAAAGAAAGAACACACATCATCTTATTTAGATGCAATCATATAGCTGAAGCAAATAGCATTCATCAAGGAGTTTAAAGATACAACATAACCCCTCTAAAATTCCACAACCGCACACCCCTAAGGATATGACCATTAAGTACAAGTTCAAAACAACTCTCCCCCATATGATTTCATTCCCGAAGGAACAACAAGAGCGACCTTAATTTCAAAAGAAAAGAAGGATTTTATTAGACACCAAAAACCATAAGAATGATTTTTTTTATATCCAAAAACTCAATCAAATTAATCACAAGTAAAACCCGTGATTAATTTAATCGGTATACACAATCAAATTAAACACAAAAAGTGATCAATTCAATTGTTTGTGCTCAACATAAGAAAACTCATGGAGACACAAAAATACTCAACTAGATTAATTACAAGAGAACCCATAATTAATCTAATTGGAATACACAACCAAACTAATTACGAAAGTAATCAATTTAATTGTCAATTGTTTTGCTCGACATAAGAAAACTTACGGAGCAATAACTAAATAACCAAACAAGATGATTAATTTAGTTCAAAATGCTCAACATAAAGTACCTTACGGAACAACCAACAAAGCTAATCAAAAACAATCAACTTGGTTGTATCGTGCTTAACATAAGACACATTACAGAGCCTCACAGTAATACATACGAATATGGATCAGGGATGATCAATACTGCGGAATACACAAGGATTCATTCTATCTTCAATCATTATCTGCATAAAAACAATAATAGACATAATCCTTGAAAACAAAAGATTTTAACCTATATTCCATCAACATAATTTACAATATAGGCTTCACTTTTGTATTTGTCAAACGTCCATTCATCCTTTTACCAGTACGTGAATACCGAACACGAACGACTTTACTTTTGACAAAGTATGGGACCTTCAAGTTCACTGACACAAACATACGTATCCCATAACAAGTTGCAATATCATAAATCATAAAGATTAATAGTACAAAAACATCATCTTCCAAATATTTTTAGAATTTTATACCAATAAACCTAAAAAATACAAGAAGATGAAAAATAATAGCTATGTGTAGTCACAATCATTGTTATTCAAGCACTAGTTATTCTTCCAACTAAGCCAAAAAGAAGACATACTAGGAAACAAAAACACACATTACTCATCTTCTTCCTCATCGGAGATACTCCAAGATGCTTTAATTGTGTTCAATTTTTCCTCGATCTCGGGAAACTTCGTTGGAACCAAAGACAATTGTTCTTGAACACACTTCACTATTGAATCAACCTTACACACACCTTTATGAATTTTTTGTAGAAGGCTCATGGTAGTAGGGTCACTAAAATCAAGATAAGTGATTCTTTGTCGCTTGCAAGCATTTCCCCTTATGCTTCTAAAGGTACACACACGAACCGGTTTGGGGACTCCAAGAGAGTTGCCAATTGAGTCACACCCACGATCACGGAAAATTTTACTAATCAAGCAAGGGTAACCCAACATCTTGACGGGTGAAGTCATCAAAATCATTTGAAAGATAATGAAACCACAAATATGAAGACTTGAAATACCCGAACCAAGGAAATAGACCAATTCCGCAAACTCGTGACTCCACCAAGAATTTTCAATCGTGGAGGGACAAAGATTGGGGATACCAAGTTTTCCAAAAGCCACCAAAGCAATACTAAGATTATTAGTATGAAACTTTCCTTGATTCCAAACGACCTTCTTTCCACAAAGCCCAACCGAGATATCATCACAAGATGGACGTTCATCACTTGGTCTAGGAAGCCAAACGTTCCCCAAGCGGATTTTGGTAATCCTTGAAATTAATTCTCTATCAACAAGAAACCTTTCTCTACCAATCATGGATTTGAATTCCATCTTGTTGTAATCAACAACATGAATATTGGGATAGAAAATCCTTGTAAGAGAATCAAATCCTTAACCAAGACCATCAAAGATATTTCCAAGCTTGAATTTTTTAAAGCATACCAAATCCTCTTCATGCCCACTAGAAAAATCCAAATTTTTTTCCAGGATGAAACCTTTTGAAGCAATCTTATCAAACACTCTAACACAAGAATCATCCACAAACCTAATTCTAAGAGAGTTTTGGTCACAAGAAGAATTCAAGCTAGAGGTTTTTGGGTTTTTAGAGCTCCTTTTATTGCTTCTAGACTTCATCATGGGACTAGAAAAATGAAAGGATCAAGAGAAAAATACTTACTTGGATTGAATCTTGAACACCCTTTCTTTCAATTTTTCCAATGAAGCTTCAATGGAGGAAACACACAAAACCCTAAAGGTTCACGTACGTGCACGGGTGATGAAGAAGACTAGGGTGCGCGAACTTCTTCTTTATAAGGCCACAAATGGGCTTGGACCCGTTCATGAATCGAGACCCATATAAGAAAGATGGGATTTCCTTAGCCATTTGCACATTAAAGGTTATGCATTCCGTGACAACACACATGTGAACGAAAACGGGTGCAATAGAAAGCTAAAATTGATGTTTAAACACAATAACAAAATTGTACACAAATAAAACCATTTTCTTGCCCCATTCCAAGATATATACAAATGTGGAATTGCCATCATTGTTACCAAGAGGCATAATGCGCAGAGGGATTCTCATGCGACATTTCTGGTTGATATGTATGAACAGTACCTGTAGTATAATCAAAGTAATGATGATAGTCAGGGCTGTTAGAGATTTATATCCTTCGTTTGTTCTGGCTAGAAGGAGGATACCTCCGATTTATGGGTTGCATAGTATTAACAGATTCAACACATACAGAACCCTTTTCGGAACGATTCTTAGACTTAACAAATTTAAGTTTCTCTAAGAATTTAAAAACGCCTTCGAAAGATTTGAATAGATCTTTATCAATTGATCCACCACGATAGTATTCCTCAAAGAGATCAAGAGTTAATCTAGTGAGGTTCCATATCCTTGAGCGTGTCGAGCGTTTTCTCAATCTTTCCTTCTTTTTATTTTTTCCTTCTGATTGATTCTTAACATCCAAATCTTCCCTTTTAGATAAAGTAAGATTATCATGAGAACCCAGAGGTTTTAGCCATAATAATCTTTTGAATAATCTTTAAGGAAATCTGGCGTGCGCTACAAATGCCAAGAGCAAGTTTTCCAAAGAAATATCCCATGGGACAATTTTTAAGGAACGAACAAACACAAACTTATTAGGTTTAAGGTGTTTGCCGGCTCTGATACTAATTGAAAAAGCGGGGGTCTAACAACACAACCCAATATTTCGCTTAGCAATCTGTATGGACAAACTCGAATATACTTTTAAGAGAATCAACAAGACTCAATCAATTAAAAGTATATCAACGAGTTTATATCTCTCTCTTGATTTGATTTCCTCAAACAGAAACTGCGAGTACTAATCAAATACAAGGAATAACTTGGATGGTACCAAAGACCAATATTCAAGTGTCAATTAATATCAATCAACAACCATTAGGTCGGATTCTCCAATTGATTGATCTAATGACAACATGTATTAATTCAATTATAAAGATAATTCAATAAGGTGTGGGGATTAGTGATGGACACATTTTTGTGTCCAATTTGTCTCGATTCTATATATTGATAGTGCTCATTTTTGTACTCATTATGGTGTTTTATGTGTGTGTAGGTATTTTTGTCCAATAAACACTTTTGGAAAAATCGGCTCGAAAAGTTGCGCGGGGCACCCCGAGGAAAATTGCTAAACGGACCCCAGGATTGGCTAAGGAGCACCTAGGCTATGTAAAGCCCAAACTTGTCCGCAGCACCCACTTTTGTCCATAGCACCCAAGTTAGATGATAAAGGCACCCCTACTCTGTATTAGGGGCAACCATCTTCATTATTTGAATTCTGGTTTTTTGCGGGAAAGTTAACTATCATACATGCAGATTTAGGGTTGAGGTTTTAATCGCGTTTTGAGGAGATTCAATGGCTGAAACTTATGGCAAGCATCTGTAAGAGCAAAACAGGGATACTAGGAGTGATTTCGTCGATTGAAAGTGGCTAGAAATCGAGTTAGAAGGAAACAAAGGGTATTTCAGGCGAGATCTGGTGAATTTGTTGCCGGATTCAATGGATGACGTGGATTGGATATGTTTTGCTAGGCCCAAACAGGGTTGGTAATCACTTCAGATTCGGCAAATCAGGGTTTAATTCGTGGGTCAAGCAAAACATGGGAGTGAGTTTGCAAGGTTCTCTGCATGATTTATTTTTGGAATTCCAGAGAGACTAAAGGTGAGATATTCTGTCCAAAGATACTTATCTATCTAAGGAAGAGTTTGGGATGGGTTGTACGGTTCAGAAACGTGTAAATAAGTCGGCAGAGAGATTATTGCCGTGACTTGCATGGAAAGGAATAAAAGAATTTTAGTCGGGATTTTTAGGTTTCCGAGGGATATAAGAGGCGTTGTCGAGTTCCAGGGAGAGGTATGAAAGTTTCGGAGAAGTTAGGGGAAGTTTAGAACACCACAGAGATCAACAGGAGGAGTTGCAGGAAATCGAGTTCTGCTGGTGTAGAAGGAAGAACATGAAGAACATTAGACTCCTCAGGACAGTCTTTTATTCTACAACATACTCCTTCTATCGTTTCCTGTAACAGTTTATTGCAACAGTTCTCTGTAACAGTGAGTTTGTAACGCCCATAAACCGTTGTAAACTGTCTTCTTAACTAGTTTTCTCTTGTTTTTCACCCTTTTGAGCTATGAACACCTATTTTGAGTATGTGAATAATATGAGGAGCTAAACCCCTTATCCTAGGCGACGGAGGAATCCATTGTTCCATGAAAAGTGGTATATTTCTATTTTAATTAATTCTTGCAATTTCTTTTATGATTATTTGCATGGAATTAATATTGGAAAATTGATTTTTATTGAATGATTGTGATCCGTTTTGATGGAGCATGCTTAGTTTAAGACTTTTGATGTTTCATGCTTGATGTATACAATTGTTACTTCAAAAATCTACTAGAGGCAATATATTAGAATCACTTTAAATGCAAAGAATTGCATGAATATTGATTAGATTAAATCACTTAATTGGTCAATGGTGGAATCCTGAGTCTCGGTGCTTTTTATAATCTTGATAACAACTTCATTAAAGTTTTTATTTTAATTTAAGTCTAAAACAAATCTTCACAAGTCTGAGTGAACGACAACTTTACTACCAATTTCTAGAACAACATAAAAACCACATCAATTTTTGGCGCCGCCGACGCGGATTTGTGTTTAGGTTAGGGTTTTAGATTTATTTTAGGTTTTGTTTTTGTTTTTAGTTTTATTCTTCTTGTTCTATTTTACGTTTTTGGTTATTTGTCTATTTAGTGCAGGTTTTGAATCAAAAATAAATTGGAGACTAAAGACCTTGGGGATTGAAATAAGAGACAAAGCGAAAAAAACTGAAAAGAAGACAATTTTAGTTTATTTTTAATTTTTAGGATTTTTTTTATTTTTTCCTTTTTTAGAAAAAAACTGTATTAGGGTTTATTTTTAATTTTTGTAATTTTTGTTTTCTGTTTGGACACTTTGGACTTTAAACTTTGGGACATTATTTTAAACCCTACGGAAGACACAGTTTAAATATAAACTGTGTGCAAAGAAGGACGGCGATTACGATATCGCCTCGTCCCCTTCGGGTTCGTACATGACATATGAGTCGTGTCCCGAGACGACTACAACCGATTCATCCGCCGTCTGGAGCAGGAGGTAAGATTCTAAACACCCGCGAATCTCCTGTCAGCGGGTTTACTGTATTCCTTCGTTTGCATATATGCTGAGGACTTGAAAACGGCTGCTTTAATTTCCTAGTAAAGGGCAAGGACTGGCCATACAAGATAAGGGTTCAGATTTCATCACCGTTCTCTTCTTGCCCGCCTTAGGAAAACGAAACCAAACGCGAACCTAAGCCTAAAATTTTGACTAGAACGAGACCTATAGGGTAACGAGCTTAATAGGAAAGTCGTTCGAAAAATATTGGTTACTTTTTTGAGCATACTTCGAAGTTCATGATGGTTTCTGTGAGTTGAATGCGTGACTGCGCCGCCTTATAATACCGGTGAGGCCTTTGGGTATCAAAGCTCCACCGAGCTTCCCTCGCCTCTATTCAACTTACTTTGACTCGGATTGATTTCAGATAGGTTTGCTCAGATTGTAACGAGTTCCTTTTCGAAAGAATAGAAGATGGTCTAGAAACAATCTAAGTGGATCCATCATGCTTTTTGTTTGCTAGAAATTAATAGGTTTGATTTGGTTGAGTCAGCCTTGTTTTGTGATTGCATAGAATTCACTTCCTTATTCTTTTGCATGCCTGAACTTCAAAGAGACGCCCTAGGTAGATTTATTAAAGAGAAACCTAGTAGTTCTAAGCGTCTCGATTACCTCAATTTAGAAAGCCCGATTCTTGAAGATTCCGTTTTTGAACGTCCGTTTGAGGAGAAAATCCCTGATATTCCAATAGTGCCAGAAATGGCAACTTTGAAAGCTTTGTTAAACCCTACTAGGACTACTCGTCCCTCTTGTATCAGGTTAGCTGAAACTGAAGCAAATTATGAACTTAGGCCTGGGACCCTACATATGCTCCCAATCTTTTTAGGGAAAGAAAATGAAAACCCATACTTGCATGTTAGGGACTTTGAGGAAATTTGTAGTACCCTAAAGATTAGAGACCTTTATGATGATGCTTTGAAACTTAAGTTATTCCCTTTTTCCCTAAAAGATAAAGCCAAATCGTGGCTATATAGTTTGTCTTCCGGTTCAATCGAAACTTATGAACAACTTACATCTGCCTTTTTGAACAAGTTTTTCCCTAGGCACAAAACATCGTCTATTAGGACGCAAATCTGCACATTTTCTCAACAGGAGGGAGAACCTTTGTATAGGTATTTGGAAAGGTTCAATGATCTATTAGACCAATGTCCTCATCATGGTTTAGAAAATGTTAGGCTAGTTCAGATCCTCTATGAGGGTTTAGATTATCCCACTACAACCACAGTAGAATCTATGTGTACAGGCGGGTTTGAAAACCAAACAGTTGATGATGCGATGACATATTTGCATGAAATCGCCGAAAAGACCCAACAATGGGAAAGTAATAGGGGACCCCAGAAAACAATTCTTCTAGGCAGAGGAAACGTTAATAGGGTAGAAGGAAACTTTGAATCAGATGCCAAAATTGCTGTTATAGCGAAAAGGTTAGAAGTTTTAGAAGTGGGTCACACTAGTGGTAGATTAGAGCCTTTTTGGGAAGGTCAGAATAATGAAGACCAAGCCAATGCTCTCTATAATAACACTAGATTCGATAACCGTCAGAAGTTTGACCCATATTCAGAAACCTATAATCCTGGTTGGAGAAACCATCCGAACCTTTCGTGGTCTAAAGGCCAGAGTCAAGGTCAGTTTAGTAATTCTAATGTTCCCCCAGGTTTTGGTTCAGATAAGAACTCTTCAGGTCAGTTTCAGAACTCTTCATAGAATAGAATAACGAGCTTAGAGGAATCTCTTAGTATATTAAGAAAGAGCCAGGATATGTTAGCACAGAGCCAGGACATGTTAGTAAAGAGCCAAGTTAGTTTTCAACAGGAAACCAAGCAGAACTTTCAAACTAATGTTCAGATTCTTGCTAAGTTAGAACTTCAAGTCGGCCAAATAGCTAAGACCTTAAGTGAGAGAGATAACGGAAGGTTCCCTAGTCAGACTAATCCCAATCCTAGAGGAGTTCATGAAGTAGATACAAAATCATCACATCAATTGAATGTTGTTAGAACCATTAGGAGTGGTAGAGTAGTAGACAATCTGGTAACCATGCCCGATAGTGAGCATACTGTAGTTTACCCCTCAGGACCAACAATAGCTGAGGAGACTGATAAAGTTTCTGATGATGTCAATTCGGCTCCTGAGAGGCCCTATTTTATGCCTAGAGCCCCATTTCCACAGCTATTAGTACCAACAAAGAGTGAATCCAACTTTAATGACATAATGAAGGTTTTTAGGAAAGTTACCATAAACCTTCCGTTACTAGAAGAAATTAGGAAACTTCCAGCTTATGCCAAGTTTCTTAAGGATATGTGTACGCGAAAGCGAAAGCTTAGTGTCCCTAAAAAATCCTTTTTAGCTAGTCATGTAAGTTCGATCATTCAGAACCCCACAACTCTTAAATATAAAGACCCAGGTGCGCCTACCATTGCTTGTACGATAGGAAAACACAGGGTACACAAAGCTTTACTTGACTTAGGAGCCAGTATGAACTTACTCCCATACCATGTGTACTTAAAGCTAGGGCTCGGCGAATTGAAACCTACCAAGATAACATTGTAGTTAGATGATAGGTCTGTCAAGATTCCTCGTGGTATGATAGAAGATGTTCTTATTGAGGTCGAAAAGTTTATTTATCCTGTGGATTTCATGGTCTTAGATACCCAACCTGTCCCTGACCCATAGAACCAGATACCTGTGATTTTAGGTGGCCCATTTTTAGCTACGTCTAATGCGATCATAAATTGTCGAAATGGTATTATGAATCTATCTTTTGGTAATATGACTATTGAGTTGAATCTTTTTAATGTCAATAAGCTACATTCTGATATAGATGACACGTGCATTGAAGAGGTGAACATGATAGGAACCTTAATTCAGGAGTCATTACCAAACCTCATAATGGAATATCCATTAGAGAGTTGTCTAGCCCACTTTAACATGGATTTCGATGAAGATAGCAACATTGAACAAGTGAATGCTATGTTGGATTCTATTCCTATGTTAGATACTGATAAATGGAAAGCTAGGTTCGAACCATTACTAGATTTTGAGTCTACCTTAATCCCTTGTTTAGAAGAGCCTCCTAAGTTGGACCCTAAATCTGCATTCTTAGGGCCATCTAAGACTTTGCCTGTGATTATAGCATCCGATCAGGACAGCAGGTCAGAAATCGTGCTTCAAGACAATAAGGAAACTCTAGGGTTGACCATACAGGATATGAAACATATAATTCCTACAGCTAGTATACCTCAAAAGAATTTAGAGGATGAACCACCTTATTATAACTCAGAGAAAGAAATTGACCTTTTTCAGAAACCTGATGGTCTAGAAATTAGGAATATTGTGACTAGTCTATCTAGAGACACCCAAAATTCTAAGTTTGGGGGTAGTGATCGTCAATTATCCCTAGTAGAAGTCCCTAACTTGGGACTCGATCCTAGTGCATATGAGGTATCACTTGAGTCTATTCAGACTCCACAGCCTGATCCTCCTGATACTGTTCAGGAGGAAATCCAAATATTAAAGTCCTGTTGTTCGGATGAATCTGTTTTTCAAGACACTCATATGAAGCCTAATTGGGTACCCCAAATAAATCCAGTTGTCTTGCAAGAAACTTTCAATGAGGTTGTGCTCCTTATGTTATTTTTTCTGATCCTGTGCAGTTGTTTCATATTAGTGGCAGTTTTATTTGGTTTGGATGACCCACAGTTATTTCGACTACTGATATATGATTTGAAAGGTAACTAGCCATTTTATGAAACTTGATGTCTGGCTGAAGACTTTAAACTTGGCACTTTTTGGGAGGTAACCCAATCTCATGCAACACGGTAATATCTTTCCTTAACTATTTTGCTTCAAATGGTAACAGTTTCTCCTTGTTCATGTTTTTAATTTCATCTTTAGAACATTGAGGACAATGTTAGATTTAAGTTTGGGGGTATGGGAGAAACTTTTTAGTTGCATTAATAAACTCCAGAGCCTAGAAATTTATGTTTATTAAGGATCGCACTAACTAATCTAAGTGGATGGAAGCATTTTGGTTGTAGGATTTGAGAAACCAATCTGATTAGATGGCAACATCTAAAGAGTCTATTCATAAAACCACAGAGCTCAGTTGTTAGAAATAACATGATAGTTTCACCATATCTCGTTGAGTCCTTTTCACTTCTATTTGATGTTGTTTTGTTTTTAAACTATGTTTCTCTAAGTGATTAGGTGGGGCTCACGATTCAAGTTGTTACCAATGCTAGGGTGAATTAGAATGATTGAGATACCATGAAAAAAAAAGTTGAAAAGAAAAAGAAACAAAAAAAAAAAGAAAAAGAAATTGAGACCAGACCATTTGACCAAAAGGAATAAATTCAAATAAAGTCGACCACTGGTACCCTTGTATATGACAGTTGTGTTGTCCTAGAGTTAGGTTATCGACCACTGGTTCCCTTGTATATGCCAGTTTGTTGATATTAATCAAACTAGTACCACAATCCATTATGATAGGTTCATTTTGGCGGAGGCCTTCAGACAGATATGGGAAACGCGCTCACTTAGTAAACATCAAAACCATCTTTGTTTTTCTCTATATCCATCTTCTTGATCTATCCATGTGATTAGTTTTGACTCCGGATATTGATGTCCATAGTGCGACTATCTGAGTCGAGCTCTGTCACTTATATATGAATTTTAGTATGCTTGAGTGCAAACTCGTGTACAGCAATTGGAATTTCGCATCAGGGTACTTCCTCTTGTAGTAAATAAGTATGTCAACCAAGGAGATTCTTTAGTGCCTTCCAAGGTTTAGCGTAGATAGCTAGGGTATGGAGTAAAGGTTTTGTGGGTATATCTATGGTAAGCCCTCCCGAGACTATAACTCGGCCACTAGGACCACCTAGGGGTTTAAAGGCTTATTGCATACGCTAAATGCAATCGACGATGCCTGCGACAGTGAGTTAGGATTTTATTTATTTCCGTTTTGCTCGAGGACTAGCAAATAATAAGTTTGGGGGTATTTGATGGACACATTTTTGTGTCCAATTTTTCTCGATTCTATATATTGATAATGCTCATTTTTGTACTTATTACGGTGTTTTATGTGTGTGTAGGTATTTTTGTCCAATAGACATTTTTGGAAAAATCGGCTCGAAAAGTTGCGCGGGGCACCCCGGAGGACAATTGCTAAACGGATCCCAGGATTTGCTAAGGAGCACCCAGGCTATGTATAGCCCAAACTTGTCCGCAGCACCCACTTTTGTCCATAGCACCCAAGTTAGATGATAAAGGCACCCCTACTCTGGATTAGGGGCAACCATCTTCATTATTTGAATTCTGGTTTTTTGCGGGAAAGTTAACTATCATACATGCAGATTTAGGGTTGAGGTTTTAATCGCGTTTTGAGGAGATTCAATGGCTGAAACTTATGGCAAGCATCTGTAAGAGCAAAACAGGGATACTAGGAGTGATTTCGTCGATTGAAAGTGGCTAGAAATCGAGTTAGAAGGAAACATAGGTGTGAACTTTTCACGGATATTTCAGGCGAGAGCTTGTGAATTTGTTGCCGGATTCAATGGATGACGTGGATTGGATATGTTTTGCTAGGCCCAAACAGGGTTGGTAATCACTTCAGATTTCGGCAAATCAGGGTTTAATTCGTGGGTCAAGCAAAACATGGGAGTGAGTTTGCACAGTTCTATGCATGATTTATTTTTGGAATTCCAGAGAGACTAAAGGTGAAATATTCTGTCCAAAGATACTTATCTATCTAAGGAAGAGTTTGGGATGGGTTGTACGGTTCAGAAACGTGTAAATAATTCGGCAGAGAGATTATTTTCGTGACTTGCACGGAAAGAAAGAGAAGAATTTTAGTCGGGATTTTTAGGTTTCCGAGGGATATAAGAGGCGTTGTCGAGTTCCAGGGAGAGGTATGAAAGTTTCGGAGAAGTTTAGAACACCACAGAGATCAACAAGAGGAGTTGCATGAAATCGAGTTCTGCTGGTGTAGAAGGAAGAACACGAAGAACATTAGACTCCTCAGGACAGTCTTTTGTACTACAACATACGCCTTCTATCGTTTCCTGTAACAGTTTATTGCAACAGTTCTCTATAACAGTCAGTTTGTAACGCCCATAAACCGTTGCAAACTGTCTGCTTAACTAGTTTTCTCTTGTTTTTCACCCTTTTGAGCTATGAACACCTATTTTGAGTATGTGAATAATATGAGGAGCTAAACCCCTTAGCCGAGGCGACGGAGGAAGCCATTGTTCCATGAAAAGTGGTATATTTCTATTTTAATTAATTCTTGCAATTTCTTTTATGATTATTTGCATGGAACTAATATTGGAAAATTGATTTTTATTGAATGATTGTGATCCGTTTTGATGGAGCATGCTTAGTATAAGACTTTTGATGTTTCATGCTTGATGTATACAATTGTTACTTCAAAAATCTACTAGAGGCAATATATTAGAATCACTTTAAACGCAAAGAATTGCATGAATATTGATTAGATTAAATCACTTAATTGGTCAATGGTGGAATCCTGAGTCTCAGTGCTTTTTATAATCTTGATAACAACTTCATCTTGAGTTTTTATTTTAATTTAAGTCTAAAGCAAATCTTCACAAGTCTGAGTGAACGAAAACTTTACTACCACTTTCTACAACAACATAAAAACCACATCAATTAGCTTTGCACAATACTAGGTGTCTCATTTATATAGTCTTTCAAATCAGGGTTTTGCCTTGGTAACAAATCAATCAATATTCACCGTTAGAAGAAACCCTGATTTAGATTCAAGATAATATTTCTCAACCGTTAGATCGAAAACTTAGCTTGTTATACACAAATGAATTGCACGCTTCTAGGTTTGTTAACCGTACCCAAACGTTTACATTGTTGGTTCAACAATAATTAACCAAAAGGTTAGCCATATGAGCATTTCATATCAACCATGTTCTTCTTCACCATAACTAGTTCAATGACTCAAATGAACTAGTTAGAGAGTTGTTCAATTGCAAGGAAATATTATGTAACTACACAAGACACAATTGAAGCAAAGATGATTTGATTCACTTGAATCGGTTCATGAACTTTTATAGCCACGGTTTACAAACTGCATTCCTTAGTCTTTTTAAATTTTAAGTTCATAAATCATCTTCAGATATGTAACCTTCTTAAGTTCACACACTAGGTTCGCAGACATAAGAAACTGTTAGAGTTTACAAACTCCAGCAGAAAATCTCGGCAAGAGACCTTCTGCCGGTTCGCGGACTGGTACTCACGCAACTAGTTTGTCAACTCCAGCAGAATTTCTCGGATGAGAAGTTCGGTAGTTCGCGGACTTGGCAACAAGCCATTCTTCCGGTTTCTCTTGATCAACAAAGTTCGCAAACTTTGGTTCAAGGAATAGGACTTATACATAAATGTGTTTCCACAACAATGCTTATGTCCATCATTGATTATGTAATCTAAACTCTCATTTCAATCATTGAGACATTCTTAGAGGACGTTATATAGTTGTTACACCATTTCTCTTCAAAGCAATTTTCAAGATGATTGAAACATATCATGACTTTCGTCACTAGGTAAAGATAAACTTGGTCGAAGTGAAAACCTTACCAACACATATTTCGAGATATAGATAGGCGAGGTATACTCGGCTCGAAATACCAAATGTGTATAATATAAGTATATATATATAGCATACGACTTTTTGTCTCAAGAAGTAGGAGATAGAGTAGATAGACTTTTGAGTGACGGATATGTTCAAGTCTTCTCATACCTTTTTATCGAGAAATTCCACCGGTTCCTTGAGTAGTTCTTCTACTTGTATGACGAATCCCCATGAAGTCCTTGATCTCAACTACACTTTCTATCCTAGTCCGAGACTTAGCTATAATAGACTATAAATCAAGACTTATTGTTTTGATCACTAACATTGACAAACATGCTTGAGATAGCAACGCATGCGAGTTCGACCGAGCAATGCTCTAACAAAAACTATGTATCACTCAGAAGTCTATTCTATGTTATCTTCTAATGAGACTAAATCGTAGCTATATATACTTTTACATTATACACATTTGATATTTCGAGCCGAGTTTATCTCGCTTATCTATTTCTCGAAATATGTGTTGGAAGCTTTTTGTTTTAGCTATTTTCGTCGTATTCTTGACGAGTTTAGTTGGAAACAATTTATTTGTTGGAAACTAAATATTAAGTCAAAAGATGGTCATGTGAAAATTACCTTGAACATCTTATATGATTTGTGTGAGACAATCATTTGATGTTAGGTCGGGAAGTTTCTTATTGATCATTCGATCACTTGAAAATCACTTGAAGCTAATGGTATGTGTAAGATTACCATTGTCACCTTCTAAGGATGTTTCAATGATTGAAATGTGAGTTTAGAACGATTACCCATGTTTGGATACAACACGGTATGCATACACAATATGTGAACTGTATTGTGATGATTCAGGTGCAGAACTCTTGTTTGCGTATCTAGTATGCGAACGATTTACCTGAGAAGGTCTGAAACTATTGTTTGCATACCTAGTATGCGAATGGGTTTACCTAAGTTGGGTCCGGAACGGTTGTTCGCGAACCAGGTTTGTGAACGGCTTAACTAGGCCAAGGTCCAGAGCTGCTGTTCGCGTACCCAGTTTGCGAACACAGTGGATAAGTTCTAAAATAGGTTATAAATGATTCTCATACTCATGAACTAAAACATTTATGATTTAAGGAATGCAAATTAACTTTGCAAACCGTGGCTTAATGTTCATGAGTTGATTCTTGTGTAAGTACTTTGTAAGATCACGAATCAAACTGATTTCATTTCAATTTGTTCGTGAATATTTCTATGAGATAGTGAACAATTGAACAACTCTATTTGAAACACAATTAGATTCATTTGATTATCTATCATGATTGATTGATCATCATATTTTATCTAGAAGTGTTAGATGAATATGGTTAAGTCAAAAGTGTTCATATGGCTAACTTCGGTTAACTGTTATTAAGACAACCAATATACACGTTTAGGTACAATTACCCATATCTAAATATAAGTATACTTCATTTGTGTGTAATAACCTAAGACCATCTAACGGTAATTTCTAAACAAACTTAGCTTGAATCTTAAATCAGGAGTTCATCTAACGGTGAATATTGAATGCTTTATTACTAAGCTATCTTAGATTTGATTGTAAGCAACCCTGATTTGAAAGGCTATATAAGGGAGATTTCTAGCAACTGGAAAACCTAATCCCGATACTTCTGTGTGTCCTAGTTGCAAACTAGAGTCGATTCTCCTTTAACCTAGGTTTTCCAAAACCATTATTAGGTTAACGACTTGAAGACTTCATTTGGGATTCGTGAAGCCATATCCAACTATTTTATTTGTAGTTGCATATTCTGATATTACTTTCTCTATCGTATTGAGTTTTATCTTCTCTGAGATTTACTCGATATTTATCTCTGATAGGTAAGATATAAAAAAATAATCACAACATATCTTCGTCTTAGACTCTTGTGATTCCGCAATAACTTCTTCTGTTAATCAGTTAGGTTATTGTGAGGTGACTAATATTTCTAGGTGCTCTTCGGGAGTATAAGACCGGATTATTAGTTGGTTCTTGTTCACCTTGATCTTTGTATCAAAAGAAGGAACAAAAAGAATAAAGGATAGACATATCTGTGGGAGACAGATTTGTTTATATGTCTTCGACTTTGGGTCGTAGCAACTCTTAGTTGGGCGTGAGATCAGCTAAAGGAATCAAGTGAGCATAATCTGGCGTGGTTCTAGAGGCATAAGGAACGCGACTGTATCTTCATCAGTGTGAGACTTGGTTATGGCTCAACTACATTCTAGTCCGAAGTTAACTTGTAGTAGGCTAGAGTCTGTAGCAGCTTAATGAAGTGTGGTGTTCAAAGCTGGACTAGGTCCCGAGGTTTTTCTGCATTTGCGGTTTCCTCGTTAACAAAATTTCTGGTGTTTGTGTTATTTGTTTTCCGCATTATATTTGTTTATATAATTGAAATATCACAGGTTGCGCGTAGTTTAATCAGTTGATAAATCCAACATTGATTGTTGGATAGAACTTGATTGGCACTTGGGCATTGGTCTTTCGTACCGTGCAAGTTATTTCTCATATCAATCAGGCTCACGGATTTCTATTTGTTCGATTTTTTGATTGTATTGAGAAAGAGATAAAAACTCTTTAATATATTTCTTGATTGAGTCTCATTTTAAGTTGGTGCTCTCATAATTATATTGGAGTTTAGTCCATACATATTGCCGAACAAATTATTAGGTGTGGTTTTTGTACCCCGATTTTTCACCTACTTGAAATGATTCACTGATAGTTATGAGTTCTTTCTTTAACTCATGCAAAATGATTTGGAACTCTTGTAATTGATTCGTGAAAAATTTAGAATCTATCATTTTAGAGTCCAAAATTTTTGCAATAATGAATTTCTTCACCCCAACAAAGTCTATCTTATATTTATTTTCAAGAGACTCTCATACTTCCTATGCAGTTTCAAGTGGTTGATAGACGTTGTAGATAGAATCCCTAAGCTAGTTAAGTACGTAATTCTTGCACTGAAAATTAGAGTGTTTCCATGCTAACATGTTACAGGAGGATGTTTAGCTAAGTAAGATGCCAAACCCAAAGTTGTCAATTAAAACACCATATGCCATCGCTTAAAATCTAACCCAACAAATTTCTCTGGACATTTTGCATATTGGCGCGATGAAGATGCAAACCTTGAATAGACCGGCAACATTGTTGGAACCATTGTCAACAGTTGACTTGTATGTTTCTTGTGTCATTGTGTGAAAAGAACAACACAACAACTAAACAAGATTTAAAATGATTAGATCTCTTAACATTGTCGACAATCCTGCTGGTAAACCCCAAATACGATACGAATCATACTATCTTTGTACCAAACTATTAATTCCAAATCAGGATTAATAAACTGCAATTATTTACAAACACGTAATGATAATCTTTAAAACAAAACTAAATTAGGAAAAAAGAAGAAGAAGAATAGGAGCATCCCTTATCGAAGCAAATACAATCAGATTAAATGATCAGAATTGATTCCGGAAGTATCATTATTTCCCTTATACATAAACAAAAATTGAATATCTTTGTGGTTTATTACTCTTTCTTTTCACGATCTACTTGTAATAGACATCCTTATTTATATTAGAATTTTGATTATCGTGTATTTTTTGATGTTTTTGTTATCCTTGTCTGCGAACCCCATAAAAAAAGAAAAAGAAAAAAAAAACAACAACCTTCAGGTTCTGTGCAACGTTGGACTAAAATACTTTCCCTTATGTTCCGACATAACCCATTCAATTGGATATGGGCTTGAGTTGCCATCTCAAGCCCAATTTCCCCATAGTACTTCTGCATGGAAAATGTATTTTGAGCTGCCTTATTTATGTCAATGCCAAGGCAAGTGAATTATTCTGAACATAAAAATCGTGGGACACTAAAAGGAACATCAAATTAGTGCTAGCTAGCTGAAGGAAAAAAAAGTAAAGAAGCTAAAACACAAAGCATTCTGTCTTTATTCAGTCTTTTGCAAAACTGATGATAAGAAACTAGAATAAAAAAGGGCGTTTTTTTTTTCTCACATTGCAATTGCAGCTTGTAATCCATTGCGCATCCCTCCCCGTTAACGACTTTTTGGACTGACCCAAATTAATGTTGCAAATTGCAACATCTACTTCAAACTTAAACTAAGATTGGCCTAGCAGTATTTGTGGGGTGGCATATCTGACACGAGCCATTTTTCATAGCCAGATGTCTGAAGAAGATTTTGCCAGATTACAACGGCTAGAATAAGTCCTAGTTATAGTACTGTGTCGGGCCCGGTCCAGCGCATCCAAACCATAGGGCTCACTTGGATCAATGTAACTATGTTATGTGGGGATGAAACGGGCAGTAGTGACTGTAGTGTAGATCACGGGCTAATAATACATTTTGGCTGCTTTCTCTTTTATTTTGTCTTTTGTCTATCGAAGTAGTGAGGCTCAAAGAATCTATCTTCAAATAGTATTTGGTTGTATGCAACTCCTCTGTTGAACGCGTGAGAAAAAAGGATAGCATTTTTGTCATCTTTTCATTCCATCAAAAAGGCAACAGAGTTTGAGTTTTATCTTTCAAGTTCATTCTACAAAGAATCCATACAAGAGAAGAAATTCAGAGAAGCAGAAGAGGCAGAAGCAAGTCATGAACTTGCAAGAGTCAAAACCATCATCTCCATCTGGTAATGGTTCATTAGAGCTTGATTCCGATAAACACCCGCTCGACGAAGTTGAACGTTTCGACAAATCTCTGCGAGTAAACACCCACTGCTCAATCTCTGTAGCTTTTCTAAATATGCAGTTCATAAATGTTTGAATGTACTTTGTTTTATGTTTCAATGATTGATTTTTTTTGAAGGAACTCAAAGAATTAGGAAGTCAACTATATTATGCTGCTGATTATTGTGAAACATCATTCAAGAAGACCCAAGAGAAACGAATGTAAGTTAACTTTCTAACTGAAATTCATTCTCCGTTTTCCTCTTCTTCCACCGGATAACTAGCGCCACTCATTCTCGCTTGTAATTTGCAACCGGTGATTCCCACCGGACTAAGTTTTCATGTTTTTAAGTCCCACCTTAAAACGTTGGTTGGTCTAATGGACCTACCAAATCCAATGAGGATTTTTGGTGTCCATAAACTGAGCTATTGTTTAGTTAATTATCCATGACAGAATAAATTTTATTACAGCTTAGTGATTCGTTAAAGCGGAAATGCTTTTGGAATCAAGAGAGTAAATTTAAGTGTTTGGGTAATTCTTCTTTGTAGTGTTATGGAAAATACCAAGGAGTATATATGCAAGGCTATAGTTACTGTTGTCGATCATCTTGGAAGTGTTTCAGCAAATCTTAACCGTCGAATCTCGGAGAGTAGTGAAGATTTAGGGAATGATTATCTTCGAATGCATTGCTTGAAACAAGTAAGTTCTCGGAAATCTTTCTGTGGCTCAATGTGCGATGAGTAAAACGAAATGACAATATATTTGGTGCATTTACCAGCGGCTTCTGACGTGCACCCATTACTCGCAAAACCTCACCCTTTCTGACACACGCTGGAGTAGTAATTCACCGAGATATTATCCGCGTTATATTGCACCAAGTAAGTTTCGACAACCAAGTGAAATGTGCATATATAGTGACATAGTGTATGAACTCATTGCAGCCTTATAATTTGCAGATACTGCTAAGCTGGAGGAATCAAAACCAATTGTAAGGTAAGAACTACATCGCAGCCATGATTTTATTTCGACGAGCACGTGTTTTCATTTACCTCACCTTTGTTTTTCCGTTCGTTAATTAGGTACAGTGACATTGAAGATTCAGAACCATTTAAAACAAGGCCAAAGTACAAGCTTGGTTTTGAGTCCTTCGACAAAGAGATGCCTGTCACATTATACAAAAATCCTGAAAAACTATCTTATGCTGCAACATGGGATAACAATTTTAAGAAGCTAGGTACGTGATGCAAATTAATTAATTCAAAAACTGTCGAATCCATCTGATCTAATATGATTATGTGTGTGACAGTGTGTGTTTTGATACGTTTTGTTTTGTAATTAGGGATGGGGCTCTCAAAAATATTGCCAGCTCGTGAAACTTCGCCAAAGTCACCTGCGAATCAAAATCCTTACTTTCAATTCCAGACAACAAAGGTAGCTCCACTACTAACTTTGTGATGTTTTATTTTCGTCAAGAATATTGTAAACTTGATACGAGGTTGTGTTCTTTCTCCAGGATATCGATAAGAAGCAAGAGTGGAAACCTGAACACAACCGCCGGAGATCATTTCAGCTAACTCGAAGATCATTGCAACTAGCCGGCCGCAAAACTAAGGAAACAATGGGACCTTTGTAGGCGTAGATCATGTCCATTATTTCTACATACTTGGATAATGTGATATGATCTTGAACCTTTCTAATTATGTAATCTTCTAACTAAGAGACAAAAATAAATAAATTACGTGACCAAAGTACATTGTGTCACAAGCACTACAGTTTGTTTTTTTCTTGTTGAATAACATAGGGAATTGGGAGTCCCAGGGTTAGATGGTTTTCAACCAGATTTTTTTAAAGCAACCTGGGACATCCTAGGAAACGATATTATTCAATTAGTGCAAGATTTCTTTAAATCTGATGTCCTCAACAAAGATTTCAACCATTCATACATAACCCTCATCCCAAAAACTTCCACACCTCAAACCCCGGGAGATTTTAGACCTATTAGCTTGAGCAATACCATTTACAAATTAATTTCCAAGATCTTAGCTAATAGATTAAAACCCATATTTAATAAGATAATCTCCCCAAATCAATCAGCTTTCCTTCGTGGAAGACAAATCACAGATAATATCATAATTGCACATGAACTTATTCACTCTATGAACATATCCAAGAAAAAAAAGGGATTTCTAGCGTTAAAACTAGACCTCTCTAAATCCTTCGATAGGGTAGAATGGACCTTTGTTGAGAAGGTCTTCACAGCTTTTGGATTTTCCGAGAATTGGACAAAACTCATTATGCAATGTTTATCAACAACCTCATTCTCGATCCTCCTAAATGGTTCTCCGCGACCCACTTTCAACACCTCGAGAGGTCTTAGGCAGGGTGATCCTTTATCTCCGTATCTTTTCCTAATTTGCATGGAAATCTTATCCAGACTCCTTGAAAAAGCTATTCAAGAAAATAAGATAGCAGGGTTCCAGATCAACAAAAATGCTCCCAACATCTCCCATTTATTCTTTGCCGACGACTGTTTTCTATTCACAAAGGCGGATTTAGGAGAAGCAAAAAACCTACTGGACATTTTAACGCTTTTTGGGAAAATCACTGGCCATATGGTAAATCTACAAAAATCTAGTGTTTATTTCAGCCTTCGCAGTCATCCGAAACATGGGAAAATTATAGCAAAAATCTTAAAGGTTCCCCTGATGATAAAAAATGATAGATACCTGGGTACCCCGCTATTTTTCGACAAGAATAGGAAAGCCAACTTTGAACCACTCCTAAAAAATATTATTCAACTCTTGAAGGTTGGAAATCTAAACTCCTATCTCAAGCGGGTCGAACCGTCTTAATAAAATCCATTCTTCAAGCCTACCCAACCTATCAAATGCAAGTTCTTGCGCTTCCAAAAGAGACTCTTGATCAACTGGATCGCATCGAAAGAAACTTCTGGTGAAAAAAATAAGAGAAAAAAAAGCAAGGAGGTTTCATTAGAGCTTGGAAAATTATTTGGAAACCCATACACCAAGGAGGTTTAGGAATCAAAAACCCACATCAATTCAATGTAGCCCTCCTCACTAAGCTCGCCAGTAGACTGATATCCGAACATGATCAATTATGGGTCAAGCTTCTTAAAGCCAAATATTACCCAAATTCACATCCATTAGAAGCTTCCAAAAAGTCTAATTTGTCTTGGATCTGGACAAGCATCAAAAAAGGATTAAACCTAATCAAAGGAAATTTCGTTTGGCAAATCAAAAACGGAAAAATGGTAAAAATATGGGAAGACAAATGGATTCCAAATACCGACTTGGTTCATAAACTCTCCAACCCACCAATTCCAATTCCTTCTAGGGTTCAAGAATTAATGAAGGAGGATAACACTTGGCACCAGGAAAAATTGGACAGTTTTTTCGACCCGGAGGTTAGAAAAAAGATACTTGCGGTAACTCCAAGAAGCCAAGAACAGGATACGATTAAATGGAAAAATCACCATTCGGGAAATTTTTCTGCCAAGAATATCTACAATTTTTTGGCGAAGCAAGACATTGATACTAACTCCCAAATAGACTTTCCTTGGGAAAAAATCGAAAAAATCCCAGTACTTCCTCGAATTAAACATTTCATCTGGAAACTGATCCAAAAAGCCATTCCAACTTCTTCCAGACTAGGAGCTCACAATCCGGATATTGAAACAATTTGCCAAATGTGTAATAACCAAGAACAAGAAACGGAGCATCATCTTTTTAGAGAGTGTCCTTTTGCTAGGGCCCTTTGGTTTGGGTTTTCCCTTGGAAACCTAAATTGTAGTTGCACGACAGACGGGATTGCTTCGTGGGTTAAATGGTGGATCACGGATAACGAGCTCACAGCCTTAACGGGAAAAATATATACTATTCTATGGTTCCTATGGAAATATAGATGCTCAGTGGTATTTGAGAAAATCATACCAGAGCCGAAGACTTTAATTGATCAAATTAACAGATTCCTAGAATCTACCCCTCCAGCTCCTCCTCTCAAGATTTCATCTACTCAGAAGACCAATTGCTCGAGTAAAACATGGTCAAAGCTAAACACAGACTGGATAATTTTCATAGATGCCTCTTTAAAAAAGGAGGATTTGTCGATGGGTTATGCTTTTATCCTGTACTCAGTGGACCATGAGGCCTTCATACACCTATCAGCAGGAACAGAATGGGTTGCCTTAGCCCTACATGCAGAAACAAAATCTTTGCTATAAGCGGTTTCATGGCTAAAGGAAAATATATTATCTACTGTCTCAATAGTCACCGACTGTAAGATTCTGGCGGACTCAATTAATAAGGTTAGCGCGGATATCTCTTGGACAACAGAAAACTCAATGCAGGCAGTTAAGACGATTTTGAAGGATCGCCCTCAAGCACGAGTCAACTTTATTGCCAGGAAATATAATTATGCAGCAGACTTCGTCGCAAAGGAAGCAAGAGTTAAGAATCTCCAGCAAATGTCGACTCAGTTAACTCAAAAAGTTCAAAAAGCTAGCATCTTATCAAATGTTTTTGAAAAAACTGACCTTGTAAATCTTTTGTACTACATTTGCTAGTTAATATATTCTCATTTTCTATCAAAAAAAAAAAAGAATAACATAGGGGAAAAAAAAATATCACGCTGCCAAGATAAACTTTAACGAGCACCTCTACCACCGCTGGATTAGTTGCCGTCATTAAACTCTTGATTTAACTACAGTCAATACTACAGTATAACTTCGTTAAATTAATTCGCGATAAATTAATAACTTCGCTAACAAGGGGGTAGTTAAACAAGATTTCTATGGACTTTCATAAATTTTTAATTTGAGTGACTTCTAGAGATTCTCTGAAAATCTAGAGATTTCTAGTGATTCTCTAAGAGAATTTTAGAGAGTCATTGTGAATTATAGAGACAAAAAATGAGATTTGTAGGGACAAAAAATGAGACTTGTAGAAAGTTTATGTGATTTGTAGAGACAAAATTGTATAATATCCCCTGATTAATTTCCATATTTACCGATTTTTTATTATTCACATTATAGTAATAATAAAAGTACTGTAGTTGTAGGAAATCCTACACTACACCCCTCATATGATTTCATTATTATTCAACTCATTTTAGATTTACACTCTTAATTTTATTGATCAATCTTTGAATGTTCTTACAAGAAAAGATAAAGGAATCAAGAATGACCTCTGCTCTAGACTTTCTCTCTCCTATTTACTTGTTTCTTACTCAAAAAGATCTCTCTCCCATTCCTTTACAACTGAACAACTATTTATAGGGAAGTACATAGTGGATGACAGCTAATTTGTCCTTTATTTTCGAATATGGCTTGCGACATTCTCGCAACCTTACAAATGTTAATCTCGCAAACTCTCTAATTTTCACAGGACCATCACATCTTTCTCATGATTTTAGCTGACGTCGTTTATTATATCATTTCTGAAATTGTTCTGCGACGCTGTTGTGTTGTGTTGTTGATAATTTCGCTAAGATATCATTGTTGCGAGATTCTGATCCTACATCTTGCCTCTTCTCATATCTTTTCTGCGAAGTAGAGAATGATGTGAGAAATGCCGCATCTGTTCATTTCTTCATATTCTGCATTTATCACACGTACTCTTTCTTCCATCTGTTTCTTCACACGTCTTTTGTAACCGATGTTTTTTAACCGTTTATATTTTTCCGTATTAATCGTGTTTATTTTCTCTGCAACTTCATCGTTCTTCTACAAATCCGTTATTGCAATTTTTCTTCTTTCTTCTTCAATCTTTTTAAGTTCTTCTTCATCTTCATACTATTTCTTCTACAGATCTTCATCGTTCGTAATTTTCTTCGAAATAATCTTCCTGCTACTGTTTTCCATGGATTCATCAAGGTTAGTTTTCTTTTTTCTTCTTTATGGGTTTTGCTGAAATTGATCTTGTTTATTGCCTTATTTGATGTTGTTTATGTGATTCCCATACTCTTATTATTTCAGCAAAAGCATCTCCAATACTAAATTTACAGTTCAGAACCCTAATATTCCCAAATCGCAGCATAAGGTTGTTGCGCATAAAAGAAAGTCTGCGAATGAGAAGGTAGTAAGAAACACTATCCTTTTCTATTAACAATATTGTTGCCTATGTTTCTTATCTGGATTGTAATTCGCAGGGTGATAAGGATGTCAATAAACCTCTCAAGAAATCTCGCCACCTTAAAACTTTTCCAACTTCCGTTCCATTCCACTTACTCATCTCTTCTAAATATCCTACGACATATTCGCAAGATAAACCTTTATATCCCATTCGCGAAAAAGTTGCCTCAGACTTCATTTCTTCAGCTGACCTTTCAATGATTGAAACCCCCCTTGTTGATCCTTCTATGAATGAAACTTCTTCTCTTCCTATTGAGAATGTTTCTCAACCTTCTATCACTGCCAGTTCTCTACCTGAGTCTCTTCCTCTTTCGAAAGAAACCGTGGAAGGAATAGATATTGCTTTCAAAGTTTTATCTGAAGTCCTGGATGATGGCAAGAAGTCTTCTATTGATCCTATCAAGTCTAATGTTTGCGAAATTCTGAGTAAGCATTTAGGTTCTGACAGAGCTGCTTCGCAGTCATCTTTGGAAAAAGAGTGTAATGCTCTTCGTCTCGAAAATCAAAAGCTTCAGAATGTTTTTTTTTTTGGATCTTGACAATCTTCGCAAGAAGAATGATGAATTGAGAGGCATAATTTTATTACCCATGTCTTCAATTTGCCTTTTTAATGGTTTTATCCTTCCCATATTTAATTATCCTTGAAATCCCTCTTTCGCATGTTAAGCCTTAAATCAGAAACGAATAATGGAGAGATATCAAATTGAATCTGCTGTTGAATAATCCCATGTTGATAAAGAAATTTTGATGGATCAATATAACCAATTAGATAACCTCTATTCATATTCTCTTGATCATATAAATAATCTTACCAGTGAAAATACCCAATCAGTTCAGAGACAAGATTTATTAAGTAATGAAGTATCTCGCATTTCTTATTATTTAACTAAATCTAATTTAGGGATGGAAACTTTATCAGATGAGAATAAAACCTTATCTCAAGAGAAGCGAACTTGTTTAAACAAGATAGCGATATCTTCGCAACAACTTAGCATTCTTCAGAAAGTATGTGATGACCAAGAGCAATCTCTTCGCTCTTTGAGAAATGAACTTAAAGAAGTAACAGAGTCATCTATCGCTGAAAGAGATACACTTATTCAAGGTAGAATAGCTTTAAGTGTAAAGGCGAATCAACTTAAAGAACAATATTCCAAATTAGAAGAATCTTATTCTTCTCTTGCGAAGAAAAATGCCTTTCTTATTTCTAAAGAGAAAAACCTTCAGTCTCGACTTAAAGGTTTAGTTGGAGATAAATTTGATGACGCAATGGACCGTTGGGAGAATAGTTGTCTGTCCTTGATTCAACACCTTATTTCGCAAAAGGAAGGTAGTCATAATATTTTGACTGCCTTAACTATCTTTTCTTTGTCATATTTTTCTGAGTTCTTCATCTTATTGAAATTTTGTATTCTACCTTTCGCAGAGTCTGAGAAGAATCTTCATTCCTCCATTCTGTTTTGGAGGCTAAATATGCCAAAATTCGCAAAAAAATGCATTGCTCGTCTCTGCCCTTACTGGTTCTCGCGACCGAGCAGAAAGAAGACTTGATTATCTTGCTTATTTTAAGGATATTCAAGATAGGAATCATCAGAGAGCACTTCTTCGTCAAGTTCATCTCCGGGATGAAGTCCTTGTAAATGATATTTTATTGTCTAAATCTCTTCCTCCTACATCAATTGAACCTTTGGAAGTAGATGATGATGAAGTTCCTCATCCTGCTGATAGTGATTATGATTATGAAAGTGGGGCAGAGGATGATCTCTTGGAAGGTGAAGAAGAAATTACTTCTAAGGAAGCATCTGCTGGTGTTAATCAAAATGAGAAAGAAATCTCTACTGAAGAAGTAATTGCTGGAGATAATCAAGGTGCTAGTCAAGGCGAAGATCAGAACCGAAATGAAGGAGAGGCTTGCGATATTGAGAACGTTGGCGAATTATCTTCTTGAATTATCTTAATTTTATCACTTTTGCGAATAATATTCTTCAACCAACTTTGGAATCAATTTCCGTTTAGTATTTTGCTGATGAGAAAGATAATGCTTCTTGTTTATTGATTCCCATACTTGCCTCTCATTATCTTTCTTGCAAAAATAATCTGTTACGAATACTTATAAATATTTTGTTTTATCATGTGGTCTTATTTTTCCTTCCTAATTAAAGGTCTTATTATGCCACCTCTTGTCATTGCGACAAAATCGCAGGACGTCCTTGCACTTTCATGTAAAAACCCATTGATCTTGCCTTAACTTTTATTTTGTATTATGGCCTCTTCAGGAATGTTGCGAAATATGACAGGCCTAAATATTCTTGCGAAAATAAATCCCCATGACATTGCCGTCTTGCGACGAAATCGCAGGACGTCTTCGCACTTTCATGCGAAAACCCATTGACTCGTCTTATCTTTTTCTTTTGTATTATTGCCTCTTCAGGATTGTTGCACAAATATGACAAGCCTTAATACTCTTGCGAATAAAAGCCTCATGACATTTGCGTCTTAAGACACTTATCAGCTCCCTAATGGAGGGTGCCGCCCTTATCTCCCCCTGGTTGCCCCTTCAAGGAGGCGTACTTCTACCATACAAGGTTAGCTCCTCCCATCCAGTCTTAACAACAACCAGTTGTTTTCGCAGCCTCTTATCCCTTTTACCTATAGGGCTTATGGTTACGAGACTGCACCCTAAGTGGGGTTTTCTTCAGGCCGAGTGCAGTATAAGCCAAGACTTGTCAAGAATGGAAGGTACGCTTCAAACGTCCCTGGCACTCTTGACTCAACCGTGTACCTCGGCGCCTTGATCAGATCTGCACTCCTTGGGAGAGTCCTTATTACCTTAGTCGCCCAACCCAAGTCATATGCTTAAGCTGAGAATCCAAGGTGCCTCTCCCGGATGGGCTTTATTGACCCCAAATCTCCATGACTCAGGTTCCGGTGGCGGTGTAGCCTTTCCCTGAGCCATGCAACAGGTACCCCCTAATATGACGTACTTTAGGTCTTACATTTGCTCTTGCGAAATTTTATTCGCGAACTAGGGTGTACGCCATAAAGGTTCGCCCCTTTCTTTTTTGTCATTGTTCTGTGATTATCTCTGCGAAAATTTCGCACATCATGATCTTGTTTTGATATGAATAATCTTGCAATTATTTTTCAGAATCCATAACTTCTCAAAGCTTCTTACGGATAATATCTTTTTAAACAATGTTCCATGGTCTGTCAAGTCTATGACCAACATCTCTCCTTCTGGATCCATTAATCTATAAGCTCCTGTTCCAACTATCTCCTTAATGATGTAAGGTCCATCCCATTTTTTCGCTAATTTTCCACCATTTTCTCGCTGATATATTGGTGTCTCTCGCAGAACTAAATCTCCTGGTTGGAATTCGCGTACTTTGACACGTTTATTATATTCTCGGGCTAATCTTCGCTGATAATTCTCCATATGTTGTAAAGCTTTTTCTCTTCTTTCTTCTAATTCATCAAGTTTATTTAAGATCAAACCCGCACTAAGATTTTTTCCCAAGCTTCTCTTTTGTTGTCGGAATAACAACTTCTGTTGGTAACACCGCTTCAACTCCGTATGTTAAACAAAAAGGTGACATTCCAGTAGCTTCTCTTCTAGTTGTATTATAAGCCCATACTGCATTATGTACTTGTTCGCACCATGCTCTGTGATGTCCTTCCAATTTCTTCTTTAATATATCTGCAATTGTTTTGTTTGTTGCTTCTACCTGCCCATTAGCTTGTGGATACAAAGGAGTAGACTTTCCACATTTTATCTTGAATGCATTAAGTAGCATTTCTATATTGTCCTTCAAACTGTTTCCCATTATCAGATACCAACTGCGCAGGAATTCCGAATCTGCAAATGATATTTTCGAATATGAATGTAAAGATATCTTTGTCGCGAATATGTTGTACTGCCTTCACTTCTGTCCATTTTGTGAAATAATCTGTTGCGACTATTAAATATCTTCTTTGTCCAGAACCTGGTAAAAATGGCCCCACAATATCTAAGCCCCACTTTCCAAAAGGCCACACACTGGTTGAAGATGATAATGGTGCTCCAGGTGCATGTATTTTTTTCCATGCCGCTGATCTTCGCAACGTCTTGATATTTGGCATCTTCGTGCATGTATGGCCAGTAATAGCCTTGCATTTTTGCTCTATGTGCCAAAGATCTTCCCCCGCTATGATTGCCAGCATCCCCACTATGTAACATTTTTAGCACTTTTTCTCCTTCCTCTCGTGTCAAACATCTGAGTGATGGTCCATTAAAGGATTTTCGGTATAGAACCCATCTCTTAATTCATAATTCGTTGCACTTTTTAACTTGTGTGTTTCCAATCTATTTCTTGGTGTTTCTCCTTTCGCCAAATATGCATGAAGTTCCATTCTCCAGTCTGCGATATTGTTCGTTTGTTCTTCTTCTTCATTGTCTATTATCATCACGTCCACTTCTTCTTCTTTATTGATTGATGGTGACAGAAGTGTTTGTTTTTATGCATCTCGCAGTTGGATCTGTCATCATGCTTGAGATGAAAGAAAATGTGTTTGCGAGTCTGTTATCTTTTCTTGAAATGTGCCTCCATTTTATTTTTGGGATTTTCGCTGACAATTCTTCAACGGGCTTCTTGTATTTCTTCAAGGATAGTTTATTTGTAGTATACTCTCCCTTTATTTGGCGAATAACTAGCTGTGAATCACTAGTGATCCTGGCATTTTCTAGTTTCATTTCTATTGCTAATTTCAAGGCATGTATCACAGCTTCATATTCCGTTTCATTATTAGTGGATGCGAATTCCAATCTGAATGAAAAAGCCATTTTTATTCCTTCTGGCGAAATTAAAACAATTCCAACTCCATTTCCTCCTCCATTTGATGATCCATCTACCAATATCTCCCATCTATTTGGTTATGTTAGTAAATCTTTTGGATTTCCGCGTTCTTCCTCTATATCCATCATTTCTTCTACTGCTTCATCTTCTTCTAAAGGAAATTCTTCCAAGAAATCTGCAACAACTTGTGACTTTGGTGAAGACAAAATTTCATATTTAATATCAAAGTGGCCTACTTGTGCATTCCATCTCTCCACTCTTCCTGATCTTTTAGAATTCTTCATCACTGATTCAATTGGTACTTTTGTTAATACCTTTATCTTATGTGCCTGAAAATATATGCGGAGCTTAAACGATGCATAAACTAATGCTAAGACTAACTTCTCAATCTTTGAGTAATTCTTCTCGGCAGTATTAAAAGTTCTGCTAATGTAATAAATGGGTTTCTCCACTCCTGCGTCTGCTCGCAATAACACATCACTTAATGCATGCGATGTCGTCGCAAGATAGATCAATAATTCTTCTCCTGATTCTGCTTTTTGTAAAATAGTTGTATTCATAAGATGTTCTTTGATCCCTTGAAAAACTTTTCACATTCATCAGTCCATTTAAATTTCGCACCCTTCTTGAGTATATCGAAGAAATATTTGCATTTGTCTGATGATTGCGAAATGAATCTCCCCAGCGAAGCTAAAATCCCATTCAACTTTTGTACATCTTTTATTGTTGCTGGTGTTGGCATGTCACGAACTGCTTGCACTTTTTCTGGATCAACCTGTATTCCTTCCTTTGATACAATGTAGCCTAAAAATTTTCCCGATGCAACTCCAATAGTACACTTATCAGGATTCAATTTAATGTTATACTGCCGCATTTGTTCAAAAATCTCCCTGAGGTCTTGTACATGGTCTCTAGCTTCTTTCCTCTTTACTAATATGTCATCCACATATACTTCTAATGTTTTGTGTATCCATTTTGCGAACACCTTCTCTACCATTCTTTGGTATGTCGCTCCCGCATTTCGCAAACCAAATGGCATTTTCGTGTAACAATATAAACCTTTAGGGGCAAAGAAAGCAGTATGTTCTTGATCTTCTTCAGCGAGAGGGATTTGGTTATACCCTTTGTACCCATATAAAGACGATACTCTATCGTTTCCCGCTGCGGATTCCACCATTTGAGGAATATATGGTAACGGAAAACTATCTTTGGGGCAAGCTTTGTTTAAATCAGTGAAATCTATGCAAATCCTGATTCCTTTGTTTTTCTTTGGGACAATGACCATATTCGCTATCCATTCTGGGTATTTAGCTTCTCTTATGATTCCCGCATCAAGCATTTTTTGTAGTTCTTATTCTATTTGGAAATGGTAAGCTGTTGCAATTTTTCTTATTCTCTGTTTAAATGGTCTCACATTTTTGTTAATCTCCAACTTATGGAATGCAATTGATGGATATATTCCCGGTATCTCATCCATGCTTCCTGCGAAAACATCTTTATATTCTCGTAACAGGTTGATAGTTCTTTATTCTTCTTCCACATCCATTTTGGTTCCAATTCTCAATATTAGAGGTTCTTCTATAGTCCCAATGTTTATTTCTTTTGTTGGTTCTGCGGCAGTGTAACTGGGTTTAGGTTCTCCCATCGGTGTTGGTTCTTTTATTGTTTTCACAGGTCCTTCTCCTTCCTCCGAAATTTTGCTGGGTATTCCTTTGCCTTCTTTTGCCCTTATCATATATACTCTAAATTCTTCTTCTTTCTTTGCTTCCTTTGCCAACTTTCTACGAAATTGTTTCTTTTTTGCTTGTCCTTCATGATGCTTTACTTCAATTTGATGACATAATTTCGCATTGTCAACATCTCCTCTGATTTCACCTATTCCATTTGGTTTGGGGAATTTAATACATTGATGGAACATTGATACTACAGCTTTTATCGCATGTATCCATGGTCTTCCTAATAACATATTATATGGCGATTCCATATTCACCACGCACAGTGTTACGTGTGTTTTGATCTCTCCAAGTGGAATTCGTACCATTATTTCTCCTTTAGGTTTTGTTGTGGATTTTCCAAAGCCATGAACAAAATATGTTGAATTGGACATTTCTTCATCTTTAAATCCCATTCCCCGGAATGCATGATAAAACATTATATCCACTGAACTTCCTATATCGATTAATGTTCTGTTCAATATCCATTCTCCCATGGATTTTGTTGTTGTCTCCTTCTCTTTTCGCGCAATAGGCACTGTAATAACCAACGGAGATGTGTGGTTCAAATTTTCTTTTGGTATTTCTTCCGCCATGAATGTAATTTTTTGCTTTTCCCAATCTTTCAAGGGTGATGTCTTTTCTACCGCCATAACCTTCCTTCCTTCAAAATTTCGTTTATGTATTCTTCCTTTGATGTTTTCATGGAATTCATTAACCATCGTTTTTGTTATCATATTACACTCCAATATTTTGTAATCTTCATTAATTCTAATCATCTTTCTTTTAACTGGTTCACTGATTTATTTAATCACCTTCTTGATTTGGACATTCTCAACAACAATCTTCAACTTTCGATCTTGAAGTCCCTGTTTCTAGCGCCATTATGTAGTTGCAGGAAATCCTACACTACACCCCTCATATGATTTCATTATTATTCAACTCATTTTAGATTTACACTCTTAATTTTTTGATCAATCTTTGAATGTTCTTACAAGAAAAGATAAAGGAATCAAGAATGACCTCTGCTCTAGACTTTCTCTCTCCTATTTACTTGTTTATTACTCAAAAAGATCTCTCCCCCATTCCTTTACAACTGAACGACTATTTATAGGGAAGTACATAGTGGATGACAGCTAATCTGTCCTTTATTTTCGAATATGGCTTGCGACATTCTCGCAGCCTTACAAATGTTAATCTCGCAAACTTTCTAATTTTCGCAGGACCATCACATCTTTCTCATGATTTTAGCTGACGTCGTTTATTATATCATTTCTGAAATTGTTCTGCGACGCTGTTGTGTTGTATTGTTGATAATTTCACTAAGATATCACTGTTGCGAGATTCTGATCCTACAAGTACCATGACCACCTAATGAAATATGTGTCCATTGTCAAAATAAATCTCACTGCTGTCCTATGCCTAAATTTTCATTCACTTTATTGCAATCGTCCCATATTTTATTCTCTATGCAGAGAAAAAAAATCATAACTTCTAAAATATATATTTTAAACTCTAGTTGTCTTGGTTACCCCTTTCCAAGTGGCCCTTAAGTGTATTAAGGCACAAGGAGAGAAAACAATGGTTCACTCCCAAAACCAAAAAATCTCCAAATTTCCAAGTCTCTAGAAATATCACCTCTTGAGGAGAGATTTCTACCATGCCTATTTTTAAGAAAAAGTCTCTCCAAATTTCTGAAAACAACAAATCAATGACTTTCAATTCTCATTTGAATAATAGGAGCGTTGGAGTGACTCTTATGAAATCCCAATCCAATAACATGGAGTTTCAGAGAATTTAAATGACTTGAAAAAAGTCCCTAACCAATAACAAGAGATATTAAGAGACTCTCCAAAAATCTCTATGGACTAACAGTAGATTTGCGAACTCCCCAGAAGTCATTCAAAATCTTATTTGACTAACCCCCTGTAAGATAATATTTTTGTCAATCCCGATTTGGACCAGTGTGCTAAATTAGAACGCGCGATTTGGGGATACTTATATTAATCGGGGATAGAGGAAAAGGACAAAACCTGGATTTAAATATCAAATCAGGGTCACCCCTTATCTATGCATTTTACCTAATTCCTAATCTACCCCTCACTAATCATGTTTAGTGTTTAATTGTAATTAGGAAAATTCATAAGTATTTGTCAAATGATTAGTGTGTATATTTTTATTTGTATTTGGGTGGGTGAGGTGAGAGTAGAAGGAGGGAAAAAATTTGAAAGAGAACTTTTTTTTGGTGAAAATGGAGGATGATTGTGAAGAGAGAATTGCTACTGAATTTTAGCTCAACTACAACAAGGAGCGTATCTTCAATCTTTTGCTAATGACAACAACTCACAATAGCAAGTATTTATGGAACCAACACCCTTGGATCATGATTTTTATGAGCATGAAGTGTTTCATGAGGAACCAACCCAAGAGAGTAAACTAGTTCAACATACAAGCGCCCCCAATACTCAGGTAAGGGTACCAATGTGTTGAAATTTTGACTTTTTTCTTTGAATCCACTATTGTTGCAGCTAAAATAGCTCGGTGCCGGCATGGACGTAGTACGAATACAATGCCGGCAGCAACATTTCCGGCATTGTATTCATACTACGTCCATGACGGCCAACAATATCCCCCATTTTGAAATGCAAGCCGACATTGTATTCAACCGAAAAAAACTATATGCTGGTACAATAGTTACTTTTTACCTACCACGGAATATGCTACCGGTATGGTTCAATTCTAATGTTGACATGTCGGTACCGCTTACAAAACATACATGAAGAAGTGTCTTCCAAAGCTAAATACCGGCATGGTTGATTAATTATCGATCACGCCGGCATAGTGTACCGACGAGGAACCATAGATAACGAGCATGCCAGCACCTATGTTTCCTGCGTTGATTTCAAATGAAATTTTTATGCCGGAAGCGTTTCAAATTTGGTCTTTAGTTTTGGTTTGGTCGAGCATGCCGGAACTGTGGTCCGGCATAGTATTTTAAATTTTTTTGGAACTAATTTATTTTTATTTTTCATTCGATCCTTAGGTTGTGACATATATTGATCCAACAAATACAAGACCGCTTGGTCGGGATACGTCGGAATACTATAAAATGCCTCTGGTATGTTACCAAAGAATACTTTTCACCTAGTATCTTGAAATTTACTAATGGATTGCCTGTAATGAACCTTATAATCTCCCATTGTTGTCCTTATGTATGGAATAAAATATAAAAAGGAAGCAATTGTTTGGGATAAAGAGACGGCTCTTAAGAACATGCGTGTGTTGGTGAGGAATACCCAAGGTTCAAAGATCCGTTTTGAGATGGCTTGCGAGAGAAGTACGGAATACAAGGAGAAGAATAGTCACAAGACAAAGTAATATGTATATCCAAAGAAGACTAATAGAGTATACAAGACTCGTACGAGGAGGGATAATTGCCCCTTTAAGCTTGTATTCTATTTAAGAGACAAGGAAAAGGAATGCGATTGTACGGTGTGGTTCGGCCGTCGTAACCACCCGAATCTAGAAGATTTGTTGGTCACTCCCTAGTTGCGAAGCTAAAACCTCATGAAATGGAGGATGTAAAGAGATTGACCAAAACATGTATCAAACCAAGACAAATTCTCAGAGGCTTCAAGGAAAAGGATCGGACGAACGTGTCTTCTCTAAGTACAACTAATAGCGCACAAGCAACTATTAGAAGGGTTGAATGGGAAGGGAGGAGCGTTATGCAAGAATTTGAGAAGATAGTTTGGGATCACAACTACACGCATCATTAAAAGATGGCCGGACAACAAGCCCCTTCAAATATTCATTTCGCATCCTTTGCTTGCAAAATTGGCTCATACATGTTTTGGTGTTCTTATGATTGATTGCACCTACAAGACAAACAATTGCAATATGTCGTTATTCAACATCGTGAGGAAAACATCGGACAAGGTATCATTCACATTGCTTGGTGTTTAATGGAAAACGAGGAGGATTATAATTATAATTGGGCATTACGACAATTGAAATTACTCTTCCGGGAAAATCATCTTCCGAGGGTCATCATAACCGATCAAGATGACGCATTAATGAATTCAATATCCGACGTCTTCCCGGATGCACAAAATTTCTTATGTACATATCATATACGTAATAATATGAGAAAATCTTGTCATGCCTTGTTTGAACCCAGTAAGGCAGATATTAAGAAGAGCATGATTGTTCATCTAGAGGAAGCCGTTCGTAAGAACAAACTATCGCCTGAAGAAGAAGAAAATGAAAGAGGCAAGATCAAAGAGCGAGTGGACAAAAAATATGATGAAAATCATAAAAAGTGGTTGGACTTTCTAAGAGATTGTGAGAAATGAAAAAGCGGGGGTCTAACAACACCACCCAATATTTCGATTAGCAATCTGTATGGACTAACTCCGAAACACTTACTAGAGAATCAACTAGACAGTCAGACTCAATTTAGATAAAAAGTATCTCAAGGAGTTAATATCTCTCACTTTTTTTGATTTACTCAAGCTAAAATAATAGCGAGTCTTTAATCAAACACAAGGAATAACTTGGACGGTACCAAAGACCAATCCAAGGATCAATCAATATCAATCAACAACTAAAGGTTGGATTTCCAATTGATGATCTTAACGCACAACCTGTATTATTTTAATTATATAAAATATAATGCGGAAAAAAATAACACAGACACCAGAAGTTTTGTTAACGAGGAAACCGCAAATGCAGAAAAACCCCGGGACCTAGAATACACACTGTATTAAGCCGCTACATACACTATCCTACTACAAGCTAACTTCGGACTGGACTATAGTTGAACCCCAATCAGTCTCCCATCTATCCAAGGTACAGTTGTACTCCTGCGCCTCTGATCCCGGCAGGATACTGCGCACTTGATTCCCTTAGCTGATCTCACCCACAACTAAGAGTTGATGCAACCCAAAATCGCAGACTTGATAATAAACAAATCTGTCTCACACAGAAAAGTCTATCAAAGGATAAATCTGTCTCCCACAGAAAGACCCTAGGTTTTCTTCCGTCTTAAGATATAAAATCAAGGTGAACAGGAACCAATTGATAATCCGGTCTTATGTTCCCGAAGAACATCCTAGATTAATCAATCACCTCTCAACAATCCTTCTTGACTACACAAGCGGTTTGTCGAGGAATCACAAACAGTGAGACGAAGATGTTTGTGACTTCTTTATCTTGCCTATCGGAGAACTCTCACGATCTCAAGCCAATCAAAGATTGTACTCGTACGATAGAAGATGCAAGATCAGATTACACAACTACGATAAAGTAGTATCGGTCTGGCTTCACAATCCCAATGAAGTATTTAAGTCGTTAACCTGGTTTTAGAGAAGAAAACCAAAGGTTAAAGGAGAATCGACTCTAGCGAGCGCACTAGTATCCCACAGACGTGTGGGGATTAGTTTTGCACAATGCTAGATGTCTCTTTTATATAGCCTTCAAATCAGGGTTTTGCCTTAGTTACAAAGCAATCCATATTCACCGTTAGATGAAAACCTGATTTAGATTCAAGCTAATATTTCTCAACCGTTAGATCGAAAACTTAGCTTGTCACACACACTGTAGGATCAGAATCTCGCAATGACAATGTTTCAGCGAAATTATCAATAACATAGCACAACAGCGTCGCAGAACAATTTCAGAAATGATAAGATAAAACGACGCCAGCTAGGATCACGAGAAAGATGTGATAGTCCTGCGAAAATTAGAGAGCTTGCGAAATTAACATTTGTAAGGTTGCGAGAATGTCGCAGACCATACCCAAAAATAAAGGACAGCTTAGCTGTCACCCACTATGTATTTCCTTATAAATAGTCATTCAAGTTGTAAAGAGAGAGAGAGAGAGAGATCTTTTTTGAGTATGAAACAAGTAAATAGGAGAGAGAAAGTCTAGAGCATAGATCATTCTTGATTTCTTTATCTTTTCTTGTAAGAATATTCAAAGGTTGATCAATAGTGTAGGATTTCCTGCAACTACATAATGGCGTTAGAATCAGGGAGGTATTGAAGATTATTCTAGAAAAGGCTGAAAATTGATATTGAGATTTGTGAAAATTTAGAGTGATTGATTAAGAATTTTCCATAATTTCTTGCAATATTGTTAACATTGAAGAAATGGCTAGAAGAAGAAATACATCCGAACAACCGACTACTGTTAGAACAAGCAAGAGAATTGCTGGAAAAGAAAGAAGTGAAGAGAATCTACTAGAATGAGAAGTAATAGAGAAAATCAAATTCAACCACCAATTCAACAAACACTAGTTCAAGGGACGAATACAGATTATGATAGGGTGAGCATACACACTTGGCAATCAAATTCGGCAGAAGAAGTAGAAGAAGAGCAACAAAACAGAAATTATAGACAGGAAGAGAGAAATCAAGAAGCAGATGAAGGAATAATTCATGGAGATGAGGAAATTGGAGCGTTAGAAACGTTGAGACGAAGAATACATGAAGAAAGAAGAGCTGAGGCAGAAGAACGTGCAAATTTAAAAGGCAAAATCACGAATTAAGGATGGAGAATATAAGACTACATAATAGAAGATCGAGAAGTATTAAAAAATCATATTCAAGATCGACTAGAAGAGAAATGAGGCGAAACTCACCCACAATCAATGCTGGAAACAATATTCAAGAAGAAATATCAAATCCTAATGAAGAAAATCACGAAAATAGAGAAAGAGCTGATGATCGTTACGTTCCACAAAATGAAACTTTTGATGATGGGCAAAATGGTGGAAATCAAGAGAACCGACAACATCAGGGACGAAATGACCAATATGGCGAAGGAAATCGAGAGGAAGGAAGAAGAATTTTACATGAGAGAGAAACTCAAAGAAATCAACAGAAAATTGAAGAAGAAATTGAAAGACATTATGCTGAACAAGCACGTTTAATCTGCGAACGTGAAAGATTGAGAGCGGAAATGGAAGAACAAGAGCTTCAGGAGACAAGTCGCAAGAACAATCACGACAATCGAGAAACAAGGCGTACACAAAACCGGAATAACGGTAATATCAATGAGGAGTATGATAGAGTAAAGAGGATGGCTGAAAGACAGCGAATTAAATTGATAAGAAATGAACAAAATCATGGAGGGGAAAATGAAAAGCATCATCATATGCGAATTCAAGATAGAGATGAGGAAGAGAATCGCAGAAGAAGATGAGATGAGGATAATGAAGAAGAAATGCAAAATTCTGCGAGAGAAGATAGACATGAACGCAGAAGAAGAGAGGCGAAATTAAAGAGATCAATGGATCAAGATTCAGGTGTAAATAAACAAATCTTGAAAGAATTACAAGAAATGAGAGGAATGCTAAATAATAGAGGAGAAGTAGGCAGAAGACAATTGGATGAAGCAATAGAAGAAGCTGCGAAAACTCCATTTACAAGGGAAGTACAATTAGGAGGAATACCACCGAAATGCAATTTCCCGCATTAACCAGCATTTTTGATGGAACAACTTGTGCAATTCAACACATTAAAGCCTATGTGAGGTGCATGTTACAATGGGAAAATCATGATGCCGTATTGTGCAAATATTTCGCATCCAGCTTAACAGGAGAGGCGTTAAAATGGTTTGAAGGTCTACCAAAGAACACAATAACCTCCTTCAATCATTTGCAGACTACATTCTTGGGGGCATATATAAGTAATAATTCCTCGCGACCTGGTATAGAAGATGTGTTTGGATTAAAACAAAGGATTGGCGAAAGTTTGAAACACCTGACTAAAAGATGGAGAACTATGTGTAGCGAAATGGCTGGCCGTGTAGATGAGAGATATCTTATATTATCATTTATCAATGCTATGTTTGCAACAAACCTATTGTATGTCCAAATTTTCAGAGTCAAGAATACGATCACAATGACTGAATTGCGAGAACTTCAAGAAGAATACATTGCTCTAGAGGAAAGGCAAAATGAAATGGAATCATATCCAGTTGCGAACACCAGCTCACAAACAGCGAATGCAAGCTTATTACCCAAGCTAATAAACACAGTGGCGAATACTTCGCAAGTACAACAAGAGAAGGTGACAAGTAACAATCAACAGAAACTGGTGGCTATGGGAAGCCGAGATCAAGAAGAGTATGAAAGAGAAAGAAATTTCTACAATCGTGGTGGAAATAACAAGATTCAAAGACTCGATCAACCACAAGAAACTTATGGAGGTCAAAGAAAAACTATAATAGAGGACAAGGAGGTCACAAGGTAGTATGGGAAGAAATCAAGATGCCACCTCTAAATGCAAGTGTGGAGAAGATATGGGAAGCTATAATCTTGATGGAATATACCAACACCATGGAACATGGGAACGGAACCACCTCCAAACCACAGAAGTCATGAGTTTTGTTCTTATCATCATTTTCATGGACATACAACAAATGATTGCAGAAATGTAAAAAGAATTATTTTGAGAATGATAGATCAAGGAAAACTGACTTTCTAGTAGGGCATCCACAATCTCAACCACTGCCACAACCACCAGAGCATCACAAAGTGAATACGATGAAAAGAAGGAAACATTCTTCATAGAAGTTGGTGCAAAAGCAAAAAATCTGTCTTCTATCATACTTCATTATAAGACAATTGAAGATTTTCATGATAATGTTTTGAGTAGAGTGTTCGCAAGAGATAATGATGGAAGAGAAATTATGAATATTGCGAAAATCTCGCCACTGAGGAATGACAGAAACAGATCATTTCTTTTACCGCAGAAGAAATTCCCGAAGGAGAAGAGGTGCATGACAATCCATTGGTAGTAAAATTAGAAATTAATCCAAAACCGAAAGAAGATGAGGATGAAGAAGCTGAAGATTCATGGGCAATTAATAGAATTCTAATTGATACTGGAAGCTCTGTGAACATCTTATTTTATCATACTTATAAAACCATGGGTGGAAGAGATGATGATCTTATACCATCAACATATAAGATATATGGTTTTAATGGTACTGCTAACAAGCCTAAAGGGGAGGTTACTATGCGAATTCCATTGAAGGGAATATCTTCTGAAATCTTATTCTGTGTCGTTGATGTAGAATCACCCTACAATGCGTTAATTGGTCGACCTTGGCTACATGGGATTCTAGGTGTAGCTTCAACTTTCCACCAGTGCATCAAATTCCCTCACCCCAGTGGTGTAGGAATCATAAAGGGAGATTGGGTTGAAGGAAAGAGGTGTTACGAAACTGAGATAGAATCTTGCGAAGGAAGAGCAAACAAGAAGGAAAACTGGCGACACAAAATCAAAGATACACAAAGAAGTGAGAGGTTGATGGTGGATGCAATCGAAAGGAAAGGAGAAGAGATGTTGCGAAACTAATGCTAGCTCAGAATAAAAATGATGAACATACCACTACTAAGGAAGCAGTAGCAGAAAATAATAAAGAAGCAGAGGATGACAAAGGTAAAAAAACAAGAAATGTATGAATGATTAAGTTGTTGCGATACTCTCGCAATAAAAAATTCTCAAAAATACATTTGATTGAATGGCAAAATTGAGATTGCGAAATTCAGATACAATATGATGATTTGCGAGACTCTCGCAGAGATAATGAATTTTACAGAAAGTAATCAGAGAAAAATGACAAAAGAGAAAGAGGCGAACCTTTATGGCGTACACCCTAGTTCGCGAATACAATTTCGCAAGAGGCAAATGTAAGACCTAAAGTACGTCATATAAGGGGGTACCTGTTGCATGGCTCAGGGAAAGGCTACACCGCCACCGGAACCTGAGTCATGGAGATTTGGGGTCAATGAAGCCCATCCGGGAGAGGCACCTTGGATTCTCAGCTTAAGCATATGACTTAGGTTGGGCGACTAAGGTAATAAGGACTCTCCCAAGGAGTGCATCTGATCAAGGCGCCGAGGTACACGGTTGAGTCAAGAGTGCCAGAGACGTTTGAAGCGTACTTTGCCATTCTTGACAAGTCTTGGCTTATACTGCACTCGGCCTGAAGAAAACCCCACTTAGGGTGCAGTCTCGTAACCATAAGCCCTATAGGTAAAAGGGATAAGAGGCTGCGAAAACAACTGGTTGTTGTTAAGACTGGATGGGAGGAGCTAACCTTGTATGGTAGAAGTACGCCTCCTTGAAGGGGCAACCAGGGGGAGATAAGGGCGGCACCCTCCATTAGGGAGCTGATAAGTGTCTTAAGACGCAAATGTCATGAGGCTTTTATTCGCAAGGATATTAAGGCTTGTCATATTTGTGCAACAATCCTGAAGAGGCAATAATACAAAAGAAAAGGATAAGACGAGATCAATGGGTTTTCGCATGAAAGTGCGAAGACGTCCTGCGATTTCGTCGCAAGACGGCAATGTCATGGGGCTTCATTTTCGCAAGAATATTTAGGCCTGTCATATTGTCGCAACATTCCTGAAGAGGCCATAATACAAAAGAAAAAGTTAAGGCAAGATCAATGGGTTTTTGCATGAAAGTGCAAGGACGTCCTGCGATTTTGTCGCAATGACAAGAGGTGGCATAATAAGACCTTTAATTAGGAAGGCAAAATAAGACCACACAGGAATGAGATTTTGAAAAAATCAAAATTCACTTCGCATAAGATTGCGAAGTTATACATAATTAACCGCGAAATTGAGACATAAATAAGAAAAAATTTATGAAATCTCTCATTTGGATTCAAATAACAGAGGCAAGTATGGGAATGTATGAAATTAGAAAATGTTATTTGTCTCCATATGATAGATTTACTCAAAGATTCAAGAGTTAATGATTACATTGATTAACAGTATTGCAAAGAAGAATTATTTTAATGAATGCAGGTCAAAATAAAAGAAACACAAATATACAGAAAGAAGAAATAAATGTACAAGTATTACAAAGAATCAAATAAAGAAATAAAGACTACTTCTTAGTTAATCCTTCATTATCTTCATCAGACTTGTTCCCTTCTTCGTCTACGTCAGAATCTTCATCACCATCAGAACCTCCATCACTATCAGATTCTTCATCGTCAGCTTCGCTATCAGAGATAATCAAACTGGGAGTATTCTGTGGGATTTCTTCAAGAGACAAGGATAATCAGAATATGGGATATTGTGATCGTCACAAACCATTTGGATAGTTTGATTGCGAAAATGCATAGCATCATTCTTAAAATTCGCAACAGTGATCTTGATTTGATTCTTTAATCTAGAATACTTGTCGTTGCGAGAAGAAAGATTCTTTGCGAGTTCCTCCTTTTCAGCTTCGAGTTCTTCAATCTTTTCACGATATCTATTTTCAGAATCTGCGAGCAAAAGACAATCAATTATTAACTTGATAAGAATTCATAAGAAGCAAAAGATTAGTAAAGAAGAGCAGTTAGTAACCTTCTCTGTCAGAAATCATATCTCTAATCAAGGCTGTATGCTCAACTTGGAGACTAACATTTACACCTAAATCTTTTCTAGCATCATCTAAGATTTTCGCAGCCCAAACAAATTCATCCTCACTACTTATAAGAAGACGAGAACGAATTTGATTTTCCCTTTCGCAGAGTTCGATGTTCTTGCGGTTAGCTTCATCTCGTTCAAGTTGAACTTCAAGAAGACCTCTTGGAATTTCGCCAAAGCCTTGGCACCTTGATCAGAGATGCGATCCTTATCATCTATGAGACCGCTAATTTTGGTTCTTAACTCATTGGTTTTCTCTTTAGAATCAAGAAGGAGACGCTTAAATCGGTTGGCTAAGCCTAAACTAGATCTATGGTCAATTTCTAAGAGGCGAAATTTAGATCTAAGCTCATTTAGAGAAAGAGATGAAATTCTATCATTTGAGAAGCTATTTAAGGAATTTTAAGACGCTCAAGAAGGGTATCATTATCCAAGGCATTAGGAAATGAACGAAGAAGGGTAGCTTCATCAGAAAGACCATAAATGTCTGCAAAAAGGATCATTTAAATAAGATAAAACAACGGATGAATGAATAAAGGGAAAAGAGAAAGTAACATACCGTAAAGCTGATTATTAGCTTGCTGAAGACTAGAGATTTTGTTCTTATACGAAGAAGAATCAATTTCTAATTGTCTATTTTTCTCGCGAAGACCTTTAACTTCAGCTTCCAATTCTTCATTCTTTTTGCGAAATTGAAGATTCTTTTTTCAAGATTTTCGCGTCTTCTCTCTAGATCTGAGGCAACAGCAAAAGAAGCTTTTCCAGCCTGCGAGAAATAAAAAAATATTAATATAGAAAGAAATTTTGAGTTATAACAATGAAGAAGTAAAAGGATAAAAGTATACCAGACTATTGAGAAATGCAAGAAGTCGGGAGTACTGATCTAGAAACTCCACGAAGAGAGCTATCACCATCCAGTAAAGGGACATCGCAAAGGGTAGCGAGAGCTTTGCAGGTATTTGCGAATTGGATATCTCCCATTCCTTGTAGAGAATCAGAAAAGAGGCCAGAGATCTTAGCCATAGAAGATTCAGGTGGAGAATCTTCACTTGCAGCAAGATCATCATTGTCCTCATCACCCTTGTCACTTTCGGAATTTTCGTGAGGAGGAATATTTGAAGGAATAAGAAAACGAATTTTTTCTTTGGAGGAGGACCAGTTGATTTTTCCCGAAGAGCACCTTTACCTTTATCACCAGTCTTCGCAACATCGGCAGATTCTTCTACTTCAGCAATAATCTTCACACACAGATAGAAATAAGAAATGGAAGCATGGAAGCAACGTATACTATTTAAAATCATAAGGAAAATTGAAGAAAATTAAAATCATAAGAGAAAATTTCTTACCTCATCTGTGTATGAGCGAAGAGCTAACAGAGTACTAGCTTTCCCAGTCCTGTTATAACTATCTTTCAGTTTTTGGATCTGCGGAATGTCGCAAGAGTTAGCGAACAGAATAATAAAAATCAATAAAGAAATATAAAGTGAGTTAAATGGGAAGAAACATACCTCTTTCTTTCTCGGGCCAAGAGAAAACCCAAGGTTGATAAGCAGCGAGATTCGCAGGAAGAACATTTGACCCAGCAATGTAGGGTCCTTTTAGCATTAAAGGAAAAACACACCATTTATCATCTTTGGATTGGCGAGGAGTTGTGTTTTTACCAGAATGCCAGTCAATATCTTGCATGAGAATTTTGGCTTCATCAATGTTATCTTTCCTTTTTAAGCGAATACCCCAGCGAGTATTCTCTTTCTTCATGGAGATAAGTTCATAGTTCTCAAAGAAATTACTGTGTATTTCTCAGCAATTATCTCTAGGTTTGCGAATTTAGGATCCCTAAGTTCTTTGGAGTACAGAGATCCTCTACCACCACGGTTAGCGAACTCTAGCATCAGACGGATGCAGTCCCCACTCAGTTGGAAGATAGCTCGCGAAAATCCCGAGTGAGCGAGAATTTCATAAAATAAAGGAAAATCTGGGTTATAAAGAGGAATAGGGAGACCTGCGAGAATCTGACCTAGCGAAATTATGATTGATTGATCATCACAATACTGATCAGAGAAAAGTTTGACAGAAAGACTTGATTTGGTATTTTCACCAGGAATGGTGGAGAGTGTGAAACCTTTATCAGCAAGATCTTTTTGGACATCTTGTAAATTCTTCTCATATCTATGACCACTTGGAGCCATATTTGAATATAGAGTATGGGAATGAATAAAAAGTAAGAGGATTGAAGGAGGAAAAAATTACAGCAGCAGAACTTGCAGAAGAATAACAGAGTTGCAGAGATGAGAGAATAAAAATAGAAGAGAAAGTAAAAAGAAAAGTGGAAAGAAGAGTAATAAGAGTATATAAAGGAGATTTTTTTTACTCGAAGAAATAAACACCATTAAGAAGAAAAGACGTGAGCGGTTGAAAAGATGCGGTTACAGAAGATGTGTCAAGAAATAAATGGAAGAAAGAATACGTGTGATAAATGCAGAATATGAAAAGATGAAAAGTTGCGGCATCTCTCACATCATTCTCTACTTTGCAGAGAAGATATGAGAAGAGGCAAGATGTAGGATCAGAATCTCGCAATGACAATGTTTCAGCGAAATTATCAATGACACAGCACAACAGCCTCGCAGAACAACTTCAGAAATGATACGATAAACGACGTCAGCTAGGATCACGAGAAATATGTGATAGTCCTGCGAAAATTAGAGAGATTGCGAAATTAACATTTGTAAGGTTGCGAGAATGTCGCAGACCATACCCGAAAATAAAGGACAGATTAGTTGTCACCCACTATGTATTTCCTTATAAATAGTCATTCAAGTTGTAAAGAGAGAGAGATCTTTTTTGAGTAAGAAACAAGTAAATAGGAGATAGAAAGTCTAGAGCAGAGATCATTCTTGATTTCTTTATCTTTTCTTGTAAGAATATTCAAAGGTTGATCAATAAAATTAAGAGTGTAAACCTAAAAATGAGTTGATTAATAATAAATCATATGAGGGGTGTAGTGTAGGATTTCCTGCAACTACAGACACTTGGGTAGACGTTTACTGGGTTTGTGAAAACCATGCCCAAACGTGTACGTGTATGTTGGTTCAACATAGTAACCCAAAAGGTTAACCATATGAGCATTTCATATTAACCTAGTTTTTCTTCACCATAACTAGTTCAATAGACTCAAATGAACTAGTTAGAGAGTTGTTCAATTGTTATGAGATCTTATGTAACTACACAAGACACAATTGAAACAAAGATGATTCGATTCGATGAATCGGCTCATGAACTTTATAGCCATGGTTTGCATAAAGCATTCCTTAGTAATTTAAGTTTCATGTTTAGAGCACATCTTTAGATCATAACCACTTAATCTCACAAACAAGTTCGCGGACTTAAGGAAACCGGCAGAGTTTTCCAAACTCAGCAGAAAATCTTGGCAAAGAGACTTCCGCCAGTTCGCGGACTAAACACGCAAACGAGTTTTTGGAAAATCCTAGCAGAAATTCTCGGTAAGAAAACTTCCGTCAGTTCGCGGACTTGGCAAAGACAATTCCTCCGGTTTCTCTCAATCAACAAAGTTCGAAAACTTCGGATTAAGGAATACATGGTTATGTAATCTAAACTCTCATTCCAATCATTGAGACAATCTCAGAGGACGTTATATAGTCGTTATTCACAGACCGTTTCACGTCAGAGCAATTTTCAAAGTAATTGAAACTTTTCATGACTTTCGTCACTAGGTGAAGATAAACTTGATTAAAGCAAAACGCTTTACCAACACATGATTTCGAGAGAAAAATAAGTTGTGAATACTCAGCTCGAAATGTCAAATGTGTATGATCCAGTCTATATAGCATACGACTTTTTGTCTCATAAGAAGTATGAGATAAAATAGATAGACTTTTGAGTGATAGATAAGTTCAAATCTCCACATACCTTTTTGTTGATGAAGTTCCACGGCTCCTTGAGTAGATCTTCGTCGTTGTATGATGAATCGCCATGAAGTCCTTGAGCTCAACTACACTTTTCTATCCTAGTCCGAGACTTAGCTATAATAGACTAGAAATCAAGACCCATAGTTTTGATCACTAACATTGACAAACATGCTTGATATAGAAACGCATGCGAGGTCGACCGGGATATGCTCTAACAATCTCCCCCTTTGCCAATTTTAGTGACAAAAATATTAATACATATGGAATACAAAAAAAATAAACTTTAGTGGCTCCTATTCCATAGTCTAATCTTCAACGTTCCTTGAAATCTTCGTCCTTCCAAGTACTCCAATGATACCAAAGGTTGTAAGTTTAGCACCATCGTTGTTGAAGATCCGTAGCTATAACAATGAGAGAAATCGAGATTCTCGATCATTATTATACAGTGTCATAGTATCATTATGTAACATCAAATTCCAATTGCATCACGACTTTAACAACAATACTATGGTGATATGTATCACTCCCCCTTAGTCAATACTCCATCTCGATCATGGAAACCACTCCCCCTTACACAATGATCTGAAAACCATATGTATTTGTAGTGTGAACATCATTATTTCTCCCCCTTTTTGTCAATAAAATTGGCAAAGGTAAAAGAACGGGATCATAATGAAATTTCCACAAGAGACATTTCATAAACTAAAAGAAAAAATACATACCAACTTAATTAAGATGCAATCATAAAGTCGAAGCTAAATGCATTCATCAAGGAGTTTTAAGATACAAGATAACCCCTATAAAATTCCATAGCCGCACACCCCGCAAAATATTACCATTAAGCACAATTTCAAAAGAACTCTCCCCCATTTGATGTCATTCCCGAAAGAACAACAAGAGTGACCTTAATTTCGAAAGAAAAGAAGGATTTTTTTTAATTGGACACCAAAAACCATGGAAATGATTTTCTATATCCAAAAATCAATCAAATTAATCACAAGTAAACCCCTGATTAATTTAATCGGAATACGCCACTAAATCAAACCACAAAAGTGATCAATTTAATTGATTGTTCTAAACAAATGACTAAGGTAATCATACGAAGATGACTAACTTAATCATTCACATACTCAACATAAGGAAAACCTTACGGAATATACGACTACATCAACCAATAGAACATGATTAGTATAGTCGTTCATATACTCAACACAAGAACTTGTGGAATATATGAAAACTCAACTAGATTAATTACAAGAGAACCTCTAATTAATCTAATTGGAATACACAACCAAACTAATCAGCGAAGCAATCAATTTAACTGTCAAAAGATTTTGCTCGACAAAAGAAGACTTTCGGAGCAAATAACTAAATAACCAATCCAGATGATTAATTTATTTCAAGAATGCTCAACATATAGCATCTCTTGGAACAACCAACAAGGCCAATATTAATCGACATAGTTATAAGGTGCTCAACATAAGATACACAATGAAGCCTTCACGGTAAAACATAACAAAATGGATCAATGAAGATCAATGTCGTGGATAACATACAAGGATCTATTCTATTTTCCATCACTATTTTCATACCGACATAATAGACTTTATCCTTGTCACACAAAAGATTTTATCCTATTTTCCATCAACGAATTGACTGCATAGGCATAACTTTTGTATTTGTCAAAAGTCCATTCATCCTTAAATCAATATGTGAATACCGATCATGAACGCCTTTACTTTTGACAAAATATGGGACAACATAGTTCACGGACGTAAACACCAATATCTCATAAACAATTGCAATATAACAAATCATAAAGATTAAATACTGCAAACCATCATCCTACAAATATTTTTAGATATTAAACCAATAAATATAAAAACATGAAGATGAAAATGTTGGCCACATCTATGTGTGATCTCAATAATTGTTATTCCAAACTCTAGTAATCCTTCTCAAAAATAAGAATAAATTCTCATAAGAAGTTTCCTAGGCATCAAGACAAACTCGTAATGTACATATAAGATGTTTTGTCCTTAGAGACTAGAATCAATATTTTTCTCCTGGATTTATACCAAGAATAGCTACCAAAGGCGTATAAAAATATTTTCAAAGAAGAGCATACAAAGTTATTAACGACTATGCACCATAGTTCACATAAAATGATTGTGAACATTCAAGAATCCCATAGCAATGCGTACTACATCCCATTCTTGAACTTCCTTCTTTGTGATTCTTCAAAAACATTCTTGTTAAAACTACAAATGAGCTTAGCAGAGTATTACTCCAAGAATCCAAGTGCCCAAGTCCAAGAGAATTGGAACAAGTGCGATGAAATGGAGCAAAACACTCAAAACAAGAGACGGGACAAATACAAATATTAACTCATCCAAAATAAATAATTCTCATATTCATTTTGAAGAGAATTCAAAGAGGAAGATAATGCAAAAAGAATGAGTTCATTTCGAGTTCGGACGAAGAAGATACGGCCAACACAAGTTTACCGAATATCGACGTCAAGTATGCATACGGGTTTGCAAACGAATTCTTCAAGTCCGCGAACTTAAACCCCTGGATTTTTATTTTAAAATATGTTATGCATACCGGGTAGGTGTACTATAAAGTCCAAACATCCCGAACTACTATTTTCAAACCTAAACATTTAAGAACCTTAAACACAGATCAATTTAGGTAGAAATAAACGATAAGCAAGGTACATGGATCATTATAAATACTCAAACAAGTAATAAAAACATAAAAATTTCTCAATTTTATAGACACACCTTTAGATGGATCCAATTGAATTCGACAGCCTTACCGAACATAATTTGTGCGCCCCAATTTTCGTGCTTCCATCACCGTATACATAACAGGGCATTCCTTGGTGAGGATGCACTTACAACACAATCAAGTTGTGTTGGGGTGAACAATGTCTTGATCACCAAAAGTGACATTTGGATTATCATGAAAGAGATTGTTTTTAGAACCTTTCACATTCAATTCCATTTTCCCAAAAAACTTGTTAAGTTCCAACATCATGGATATTGCCTTCTTCATAGTCATGGAATTTTATGGGAGATCATTCCTTTTCACACTCAAAACATCATCGACTTTCTTTGGTATCCACTTATGAGTGCGTTTAGGAACAATTGGAACCTTCTTCCTATTACTCTTTTCTAGAATTCTCGGAAGAGAATTTGATTGACTATTCTTTTGTAAGTTAGTCTTTCTCCAGTTGGGAGCATCGGATCTTGTCTTCGTCTTTACGAATTTATCCTTTTGATATACTTTGCTATTTTGAACCTTAACTTCCGGTGAAGGTATTTCACTTTTGACATCAGTGGAAACCTTTTGTTGAGAAGCATCACTAGCCTTGACAAATTTTACCTCTTTGCTAGTACTTGGAGCATATATTCCCTTATAGCCCAATCCTCGTGTATCACGATGATTTTTACTTGCTCCTAGCATAGTGGTTAATTTGCTTGAACTAGTATTGAACTTTTTCAAGTCATCTTCCAACATCTTGATTTTATCAAGAGCAGCAGCTAAATCAGCCTCAAGGCGTTTTTCTCGAGCGAGACAAGCACTTTCTCTGTCATCAAAACTAATTTGTTGAGAGTTAAAGCTTGCTTCAGATTCTGCAAGTTTCTGTTCCAACAAAAAGTACTTTTGATAAAGATTATCACATTCAAGTGACTTCATACGTAGGTTTTTCTCAGAATCCTTGAGGATCGATTCGCAAGAACGATTCGAAAAATAAACACGTGCGTAACATCTTCTCACTTTCTTGTTTTCTCGACAGAGAGGAATCAGAAGAGGTGAGACATGAGAAGTTGTAATCTTTTTCATTTTCCACGAATCCAAAAACTTAACATACTCTGATACTTCCTCATCAACATCTCTATCAATATCTGAATTACCGTCATCAGAAAGTTCATCCAACTTTTCTTCTAGGAGAGTTTCCCAATCAACAGTTTTTACATCAAGAGCATGTTTAGATATTGACTTACATGTGACAGTTCTCTCAGGTGAATCCAAGCTTTTAGAATCATCTGGTAATATCTGAAAAGGTACGTTATTAGAGATAGACTCGTCCATAATCAGATCGCTACAAACACAGACTTATAAGGTCTTTAACGTGTTTGCATTCTCTGATACCAATTGAAAAAGCGGGGGTCTAACAACACCACCCAATATTTCGATTAGCAATCAGTATGGACTAACTCCGAAACACTTACTAGAGAATCAACTAGACAGTCAGACTCAATCTATATAAAAAGTATCTCAAGGAGTTAATATCTCTCACTTGTTTTGATTTACTCAAGCTAAAACAATAGCGAGTCTTTAATCAAACAGAAGGAATAACTTGGACGGTACCAAAGACCAATATCCAAGGATCAATCAATATCAACCAACAACCAAAGGTTGGATTTCCAATTGATGATCTTAACGCACAACCTGTATTATTTCAATTATATAAAATATAATGCGGAAAAGAAATAACACAGACACCAGAAGTTTTGTTAACGAGGAAACCGCAAATGCAGAAAAACCCCGGGACCTAGTCCAGATTGAATACACATTGTATTAAGCCGCTACAGACACTAGCCTACTACAAGCTGACTTCGGACTGGACTAAAGTTGAACCCAAATCAGTCTCCCACCGATCCAAGGTACAGTTGTACTCCTACGCCTCTGATCCCGGCAGGATACTGCACACTTGATTCCCTTAGCTGATCTCACCCACAACTAAGAGTTGCTGCAACCCAAAATCGCAGACTTGATAATAAACAAATCCGTCTCACACAGAAAAGTCTATCAAAGGATAAATCTGTCTCCCAAAGAAAAACCCTAGGTTTTGTTCCGTCTTAATAATAAAATCAAGGTGAACAATAACCATATGATAATCCGGTCTTATATTCCCGAAGTACAGCTGTTTGAGAGTGAAAACGGTTTCTGCTGATTTTGGTAATTTCGGGTGTGTGCGTGAGAAACGAATTTAAAACCTAAAAAATGTACTGCAAGGGAGTACTTTAGATTCGGGAGATCAATCTGTACAAATCCGGCCTAAACCAAGACATGGCCGTTCCAGACTTGCTTCGATCACAAAGTGAAGGAGAAGGGTTGGTTTTGGGGAGGGAAACAAAGAAAGTGTTGAGACCAGAATAGTTGATTCTGGAAGAGTAGTTGTTTTCTACGACTTGTATCAGAAAGTGGGAAGCTAACAGATGGAAAGCTAGCAAATGTTTTCTGAGTGTTGTATGCTCCTGACCCTGAACTTGTTGTTCGGTGGAAATAGGTAATGCCTATTTATACAAGTCTAAGTGAAACGTACTCTGGTCTCATTAAGAAATGGAAAACGGGTGAGTAAATGGGAGGAGGTGGTAACCGGTAACGCCTGGAATTGATGTTCCATAAAAGAAAGTGTTTCACCATTCCTTCCTGTATTTACTAACCGCCTCATCCTTATGACACTTTCTTATAACGGGCGTAGTGTACGCCGCACGCTGTAAACCGCCAAACCAGTACCCAATGAGCATCGATCCCCCAGTTTGTGACATGCGTTGATGTCTCGAGTGTTTTCATGAAAAACATGTAGCACGTTGTTGTTGTCTGGAAAATTGAGCTTAGGAGACTTGCCGGCTCAGTGGTGACCTTCGACGATCGAGATTTTGCATCTTAAGAGGAAAGGTAGCCGTTGATTATTTCAACCCTTCGTTTGGTAGCCAGTTACATGAGAGCATGATCAGTATGGATTTAATATGGCCTAGTTTAGGCGCGGCCAAAAGTTAGGGTTTTGGATTTGTTTAGGCGCGACCAAACTAGGGCCAAAGGTTGCCATGTGTTAGCTGGTAACCTACGGCTAAGATCTGCACCTTAAATGAAAGAGTGGTCGTTGATTGTTGCAGGTCTTCGTTTTGGTAGCCCCATAGGGAAGGATGGAATGGTATGGCGCGGCAAGGTGTTTGGAATGTCATTGGCACATGTGGCATGGCATGCCTTGGCGCGGTTTGGCGTGGCCAAAACTAGGGTTTTGGGCCAAAGGTTACCATGTGTTGTTTGGCGACCTGGGACGACTAGGATTTTCATCTAGGATTGAAGGGTGGCCGTTGATCGTCGCACGCCTTCGTTTTGGGAGCCGCATAGGGAAGGCCGGCATGGTATGGCGCGGCAAGGTGGTTGGCATGCCATTGGCACATGTGGCATGGCGTGCCTTTGCGCGGTTTGGCATGGCCAAAACTAGGGTTTTGGACCAAAGGTTGCCATGCGTTGTTCGGCGACCTTGGACGGCTAGGATTTGCGTCTAGGATTGAAGGGTGGCCATTAATCATCGCACGCCTTCGTTTTGGTAGCCGCATAGGGAAGGCCGGTATGGTAGGGCCAAGGCAAATGGCGCGGACGGCTTGGCATAGTGGGGCCAAGGGTTTGGCACGGACAACTTGGCATGGTGGGGCCAAGGCAAGGTGCGGTTGGCTTGGCATGGTGGTTTGCATGCCATTGGCACATGTGGTGTGGCATGCCTTGGCGCGGTTTGGCATGGCCAAAACTAGGGTTTTGGGCCAAAGGTTACCATGCGTTCTTTGGCGACCTTGAACGGCTAGGATTTGCATCTAGGATTGAAGGGTGGTTGTTGATCGTCGCACGCCTTCGTTTTGGAAGCCGCATAGGGAAGGCCGGCATGGTATGGCACGGCAAGGTGGTTGGCATGCCATTAGAACATGTGGCATGGCATGCCATGGCGCGGTTTGGCGTGGCCAAAACTAGGGTTTTGGGCCAAAGGTTACCATCCGTTGTTCGACGACCTTGGACGGCTAGGATTTGCATCTAGGATTGAAGGGTGTCCATTGATCGTCGCACGCCTTCGTTTTGGTAGCCGCATAGGGAAGGTCGGCATGGTAGGGCCAAGGAAAATGGCGCGGACGGCTTGGCATAGTGGGGCCAAAGGTTTTGCACAGACGGTTTGGCATGGTGGGGCCAAGGAAAGGTGCGATTGGCTTGGCATGGTGGTTGGCATGCCATTGGCACATGTGGCATGGCATGCCTTGGCGCGGTTTGGCGTGGCCAAAACTAGGGTTTGGGGCCAAAGGTTACCATGCGTTGTTTGGCGACCTTGGATGGCTAGGATTTGCATCTAGGATTGAAGGGTGGTCTTTGATCGTCGCACGCCTTCGTTTTGGTAGCCACATACGGAAGGTCGGCATGGTAGGGCCAAGGCAAATGGCGCGGAAGGCTTGGCATAGTTGGGCCAAGGGTTTGGCACGGACGGCTTGGCATGGTGGGGCCAAGGCAAGGTGAGGTTGGCTTGGATGTTGGGTCCAAGGGTTTGGCATGCCATTGGCGCATGGTGAGGCTAGCATGGTTGGGGCCAAGGCAAGGTGCGGTTGGCTTGGCATGGTGGGGCCAAGGGTTTGGCATGCCATTGGCGCATGGTGCGGCTAGCATGGTTGGCATGCCTTGGCGCGGTAGACGTGGATGGCATGGTTTTCCATTGGCGCGGTAGACGTGGCTGGCATGGTTTTCTATTGGCGTGTTTGGCATGCCTTGGCGCGTAGATGAGGCTGGCATGGTTTTCCATCGGCACAGTGGTGCGGGTGGCATGGTTGGCATGCCTTGGCGTGAAGATGTGACTGGCATGGTTTGCCATTGACACAGTGGTGCGGCTGGCATGCCTTTGCGCGGAGATGTGGCTGGCATGGTTTGCCATTGGCATAGTGGTGCGACTGGCATGGTTGACGTGCCTTGGCGCGGTAGACGTGGCTGGCATGGTTTTCCATTGGCATAGTGGTGCGGCTGGTATGTTTGGCACGCCTTGGGGCGGAGATGTGGGTGGCATGGTTTGTCATCGGCATAGTGGTGCGGCTGACATGGTTGGCATGCCTTGGCGCGGATATGTGGCTGGCATGGTTTTCCATTGGCACAGTGGTGCGGCTGGCATGGTTGGCATGCCTTGGCGCAGAGATGTGGCTGGCATGGTTTGTCATTGGCACAGTGGTGCGGCTGGCATGGTTGGCATACCTTGGCGCAGTAGCATGAGAATTAGGGTTCGGCATAGATGATGTCAGTCGATGTTAAGGGTTCTGCCGTAGAACATGACCCATAAAAAAAAAGGTACCCCGATAATTCTTGCATAGACATGCTGATTGATTCAATAAATGTTCTAATGGTCATAGTGACGTCGTGTTGATTGATTCAATAAAAAAAAACGTACCCCGATAATAGACTAGAAATCAAGACTCATAGTTTTGATAACTAACATTGACAAACATGCTTGATATAGCAACGCATGCGAGGTCGATCGAGCTATGCTCTAACAAGAAAGTTCAATGGTCTCTTACCGAGGATACGTACGAAAAGAATTTGTACAAGTTTATTGCCAATTGGAACGAAGTTTGTCCAACTTCCGTCTCATATTGTCGGAATCAATGGTTGGATAAGTTCAAGGAAAAATTTGTGTGTGCATGGATAAACCGGTATAGACACTACGGGAATGAAGCAACTAGTATAGCGGAGTCCGCTCATGGGAGATTTAAAGATCTCCTCGATTCTATCCAAGTAGACGTGGTTACGGTCATCGAGGCAATGGAGCAATACATTAAGAGTGATATTGATAGGATCAAGAAGGCTTTTGAGAAAAGCTCAATGGAAAGGATGACTCAATATCTTCAATATGGTAAGTTGCTCCGAGGAATAGAATTCAACGTGTCTCATTGTGTTATAGCACTGCTCGGTCGAACTCGCAAGCGTTGCTATTTCAAGCTTGTTTGTCAAGTTTAGTTTCCAAAACTATAAGTCTTGATTTCTAGTCTAGGCTATGTCTCGGATTAGGATAGAAAGTGTAGTTGAGCTTAGACTTCACGACGTTCATCTATTGAAGACAAAGAACTACTAAAGGGAGCTTGTGGAACTTCATCAACAAAAGGTATGTGGAGACTTAAACTCATTTATCACTCAAAATTTTATCTACTCTATCTCCTATTTGAAACAAATGTCGTATAGCTATATATATTTCAATTATGCACATTTGATATATCGAGCTGAGTTTAACTCGCTTACATATTTCTCGACATATGTGTTGGTAATCTTTCACTTTAACCAAGTTCATCTTATATTCTTGACGAAAGTCAAAAGATGATCATGTGAAAATCGTTTGGTAACATCTTACATGATTTGTGTAAGACAGTCATTTGATGTTGACTCGGAATGTTTCGTATTGATCATTCGATCACTTGAAAATTGCTTTAAAGCTAATAGTTTGTGTGAGACAGCTATTCTCGTCTTCCGAGAATGTTTCAATGGTTGAAATGAGAGTTTAGAACAATTGGATTTAAGCATAGTATGCGTACTTGCAAATATGTAATCCATGTCCGGGAAACATAGTATGCATACCCGTATGCGTACTGGTTGGTTTTGAGAAAGTCCGGGAACCTTGTACGCATACCGGTAAGCGTACTGGCGTAAGGTTCAGGTCCGGGAATTTCTGCTGAGTTTGGAGGTATGCGTACCCGTTCGCATACTGGCGAACCCAAAATTAGTCCGGCCACTAAGGTATGCGTACCCGTTTGCATACCTGAGTGGATAATGTTCTAAAATCGGTTTGTTCATGAACTAATACATTTATATAATAAGGAATGCAATCTTTTGCAAATCGTTGTTATATGTTCATGACTTGATTCGAGTGAATCAAAATGTATCTTGTATACTTCTATGAGAATATAAACAATTGAACATCTCTAGAACTAGTTTCATTGTGTCATTTGAACTAGTTATGGTTAAGATGAATATGGTTGATATGAAAGTATTCATATGGCTAACTTCGGTTAACTATTGTTAAGCCAACAAGGTGTACACGTTTAGGTATTGTTACTTATATTTAAATGAAGGTACATATCATTTTGTATAACAAGTTAAGTTCGATCTGACGGTTGAAAGATATTATCTTGAGTTTAATCAGGTTTTTATCTAATAGTGAACATCGAATGCTTTGTTACCAAGGTAACATTGATTGCAAACCCTGATTTGAAGACTATATAAAGGAGAACTTTAGCAACTAGGAAACCTAATCCCACACCTCATGTATGATACTAGTTGCGACTAGAGTCGATTCTCCTTTAATATTAGGTTTTTCACGAAACCCTGTAGGTTAACGACTTGAAGACTTCATTGGGATTGTGAAGCCAAACCCAACTATTTTCTCTGTAGTTGCGTGTTCAGATCTTGCTATTTTCTATCGTGATTGATTACTATCTTCTCTAAGATTGGCTCGATATTTAATCTCCGATAGGCAAGATAAAAAGTAGTCACAAACATCTTCGTCTCATCGTTTGTGATTCAACAATATCTTGTTTCGCTAGCATACGATTAAGATTATTGTGAGGTAATTGATATTTCAAGGATGTTCTTCAGGAATATAAGTCCGGTATATGAATTGGTTTTTGTTCACCTTGATTTATCAAAATACGAAACAAAACTCATAAGTTTATATGTGGGAGACAGATTTATCTATTCATTAGACTTTTCTCTATGAGACAAATTTGTTTATCAAGTCTCCAACTTTGGGTCGTAGAAACTCTTATTTGTGGGTGAGATCATCTAAGGAAATCAAGTGCGTAGAATCCTGCTGGGATTTAGAGACGTAAGGAGCGAAATTGTACCTTGATCAGTTTGAGATTGGTTAGGTCTCAACTACATTCCAGTCCGAAGTTAACTTGGAGTAGGCTAGTGTCTGTAGCAGATACAGTATGGTGTTCAAATCTGGACTAGGTCCCGAGGATTTTCTGCATTTGCGGTTTCCTCGTTAACAAAATTTCTGGTGTTTGTGTTATTTCTTTTCTGCATTATATTTGTTTATATAATTGAAATATCACAGGTTGTGTGTAAGTTCAATCAATTGTGAATCCAACCTTTAGTTGTTGATTAAATTGATTGACACTTGGATATTGGTTTTAGATACCGGCCAAGTTATTTCTTATATTCAATCGGGCTCACAAATTCCTATTTGTTTAATTGTAGATTGAATTGAGAAATTGAGATATAACTCTTTTATATAATTTTCTTAAGATTGATTCTGACTGTCTAGTTGATTCTCTTGAAAGTATATTGGAGTTAGTCCATACAGATTGCTAAGAGAAATATTGGTTGTGGTTGTTAGACCCCCGCTTTTTCAATTGGTATCAGAGCAGGAAAACACGTTTAAAGACCTCATAAGTCTGTGTTTGTAGCGATCTGACTCTATGGACAATAAAGTCTCGATAAAAGCTTCACCAAGATTTAATTCTGATCTTAGATAAATTTCTAAAGAGCTTGTTATTCTCCTAAAAAAGTTGGATGAACAAATCCGGATCAATTCTGATGTTATTGCAGAAATTACAAAGCATAAGGATTTGAATAACTCCTTTAATTCTTCCCTGAAGAATTGTCGCAAGTCAAGGGATAAACGAGGTTTAGGCTTGTGAAACCTGATGGGACTCAGAACTACTCAAATAAGATTAAAGATGTTGGTCCATGTATGTTCTATGACTCTCACAATCACTTTCAACATACATGTACATCTTTCAGGAAAAGTTTAAAGGCTGCGAGTAATCTTCATAAGAAAGTTGAATTACTGTGTACTTCTCTAAAAAGGTGTACAAATCTAACAAGAAATCCTAAACGGGATAGTAGTGTTAGTATGAGAGATTTTGCTCTAAAATCAACATCGCCCTTTGAATGGTTTCTGGACAGTGGATGTAGACGACATATGACTGGTGATCTTTCGTGGTTTGTGAATTCAAGCGACTTTGAAGGAGGTCCTGTAACTTTCAGAGATGGGAGTTTTTGTTACATTAGCAAGAAGGAGACGATCAAACTTCCTGGCATTCCTGAAATCCATGATGTAGTATACGTTAAAGGTATGACTGCAAACCTTCTTTCTATGAGTCAAATTTGTGACAAAGGTCATAAGGTTGTCTTCAATGCAAATGGATGTGACATTGTAGACAAAACTGGAAAAGTACTTTTTCAGGGAACTCGTGGTAAAAAATAATTGTTATCTCCTTGATACTCAGTTTAGTAATTGTTGCAATTTGACTAAGGTGGAATCTACACATATTTGGGCATGAGCGTTTTGGTCACATCAATTATAGCCTTCTAACTAAGATCATTAACAAAGAATTTGTTAGAGGCGTTCCCAAAATCAATGCAAAGATTGATGGTGTCTGTGGTGTCAGTTAAAAGGCTAACCAAACGAAAGTTCACCATAAATCATCTCGAGATATTCTCACTAAAGCTCCACTTGATTTAATTCATATGGATCTCTTCGGACCTATTCAACAACCTATACGGTTGCTGGTAAGAAGTATGCTTTAGTTATGGTAGATGATTATACCAGATTCACGTGGGTGGCATTTATAGCTCATAAGAATGAAACTCTTGATGAATTCAAGATATTGTTAATAGAATCCAGAATGAAACTAAAGAAAATTAGAAGCGACCGTGGAACTGAATTCAAAAACACTAAGGTGTTTCAATTTTGTGACAAACTGGGGATTATTCAACAATACTCACCACCCATTACTCCTCAAGCTAATGGAGTTGCAGAAAGAAATAATAGGAACATTCGGGAAATGGAGTTGTAGAAAGCTACATTTAAGGTTTTGGGGAGAAGTTGCTTTCACAATATGTTATTTGATCAACCGTCTCTACCTATGGTCTAAAACCCTAAATAATCCTTATGAGTTGTGGTACGGTAGGAAACCCAACTTACATTATCTCATAGTATTCGGAAGTAAGTGCTACATTCTGAAAGATCGGGAACAGAGAGGGAAATTTGATACCAAAAGCGATGAAGGTATCTTTCTTGGTTATGCTTCTGATAGTCGTGGTTTTCGAGTTTTTAATCTCAGAACCCAAGTTATGATGGAATCTGCTAATGTAATCATTAATAGTCTAAGAAATTTTCACCATGATAATCCTCCTGCTTAATTGCCTCCAACTGAGACAATTGAGAAAGTCAAGGAAATCCCATAATCACTTGAAGTTGTTCCAACTGTTACTGATCCTGATATTTCTAGTGACGAGGAGAAGAGCTCTGATAGGGCTACTCATGTTGAACAAGAACGTGTTCCTCCACGACACCTCTGGGTTCAAAGGAATCATGATACTAACAATATTATTGGGGGAAGAGATTCTACAGCTAAGACAAGAGGACAACTTCAAAATATTTGCAATTTTGGTTGTTATATATCACAAGTAAAACCGAGAAATATTGATGAAGCTCTTAGTGATCTCTTTTGGGTGAATGCAATGCATGAAGAGTTAAACTAATTTCAAAGACAAGATGTATGGGAACTCGTACCTTGTCCTTCCAATATCAATATTGTTGCTACCAAATGTATATTCAAGACAAGTCTGATGAATTTGGCACCATTGTCAGAAATAAAGCTAGATTTGTCGCCCAGGGATATTCACAGACTGAAGGTATCGACTTTGACGAAACCTTTGCTCCTGTGGAATGCCTTGAGTCCATTCGGTTGTTATTATCTCATGCTTGTTTTCTCAAGGTTAAGCTGTTTCAAATGAACATAAAATCGGAGTTCCAAAACGGAACTTTAAAGGAAGAGGTCTATGTCGCTCAACCTAAGGGTTTTGAAAATCCTGATTTCCCATATCATGTCCTTAAGCTTAAAAAGGCATTATATGGGTTAAAACAAGCACCTCGTGCCTGGTTCTAAAAACTAACTACTTATCTTCTTAGGAAAGGTTTTTCGAGAGGTGGAGCTGATAAAATCTTGTTTACCAAATGGAGTTGGAAAGATGTAGTCATTGCTTAAGTCTATGTAGATGACATCATATATGGTTCAACTTCTGAGAAACTTGCAAAAGATTTTCAAGTCTCTCTTGGCAAAAAATTTGAAATGAGCAATGTTGGTGAATTAAAGTTATTTTTAGGATTACAAATTCAATAACATAAGGATGAAATTTACTTATCTCAAAAAAAATATGCTAAGGATCTTGTATCAAGGTTTGGTCTTGATAAGTCAACTCCAAAACTGACGCCTATGCCCACTACTGGTAAACTACATCTAGATGAGAAATGAGTAAATGTGGATCAAAAGCTTTATCGATCTATCACTGGAAGACTCTTATATCTTACAACTAATGGACCTGATATAGCTTTTAGTGTTGGTTGCTGTGCTAGATTTCAGGCTAATCCAAAGGAATCTCATCTTGCAGCTGCAAAGAGGATCATACGATATATCCAACTCACTATCGGGTATGGTATTATTATACTTTTGATACTAACATTGATCTTACTGCCTATTTAGACGCAGATTGGGCAGGATGTGCGGAAGACAGAAAGAGTACTTCGGGGGGATTTTACTATATTGGGTTGAATCTTGTAGCTTGGCATAGCAAGAAACAAAAATCATAATCTCTGTCTACATGCGAAGCAAAATACATTGTTGCAGGTTCATGTTGTACCCAACTTCTATAGATGAAACAAATGCTTTCTGATTATGGAATTGACACTGGAATAATGAAGATTTTTTGTGATAACTCAAGTGCGATTCACATCACTGAGAATCATGTTGAGCACTCAATAACTAAGCACATTGATATAAGTTATCATTTTATTAGAGATCTCTATGAAAATGGTATCATCAATATGGAATTTGTGCCTTCCGAACAAAAATTGGTTGATATCCTCACCAAACCTTTAAATACTAGTACATTTCAACACTTACGGTAGTTTATTGGTGTTGTTTTAGTTTATTAATTTTCTAGCCTTTTACCCCTGGACTCATTTATATCTTTTGGGCAATCAAGGCTTAGAACGCCAGTGTAGTGTTGGTTCAATTTCGTATTTGTTTCTACATAGATAACAATTTTGATCGGTATCAAAGTATTCTTTTAAATCCTTCTTTTCTTGTGAAAGTAAGGTCGCTCTTGTTGTTCTTTCGGGAATGCCATTTTATGGGGGAGAGCTCTTAATTGAACTTGTGCTTAGTTGCCAAATCTTTGTCGGGAGTGCGGATGTGGAATATTGTAGGGGTTTTCTTGTATCTCTATTAACTCCTTGATGAATGCATTTAGTTTCGACTATATGATTGCATCTAAACAAGCTGATATGTTGTTTTCTTTTGGTCATGAAGAATCTTCATGAGAATTTCATTAGGATCCCACTAGTTATCGTATCTTTGCTAATTTTTATTGACAAAAAGGGGGAGAATTAATGTGTAGTTCACACCAAAAATACAAATGGTCTTCGGACCATTATATAAGGGGGAGTGGTTTTCATGTGAGATGAAGTATTGACTAAGGGGGAGTGATACATATCACCATAGTATTGTTGTCAAAGTTGTGATACAATTGAACTTTGATGTTGTGTAATAATACTATGACACTGTATAACAATGATTGAGAGCAACTGTTTTCTCATTGTTTTAGCTACGAATCTTCAACAACATTGATGCTAAGTTGAGCATGTTCAGAATCACCGCAGTAATTGGAAGTGACGAATATTTCGAGTAATGTTGAAGAACCAAGGAGATCAAGCATTTGGATGAGAAGCTACAAAGTTTATTTATTTTGTAATCCATATGTATTGATACTTTTGTGGTGTGAAAATGGGGAGCACACAAAACTCTTGCAAGTATACAAGGCCAAGTTTTATAGTATAGGGATGAGTAGGGGTTTGTCCACAGGGAGTGGGAGCATACAAGAAGTCTTCCTAGCTAAAGTTTACAGTGAGCTAAGGGCAGTAACTATGGTGACAGTGACAATGATCTAGAGTGGTAGTGAAACAAAGGCAGCAGCCTAAGGCAAGGGTATTGAGCAACAGTGACAGAAAAGGAAAAAAAAGATGCAGAACTGTGTGAAGTTACTAAGGCAATTGAATCCACCTTGTGCCCTAATCAAGCAATGCAATCTAGGTTGAGTTGAAAATCCTATGCATACATCTAGAATGGGATGAAAATCAGCTTGCTCACTGATATGCCCCTAGCATTGACTGTCTTTTGACAGCATAATCAATCACAGGCATGCCAGAGCACTGAGTACTTCCCATTGCTCAAGCAAACAGGCATCAAGAAAACTATCCTAACCATGCATCATCTAACAGTACACTAGGCTTCATCAGAGCCTTAGTTGCAGTGAATTAGCTCATGCTAGACATGAGTATAACAACAGCATTCATCAAACAAGCTAAATTAAGATACAACATGCACACAGGTTACACACAATCAACTGTTGCTAAAATAGAAATTGGAAAATGAAAATTGATTGAAAATATTGTTCACTGGCTAGCCCAGAGATGATTTCTACAACACCCATAACATCAATTTATAGTTTGTTACAACACCCTAAATTTCTACAAACCCTAAATTGAAAATCCCCAAATCAGCAGGATTAGGGTTTCGATAAAAATAAAATTAACTCACCCTCTGATGCAAATAGACTCGACCCATGCTTGTACTTCTCCTCCTCTGCTAATCCTCTACTCGAACGCTGCTCCAATTTCCTTCTTCTCTCCACTGTGAAACCCTAACTATGTTTGTCTTCTTGGTAGCATCAAAAATTAATGCTAAGAACAATACAGACACGACTAGGGAAGAGGTAGGTGATGGTGGTGGTGTCCTTGTGGTCGTGGTGGAGATGGAGACGGCGGAGCAGACATGGCAGTGTCTGCCATGGTCGGGGGAAGAGGAGAAATTTGGGGGAAGTGAGTTTTGGGGAATAAGAAGGTGGGTGTTTTTTTTGGATCGATGGGTTTGATGGCTAAGGTGTTGAGCGGAATCATCTGAAGTTGATGCGCAGCGAGGAGATTCGTCGGATGTGAAGATGGTAGGTGGATCCAACGGCGATACGGAGGTAAGCGTGGAGCGACCGTCGGATGAAGGGATGTAGCAAAACGGACGACCCAAGATGGAGATGGGCGTTGCGATGTAAAGCGGGGGCTTTAGAGTTTGATGTGCGATGATGGAGCGACCGTAGGATGCTGAGATGCTTCGATCTGACGGCTGAAATCCGAGACGGGCTTGGATAGTGGAGATGTGTTTGAGTAAGGGTTTTGGGCCTTGGGTATGCCAAGCCCATATCTTCTTTAAGGATAATTCTTCTTCTTCAAGCCCACTTCTAGCCTTTTGGTCTTGTGCACAACATTCTTCGCGGCTTCCTTGTGTAATTCCTCCCGGCTTTTCACTACTTTTCTGCTCTTTTCCGCTCCGCTATTCATCCAAACTTTATTTATTACCTAAAAATGCAAAATTAATTAATAAAAATATTTATTCTTGAAAACAAAGAAAATACAGAATATGGGATAAAATGTAGAATTAATGCACAAAAGATGAGTTAAATGCCAACAAAAAGGGATAAATATATACAATATTTGGCACTCATCAAATACCCCCAAACCTGAATTTTACTTGTCCTCAAGTAAAACAAAACTAAGGAAATCCTACCTATACCACTGTCGCTGGTCTCTCGAATGCATTTAGCGTATGCACTAAGCCTTTTAAACCACTAAGTGTCCCTAGTGGACGAGTTGAAGTCTCGTGAAGGTTTGCTTAGAACGTACCTACAAAGTTCTAGGTCAAAATATAATCTCAGATTCCATCAAATGTGACATGTGCAAGTCAGTTAAGCTCACAGCAAAATGGAGATGTCAATCTAGCTATCGAAGGCACAATCCTAGCACTGATAACAAATAAAGACATGTGATAAGAGTGTAAAATGTATCTACACATGTGTAAAGAAAGATCGGATGTTATGACTACTAATCACCAAGAGATAGTTTCTCAGGCTAAGAACCAAGGTCGAAATCTAGCTAGCTGTCCGGACTTTACGAGAATTGTGAATGAGTTGGAGGTATTTCACAATTACTCGTGTTGTACATCAATGGCATACACCCTTACTTGCTTATTACAATAAAACAAAAGATGACTATTTACATGACTCTTATTTACATTGACTACTCTCTTTTATTTTTGGAACAAGAGAGGATGGAATTGATAAATACTTGATTTTTTTTTTTTTTGTATTTTTCTGATTTTTCTGATTTTCTGATTTTTTTTTTTTTTTTTTTGGAAAATGAAATGAAATTGATTTTTACATATGGTAGATCTTTTGATACAAAACAAAAAGAAACAAAAAATTACATGACACTTCGCAAGAGGTAGCCCTTTTTGATGCACCCAGTTAAATTCGATGGTTGTCTTTCTTAATGTAACCTCCACCTTCTATCCCAACCAACCAAAGAACAAGCTAGTCAAGTTTCGTTCAGTATTCTAAAGTGATTGGCAATCGTGACTTCCTATCAAACACCTTGAAGATCGAGGCCATACATGTATTGGTAGATCGTGCGCGTGCAAATTTCTTATCACTATGTGAATTGTGCTAGAATCAGGTTGCCTAAATATCTAGACTAAGACTCCTAATAATTACATATTTGCACAAGAGTCAACATTTCAAGGTAAATGAGCTCCATTTTTATGATTTTTTAATTTTTTAATTTTTTATTTTGATTTTTCAATTTTTTCAAAAAGATGGAGTTTTATTTTCAATTATGGCATATTATCGAAGTATCTACTTTTCAGCCCCAAACCTAAACTAAACATTGTCCTCAATGTTTCAAAACATGGAAAGAATTATAAGACAATATATGAAGAGGAACATGCTGAGTAGAGTAAAAGGAGAGAGAATACCCGATTGTACGGCGAAAGCTCAATTAAAACTCCGTTATTCAAGGCAAAAATCCATCATATTAGGAGTCACAATGGATGAGCACAAAATATATACAAAAGGAAATTTAACTAACACATTATCTACAAGAAAATTTGGTTTTTAATGGGATTGGACTTTTCGGGAAAAATTTGGTTTTGTCGGGAGACATTTGGTTTTGATGGGAAAAAAGAAAAATTTTGGTTTTTAGGGAAACATTTGGTTTTGATGGGAAAAAGAAAAATTTTGGTTTTTAGGGAAACATTTGGAAAACTTTTTGGTTATTTAGGGAAAGAGTGGACCAGTTTAGTCCACATAGACCGGGTTCTCCAGGTTGGTTGTTTCAATGTCGGGTGGGAATGGTTCAAGGAATGGTTTTAATCTCTGCCCGTTGACTTTGAAAACGTTCTTGTTGGAAACATCCTCCAGCTCTACAACTCCATGAGGAAAAACTGTGTGTACTAGGTACGGACCCTTCCATCTGGAACGCAGTTTTCCCGGAAAAAGATGTAATCGGGAGTCATACAGCAAAACTTTCTGACCAGGAGTGAAGGATTTGTGCAGAATACGCTTATCATGAAACATCTTCATCTTCTGCTTATATAACTTGGCACTATCATAAGCCTCATTTCTCAATTCTTCCAACTCGTTGAGTTGGAGTTTCCTTTGAATTCCAGCTTCGTCCAGAGAGAAGTTCAGCTCTTTGATTGCCCAGTAGGCACGATGTTCTAATTCCACAGGTAGATGGCACGGCTTTCCATACACTAGACGATAGGGGGACATGCCAATTGGTGTCTTATAATCTGTTTTATAGGCCCACAAAGCATCATTCAATCTCAATGACCAATCTTTCCTGGACGGGTTGACCGTCTTCTCCAGAATGTGCTTAATCTCCCTATTAGAAACTTCCACTTGTCCACTAGTCTGAGGGTGGTACGGAGTAGCAACCTTGTGAGTTATTCCATACTTGCGTACTAAAGACTCAAAGTACTTGTTACGAAAATGTGAACCGCCGTCACTGATGATAGCTCTAGGGGTACCAAAACGTGCAAATATGTTTTCCTTTAGAAATGAAAGTACCACCTTGTGGTCATTTGTTCTGGTTGCTATGGCTTCTACCCACTTAGAAACGTAATCAACTGCGACTAGGATGTACAATCTACCGTCAGAAATAGGGAATGGACCCATGAAGTCGATCCCCCAAACATCAAAAATCTCCACAATCAAAATGGGGTTCAATGGCATCATGTTTCTCCTCGAAATGCTTCCTAGCTTTTGACAGCGTTCACAAGCAACACAATAATCATGGCAATCCTTGAACAATGATGGCCAATAGAATCCACACTGCAAGATCTTTGCAGCGGTTTTCTTGGCACTGAAATGGCCTCCACATGCTTGGTCATGACAGAAAGATATCACATCTTTCTGTTCGGTGTTGGGGACACATCTCCTAATGATTTGGTCCGGGCAGTACTTAAACAAATATGGGTCATCCCAAAGGAAATGTTTAACTTCAGCCAAAAACTTATAGCGGTCTTGTCTCGACCAACGTGAGGGAATTCTACCTGTAGCGAGGTAGTTAACAATGTCGGCAAACCAATGGAGGTCTGATACAGACATCAATTGCTCATCAGGAAATGATTCTCTGATTAGCATGGACTCATCAATAGACTCAATGGTTAATCTATACAAATGATCAGCAACCACATTCTCACAACCTTTCTTATCACGGATTTCGAGATCGAATTCCTGTAATAAGAGTATCCATCGAATAAGGCGAGCTTTAGCATCCTTCTTGGAAAGAAGATACTTCAAAGCCGCATGGTCAGTGTATATGATGATCTTAGATCCTATGAGATAAGATCTAAACTTGTCTAATGCGAAAACGACAGCAAGCAATTCCTTCTCGGTAGTTGTGTAATTTAGTTGAGTATCATTAAGGGTTTTTCTAGCGTAGTATATCACGTATGGTAGTCTATCAACACGCTGTCCTAAAACAGCACCAACAGCATAATCAGAGGCATCACACATGAGTTCAAACGGTAGTTCCCAGTTGGGTGGTCGGACTATAGGAGCGGCGGTGAGAAGAGTTTTTAAATCCTCCCAAGCTTTCACACAAGCATCATCGAAATTGAAGGTAACATCTTTGACGAGTAGACTACACAGAGGTCTTGAGATTTTGCTAAAGTCTTTGATGAATCGCCGGTAAAAACCAGCATGACCTAAAAATGATCGGATTTCCCTCACAGAGCGGGGTTTTGGTAAATGTCGGATGAGGTCTACTTTAGCTTTATCTACTTCAATGCCTTTTTCCGAGATGATGTGTCCTAGAACTATTCCTGAATTCACCATAAAATGGCACTTTTCCCAATTTAGAACAAGGTTCCTTTTCTTACATCTGGACAGAACAAGGGTAAGATGTCTTAAACATTTATCAAACGAAGAACCGAACACGGAGAAATCATCCATGAAGATCTCGAGAAAACTATCTATCATGTCAGAAAAAATGCTCATCATGCATCGCTGAAAAGTAGCAGGTGCATTACACAACCCAAAGGGCATGCGTCTATAAGCAAATGTCCCAAAGGGACACGTGAACGTAGTTTTTTCCTGATCTTCTGGTGCAATGTGAATTTGGTTATAACCGGAAAAGCCATCTAGAAAACAGTAGTGACTGTGTCCAGACACACGTTCTAGCATTTGGTCTATGAAAGGGAGCGGGAAGTGATCCTTCCTAGTTACTGTGTTCAACTTTCTATAGTCGATACATACTCGCCATCCTGTGGTTGTACGTGAAGGGACTAACTCATTCTTGTCGTTCTGAACTACAGTAATGCCTGACTTCTTAGGCACAACTTGAATGGGACTAACCCATTTACTATCTGGTATTGGGTATATGATACCCGCATCAAGTAGTTTCAGGATTTCTCCTTTGACTACATCTCTCATGTTAGGATTAAGTCTCCTTTGCATTTCCCTAGATGGTTTGGCATTCTCTTCGAGATTAATGTGGTGCATGCAAATGGTGGGGCTTATTCCTTTGAGGTCTGAGATGGTCCATCCTAAGGCCTCTTTGTGTTCCTTAAGTACTTCTAAGAGCTTATCTAAACATGATGAAATAATGACAGGTAGAGTATCAGAAGAACCTAGGAATGCGTACTTCAACGTACTAGGCAATGTTTTCAATTCAAGCTTGGGTGGCTCAACATTGGATGGAATGAGCTTGGAATCATAGAGTAAGGGTGATTCCACTTCATATCTTCTTTCAGTGACGTCCATTTGAGGTACAGATTCGAGCAGAGATAGGACGTCACTACAGTATGCATCATCATAGGAATCTGAGTTAAAGTTCTCCATACATGCTTGAAAGGGGTCGACGGATAGAATGTTAGTCAACGAATCTTGTATTAATCCTTCAATCATATTAACTTCATGCACATCATCATCATCAAGATTCACAGGTTGTTGACTAATATCGAACACATTCAATTCTACCGTCATGTTGCCAAAAGACAGTTTCAACACTCCATTACGACAATTAATGATTGCGTTGGACGTAGCCAAGAAAGGACGTCCTAAGATGACAGGAATGTGACAGTCTGGGTTTTGTACAGGTTGAGTGTCTAAGACAATGAAGTCTACGGGAAAATAGAATTTGTCAACCTTGATCAAAACGTCTTCGACCACTCCACGAGGAATCTTGACAGATCGGTCTGCCAGTTGTAGAGTGATAGATGTTGGCTTCAACTCCCCAAGACCTAACTGCTCATAAACAGAATATGGCAGTAGGTTAACACTTGCACCTAGGTCTAATAACGCTTTATTGACCGTGTGTTCTCCTATAGTGCAAGAAATTGTTGGACATCCTGGATCCCTAAACTTGGGTGGAGTTTTGTTCAGAATGATGGAACTCACCTGTTCAGCTAAGAAAGCACGTTTTGCACATTAAGCTTGCGCTTTTGAGTACACAAGTCTTTGAGGAATTTAGCATAGCGGGATTTGCCTAATTGCTTCAAGAAAAGGAATGTTGATGTTGACTCTCTTGAACAGATCTAACATCTCATTATAATGGGTACTTTTCTGTTGATAGATCAATCTTTGAGGAAATGGGGCAACAGGAGAATGAGTTGGCAAAGGGACATTCACAGCAGTAGAATTGTCAGGCTTTCCAACTTGCTCAGATTCTTTGGTTTTCTGGGGTTGTGGAGACAGCGTGGAATTTGTATCAGATTCATTAGGTTCGCCCACGTTGTTCTCGATGACTTTACCACTTCGGAGGGTGGTAATGGCATGGACTTGATCGGGTGAGGTTTCAGTGCAGGATGTTGTGCCTGTTTGAAATATCCTCTTTGGATTTTGTTGGGGTTGGCTAGGAAGTTTACCCTTTTCTCTCTCACACATTTGATCCATCTTTTGATCTAGATTTTTCTGACTTTGCATCAGAGTCTGGAACATCTCCTCTAGGGCGGATAATCTCTTGTCGGTATGGTGTTGAGGATAAGATTGTGGAGAGTTTGATTGTTGTTGAGGGTTCCTAGGGTGTTGATAACCTTGATTGTTCTGATATCCCTGATTATTTTGATAGCTCTGATTGGGTTGAGATGGTCCTCCCTGAGTGGGTCCTTTGGACCATGAAAAGTTAGGGTGGTTTCTCCATCCTAGATTGTAGGTCTGTGAATAGGGGTTATGCTCTTGTTTTTGAAACATGGCCTGTGCTTGTTCAAGCCTAGATTCCTGGACTGCAAGCAAATCGGGGAAATTTTGGAATTGATGGTTGGGATCGTTACAAGCGGCACATACAGACGAAGCGACATGTTCTCGGAGAGTAGTGGTGGAAGGTTTTGAATTTTTATGTAGTTCTAACTCTTCTAATCTCCTAACTATTGATGCCATGTTTGCTCTTCCCTCGAAATCTGCTTCAATCCTAAAAGCCTTAGCTTCGGAAGTAGTATTTCTGGGTTCACGGATGGATTCCCACTGTTGCGTCTTTTCAGCTACTTCAATCAAGAAGTCCCAAGACGCATCAGCAGTTTTGTCTACGAATAGACCATTACACATTGACTCAACCGTTGTTCGGGTGGACACATCTAGACCTTCATACAAAATTTGCACAAGTCTCCATTTTTCAAAACCATGATGGGGACATTGGAGCAATAATTCATTGAATCTCTCCAGGTATCTAGCTAAGGTCTCACCCTCTAATTGCACAAAGCTATTTAGACTTTGACGAATTGTCGCAGTCTTGTGATTTGGGAAAAACTTTTTGAAAAACTCTTTTATGAGGTCATCCCATGTCATGATGGATTGAGGCTGTAAAGCATAAAGCCAGGCCTTTGCCTTATCCTTCAGGGAGAAAGGAAAAAGCCTTAACTTTAGGGTTTCGTCGGACATTTGAGTGAAACGCAGAGTTCCACAAATTTCCTCGAATTCTCTCACGTGGTGGTACGGGTTTTCATTCTCAACACCTCTAAAACTAGGAAGCATCTGTATTGTGCTCGATTTCAGCTCATAATGGCCATTAGCCTCGGGTAGCACAATACAAGAAGGTTGACTGGCTCTAGTTGGGTACATATAATCCTTGAGGGTACGGGGTTCTCCCATTGTTTCAGATTGGTCCAGTGTGTTTTCCTCAGAAGTTGTGGGTATGTCAATTGGGTCTATTTGATTTACTCTAACTAGTCTATTTGATTGGTCTCTAAAGGTTACAATCATATCCCACTCATGAATTAACAAGCCCACAGATAAGGGAGAAAACAGGGCCCATAAGGATTTATGAAGATTTGGTTTTGAAAAGGGTTAAGTGGAATTTGGTTTTAAGGAGTGGAATTTTGGTTTTAATAAGGGATTTTGTTTTTGGTTTCAAATTGGGCTTTGGAAAAGTTTTTGAACTAAACCTAGCATAAATTAACACAACCCATAAAAGAAAATAAAAACAATAATAATAATTACAAGCCCATAAAATAAAAGAAAATAAAAGAAAAAGAAAATAAAAATAAAAATAATTATTACAAGCCCAAATTAAAAATAAATTAATTATTACATACCCAAATTGAATATTTAATGGGGCCCAAGTGGGTTACTCATGGTTTAGGCTTACTTGGTTAAGAAGGCAGAGCCCAGCAGCACTTGGCAAGCCCAGTTTAGTTGAAGTTGGTGAAGCCCAGTTCAGAGAAGTACAAGCCCACCAGTAGAAGGCAGAGCCCAGCAGCTTCAGTTGGCAGCCCAGTTGCTTTGGCTTGGCAGCAGCAGGCTTGGTTCACCAGCAGCAGCACCACCAGCAACAGCAACTCAGTGGCACCTGCAAGTGAACAAGATTGCAGTGATCTCAGACAACTTCAACCACAACAAGGCCACAGAATAGCAATGAAAACTTCCAAAATATGGCAGCCAGCTCCCCGGCAGCGGCGCCAAAAACTTGGTGTGAAAATGGGGAGCACACAAAACTCTTGCAAGTATACAAGGCCAAGTTTTATAGTATAGGGATGAGTAGGGGTTTGTCCACAAGGAGTGGGAGCATACAAGAAGTCTTCCTAGCTAAAGTTTACAGTGAGCTAAGGGCAGTAACTATGGTGACAGTGACAATGATCTAGAGTGGTAGTGAAACAAAGGCAGCAGCCTAAGGCAAGGGTATTGAGCAACAGTGACAGAAAAGGAAAAAAAAAGATGCAGAACTGTGTGAAGTTACTAAGGCAATTGAATCCACCTTGTGCCCTAATCAAGCAATGCAATCTAGGTTGAGTTGAAAATCCTATGCATACATCTAGAATGGGATGAAAATCAGCTTGCTCACTGATATGCCCCTAGCATTGACTGTCTTTTGACAGCACAATCAATCACAGGCATGCCAGAGCACTGAGTACTTCCCATTGCTCAAGCAAACAGGCATCAAGAAAACTATCCTAACCATGCATCATCTAACAGTGCACTAGGCTTCATCAGAGCCTTAGTTGCAGTGAATTAGCTCATGCTAGACATGAGTATAACAACAGCATTCATCAAACAAGCTAAATTAAGATACAACATGCACACAGGTTACACACAATCAACTGTTGCTAAAATAGAAATTGGAAAATGAAAATTGATTGAAAATATTGTTCACTGGCTAGCCCAGAGATGATTTCTACAACACCCATAACATCAATTTATAGTTTGTTACAACACCCTAAATTTCTACAAACCCTAAATTGAAAATCCCCAAATCAGCAGGATTAGGGTTTCGATAAAAATAAAATTAAACTCACTCTCTGATGCAAATAGCCTCGACCCATGCTTGTACTTCTCCTCCTCTGCTAATCCTTTACTCGAACGCTGCTCCAATTTCCTTCTTCTCTCCACTGTGAAACCCTAGCTATGTTTGTCTTCTTGGTAGCATCAAAAATTAATGCTAAGAACAAGACAGACACGACTAGGGAAGAGGTAGGTGATGGTGGTGGTGTCCTTGTGGTCGTGGTGGAGATGGAGACGGCGGAGCAGACATGGCAGTGTCTGCCATGGTCGGGGGAAGAGGAGAAATTTGGGGGAAGTGAGTTTTGGGGAAGAAGAAGGTGGGTGTTTGTTTTGGGTCGATGGGTTTGATGGCTAAGGTGTTGAGCGGAATCATCTGAAGTTGATGCGCAGCGAGGAGATCCGTCGGATGTGAAGATGGTAGGTGGATCCAACGGCGATACGGAGGTAAGCGTGGAGCGACCGTCGGATGAAGGGATGTAGCAAAATGGACGACCCAAGATGGAGATGGGCGTTGCGATGTAAAGCGGGGGCTTCAGAGTTTGATGTGCGATGATGGAGCGACCGTAGGATGCTGAGATGCTTCGATCTGACGGCTGAAATCCGAGACGGGCTTGGATAGTGGAGATGTGTTTGAGTAAGGGTTTTGGGCCTTGGGTATGCCAAGCCCATATCTTCTTTAAGGACAATTCTTCTTCTTCAAGCCCACTTCTAGCCTTTTGGTCTTGTGCACAACATTCTTCGCGGCTTCCTTGTGTAATTCCTCCCGGCTTTTCACTACTTTTCTGCTCTTTTCCGCTCCGCTATTCATCCAAACTTTATTTATTACCTAAAAATGCAAAATTAATTAATAAAAATATTTATTCTTGAAAACAAAGAAAATACAGAATATGGGATAAAATGTAGAATTAATGCACAAAAGATGAGTTAAATGCCAACAAAAAGGGATAAATATATACAATATTTGGCACTCATCATTTTGTCACTAAAATTGACAAAAGGGGAGATTGTTAGAGTAATGCACGGTCGAACTCGCAAGTGTTGCTATCTCAAGCTTGTTTGTCAAGTTTAGTTGCCAAAACTGTAAGTCTTGACTTCTAGTATACTTGTAGCTAAGTCTCGGATTAAGATAGAAAGTGTAATTGAGCTTAGACTTCACGACGTTCATCTACTCTCGACCCCTTTATAGTCGACCCATAGAGCCTATTTATACCCAACAACCTTCAAAATATCCTTGATTTAATCCCGAATATCTTCCAATATTCTTCACATCCATATTCGATGTTTCTTTCCCTGTGGACTCTGTTCACGCATTAATGGCAGATATTTTGTTTTTTTAATCTTCTAGAATTCGATATAGGTACCATATATTCCCTCTTTACTCGAGTATCTTCCACAAACCCAACAGAGAACTCGATATTCTCTCTCTGTTTCCAAAAATATTGCTATCCCCTGTTTGGACTTTGATCTTCTCTCCCGGTTATTTCAGCCCAACTTGATCGCTAAAATCATTTGCATTCGGCCTGTTTAGCCTTAACAGGCTTAACCCAATAATTTCCAGCGATTGAATCTCGCTAGAATTCCTCCAACAATCCGACCAAACTTCAACAGCATCTGCATGTTTTCTTCCCGCCAAATTCATTTTTTTGAATCGTGAATATGGTGTCCCCTTAGAAAACAGTGGTGTCCCCTTAGAAATTTGGGTGGAAATATCATTTTTGGGGTGTAAATAGCCATGGGGTGCCCTTATCCAACCAAAGGGGTGCCTTTAGCAATTCTTCCGGGATATTTTCCGTACTTTTTCGGGGTTCCTCCGGGATATTTCCAGGGTACTTCCGGTACACCTCAACGGAGCTCCGGACGCTGCATCTTTAGCCAATTTCGCCACAAAACTTTATTTTTCCAAAAACTCCTACAAATAAATAAAACAACATAATAAGTACAAAAATGGGTACTAACAATGTATACAATTGGGCTATATTAGACACATAAATGCGTCTATCAGACTTGAACTCATTTATCACTCAAAAGTCTATATACTCTATCTACTATTTGAGACAAAAGTCGTATAGCTATATAGACTTCAATTATGCACATTTGATACTTTGTGCTGAGTTTAAATCGCTTACATATTTCTCGAAATATGTGTTGGTAAGCTTTCGCTTTAACCAAGTTCATCTTATATTCTTGACGAAAGTCAAAAGATGATCATGTGAAAATCGCTTGGTAACATCTTACATGATTTTTGTGAGACAGTCATTTGATGTAGACTCAGAATGTTTCGTATTGATCAGTTAGATCACTTGAAAATTGCTTTGAAGCTAATAGTTTGTGTGAGACAGCTATTCCCGTCTTCCGAGAATGTTTCAATGGTTAAAATGAAAGTTTAGAACAATTGGATTTAGGCATAGTATACGTACTTGCATATATGTAATCCATGTCCGAGAACAATAGTATGCATACACGTATGCGTACTGGTTGGTTTTGAGAAAGTCCGAAAACCTTGTACGCATACCGGTACGCGTACTGGCATAAGGTTCGGGTCCGAGAATTTCTGTTGTGTTTGGAGGTATGCGTACCCGTTCACATACTGACAAACCCAAACATAGTCCGTCCACTAAGGTATGCGTACCCGTTTGCATACCTGAGTGGATAATGTTCTAAAATCGGTTTGTTCATGAACTAATACATTTATATATAATAAGGAACGCAATCTTTTGCAAACCGTGGCTATAATGTTCATGAATTTATTCGAGTGAATCAAAATCGATTTTGCTTCAATTGTGTCTTGTATACTTGTATGAGAATATAAACAATTGAACATCTCTAGAACTAGTTTCATTTGAGTCATTTGAACTAGTTATGGTTAAGATGAATATGGTTGATATGAAAGTGTTCATATGGATAACTTCAGTTAACTATTATTGATCCAAGAAGGTGTACACGTTTAGGTACGGTTACTCATATCTTAATGAAGGTAAATTTAATTTGTGTATAACAAGCTAAGTTCGATCTAACAGTTGGAAGATATTAGCTTGAGTCTAATCAGGTTTTCATCTAACAGTGAATATTGAATTCTTTGTTACCAAGGTAACATTGATTGCAAACCCTGATTTGAAGACTATATAAAGGAGAACTCTAGCAAGTGGGAAACCTAATCCCCATAACTTTTGTGTGATACTATAGTTGCGACTAGAGTCGATTCTCCTTTAACCTTAGGTTTTTCACGAAACCCTATAGGTTAACGACTTGAAGACTTCATGGGGATTGTGAAGCCAGACCCAACTATTTTCTCTGAAGTTACATGTTCTGATCTTGTTGTTTTCTATCGTGATTGAGTACTATTTTCTCTAAGATTGGCTCTAGATTTAATCTCCGATAGGCAATATAAAAAGTAGTCACAAACATCTTCGTCTCATCATTTGTGATTCCACAATATCTTGTTTCGCTACCATAAGATTAAGATTATTGTGAGGTGATTGATATTTCTAGGATGTTCTTCGGGAATATAACTCCGGTATATCAATTGGTTCTTGTTCACCTTGATTTATCAACATACAAAACAAAACTCATAGGTTTATCTGCGGGAGACAAATTTATCTATTTAATAGACTTTTCTGCGTGAGATAGATTTGTTTATCAAGTCTTCAACTTTGGGTCGTAACAACTCTTAGTTGTGGGTGAGAACAACTAAGGAAATCAAGTGCGTAAAATCCTGCTAGCATTCAGAGACGTAAGGAGCGCAAATGTACCTTGATCAGTGTGAGATTGGTTAGGCTCAACTACATTCCAGTCCGAAGTTAACTTGGAGTAGGCTAGTGTCTATAACGGCATAATAAAATGTGGTGTTCAAATCTGGACTAGGTCCCGAGGTTTTTCTGCATTTGCGATTTCCTCGTTAACAAAATTTATGGTGTCTGTATTATTTCTTTTCCGCATTATATTTGTTTATATGATTGAAATATCACAGGTTGTGCGTAAGTTCAATCAATTGTGAATCCAACCTTTGGTTGTTGATTAAATTGATTGACACTTGAATATTGGTTTTTGATATCGTCCAAGTTATTTCTTCTATTCAATCGGGCTCGCAAATTCCTATTTGGTTAATTACAAATTGAATTGAGAAATTGAGATATAACTCTTTGATATACTTTTCTTAAGATTGAGTCTGAATGTCTAGTTGATTCTCTTGAAAGTATATTGGAGTTAGTCCATACAGATTGCTAAGAGAAATATTGGGTGTGGTTGTTATACTTTCTCTTTTTCACATTGGGCAGTAAAACATATGATGATACAAATGATATGGGAGATAAACTACAGGAAACCGGGTGATGTGTGTATTTGTCCCGACATGTCTTCATTGGGGCTTCCGTGTCGTCATATACTTCTGAGGTATGAAGAAGTGATACCTACTGAGGTTATCGATCCGTTTTGGAAGCAACTATCTTTCACCACTCCTCTTACGGAAGATCCTGGACAATCACCATGGGATACGAACGAAGCAAAGGAATTCTTCGAAGCTTAATCACGTGGCAACTCGGCTAGCCGGGAAGTCTTGTTGATCCAACTAAGGCTAATTACTCGTCCATGGACAACACAAAGTGAAGAGCCAACAAAGGGAGATCCTCCCAGTAGACCACAAACCAAAACGGAAAGGAGAAAACAAAGAAAAGAATTAAAAGAAATGAGTCAACGTGAATTTGAACTCGAGGCAAGTAAGAAAAGAGATCCAACCGCATGTGAGATTTCAGAAGCAAGGTTCACAGAAGCACCGGTTCCAAACAAAAAGAGTAGGCCGAGGAAGGAACCCCTATAAAGTCAACAATAAACGGCAGATTCTGTATCCACACCAAAATTCGATGGATCGGAGGTTCCAAAACAAAGGGTTAGGCCGAAGAAGGTACCCACATCCATTGAACAAGAACAACAAGACAAGGACGCGGATGCCACACCTAGAGTTGATGGAGCGTAGGTTCCAAGGAAACGGGGTAGGCCGACGAAGGTACCAACATCAAGTGACAAAGAACAACAAGGTTGAGCATTCCGAAGCCACACCCATAGTTCATGGAGCGGCAGTTACAAAGAAAAGGGGTAGGACGACAAAGGTACCAACATCAAGTGACAAATAACAACAAGACGAGCATTCCGATGGCACACCCATAGTTGATGGGTAGGCGGTGCCAAACAAAAAGGGAAGGCCGAATAAGGAACCTACATCAAGCTGAAAATTCTGAAGCTACGCCAAAGATAAGTGATAAAAAAGGTAAGTGACCCATATCTAGTCAACAACAAGACGATGGTGACAACTCCGTAGACACGACCAAAGTTGATGTAGTTTCGGTTCCAAAGCGAAGGGGTGTAGGCCAAGGAAGTACGCACTCCCATCACATATTGTAGACATTAATAGTTTAGAGTTTGCAGAGGATGGATTGGAGATACTAAAGATAAAAAATGGTAATATGAAGATGTTTATGGATCCCAAAACAGGTAAGCCTTATAGACATTACCATACCAAAACAGAGTCTAGAGCAACTTCCCGAGATTATTCGCGAGTATATTGTATATACGAATGATGTCAATGGAGATGGAGATTGCGGCTATCATGTGGTGACCGAACAATTAGGAATCTTTGAGACGACGGTTAGTAAAGGGATGACACCATGCCGATATGCTAGAACGAGGATGTCCGCACAACTTATGAATAAGAAGAGCTTTTATGAGCAATTGCTTGGTGATGAAGAAGGGTTTGATAGTATGTATGCTCAAGTATTAGGGCCCGAGAAGGAGATGAAGTTCCTTCCTACTAAATATTGAATGAGAATGCCGGTTTGTGGGCATCTAGTGGAGGATACATTTAATTGTGTTGTTCATTATTTTACCCCCACCGTACAAGCAACATTTACACCAAAGTGGCAAAAATGTGAAGGATCTCTTAAGAAGAGAAGAGTTGTTTGGCAAAAATGAAATATTGTACACAGAAACCATAAAAATTTGGCACTATCCCGGCATAGAGTTATATATACTATCTACGCCGGCATGGTAACGGCATTGAATTATGTTAACATAGTATGCCAGAACTATAATTTATTTCAAATGTAATCCTTGTAGCATGAAGCACGGATGCACTTAGCACGTGTATCAAGCCTTTGAACTACTTGATGACCCAAGTGGACGAGTTATAGTCTCGTGAGGGTTTACATAGAGATATACCCACAAAACCTTACCAAAAACTACCCTAAAAACCTAACCAAAAACGACTAAACCTATCAATCTTCTTATGAAGAATCCGTCTCCGATTCACCCAGCTGGTGGTACTCCGTGACTTTGGTTACCATGTGGTTCACGTTTTCATCAAACATGAATGCTTCCCCCTTTTCCTGTAAGTAACACGCTTTCACGGCTTCGTGCTACAAAAACAACACACAGACTTAGTTTGTTACATACAAATTGAAAAAAGTGGATTGTGTCGAATTAATCATAAAGATACTTACGAGTTGTTCAGGGGAAAATGTATTGTGGGTAACATGCATGATCCGGTATTTGATTTTTACTCACTACTTGTGTCACCAAGAGACACATCAAGGTTGTTTGAGACAATGATTAGATGTTTCTTACCTTTTTTCTTTCTCTTTGTATTGGTTGCACGGTTCGAATTTGGCTTCGTGGAATGCATTGAAATTTCTCTTGTAAAGTATTCAATTTGTCATTCATCTTCTTCACATTTTCTCAAGTCTCTTCACAACCTTGTTATCCTTTTTGAGAATTCGACATCTTTCTTGAACATGTTCAGATTTGGTACAATAAGAACAATATTTAGAGAGATTATCTCCTTGAGATATATCTCATTCACTAGTACCAATGTTAACTCTAGCATCTTCTTTAATCCGAGAGGATGTTCTTGCAAGAATGAAGGTATTATTTTTTGCTGTAAGACGTGTTTCCATTAAACTCTATATCAGTAGTATTTTCAAAGGACTTTTGACCAAAGAGCATGGCCGAGATTTTACTTGAAATACTAGACAACCTTTGTTGGTCAATTAGGGTATTAATCTCTTGTCATCCTTCTTGTATAACACTAGTCACGGTGTGAAGAGGTGATCCTCAACTTTTGTAGGGGTGCATATTCACCCATAAGATATTATGTCTTACATGTATTCGCATCTCGAGACAACAATTAAAATTATTGTTCCTTATTTTTTTTGTATTTTTACATCCTTTACTCAATTTTATTTTCTCCTTAGTCCCTAACAAATCAGATCTGGTAATCTTTATTGTTATTCTTTTTAGTTTTCTGAATATGTTATTCTTTTTAGTTTTCTGAATCAAGAATTGTAGGTTTTTGATTCTTTTTATGAAACATGGATGATGAGATGATTATATTTGATGATAATAGGTCTGAATCTATTGATTATCACCACCATTGAATAAAGTACTCGAAATAATTACTAGAATAGCGCCCTTGGGTGTCTTCATAATTTTCACTTATGGGTGATTCTAGTATCAAATATCAATGGAGTATAAAGTCGCACAATTCCTAACTCAATAGTCATTACTAAACTATAATAGTTAAGAAGGAGCTTGCAAGTCTTCCGAGTGAATAACCTATAACATAGATAATGAACATGAAACCACAGACGTAATCTAACCGGAATAGAAAAGAGAACGGAGAACATTATTGAAAGAGACTAGCGAGCGGTTAGATGAAAATCAAGGTTAAATGTTAACGTAACAAAAACAAAACCCTTAAAATAAAGTTCCCACCGTCTTTATATGTCTAACATAATTAATTCTTTTTCCATGTCAAAATTTTTCAAACAACCTCACTCACATTCCGTGAAAATAATTTGATTTGTTATACGGATCATGAGAGAAATGAAATTTAATTATAAAGAAATATTAATTTAGAAAAACACTAATCAATAAAAATTATATTTCTTAAATATTGCCTTGACATATGAGTACATTGGATGTAATAGCGCTTTTGGATACCAAAAACCGAAATGCTTCTGCTTCTCTTGAAGTAGAAGTAAGAAGCAGAACTATTTTGGTTCACAAAAAGTTGATATTTCTGCTTCTAGAAGTCGATCTAAATAATATTGTCGATCTGACTTCTGATTTTTCAACTTCCTGAAGTCGAAAAGCTATTTCTGAGTGCGCATACAAACACCCAATAAATCTGAGTGTATATCCAAAACACCCTATAAATATCCAGAAATTAGAAAATCCTGGCATTTTTAGGGGCCACTCAAAAGGATTTAGGGGCCAACAATAAAACAAAAAATTTCACACAAACGTAAAATGTAGCCAGCCCTTATCTCGCGTAATTCGTAATGGAAAAATTGCCCTTACATATTCGGAAGATATTATAACATTTGTATCCTCCGAACTCATTCGGTAGACAAAATATTACCCAGACTTCTGATTGTAGTCGGTGCAGTATTAGAATGGTTTTGTTTCATTTTGTTTCATTTCTTTTTCATTTTTGAGTTATTAGAGTTATAGAGACAAAGGTGAAGGGAAAAAGGGAAAAACCATTTTTTCACTACAAAAATGGATGGATATGAAGAAGAAGGTGAGAATCATGGCGAAGAACCTAATGTTGAAGGTTCACGACCGTTTAGAGAAGACGATTTGGGGAATATGTTGAATGATCCAAACTTTTGTGGAGAGGAAACCCTAGACGATGCTTTCATGGAAGAAAATGTAGAATCGCCCGATATTGAAGCTAAAGATGGATCTAACACACATGTATTTTGTTAAGAAACTCAAATACTCACTTTATATGCGTTTGTATACGTTTCGAAACCACAAAAATCGATTTTTACATGCATTGAATGCCATGAACCACCCAGAATTGATAGATAATGTCTCTCAATAACTTCCGAACATAACACACTAAGTACCAAATATGTACATTCGGTAGTTCCAAGATAGTAGTTTACTGCTGAATATGAGAAAAAGCCCCAAATTGGTTTTCCAAAAATATCTACATTCGGTAGTTATGTAGAGTATATTTACCTCTGAATGGCCCCAAAAACGAATTCCTCAAAAATTTCAAAACTCAGTATTCTTATCTTTTACAATTGGTAGTATTGTAAAATTATTTTACTACCGAATATCACATTGGCTCCAAAATAAAATTTCCGAAAACTTGAAAATCAGAGGTTTGTTAATTAAGTTATCTTCATGTTCTTTATATTCGGGTGTTTTACTATATATTTTGGCTTCCGATTATATCATTTTTTGTACTCAGTAAACTGTCTACATTCATTTGCATAAATCGGTTGTTTGGGGTAAACGATAAGCTTCTAAATGTTGTATATTCGGCAGTTTCACTTATTTAATAACGTCCGATTATTGTAAAATAACTTGTTGCTTTCATATGCAGGCCGTTGTAGAGTTTGTTGATGATTTCTATTTGAGGCCCGATACTTCCTTATACTACGCAATTGATTTGGTATACTCATTACCACTCTTTTTTTTTTCTTCAAATTTTGTATGTTAAATGCTTATGCTTATTAGATTTGTTTTGTTTTATGCACGTTTAGTCATTTGGAAGTAAGGAGGAGGCAAAGGAATGGCTTATGAACAAGGCAAAAGAGAACATGTGCGTGGTAGTTCAAAACAATCATGTGAGTGACACTCGATTTGAAATGATTTGTGACCGAGGTGGGACGCGAAAGAGTCATGAGGGAAAGAATAGTAAGTACGTATGGAAGACGAATAGGAAATACTGAAGCAATACCAAGAAGATAGGATGACCATTTAAGATTGTCTTCTATAATCCCGAAAATGGTGAAGGTAAAGAGTATAAAATGCATAAAGTTGATAATGGTTGTCACAACCATGATGATCCCGACACTCTAAATGGACATGTAATGGTTGCCAAGTTAAAACCACATCAAATGGAGACGGTGAGGTCTATGCGGATCCAAAAAGCGAGTCCGATCTTAAGTAAAATAAAGGCGGACGACCCCGACAACTTGTCTTCTTTGTCTACAATTAATTAAGTCGTCCCTAGCTACGATCAAAAGGACGGAATGGGATGGTAGAACGGTCATGCAACAATCGGAGTGGTTAGCGGAGTTACACGACTACGCCTTAAGAAGGAAAGAAAAGTGTTAGAGAACTGCTAGGTCGAACTCGCATGCGTTGCTATCTCAAGCATGTTTGTCAATATTAGTGATCAAAACTATGTCTTGATTTCTAGTTTACTTATGACTAAGTCTCGGTCTAGGATAGTTAAGTGCAGTTGAGCTCTAGACTCCATGGAAATCATCTTACGATGACGAAGAACTACTCGAGGAATAAGTGGAACTTCATCCGGGTATGTGGAGAATTGAACTTATCTGTGACTCAAAATTCTATTTTATCTCCTAATCTTGAGACAAAGTCGTATAAGTATGATAGTTTTCATACATACACATTTGCTATTTCGAGCCGAGTTTACTCGCGTATCTTTTTCTCGAAATATGTGTTGGTGAGCTTTTGCTTTAACCATTTTCATATTTACCCGTGAAGAAAGTCATGATGACGTTTCAATCTTGAAAATAGCTTTGATGACGATAGTCGTGAATAACGATTGTTATAACATTATAGAAGAATGTTTCATTGACTGAAATATAGAGTTGAAATTACCAACTATGGATATAAGCATATATAGTGTGTTCGCACATTAGTGTACAAATCCATGTGCCGGAAACCAAGTGCGTGCATATGTGTGCATGCGGTATTGGTGAAGGAGACAGGTTGAGTACGCGTACCTGCGGAAGTTTTCGAACCGAAAATTTCTGCTGAGTTTGTAAGTTTGCAAACTAGTAAACTAGTCACCTTAGGTACGCGTACCCACGGAAGTTTTCGAACCGAAAATTTCTGCTGAGTTTGTAAACTCAAATACGGTAGCTAAGGTACGCATACCCGTACGCGTATCCAAGCTGGTTATTTCTCAAATTGGTAATTCATGAGCTTAAAACAATAAATTATAAGGAATGCAATCTTTGCAAACCGTGGCTATATTGTTCATATATTGATTCAAGTGAATCAAACCGATTTTGTTTCAATTGTGTCTATGAATAAAGACCTAAGCAATTGAACAACTCTTGAACTAGTTCTTATGGGTCATTTGAACTAGTTATGAGAAAGATGAATACGATTAATATGAAAGTGCTCATATGTCTAACCATTGGTTAACTATTTGTGAACCAACCAAGTGTACACGTTTAGGTACGGTTACTCAAACCTATATGAAACACATTTCATTTGTGTGTGACATTAGCTTGGAGAAATCAGGTTTTTCATCTAACGGTGAATATTGAATGCTTTGTTACCAAGGTAACTTGGATTGCAAACCCTGATTTGAAAACTATATAAATGAGACATCTGGCAACTGTAAAAACTAAGCCCCACACCTCCTGTGTGATACTAGTTGGTTTTGCTAGAGTCGATTCTCCTTTAACCTTAGGTTTCATCTCGAGACCCTGTAGGTTAACGACTTAAAGACTTCATTGGGATTGTGAAGCCAGACGAAACTACTTTCTTGTAGTTGAGAGATCCGATCTTTCCATTTTCTATTGTACGAGTTCAATTTAACAATGGACTTGAGATTATATCTCTGATAGGGCAAGATAAAAAGAAATCACAAACATCTTCGTCTCATCGTTTGTGATTCCACAATATCTAGTTCCGCTACCATACAATTTATATTATTGTGAGGTGATTGATAATACTAGGCTATTCTTCGGGAATATAAGTCAGGGTTATCAATTAGTTCCTGTTCACCTTGATTTATCAAAAGACGGAACAAAACTCATAGGTTTATCTCATAGACTTTTCTGTGTGATACAAATTTTTTTATTGAAGTCTTCGACTTTGGGTCGTAGCAACTCTTAGTTGTGGGTGAGATCATCTAAGGGAATAAAGTGCGTAGTATCCTGCTGGGATCAGAGACGTAAGGATCGCAACTGTACCTTGAATCAGTGTGAGATTGATTAGGGTCCAACTACAGTCCATACTGAAGTTAGTTTGTAGTAGGATAGTGTCTGTAGCGGCTTAATACAGTGTGGTGTTCAATCTGGACCAGGTCCCGAGGTTTTTCTGCATTTGCGGTTTTCTCGTTAACAAAATTTCTGGCGTCTGCGTTATTTCTATTCCACATTATATTTTGTTATATAATTGAAATATCACAGGTTGTGCGTTAAGATCAGTCAATTAGAATATCCAAACTTTGGTTGTTGATTTACATTGATTGACACTTGGATATTGGTCTTTGGTACCATCCAAGTTTATCTCTCTAGTATTTGATAAAGACTCGTAGATTTCTATTTGCTTGAGTAAAGATCAAATCGACAGATAGAGATATTAACTCCTTGATATACTTTTTATTAAGATTGAGTCTGACTGTCTAGTTGATTCTCTTAAAAGTATATTAGAGTTAGTCCATACAAATTGCTAACCGAAATATTGGGTGAGATTGTTGTACACCCTCTTTTTCAAAAAGGATGGTAAAGTGGTTCGTATTTTCTTGGCACATCCCAAAATGATCCAATTGGCTCAATGCTTTCATCAAATTTTGTTGATAGATGCTACTGATAAGACAAACAAATATAACATGCCGTTGTTGAACATTTCTTGCCACACTTCGGACAAAAACACATTTACGATTGCATGGGGTTTAATGGATCATGAGAACAATGTTAGTTTCATTTGGATGTTGGAGACATTGAGGTCCATTTATAACGGTGATAATTTTCCAAGGGTTATTGTAACGGATAATGATCAAGCCTTAATGCATGCAATAGCGGTAGTGTTTCTGGAAGACCAAAACTTGCAATATACGTGGAACATTCAATGCAACCTCAAATCCAATTGCCATCATCATTTCCAAGCTAAAAGACCAAGGAAGGGTACCAAGAGGTCAAACGAATAGGATGAGCGCATTAGTAAATTAACCGTGGAAGAACGTGAGGAAGAGAAAAGGTTATTTGAAGAAAAATGGAAGGAGTATGGAATGATTTGGAAAATGTTCACGAAAGCATGGGACAACATCGTTTGGTCGATGACCGAGGAAATTTATGAAGATAACTTGAAGAAAATTGAGGATGAATATGGCACGAACTACCCAAAACCCGTTGAGTATTATAAAACACAATGGTTACCGCTTAAGGAGAGGTTTGTGTTTGCATGGATATATGAATATCGAAACTTCAAGAATGAGGCGACAAGCATTGCGGAGGGGTCTCACGGATGATTAAAGAAAATACTAATTGGTAGTCAAAATGGAGTTGTGTCGATCCAAGAAGCAATCCATGAATATATCAATCGTGATCTCATAAAGATTAAGAAATGTATACAATTTAGTGTACACCAATTCCCAATGGAACGTGATAAGAAAAGATTGCTTCTAAGGGGAATTGTTCATAAAGTTTCAAGATGGGCAATAAATCATATGTCGAAACAATTGAAGTTATATAAAGCTTATGATGACGAGGATACAGTTTGTGTTTGCAAGGATATGATAGGTATTGGACTCCCGTGTCGTCATAAGTTGGGTAGGTATGTTGAAGTGATTGACATCAATGATATTCATCCATTTTGGAAGCAATTAAATTTCACTCCAAGCACCCCGGTAGTTGATGGTCCGTCTTTCTTGGAGTCGGAATTGTTTGCACGAATAGCCACCAAAAAGCAAATATTGATGCATAATTTGGAGGAAGACCTTCACCCTTATTTAAGGGAGGTTGATGAACTTATTAAGCAAAAGGGGGCCGGTAGGCCGAACACCGAAGTGTCGAGGACCATCCAAAGAAAAGAGTTGAAGGAGTATTTTTCTAATAAATGAATATTGTCTAGGCACGAGCATTCGGAAGCCGACTTTCAAGATGAGCCGGAACCTAAGAAAAGAGGTCGACCAAGAAAGGATCAAAGTGGAACAACCGCACGACAAGTGAGACCAAAGGTCTTTACGGAGCCTTCTCAAGTAAGTCAATCCGATGTTGTTGAAGAAGTTGTTGAGCAAATGAGCTCCTCGCAACAAACCCAACCAATGGAAATTGTGACTATAAAAGAGAAGAAAGGTACTCTTCGTTACCCTAGAGATCTTAATAGAAGAAAAAATCGAACCACATATACAATATACAAAGAGTATTTGGAACAACTCCCTCCACTTATTGTTCCATCTGTTTTGTCGACTGACGAGGTTGATGGGGATGGCAATTGTGGGTTTCACGTTGCTACAGAACAAATGGGTTACTTTAGAGAGGCGGATATCGAAGATGTCACCCAATTCCAATTTTTAAGAAATAAGATGGAGGTACAACTAATGAAGGACAAGGGTTTTTATATGGATATGATGAGGCGAGGAGATAGATACGACAAAGAATAAGAGTTCAAAGACTTAGTTGTGCGTGTAAAGTGCCGAAAGGGATTGAAGACAATAAGATCCAAGTATTGGATGACAATGCCTAATTGTGGATTTCTCCTAGCGGACGCTTTGAATTGCGTGGTACATTTTTTTGTTCCTCCAAAGTATGGACATAGTTTCACGTTTGCACCTACAAGGAAGGTTTGCGATGAATCAGTTAAATATAGAAGAATTGTTATGGCATTTGTGAATGAGATGCATTTTATTGGTTTAAGGGTAAAGAAATATTGTCCATTACCTCCGTTGAATAAGTGGGCGGATTACTTCCCAACGAACCATTGCAAGGATTGGTTGGAACAATATGAATCCAACATGGTTGATTGGGACCGCGTCATGGACAAAAAATTTCCCGAGGGGTTAATCGAATTGATCGAAGATGATGATGATTAGTTTGTACAAGTATTTTGGAAATTTTTTGTGAAGATATAAGATTTAATCGGTCGAAAGTGATACAATATTGTCTTCCGAATATTGTAATCTAAAGTTTTATGTTTTCCTAAATCTCCGTTTATATGCATTTTGAACTCAGAACTCTAGAGAAATTGGAACACTCCAATATTCGGTAGGACATACACATTTTTTACTTCCGAATGTTGTTTATTCAGAACCATATTACTTAGTTTTACTTCTGATTATATAGAATCGGAACATAATGCTGGGAAATTACTACCGAATATATTGGCCAAAAACTATAGTTTACTGAACTCCAAATGATGCTTATTCGGTAGATAAGATAATTTAATAACTTCTGAATTTAACCTTACTCTGACAAACTTTGGAATATTCTAATATTCTATAGGTTAAACAACATACCATCTTCCGATTACAACAAATTTCTGAAAATAATGAAGGAAGTTTACACATAATCGGTAGATAAGATAATACAAAATGCAGCCGAATGTATCCAAATTGTACTAAACACTATACTATTGCCACGCCCTTGAAGAATTCATAACTTCCATCATACATGAATTCTTATTCTTGTTCCTCTAAGTAGTGCCTTTTTGCGAGTGTCTCCTACATAAACCAACAAATACAAAAGAATGCTAAGTTCGTATAGTTTAGTAACAAGATATATAGCCACCCGGTCTATTGTAAAACAAGAATGCAAACACTTACAAATTGTTGCACCGACAAGATTAAGTGGCTAGTGTTAAAGATCCTCTTTTTTGTCGTTATGTAATCATTTACCCCTTTTTGGATAACTCGGAAACGATCATGAACTTGTTGGAGGGATCTTTTCTTTGGATTTTCATATTCTCGCACATATTTTCTATACCCTCTCCCCCAAAAGACTTCGGGTGTTAACCTTCCGTCTATGACATCTTCACTTCTTGTTTCGTGGTACCATTTTTTTACAATTGCCAAATCTTCAGCTGCATCATAGGTTGCCATGATTGTAATATGAGATATAGAATGAATTAAAAATAGTAAAGGATGAAAGATATTATTGTAGCATACAAAAGAGTAGATATGTGTGGTTTGGTGCATATATGAGAAGGGGTTACTCTCCTTATATAGATTAGAGTCCCAATGGTTCTTTTTTTGTTGTTGAAAATATGGTCGTTGATGTGAGCTGTGACACGAGTCTACGGATACAACGTACGCTTTCGTATCAATAATGCACTATATTCGGAAGATATGTGATTCTAATAAACTTCCGAATATACAATGGCCCAAAAAATCAGAATTTGGGAAAAACAAAGATTTTTCTGGTTTTGATTTTGCACTAATCAGAAGATACTTCATAAACATAAATCTCTAAATATGTGTTGGCTAACCTTCTATAATGGCCCTTGGAACCACCTAGAGCCATGGCATGGTTGGTTTTGAACTTGTCGTATTCGAAATATATGTGATTCCAATAAACTCCCGAATATATGATGGCCCAAAAATCAGAATTTGGGAAAAACAGAGATTTTTCTGGTTTTGAACTTGCACTAATCGGAAGATACTTCATAAACATAAACCTCCGAATATGTGATGGTAACCTTCTATAATGGCCCTTGGAACCACCTAGACCATGGCATGGTTGGTTCTGAACTTGTCATATTCGGAATATATGTGATTCCAATAAACTCCCGAATATACGATGACCCAAAAATCAGAATTTGGAGATTTTTCAAATTTTTAAGTTGTAATAATCGGAAGTAAAGTTAGGTACATAAACTTTCGAATGTAGAGTGGCTCAACAATCCAAACCTGCCAAAATCCTTAGGTTTTGGCATTTTGGAACGACCATAATCCTTAAAATTTTGAAATGCTCAACAATTATATTCGGTAGTAATTTCAATTGTATGGCTCCCGAATATATTAGTTTCCACATTCAAAATATATTTAAATTAATAAATCTCCCGATTGTACTTCAAAATTCAGAAACCATTGTTAAATTCATACACCATTCATAATCCATAAAACTAACCATTCACAAACCATAACGTGATTTAAGAACTAAAAATCCGATCCAAACCTTAAAAACGACATAATCCAACACAACATGTTTTCCAAACCTTAAAAACTACATAATCCAACACAAACTATAAATACTATGAAACGACATAATCCAACATAACACAAATCATTGTCATTTATCTGGTATTCTTTACTTTACGACCGTGACGACCTCCAAGTCCTGTACGACCACGAGTTTGAGCACCTTCAGTTGGAGCAACTTCAGTTGGAGCACCATCAGGTTGAGCACCTTCATCGCTCGATGAAACTCGAGTTCTTTTACCCGTCTTTGATACTTCCATCTCGGGCGGATTCCTCTTCGTGACTTTCTCCCCAAACTGAGTTGCATAATCTTCATTATCCATATTATCAACTAGGTCTCTAGCCTCTTTTATCTTCTCAACTGGAACGAGATCTCTGCTCCTAATGCATGCAATTAACATTTTGGAAACACACTTGAACCTATTCACATTTTTTTATACATAATGACATAACATCAAACGGTTATTACATAAGATTTATAGCAATAATATAAAATGAAAAAAGTTATAAGAATACGCACCAGTCTATCGTAACCAGCTGGTTTGTCTTTGATGATACAATTATAATTGGACCCCTCCGAAGTAGTCTTGGATTTAACTTCACGGATAACCAAAGGATGTGATATGTTCTTATACCAACTCATATAGCCTGGAGAATTTTCATCACCTCGGGCGGTATGTATACCATTGTTAATAATGAACTCAGTCCTCTTATCTCAGTTATCAGGAACAGTAGGTGGGCCTTTGTGAACTATCGTGAGATTGTCACCATTAGAAGAGCACAACTCCAACTCCAATTTGTAGTAAACCCCGAATCCCTCCATTGGTTGTTGTTGTATATACCCGTGTTGTTGCATCACCCTAGAGGGATTGTACATAACATATCATGTGGGGTCCCACAACGGTCCAAAATAAAGGGACAAGTCCGAACGAACATTTATATGCCAACTAGCTCGATCTTCCTTGTATGGATCAAAGCATACGTCTGAGGCCTTCAATTGGTCCAAAATCTTCCTCATGCGAATCAACTGCTGCTCTTTATATGAGGGGTAAACCTAAAAATGAGTTGATTAATAATGAAATCATATGAGGGGTGTAGTGTAGGATTTCCTGCAACTACACACACTTGGGTAGACGTTTACTGGGTTTGTGAAAACCATGCCCAAACGTGTACGTGTATGTTGGTTCAACATAGTAACCCAAAAGGTTAACCATATGAGCATTTCATATTAACCTAGTTCTTCTTCACCATAACTAGTTCAATAGACTCAAATGAACTAGTTAGAGAGTTGTTCAATTGCTATGAGATCTTCTGTAACTACACAAGACACAATTGAAACAAAGATGATTCGATTCGATGAATCGGCTCATGAACTTTTTAGCCATGGTTTGCATAAAGCATTCCTTAGTAATTTAAGTTTCATGTTCAGAGCACATCTTTAGATCATAACCACTTAAGCTCACAAACAAGTTCGCGGACTTAAGGCAACCGGCAGAGTTTTCCAAACTCAGCAGAAAATCTCGGCAAAGAGACTTCCGCCAGTTCGCGGACTAAACACGCAAACGAGTTTTTGGAAAATCCTAGCAGAAATTCTCGGTAAGAGAACTTCCGTTAGTTCGCGGACTGAGTTCGCGGACTTGTCAAAGCCAATTCCTCCGGTTTCTCTCAATCAACAAAGTTCGAAAACTTCGTATTAAGGAATACATGGTTATGTAATCTAAACTCTCATTCCAATCATTGAGACATTCTCAGAGGACGTTATATAGTCGTTATTCACAGACCGTTTCACGTCAGAGCAATTTTCAAAGTAATTGAAACTTTTTATGACTTTCGTCACTAGGTGAAGATAAACTTGATCAAAGCGAAACGCTTTACCAACACACGATTTCGAGAAAAAGATAAGTAGTGAATACTCAGCTCGAAATGTCAAATGTGTATGATCCAGTCTATATAGAATACGACTTTTTGTCTCATAAGAAGTATTGATGAGTGCCAAATATTGTATATATTTATCCCTTTTTGTTGGCATTTAACTCATATGTTGTGCAATAATTCTACATTTTATCCCATATTCTGTATTTTCATTGTTTTCAAGAATAAATATTTTTCTTACTTAATTTTGCATTTTTAGGTAATAAATAAAGTCTGGATGAATTGCGGAGCGGAATAGAGCAGAAAAGTAGTGAAAAGCCGGGAGGAATTACGCAAGGAAGCCGCGAAGAATGTTGTGCACAAGACCAAGAGGGTAGAAATGGGCTCAAGAAGGAAGAATTGCTCTTAAAGAAGTTATGGGCCTGGCATACCCAAGGCCCAAAACCCTTTCTCAAACCCATTTCCACTACCCAAGCCCGTATCGGATTTCAGCCGTCAGATCGAAGCATTTCAGCATCCTACGGTCGCTCCATCATCGCACATCAAACTCCGAAGCTCCCGCTTTACATCGCAACGCCCATCTCCATCTTGGACCGTCCTTTTCGTTGCATTCCTCCATCCGACGGTCGCTACCCATAGCCTCCCATCTCATCGTTGGATCCACCTACCATCGTCACATCCTACGGACCAGATCGCGAAACATCATCCCTCGCTGCAGCCGCTACACACCATAGTGACCAAACCCTATACTACCACCCAAACACTCCCTTCTTCCCAAAACATCGACCACACTCTGCCACCCCCATTTCCAGAACCACCACCACCTGCTCTACCCTGCCACCATCTTCCCCGACCATCCCAGTTCACCTCGAGCCGCTTCTCATCACCTCCCAACACCACAGAGACCCATACCCATCAGTACTTTCCCCCTAGCCTAGAGTTCTTATCAAACTCATATCTCTACATCCTAGGTATGGAATTGATAAGAAATCTCGAGCTAGGGTTTCACTTGGAGCGACAGGGAAAGCAGAGAAAGCATCGTACAAGCATGGGTTGAAGCTATTTTGGTCAGTATGTAGGTTAATTTTTATTAATTTTGAAAACCCTAATTTTCAAATTTGGGGATTTTCCAATTAGGGTTTGTAGAAATATAATTTCCCTGTAAAAACTATAAATGCATGATATGGGTGTGGTAGGAGAGCTCTCTGGGCTAGCCAGGAACAAATTATTGCATTAATTCTCAAATTTCTGTTTAGCAACAGTGTATGTGTGGAACTTGTTCATCAGTTGATTTTTGTTGAGGTTATGTTTGCTTAATCTATGTATGCTGTTAGTAAAATGTTGAGCATGAGCTAAATAGCACTGAACTAGGGCTCTGATGAAGCCTAGTGTAATGTTGGATGATGCATGGTTAGGATAGTGTTCTTCTTGCAATTTTGCTTGAGCAATGAGAAGTACTCAGTGCTCTGGCATGCTTGTGATTGATTGTGCTGTCAAAAGACAATCAATTCTAGGGGCATATCAGTGAGCAAGCTGTTTTTCATCTCATTCTAGATGTATGCTTAGGAATTCCATTTCAACCTTGACTGCATTGTTTGATATAGGCACATGGTGGACTCAGTTGCCTTAGTAACTCCACTTTCTGTAACTCTCTCTCTGTTTTGTTTATTGCCTTCTTAAGTGTTTCTTCACTGTTTGGTTTAATTTGTGCAACTCCAATCCTGCTGTGCACTGGATATAGTGCACTGCTCTCCTCTGCCCTTAGCTTATAGCTTTGGTTTACTTCATTGCCATCTTAGTTTCACTTCCACTGTGACTTAGTGAACTGCGACCTTTGTCTTGCATCCACTTCCTAGCTTAGCCCAACTTCAATTACAACCTCCTAATCCCTGTGGAACTGACCCTTCTTACCCACTAGCTACAACTTATCCCTGTATACTTGCAGGCAAGTTGTGAGTCTTTTTTCTTCACACCAAGTTTTTGGCGCCGCTGCCGGGGAATTTGGTTGTGCTGTTTTTGAAGTTCTCCTAACTATTCTTGCATCTTAGCTCCTCTTGCATTTTAGCTGATTCTATTGTTGTTGTTGTCAACTAGAAGTTTCTTGTATCTTCCTGCCTTGCCTTGTATCTTCCTGCCTTGCTTCCCTTGCTGCTGTAGCTCACCTGTTGCTGGTGCCTTCTCTGCTGCCAAGCTGTGCTGTGCTGTTGCTGCCAAGCTGCTGCCAAGGCTGCTGCTGCTGTTGCTGTGCTGTTGTTGCTGCTGCTGCTGGTGAACCAAAGCAACTGCTGCTGCCAAGTGAAGCTGCTGGGCTGCCAACTGAAGTGAAGATGCTGGGATGCCAACTGAAGTGAACATCTTTGGGCTCTGCCAACTTCTGGTGGGCTTGAACTTTTCTGAATTGGGCTTCACCAAGTGCTGCTGGGCTCTGCCTCCTTTTGTTACTGGGCTCCTGGGCTCTTGTTACTGAGCTGAACCCAACTCAACTGGGCTTCACTACTGGTTCTGCATTCTGCTGCTGGGCTTGAGCGAGAGCTGTATAGGACGATCCTAAAGCCCAACTGGGCTGTGCAACTAAAAGGGAACAAAAGCCTAACTGGGCTTCCCTCCTTAACCAAGTAAGCCTAAAACCATGAGTAACCCACTTGGGCCTCATTAAATATTCAATTTGGGTATGTAATAATTAATTTATTTTATTTTATTTTTTATTTTGGGATTGTAATAATTATTTTCATTTTTATTTTATTTATTTTTTTTTTTTGTATTTTCTTTTTCTTTTATTTTCTTTTATTTTTCTTTTATGGGCTTGTAATTATTATGATTGTTTTTATTTTCTTTTATGGGTTGTGCTAATGTATGCTAGGTTTAGTTCAAAAACTCTTCCAAAGCCCAAATTTTAGACCAAAAACAAAATCCCTATTTAAAACCAAAATTCCACTCCTTAAAACCAAATTCCACTTAACCCTTTCAAAACCAAATCCTTATGGGCCCTGTTTTCTTCCTTATCTGTGGGCTTGTTATTTCATAAGTGGGATATGATTGTAACCTTTAGAGACCAATCAAATAGACTAGTTAGAGTAAATCAAATAGACCCAATTGACATACCCACAACTTCTGAGGAAAACACACCGGACCAATCTGAAACAATGGGAGAACCCCGTACCCTCAAGGATTATATGTACCCAACTAGAGCCAGTCAACCTTCTTGTATTGTGCTACCCGAGGCTAATGGCCATTATGAGCTGAAATCCAGCACAATACAGATGCTCCCTATTTTTAGAGGTGTTGAGAATGAAAACCCTTACCACCACGTGAGAGAATTCGAGGAAATTTGTGGAACTCTGCGTTTCACTCAAATGTCCGACGAAACCCTAAAGTTAAGGCTCTTTCCTTTCTCCCTGAAAGATAAGGCAAAGGCCTGGCTATGCTTTACAGCCTCAATCCATCATGACATGGGATGACCTCATAAAGGAGTTTTTCAAAAAGTTTTTCCCGAATCACAAGACTGCGACAATTCGTCAAAGTCTGAATAGCTTTGTGCAATTAGAGGGTGAGACCTTAGCTAGATACCTGGAGAGATTCAATGAATTATTGCTCCAATGTCCCCATCATGGTTTTGAAAAATGGAGACTTGTGCAAATTTTGTATGAAGGTCTAGATGTGTCCACCCGAACAACGGTTGAGTCGATGTGTAATGGTCTATTCGTAGACAAAACTGCTGATGCGTCTTGGGACTTCTTGATTGAAGTAGCTGAAAAGACGCAACAGTGGGAATCCATCCGTGAACCCAGAAAGACTACATCCGAAGCTAGGCTTTTAGGATTGAAGCGGATTTGAGGGAAGAGCAAACATGGCATCAATAGTTAGGAGATTAGAAGAGTTAGAACTACATAAAAATTCAAAACCTTCCACCACTACTCTCCGAGAACATGTCGCTTCGTCTGTATGTGCCGCTTGTAACGATCCCAACCATCAATTCCAAAATTGTCCCGATTTGCTTGCAGTCCAGGAATCTAGGCTTGAACAGGCACATGCCATGTTTCAAAACAAGAGCATAACCCCTATTCACAGACCTACAATCCAGGATGGAGAAACCACCCTAACTTTTCATGGTCAAAGGACCCACTCAGGGAGGACCATCTCAACCCAATCAGAGCTATCAAAACAATCAGGGATATCAGAACAATCAAGGTTATCAACACCCTAGGAACCCTCAACAACAATCAAACTCTCCAACAATCATATCCTCAACACAATACCGACAAGAGATTTATCCACCCTAGAGGAGATGTTCCAAGACTCTGATGCAAAGTCAGAAATCTAGATCAAAAGATGGATCAAATGTGTGAGAGAAAAAGGGTAAACTTCCTAGCCACCCCAACAAAATCCAAAGAGGATATTTCAAACAGGCACAACATCCTGCACTGAAACCTCACCCGATCAAATCCATGCCATTACCACCTCCGAAGTGGTAAAGTCATCGAGAACAACGTGGCGAACCTAATGAATCTGATACAAATTCCACGTTTCTCCACAACCCCAGAAAAACACAAAGCAAAGAATCTGAGCAAGTTGGAAAGCCTGACAATTCTACTGCTGTGAATGTCCCTTTGCCAACTCATTCTCCTGTTGCCCCATTTCCTCAAAGATTGATCTATCCAGAAAAGTACCCATTACAATGAGATGTTAGATCTGTTCAAGAGAGTCAACATCAACATTCCTTTTCTTGAAGCAATCAGCAAATCCCTGCTTATGCCAAATTCCTCAAAGACTTGTGTACTCAAAAGCGCAAGCTCAATGTGCAAAACGTGCTTTCTTAGCTGAGCAGGTGAGTTCCATCATTCTGAACAAAACTCCACCCAAGTTTAGGGATCCAGGATGTCCAACAATTTCTTGCACTATAGGAGAACACACGGTCAATAAAGCGTTATTAGACCTAGGTGCAAGTGTTAACCTACTGCCATATTCTGTTTATGAGCAGTTAGGTCTTGGGGAGTTGAAACCAACATCTATCACTCTACAACTGGCAGACCGATCTGTCAAGATTCCTCGTGGAGTGGTCGAAGACGTTTTGATCAAGGTTGACAAATTCTATTTTCCCGTAGACTTCATTGTCTTAGACACTCAACCTGTACAAAACCCAGACTGTCACATTCCTGTCATCTTAGGACGTCCTTTCTTGGCTACGTCCAACGCGATCATTAATTGTCGTAATGGAGTGTTGAAACTGTCTTTTGGCAACATGACGGTAGAATTGAATGTGTTCGATATTAGTCAACAACCTGTGAATCTTGATGATGATGATGTGCATGAAGTTAATATGATTGAAGGATTAATGCAAGATTCGTTGACTAACATTCTATCCGTCGACCCCTTTCAAGCATGTATGGAGAACTTTAACTCAGATTCCTATGATGATGCATACTGTAGTGACGTCCTATCTCTGCTCGAATCTGTACCTCAAATGGACGTCACTGAAAGGAAATATGAAGTGGAACCACCCTTACTCTCTGATTCCAAGCTCATTCCATCCATTGTTGAGCCACCCAAGCTTGAATTGAAAACATTGCCTAGTACGTTGAAGTACGCATTCCTAGGTTCTTCTGATACTTTACCTGTCATTATTTCATCATGTTTAGACACGGAACAGGAAAGTAAGCTTTTAGAAGTACTTAAGGAACACAAAGAGGCCTTAGGATGGACCATCTCAGATCTCAAAGGAATTAGTCCCACCATTTGCATGCACCACATTAACCTTGAAGAGAATGCCAAACCATCTAGGGAAATGCAAAGGAGACTTAATCCTAACATGAGAGATGTAGTCAAAGGAGAATCCTGAAACTACTTGATGCGGGTATCATATACCCAATTCCCGATAGCAAATGGGTTAGTCCCATTCAAGTTGTGCCTAAGAAGTCAGGCATTACTGTAGTTCAGAACGACAAGAATGAATTAGTCCCTACTCGTACAACCACAGGATGGCGAGTATGCATCGACTACAGGAAGTTGAACACAGTAACAAGGAAGGATCACTTCCCGCTCCCTTTCATTGACCAAATGCTAGAACGTGTGTCTGGACACAGTCACTACTGTTTTCTAGATGGCTTTTCCGGTTATAACCAAATTCACATTGCTCCAGATCAGGAAAAAACTACATTCACGTGTCCATTTGGGACGTTTGCTTATAGACGTATGCCCTTCGGGTTGTGTAATGCACCTGCTACTTTTCAGCGTTGCATGATGAGCATTTTTTCTGACATGATAGATAGTTTTCTCGAGATCTTTATGGATGATTTCTCTGTTTTGGTTCCTCGTTTGACGAATGTTTGAAGCATCTTGCCCTCGTGATATCCAGATGTAAAGAAAAGAACCTTGTTCTAAATTGGGAAAATGCCATCTTTCAGAAAAAGGAATTGAAGTGGATAAAGCTAAAGTTGACCTCATTCAACATCTACCACAACCCGCTCTGTGAAGGAGATCAGATCATTTCTAGGTCATGCTGGTTTTTACCGGCGATTCATCAAAGATTTCAGCAAAATCTCCAGACCTCTGTGCAGTCTTCTCTCCAAAGATGTTGCCTTCAATTTCGATGCTGCTTGTGTGAAGGCATGGGAGGAATTAAAAACCCTTCTCACCACCGCTCCTATAGTCCGACCACCCGATTGGAAGCTTCCGTTCGAACTTATGTGTGATGCCTCTGATTATGCTGTTGGTGCTGTTTTAGGACAGCGAGTTGATAGACTACCATATGTGATATACTATGCTAGCAAAACCCTTAATGATGCCCAACTCATATATTCAACTACCGAGAATGAATTGCTTGCCGTCGTTTTCGCATTAGACAATTTAGATCTTATCTATAGGGTCTAAGATCATCATATCACAACCATGCGGCTTTGAAGTATCTTCTTTCCAAGAAGGATGCTAAAGCTCGCCTTATTCGATGGATACTCTTATTACAGGAATTCGATCTCGAATCCGTGATAAGAAAGGTTGATAGAATGTGGTTGCTGATCATTTGTCTAGATTAACTTTAGAGTTATTGATGAATGTGAGCTGATTAGAGAATCATTCCCAGATGAACAGCTGATGTCTATCTCAGACCTTCCTTGGTTTGTGATATCGTTAACTACCTTGCTGCAGGTAGGATGCCCTCACATTGGTCGAGACAAGACCGCTATAAGTTTTTTGGCTGAAGTTAAACATTTCCTTTGGGATGACCCATATTGTTTAAGTATGCCCGGACCAAATCATTGGGAGATGTGTCCCCAACACCGCACAGAAAGATGTGATATCTTTTTGTCATGACCAGGCATGTGGAGGCCATTTCAGTGCCAAGAAAACCGCTGCAAAGATCTTGCAGTGTGGATTCTATTGGCCATCATTGTTCAAGGATTGCCATGATTATTGTGTTGCTTGTGAACGCTGTCAAAAGCTAGGAAGCATTTCGAGGAGAAACATGATGCCATTGAACCCCATTTGATTGTGGAGATTTTTGATGTTGGGGGGATCGACTTCATGGGTCCATTTCCCTATTTCTGACGGTAGATTGTACATCCTAGTCGCAGTTGATTACGTTTCTAAGTGGGTAGAAGCCATAGCAACCAGAACAAATGACCACAAGGTGGTACTTTCATTTCTAAGGAAAACATATTTGCACGTTTTGGTACCCCTAGAGCTATCATCAGTGACGGCGGTTCACATTTTCGTAAAATACTTTGAGTCTTTAGTACGCAAGTATGGCGTAATAACTCACAGGTTGCTACTCCGTACCCACACCTCAGACTAGTGGACAAGTAGAAGTTTCTAATAGGGAAATTAAGCACATACTGGAGAAGACGGTCAACCCGTCTAGGAAAGATTGGTCATTAAGATTGAATGATGCTTTGTGGGCCTATAGAACAGCTTATAAGACACCAATTGGCATGTCCCCCTATCGTCTAGTGTATGGAAAGCCGTGCCATCTACCTGTGGAATTAGAACATCGTGCCTACTGGGCAATCAAGGAGCTGAACTTCTCTCTGGACGAAGCTGGAATTCAAAGGAAACTTCAACTCAACGAGTTGGAAGAATTGAGGAATGAGGCTTATGATAGTGCCAAGTTATATAAGCAGAAGATGAAGATGTTTCATGATAAGCGTATTCTGCGCAAATCCTTCACTCCTGGTCAGAAAGTTTTGTTGTATGACTCCCGATTACATCTTTTTCCAGGAAAACTGCGTTCCAGATGGAAGGGTCCGTACCTAGTACGCACAGTTTTTCCTCATGGAGCTGTAGAGCTGGAGGATGTCTCCAACAAGAACGTTTTCAAAGTCAACGGGCAGAGATTAAAGCCATTCCTTGAGCCATTTCCACCCGACATTGAAACAACCAACCTGGAGGACCCGGTCTATGTGGACTAAACTAGTCCACTCTTTCCCTAAATAACCAAAAAGTTTTCCAAATGTTTTTCTCCCATAAAAACCAAAATTTTTCTTTTTCCCATCCAAACCAAATGTCTCCCGACAAAACCAAAATTTTCCAAAAAGTCCAATCCCATTAAAAACCAAATTTTCTTGTAGATAATGTGTTAGTTAAATTTCCTTTTGTATATATTTTGTGCTCATCCATTGTGACTCCTAATATGATGGATTTTTGCCTTGAATAACGGAGTTTTAATTAAGCTTTCGCCGTACAATCGGGTATTCTCTCTCCTTTTACTCTACTCAGCATGTCCCTCTTCATATATTGTTTTATAATTCTTTCCATGTTTTGAAACATTGAGGACAATGTTTAGTTTAGGTTTGGGGGTATAGAGTAGATACCATGATAATTTGCCATAATTGAAAACAAAACTCCATCTTTTTGAAAAAAAAAAAAATTGAAAAATTCCAAAAAAAAATTGAAAAAAAATCAAAATTCAAAAAAAAAAAAAAAAAAAAAAAAAATTAAAAAAATGAAAAATCATAAAAATGGAGCTCATTTACCTTGAAATGTTGACTCTTGTGCAAATATGTATTTTTATTAGGAGTCTTAGTCTAGATATTTAGGCACCCTGATTCTAGCACAATTCACATAGTGATAAGAAATTTGCACACGCACGATCTACCAATACATGTATGGCCTCGATCTTCAAGGTGTTGGATAGGAAGTTACGATTGCCAATCACTTTAGAATACTGAACGAAACTTGACTAGCTTGTTCTTTGGTTGGTTGGGATAGAAGGTGGAGGATACATTAAGAAAGACAACCATCGAATTTAACTGGGTGCATCAAAAAGGGCTACCTCTTGCAAAATGTCATGTAATTTTTGTTTCCTTTTGTACATGTATCAATAGTGTATCAACTCAAAAAAAAAAAAAAAAAAAAAAAAAAAAAACGATGTATATATTCAGAAAAAAATATCAGAAAAATACCAAAAAATCAAGTATTTATCAATTCCATCATCTCTTGTTCCAAAAATAAAAAGAGATTAGTCAATGTAAATAAGAGTCATGTAAATAGTCATCTTTTGTGTTTTTTGTGTTGTAAGCAAGGAGGGTGTATGCCATTGATGTACAACGCGAGCAATTGTGGAATACCTCCAACTCATTCACAATTCTCGTAAAGTCCGGACAGCTAGCTAGATTTCGACCTCAGTTCTTAGCCTGAGAAACTATCTCTTGGTGATTAGTAGTCATAACTTCAGATCTTTCTTTACACATGTGTAGATACACTTTACACTCTTATCACATGTCTTTATTTGTTATCAGTGCTAGGATTGTGCCTTGATAGCTAGATTGACATCTCCATTTTGCTGTGAGCTTCTACTGTCTTGCACATGTCACATTTGATGGAATCTGAGCTTATATTTTGACCTAGAACTTTGTAGGTACGTTCTAAGCAAACCTTCACGAGACTTCAACTCGTCCACTAGGGACACTTAGTGGTTTAAAAGGCTTAGTGCATACGCTAAATGCATTCGAGAGACCAGCGACAGTGGTATAGTTAGGATTTCCTTAGTTCGTTTTTACTTGAGGACAAGTAAAATTCAGGTTTGGGGGTATTTGATGAGTGCCAAATATTGTATATATTTATCCCTTTTTGTTGGCATTTAACTCATATGTTGTGCAATAATTCTACATTTTATCCCATATTCTGTATTTTCATTGTTTTCAAGAATAAATATTTTTCTTACTTAATTTTGCATTTTTAGGTAATAAATAAAGTCTGGATGAATTGCGGAGCGGAATAGAGCAGAAAAGTAGTGAAAAGCCGGGAGGAATTACGCAAGGAAGCCGCGAAGAATGTTGTGCACAAGACCAAGAGGGTGGAAATGGGCTCAAGAAGGAAGAATTGCTCTTAAAGAAGTTATGGGCCTGGCATACCCAAGGCCCAAAACCCTTTCTCAAACCCATTTCCACTACCCAAGCCCGTATCGGATTTCAGCCGTCAGATCGAAGCATTTCAGCATCCTACGGTCGCTCCATCATCGCACATCAAACTCCGAAGCTCCCGCTTTACATCGCAACGCCCATCTCCATCTTGGACCGTCCTTTTCGTTGCATTCCTCCATCCGACGGTCGCTACCCACAGCCTCCCATCTCATCGTTGGATCCACCTACCATCGTCACATCCTACGGACCAGATCGCGAAACATCATCCCTCGCTGCAGCCGCTACACACCATAGTGACCAAACCCTATACTACCACCCAAACACTCCCTTCTTCCCAAAACATCGACCACACTCTGCCACCCCCATTTCCAGAACCACCACCACCTGCTCTACCCTGCCACCATCTTCCCCGACCATCCCAGTTCACCTCGAGCCGCTTCTCATCACCTCCCAACACCACAGAGACCCATACCCATCAGTACTTTCCCCCTAGCCTAGAGTTCTTATCAAACTCATATCTCTGCATCCTAGGTATGGAATTGATAAGAAATCTCGAGCTAGGGTTTCACTTGGAGCGACAGGGAAAGCAGAGAAAGCATCGTACAAGCATGGGTTGAAGCTATTTTGGTCAGTATGTAGGTTAATTTTTATTAATTTTGAAAACCCTAATTTTCAAATTTGGGGATTTTCCAATTAGGGTTTGTAGAAATATAATTTCCCTGTAAAAACTATAAATGCATGATATGGGTGTGGTAGGAGAGCTCTCTGGGCTAGCCAGGAACAAATTATTGCATTAATTCTCAAATTTCTGTTTAGCAACAGTGTATGTGTGGAACTTGTTCATCAGTTGATTTTTGTTGAGGTTATGTTTGCTTAATCTATGTATGCTGTTAGTAAAATGTTGAGCATGAGCTAAATAGCACTGAACTAGGTCTCTGATGAAGCCTAGTGTAATGTTGGATGATGCATGGTTAGGATAGTGTTCTTCTTGCAATTTTGCTTGAGCAATGAGAAGTACTCAGTGCTCTGGCATGCTTGTGATTGATTGTGCTGTCAAAAGACAATCAATTCTAGGGGCATATCAGTGAGCAAGCTGTTTTTCATCTCATTCTAGATGTATGCTTAGGAATTCCATTTCAACCTTGACTGCATTGTTTGATATAGGCACATGGTGGACTCAGTTGCCTTAGTAACTCCACTTTCTGTAACTCTCTCTCTGTTTTGTTTATTGCCTTCTTAAGTGTTTCTTCACTGTTTGGTTTAATTTGTGCAACTCCAATCCTGCTGTGCACTGGATATAGTGCACTGCTCTCCTCTGCCCTTAGCTTATAGCTTTGGTTTACTTCATTGCCATCTTAGTTTCACTTCCACTGTGACTTAGTGAACTGCGACCTTTGTCTTGCATCCACTGCCTAGCTTAGCCCAACTTCAATTACAACCTCCTAATCCCTGTGGAACTGACCCTTCTTACCCACTAGCTACAACTTATCCCTGTATACTTGCAGGCAAGTTGTGAGTCTTTTTTCTTCACACCAAGTATGAGATAAAATAGATAGAATTTTGAGTGATAGATAAGTTCAAGTCTCCACATACCTTTTTGTTGATGAAGTTTCACGGTTCCTTGAGTAGATATTCGTCATTGTATGATGAATCGCCATGAAGTCCTTGAGCTCAACTACACTTTTCTATCTTAGTCCAAGACTTATCTATAATAGACTAGAAATCAAGACCCATAGTTTTGATCACTAACATTGAAAAACATGCTTGATATAGCAACGCATGCGAGGTCGACCGAGATATGCTCTAACAATCTCCCCCTTGTCAATTTTAGTGACAAAACTATTAATACATATGGAATACAAAAAAAAAAAAACTTTAGTGGCTCCTATTCCATAGTCTAATCTTCAACGTTCCTTGAAATCTTCGTCCTTCCAAGTACTCCAATGATCCCAAAGGTTGTAAGCTTAGCACCATCGTTGTTGAAGATCCGTAGCTATAACAATGAGAGAAATCGAGATTCTCGATCATTATTATACAGTGTCATAGTATCATTATGTAACATCAAATTCCAATTGCATCACGACTTTAGCAACAATACAATGGTGATATGTATCACTCCCCCTTAATCAATACTCCATCTCGATCATGGAAACCACTCCCCCTTACACAATGATCCGAAAACCATATGTATTTGTAGTGTGAACTACATTATTTCTCCCCCTTTTTGTCAATAAAATTGGCAAAGGTAAAAGAACGGGATCATAATTAAATTTCCACAAGAGACATTTCATAGACTAAAAGAAAAAATACATACCAACTTAATTAAGATGCAATCATAAAGCTGAAGCTAAATGCATTCATCAAGGAGTTTTAAGATACAAGATAACCCCTATAAAATTCCACAGCCGCACACCCCGCAAGATATTACCATTAAGCACAAGTTCAAAAGAACTCTCCCCCATTTGATGTCATTCCCGAAAGAACAACAAGAGCGACCTTAATTTCGAAAGAAAATAAGGATTTTTTTTTAATTGGACACCAAAAACCATGGAAATGATTTTCTATATCCAAAACTCAATCAAATTAATCACAAGTAAACCCATGATTAATTTAATTGAAATACGCAACTAAATCAAACGACAAAAGTGATCAATTTAATTGATTGTGCTCAACATAAGAAAACTCACGGAGCTACGACTAAGGTAATCATACGAAGATGACTAACTTAATCATTCACATACTCAACATAAGGAAAACCTTACGGAATATACTACTACATCAACCAATAGAACATGATTAGTATAGCCGTTCATATACTCAACACAAGAAATTGTGGAATATATGAAAACTCAACTAGATTAATTACAAGAGAACCTCTAATTAATCTAATTGGAATACACAACCAAACTAATCACCGAATCAATCAATTTAATTGTCAAAAGATTTTGCTCGACAAAAGAAGACTTTCAGAGCAAATAACTAAATAACCAATCCAGATGATTAATTTAGTTCAAGAATGCTCAACATATAGCATCTCTTGGAACAACCAACAAGGCCAATATTAATCGACATAGTTGTAAGGTGCTCAACATAAGATACACAATGGAGCCTTCACGGTAAAACATAACAAAATGGATCAATGAAGATCAATGTCGTGGATAACATACAAGGATCTATTATATTTTCCATCATTATTTTCATAACGACATAATAGACTTTATCCTTGTCACACAAAAGATTTTATCTTATTTTCCATCAACGAATTGGCTGCATAGGCATAACTTTTGTATTTGTCAAAAGTCCATTCATCCTTAAATCAATATGTGAATACCGATCATGAACGACTTTACTTTTGACAAAATATGGGACAACATAGTTCACGTACGTAAACACCAATATCCCATAAACAATTGCAATATAACAAATCATAAAGATTAAATACTGCAAACCATCATCCTCCAAATATTTTTAGAATTTAAACCAATAAATCTAAAAACATGAAGATGAAAATGTTGGCCATAGCTATGTGTGATATCAATAATTGTTATTCCAAACTCTAGTAATCCTTCTCAAAAACAAGAATAAATTCTCATAAGAAGTTTCCTAGGCATCAAGACAAACTCGTAATGCACATATAAGATGATTTGTCTTTAGAGAGTAGAATCAATCTTTTTCGCCTGGATTTATACCAAGAATAGCTACCAAAGGCGTATAAAAAGATTTTCAAAGAAGAGCATACAAAGTTATTAACGACTATGCACCATAGTTCACATAAAATGATTGTGAACATTCAAGAATCCCATAGCAATGCGTACTACAACCCATTCTTGAACTTCCTTCTTTGTGATTCTTCAAAAACATTCTTGCTAAAACTACAAATGAGCTTATAAGAGTATTACTCCAAGAATCCAAGTGCCCAAGTCCAAGAGAATTGGAACAAGTGCGATGAAACGGAGCAAAACACTCAAAACAAGAGACGGGACAAATACCAATATTAACTCATCCAAAATAAATAAGTCTCATCTCTATTTTGAAGAGAATTCAAATAGGAAGAGAATGAAAAAAGAATGAGTTCATTCGGAGTTCGTACAAAGAAGATACGGCCAACACAAGTTTACCGAATATCAACGTCAAGTATGCATACGGGTTTCTAAACTAATTTTTCAAGTCCGCGAATTTAAACCCCTGGATTTTGATTTTAAAATATGTTATGCATACCTGGTAGGTATACCATGAAGTCCAAACATCCCGAACTAATATTTTCAAAACTAAACATTTAAGAACCTTAAACACAGATCAAGTTAGGTAGAAATGAACGATAAGCAAGGTACATGGATCATTATAAATAATCAAACAAGTAATAAAAACATAAAACTTTCTCAAGTTTATAGACATACCTTTAGATGAATCCAATTAAATTCTACAGCATTACCGAACATAATTTGTGTGCCCCAATTTTCGTGCTTCCCTCACCTTATACATAACAGGGCATTCCTTGCTGAGGATGTACTTACAACACAATCAAGTTGTGTTGGGGTGAACAATGTCTTGATCACCACAAGTGACCTTTGGATTATCATGAAAGAGATCGTTTTTAGAAACTTTCACATTTAATTCCATTTTCCCAAAAAACTTGTTAAGTTCCAACATCATGGATATTGCCTTCTTCATAGTCATGGAATTTTATGGGAGATCATTCCTTTTCACACTCAAAACATCATCGACTTTCTTTGGTATCCACTTCTGAGTGTGTTTAGGAACAATTGGAACCTTCTTCCCATTACTCTCTGATGGTTTATCAAAAGTGATTGTAGTAGTAGTGGTAAAACGGTTCTTTTCAGACTTGTGAAGGTAACAAAATTTCTAGATTTAAATAAAATTTAGGAAAATAGCAAACTGACGTAAAATTTTATGGAGAAATAGGGGTTGAGATTCCACCAATCAACAATACTTATGTGATCTAATATTTTTTTACTATGCAATTTAAATAATTGGGTTGATTCTAAATATTGCCTAAAGCAGATTTTCCAAAATATCAAATGTTAATCACAAGTATAATACATCAAGAGTCTAAAACTAAGCATGCATTATCAAGGGAAAACACAGTTGATTAATAAAAACCATTTAAATCATTTTTATCAATGCAATTAATCATATAAAAATATTGCATAAATTAATAAAATAGAGATTACCACATAATTATTGTGAGAATGGCTTCCTCTGTCACCCCTGGGATTGGGTTTAGCTCCTCATCTCAAAAACACACTCACAAGATAAATTCATGGCTAAAATGGTGTTTTTATTGATGATTATATGATGAAATAGGAATTAGCAACGCTGCAGTGTGTTACACCCACGTGTTACAAAAGAGTATGGTAATTTAAGACTGCTGTAAACGATAACTATCTACTGCTGTGAAACAACGACAGTGGTATGAAAATAAGTCTGCTGAAGAACGACTGACTCTGCGAGTCTGTTCTTCGTGTTCTTCAGAAGCTTTAATGGCAGCAGCAGCAGCAGCGTTGTCTCCTCTATAATTGCTTCTCCTAGGCTCTCATCGACTCTAAACTCTCTCCTAAAGGTTTCTAACCCTTCTATGACTTGAACCCTCTCTTATATAGTCTTTTAATCCCCAAAAATCTCTACTGAATCCGACTTTTTCTTTTCTTTTTCTTCTCGGCGCTGTTGAGAGAATAATCACCTCTTCAGTGTTTGTACGCGTCTGTTAGCTATAAAATAGGTACCAAACTCTTCTTAAGACGTGAACAAGACTAAATACATTAATTTCCAGCGTCAAACTCTCCCAAATATCTCTCACAAATCTTTGAAACTTGAACAGAAAGTACGTGTCCTGTTTGAACTTTGATTACTTCTCCCGGCCATTCCAGCCCAATTGGTTGGGTCCAATTGATTGTATCAGGCCTGTTTAGTCATGCAGAGTCCATACGTACCAAATACAGCAATTGAATCTCCTAAAATCACGTCCAAAATTCGATCTTCAAATCTGCCAGACGCTGCATGCATTTTCCCGCCATTTTTTTAATTCAAAACGTGAAGAAGGTGGGTGCCCTTATCCTGTGCTGTTCTCCCTTTAGCAGCTGCCTGGAAATAGGTCACCCCTTAGTAATTAGGTTACCCCTTATCCAAAATCAAGGGTCCGTATAGCAAGTGTCCTCTGAGGCATTTTCCGCACTTTTTTCGGGGTTCCTCCGGGGTATTTCTGGGATACTTCCGGTACACTTCTGAGGCGCTTCCGGTACGTTATCAACGGAGGTCCAGATGCCACATTTTTAGCCAAATTCGCCGCAAGAGATTATTTTCCAAAAACACCTACAAATACATAAATAACCAAATAAGTACAATATCGAGTACTAACAATATATACAAATGAGCTATATTAGACACATAAATGCGTCTATCAAATACCCCCAAACTTATTATTTGCTAGTCCCGAGCAAATCAAACTAAAAATAAAATCCTAACTCACTGTCGCAGGCATCGTCGATTGCATTTAGCGTATGCAATAAGCCTTTAAACCCCTAGGTGGCCCTAGTGGCCGAGTTATAGTCTCGGGAGGGCTTACCAGAGATATACCCACAAAACCTGTACTCCAGACCTTAGCTATCTACGCAAACCTTGGAAGGCACTAAAGAATCTCCTTGGTTGGCATACTTATTGACTACAGGAAGAAGTACCCTGATGCGAAATTCCAATTTTGTACACGAGTTTGCACTCAAGCATACTAAAATTCATATAAAGTGACAGAGCTCTACTCAGATAGTTGCACTATGGACATCATATTCGGAGTCAAAACTAATCACATGGATAGATCAAGAAGATGGATATAGAAAACATAGATGGTTTTGATGTTTACTAAGTGAACGACGTTTCCCATATCTGTCTGAAGGCCTCCGCCAAAATGAACCTATCCTAATGGATTGAGATACTAGTCTGACTAATATCAACACACTGGCATATACAAGGGTACCAGTGGTCGATTTATTGAATTTATTCCTTTGGTCAAATGGTTGGTTCATTTCTTTTTCTTTTCTTTTCTTTTTTTTTTTTTTTTTTTTTTTTTTGGTAACTACCATTTTTTTCATCTTTTTTTTTTTCATCTCTTTTCTTTTTCAACTTTTTTTTTTTTTTTTTTTCATGGTATCTCAATCACTCTAATTCACCCTAGCATTGGTAACAACTTGAATCGTGGGCCCCACCTATCACTTAGAGAAACATAGTTTAAAAACAAAATAAAATAAAAATAGAAGTGAAAAGGACTCAACGAGATATGGTGAAACTATCATGTTATTTCTAACACCTGAGCTCTGTGCTTTTATGAATAGACTCTTTAGATGTTTCCATCTAATCAGATTGGTTCCTCAAACTCCTACAATCAAAATGCTTCCATCCACTTAGATTAGTTAGTGCAATCCTCAATAGGCATAAATTTCTAGGCTCTGGAGTTTATTTATTGCAAAAAGTAACAAAAAGTGTTTCTTCCCCACCCCCAAACTTAAATCTTACATTGTCCTCAATGTTCTAAGGATGAAATAAAAGCATGAACAAGGAGAAACTATTACCACTGGAGGGAAAAGAAATAAGGAAGGATATTACCGTATCACATGAACGCGGGAGCCTCCCAGTAAATGCTAAATTTATAGTCATTAGCTAGACATCAAATACCTCAAAAAGAATTTTCACCTTCCAAAGTCGTATACCAATAGTCGAAATAATTGTGGGTCCATAAGACCAAATAGAACTGCCACAAATAGGAGACAAATGCTCAAGATCAGAAAAATGAGCAGATAGAGCACAACCTGATCTAAAGTTTCTCGCAAGACAACTGGATTTATCTGAGGTGCCCACTTGGGCTTCATATGAGTGTCTCGGCAAACAGATTCATCCGAAAAACGGGTCTCTAACATTGGATTTTCTCCTGGACATTATCAGGCGGATCAGGTTGTGGAGTCTGAATACACTCAAGCGATACCTCAGATGCACTAGGCTTGAGTCCCAAGTTAGGGACTTCTATTGGGGATAATTGACAATCTCTACCCCCAAACTTAGAATTTTGGGTGCCTCTACAATGACTAGTCACAATGTTCCTAATTTCTAGACCATCGGGTTCTTGAAAAAGGTCAATTGCTTTCTCTAAGTCATAATCAGGTGGTTCATCCTCAGCTTGCTTCATATCTTCTATGGTCCACTCTAAGGCTTCCTTATTTTCTTGAAGCACGGTCTCTGGACTACTTTCCTGATCACTATCCAAATCGGAGGCTATAATCACAGGGAAAGACTCGGGTGGGCCTAAAAATGTATAATTAGACTCCAACTCAGGAGGCTCTTTTAAATAAGGTATTAAGATAGACTCAGAAGCTAGTAATGGTTCGAACCTATCTTTCCATATATCAATATCTAACATAGGAACAGAATCCAACAGAGCATTTACTTGTTCAATGTTACTATCATCGTCGAAATCCAGGCTAAAATGGGATAAACAACTCTCCAATGTATTTTCCGGTACGATGTTTGGTAATGACTCCTGAACTAAGGTTCCTATCATGTTCACCTCTTCAATACATGTGCTATCTAGCTCAGAATGTAGCTTGTTTACATTAAAAATATTCAGCTCAATAGTCATATTACCAAAAGATAGATTCATAATACCATTTCGACAGTTTATGATCGCATTAGACGTAGCTAAGAATGGGCGACCTAAAATCACAGGTATTTGGTTCTCTGGGTCGGGGACAGGTTGGGTATCTAGGACCACGAAATCCACTGGATAAATAAACTTGTCGACCTCAATAAGAACATCCTCGATCACACCACGAGGGATTTTAACGGACCTATCAGCTAACTGGAGTGTTATCTGGGTAGGTTTCATCTCACCAAGTCCTAGCTTAAGGTACACATGGTATGGCAGTAAGTTCACACTGGCTCCTAAGTCAAGCAACGCTTTCTCAACACGGTACTTACCTATTGTACAAGAAAATTGTAGGGGACCCTGGGTCTTTATACTTAGGAGTAGTGGTATTCTGAATAATAGAACTCACATGACTAGCTATGAAGGCTTTCTTCTGGACACTGAGCTTACGCTTTCGCGTACACAAGTCCTTAAGGAACTTGGCATAAGAGGGAATCTGCCTAATTGCATCTAATAATGGAAGGTTGATATTAACCTGCTTAAAAACCTCCAATATATCATTAAAGTTGGACTCCCTCTTAGTCGGAACTAGCAGCTGGGGAAACGGGGCTCTGGGAACAAAGTGGGCTCAACAGGACCCTCATTGGTCTCTTTGGAGACTCTATCAGTCTCCTCATTTTCTGGCTCAGCAGGGTGAACTACAGCATGTTCACTATCAGGCATGGCACCTTGTTGTCAACTTTCTTTCCACTCCTAGGGTTGTGACAGCATTCACATGATTGTACGATTTCTCTCCTTTGGGTTGGATCAGTACGACTAGGGAACCTTCCATCTTCTCTCTCACTTATAACTTAGCTATTTGTCCTACTTGAAGTTCTAATTGGCAAGACTCTGGGAATATTCTTCAATTCTTGCCTAGTTTCTTGTTGAAAGCTCATGTGGTTCTTTGTAGCATTCATGGTTATTTGCTAACATAGTGAGAGTATCCTCTAAGGTAGAGATCTTTTTCTCGGAAGTGTTCTGAAACTGGGTTTGACCTGAAGAGTTCTTAAAACCAAAACCTGGGGGAGGCTGAGAATTGCTAGACTGGCCTTGACTCTGGCCCTTAGACCAAGAGAAATTAGGATGGTTTCTCCAACCAGGGTTGTAGGTTTCTGAGTATGGGTCAAACTTCTGACGGTTCTCAAACCTAGATTGTTATAGACAGCATGGGCTTGCTCTTCACTAACTGACCTTCCCAAAACGAATTATCGGGCTCTATTCCACAACTAGAGACTTGAGAGGCTCTATTAGGTTCAACAAGGGACCTATTTTTAGACTGACCCATTTCCAAAGCTTCTAACCTTCTGGATAAAGCAGCAAACTTAGCATCTGACGCAAAACTCGTATCTACCATATTGGTGCTACTTCTATTGACCAAGAGTCTTTTAGGGGGTTCAACACAAGATTCCCACTGTTGGGATTTTTCAGCGATAGCTCCTAAGAAGGTAAAAGCATCATCAGCATTTTTACTAGTGAACTCACCAGCGCACATAGACTCAACCATGGCTTTGGTCGAATAGTCTAAACCATCATAAATAATCTGTACAAGTTTCATATTATCAAATCCATGGTGAGGACACTGAGATAGGAGATCATTGAATCGCTCTAAAAACCTATAAAGACTCTCCCTCTTGTTGCACACTAGCACTAATTTTCTGCCTAACAGCTGCAGTTTTATGCTTAGGGTAGAATTTCATATAGAAGGCAGCGATAAGTTCCTGCCATGTTTCTATGGATTCAGACGGTAGGTTGTTTAGCCAGGTCTTGGCTTTATCTCTCAAGAAAAGGGAAACATCTTAAGTTTCAAGACTTCATCGTAAGGTCCTTTATCCTAATTGTCCCACAGATTTCCTCAAAGTCCCTAATATGAAAATAAGGGTTCTCATCATCTTTTCCTAAGAATATAGGGATCATTTGAAGAATACTAGGTTTTATCTCGAAATTAGCCGTAGTGGCTGGCAATTTAATGCATGAAGCTCGGTTGGTCCTAGTTGGGAACATGTAATCTTTCAAAGTTGCCATCGTGGCACAACTGAGTACTAGGGGTACTTCACTCAGAGACAGACTTCTCAAAAAAAAGAAGTTTCCAAAAACAGGGCTCTCCAAAGAAGAGTCTTCGAGCTCCCTGCTTAAATCAGAAGAACTACTAGGTTTTTCGCTAATCAATCGACCTAGAGTATCTCTTTTCCAAGCCCTAACAAAATCGGGCATACACTAAAAAAATTCAAAAAGAAATAAAAATCCTAACAGAAGGTTCTAGCAATCACACAGCAGGCTGACTCGACTTTACCACAGCAAACCTAAAGATTTCTAGCAAACAACAAGCATGATGGCTCCACTTAGATTGTTTCTAGACCAGCTTCTAATCCTTCGAAAGGGAATTCGTTACAATTTGAGCAAACCCCTCTGGAATCAATCCGAGTTAAAGCAAGTTGAATCGAGGCGAGGGAAGCTCAGTGGAGCTTTGATACCCAAAACCTCACCGATCCAATGCGGCGCAGTCACGCATTCAACTCGCAGAAACCGTCAAGAACTTCGAGGTGTGCTTAAAAGAGTAACCAATATTTTTCGAATGATTGTCCTGTTAAGCTCGATACCCTATAGGTCTCTTTCTAGTCCAAATTTTAGGCTTAGGTTCGCTTTAGGTTTCGTTTTCCTAAGGCGGGCAAGAAGGGAGCGGTGATGAAATCCGAACCCTTATCTTATATGGTCCAGTCCTTGCCCTTTACTAGGAATTTAAAAACAGTCCATATTCAAGTCCTCAGCATATATTCACCTTAAGGAGTCCAGTAACCCGCTTGCAGGAGATTCGCGGGTGTTTAGAATTTTACCTCCCGTACCAGACGGGCGAAGAACCGCTGAAGTCGACTCGGGCCACGACTCCTATGCCGTGTGCGAACCCGAGGGGCCGAGGATATTGTAATCACGTCCTTCCCTGCAAACAGTTTTATTTAAGGATACCCTTCCGTAGGGTTTAAAAATAAAAATAAAAATGTCCCAAAATTAATGTCCAAAGTCCATAAAAAAAAAAAAAAAGAAATCTAAAAAAAAATTACAAAAAAAAAATGTCTCTTTTTTTTTCTCTCTTTTTAACAAAATAAATAAAATCTTCTTCTTTCGCTCCTTTAGCTTTGCTTTTCACTCCCAAACTTTAAGTAAATCACCACAAGCTTTGGCAAATTTATCTCTCGCTCCAACTTCAAAAATCTGCAAGGAAACAAAAAAAAACCAAAAACGTAAAGAAGAACAAATAATAAAAAAAAAATCTAAAAAAAAAAATCTAAAAAAAATGCTAACTAAACACAGGTCCGCGTCGGCGGCGCCAAAAATTTGATGGTTTCAAAGTGATTGTAGTAGTAGTGGTAAAACGGTTCTTTTCAGACTTGTGAAGGTAACAAAATTTCTAGATTTAAATAAAATTTAGGAAAATAGCAAACTGACGTAAAATTTTATGGAGAAATAGGGGTTGAGATTCCACCAATCAACAATACTTATGTGATCTAATATTTTTTTACTATGCAATTTAAATAATTGGGTTGATTCTAAATATTGCCTAAAGCAGATTTTCCAAAATATCAAATGTTAATCACAAGTATAATACATCAAGAGTCTAAAACTAAGCATGCATTATCAAGGGAAAACACAGTTGATTAATAAAAACCATTTAAATCATTTTTATCAATGCAATTAATCATATAAAAATATTGCATAAATTAATAAAATAGAGATTACCACATAATTATTGTGAGAATGGCTTCCTCTGTCGCCCCTGGGATTGGGTTTAGCTCCTCATCTCAAAAACACACTCACAAGATAAATTCATGGCTAAAACAGGTGTTTTTATTGATGATTATATGATGAAATAGGAATTAGCAACGCTGCAGTGGTGTTACAGCGCCACTGTTACAAAAGAGTATGGTAATTTAAGACTGCTGTAAACGATAACTATCTACTGCTGTGAAACAACGACAGTGGTATGAAAATAAGTCTGCTGAAGAACGACTGACTCTGCGAGTCTGTTCTTCGTGTTCTTCAGAAGCTTTAATGGCGGCAGCAGCAGCAGCGTTGTCTCCTCTATAATTGCTTCTCCTAGACTCTCATCGACTCTAAACTCTCTCCTAAAGGTTTCTAACCCTTCTATGACTTGAACCCTCTCTTATATAGTCTTTTAATCCCCAAAAATCTCTACTGAATCCGACTTTTTCTTTTATTTTTCTTCTCGGCGCTGTTGAGAGAATAATCACCTCTTCAGTGTTTGTACGCGTCTGTTAGCTATAAAATAGGTACCAAACTCTTCTTAAGACGTGAACAAGACTAAATACATTAATTTCCAGCGTCAAACTCTCCCAAATATCTCTCACAAATCTTTGAAACTTGAACAGAAAGTACGTGTCCTGTTTGAACTTTGATTACTTCTCCCGGCCATTCCAGCCCAATTGGTTGGGTCCAATTGATTTTATCAGGCCTGTTTAGTCATGCAGAGTCCATACGTACCAAATATAGCAATTGAATCTCCTAAAATCACGTCCAAAATTCGATCTTCAAATCTGCCAGACGCTGCATGCATTTTCCCGCCATTTTTTTAATTCAAAACGTGAAGAAGGTGGGTGCCCTTATCCTGTGCTGTTCTCCCTTTAGCAGCTGCCTGGAAATAGGTCCCCCCTTAGTAATTAGGTTACCCCTTATCCAAAATCAAGGGTCCGTATAGCAAGTGTCCTCTGAGGCATTTTCCGCACTTTTTTCGGGGTTCCTCCGGGGTATTTCTGGGATACTTCCGGTACACTTCTGAGGCGCTTCCGGTACGTTATCAACGGAGGTCCAGATGCCACATTTTTAGCCAAATTCGCCGCAAGAGATTATTTTCCAAAAACACCTACAAATACATAAAATAACCAAATAAGTACAATATCGAGTACTAACAATATATACAAATGAGCTATATTAGACACATAAATGCGTCTATCACTCTCTTCTAGAATTCTCGGAAGAGAATTTGATTGACTATTCTTTTGTAAGTTAGTCTTTCTCCAGTTGGGAGCATCGGATCTTGTCTTCATCTTTACGAAGTTATCCTTTTGATAACCATTACGCTTGTGAAAAGGATTCGTACGACGTTTATAGGCAAATCTAGGTTTATCATAGCACTGATTCCCTTGCCTAAAGGTTGGACAATTACAACCTGTAACATTAAGAGGATTAGTCTTAACGTATGATCTTGGTTTCACAACTTCTTGTGATGCCCAAACAAGAACATCATGAAGTTTCTCATTCCTTATACGGAAACGACATCTCCTTTGCAGGTTACCTTTATTTCCGCAGTAGTGGCAAACATAAGGAATGTTCTTAGCTCGATCCATGTGTGTTGTCTTTGGAGGTTGTTATACTTTGCTCTTTTGAACCTTAACTGCCGGTGAAGGTATTTCATTTTTGCCATCAGTGGAAACCTTTTGTTGAGAAGCATCACTAGCCTTGACAAATTTTACCTCTTTGCTAGTACTTGGAGCATATATTCCCTTATAGACTAATCCTCGTGTATCACGATGATTTTTACTTGCTCCTAGCATAGTGGTTAATTTGCTTGAACTAGTATTGAACTTTTTCAAGTCATCTTCCAACATCTTGATTTTATCAAGAGCAGCAGCTAAATCAGCCTCAAGGCGTTTTTCTCGAGCGAGACAAGCACTTTCTCTGTCATCAAAACTAATTTGTTGAGAGTTAAACCTTGCTTCAGATTTTGCAAGTTTCTCTTCCAACAAAAAGTACTTTTGATAAAGATTATCACATTCAAGTGACTTCATACGTAGGTTTTCCTCAGAATCCTTGATGATCGATTCGCAAGAACGATTCGAAAAATAAACACGTGCTTAACATCTTCTCAATTTCTTGTTTTCTCGACAGAGAGGAATCAGAAGAGGCGAGACATGAGAAGTTGTAATCTTTTTCATTTTCCACGAATCCAAAAACTTAACATACTCTGAGACTTCCTCATCAACATCTCTATCAATATCTGAATCACCTTCATCAGAAAGTTCATCCAACTGTTCTTCTAGGAGAGTTTCCCAATCAACAGTTTTTACATCAAGAGAATGTTTAGATATTGACTTAGATGTGACAGTTCTCTCAGGTGAATCCAAGCTTTTAGAACCATCTGGTAATTTCTGAAAAGGTACGTTATTAGAGATAGACTCGTCCATAATCAGATCGCTACAAACACAGACTTATAAGGTCTTTAACGTGTTTGCATTCTCTGATACCAATTGAAAAAGCGGGGGTCTAACAACACCACCCAATATTTCGATTAGCAATATGTATGGACTAACTCCGAAACACTTACTAGAGAATCAACTAGACAGTCAGACTCAATCTAGATAAAAAGTATCTCAAGAAGTTAATATCTCTCACTTGTTTTGATTTACTCAAGCTAAAACAATAGCGAGTCTTTAATCAAACACAAGGAATAACTTGGATGGTACCAAAGACCAATATCCAAGGATCAATCAATATTAATCAACAACCAAAGGTTGGATTTCCAATTGATGATCTTAACGCACAACCTGTATTATTTCAATTATATAAAATATAATGCGGAAAAGAAATAACACAGACACTAGAAGTTTTGTTAACGAGGAAACCGCAAATGCAGAAAAACCCCGGGACCTAGTCCAGATTGAATACACACTGTATTAAGCCGCTACAGACACTAGCATACTACAAGCTGACTTCGGACTGGACTAAAGTTGAACCCCAATCAGTCTCCCACCGATCCAAGGTACAGTTGTACTCCTACGCGCACTTGATTCCCTTAGCTGATCTCACCCACAACTAAGAGTTGCTGCAACCCAAAATCGCAGACTTGATAATAAACAAATTTGTCTCACACAGAAAAGTCTATCAAAGGATAAATCTGTCTCCCACAGAAAAACCCTAGATTTTGTTCCGTCTTAAGATATAAAATCAAGGTGAACAGGAACCAATTGATAATCCGGTCTTATATTCCCGAAGTACGGCTGTTTGAGGGTGAAAACGGTTTCTGCTGTTATTTGGTAATTTCGGGTGTGTGGGTGAGAAACGAATTTATACCCTAAAAAATGTACTACAAGGGAGTACTTTAGATTCGAGAGATCAATCTGTACAAATCCGGCCTAAACCAAGAAATGGCCGTTCCAGACTTGGTTCGGTCACAAAGTGAAGGAGAAGGGTTAGTTTTGGGAAGGGAACGAAGAAAGTGTTGAGACCAGAATAGTTGATTCTGGAAGAGTAGTTGTTTTCTACGACTTGTATTAGAAAGTGGGAAGGTAACAGATGGAAAGCTAGCAAATGTTTTCTGAGTGTTGTATGCTCCTGACCCTGAACTTGTTGTTCGGTGGAAATAGGTAATGCCTATTTACACAAGTCTAAGTGAAACGTACTCTGGTCTCATTAAGAAATGGAAAACGGGTGAGTAAATGGGAGGAGGTGGTAACCGGTAACGCCTGGAATTGATGTTCCATAAAAGAAAGCGTTTCACCATTACTCCCTGTATTTACTAACCGCCTCATCCTTATGACACTTTTTTATAACGGGCGTAGTGTACGCCGCACGCTGTAAACCGCCAAACCAATACCCAATGAGCATCGATCCCCCAGTTTGTGACATGCGTTGATGTCTCGAATGTTTTCATGGAAAACATGTAGCACGTTGTTGTTGTCTGGCAAGTTGAGCTTGGAAGACTTGTCGGCTCGGTGGTGACCTTCGACGGTCGAGATTTTGCATCTTACGAGGAATGGTAGCTGTTGATTATTGCAACCCTTTGTTTGGTAGCCAGTGACATGAGAGCATGATCAGTATGGATTTAATATGGCCTAGTTTAGGCGCGGCCAAAAGTTAGGGTTTTGGCTTTGTTTAGGCGCGAACAAACTAGGGCCAAAGGTTGCCATGCGTTAGCTGGTAACCTTGGACGGCTAAGATCTGCACCTTAGATGAAAGAGTGGTCGTAGATTGTTGCAGGCCTTCGTTTTAGTAGTCGCATAGGGAAGCCGGAATGGTATGGCGCGACAAGGTGGTTGGCATGCCATTGGCACATGTGGCATGGCATGCTTTGGCGCGGTTTGGCGTGGCCAAAACTAGGGTTTTGGGACAAAGGTTACCATGTGTTGTTTGGCGATCTTGGACGGCTAGGATTTGCATCTAGGATTGAAGGGTGGCCGTTGATCGTCTCACGCCTTCGTTTTGGCATCCACATAGGGAAGGCCGGCATGGTATGGCGCGGCAAGGTGGTTGGCATGCCATTGGCACATGTGGCATGGCATGCCTTTGCGCGGTTTGGCGTGGCCAAAACTAGGGTTTTGGGCCGAAGGTTACAATGCGTTGTTCGGTGACATTGGACGGCTAGGATTTGCATCTAGGATTGAAGGGTGGCCATTGATCGTCGCACGACTTCGTTTTGGTAGCCGCATAGGGAAGGCCGGTATGGTAGGGCCAAGGAAAATGGCGCGGACGGCTTGGCATAGTGGGGCCAAGGGTTTGGCACGGACGGCTTGGCATGGTGGGGCCAAGGCAAGGTTCGGTTATCTTGGCATGGTGGTTGGCATGCCATTGGCACATGTGGCATGGCATGCCTTGGCGCGGTTTGGCGTGGCCAAAACTAGGGTTTTGGGCCAAAGGTTACCATGCGTTCTTTGGCGACCTTGAACGGATAGGATTTGCATCTAGGATTGAAGGGTGGCCGTTGATCGTCGCACACCTTCGTTTTGGTAGCCGCATTGGGAAGGCCGACATGGTGGGGCCAAGGCAAATGGCGCGGATGGCTTGGCATAGTGGGGCCAAGGGTTTGGCACGAACGACTTGGCATGGTGGGGCCAAGGCAAGGTGAGGTTGGCTTGGCATGGTGTGGCCAAGGGTTTGGCATGCCATTGGCGCATGGTGTGGCTAGCATGGTTGGGGCCAATGCAAGGTGCGGTTGGCTTGGCATGGTGGGGCCAAGGGTTTGGCATGCCATTGGCGCATGGTGCGGCTAGCATGATTTGGCATGTCTTGGCGCGGTAGACGTGGCTGGCATGGTTTTCCATTGGCGCGGTAGACGTGGCTGGCATGGTTTTCCATTGGCATGTTTGGCATGCCTTGGCGCGGAGATATGGCTGACATGGTTTTCCATCGGCACAGTGGTGCGTCTGGCATGGTTGGCATGCCTTGGCGCGAAGATGTGGCTGGCATGGTTTGCCATTGACACAGTGGTGCGGCTGGCATGGTCGGCATGCCTTGGCGCGGAGATGTGGCTGGCATGGTTTGCTATTGGCACAGTGGTGCGGCTGACATGGTTGGCATACCTTGGCGCGGTAGCATGAGAATTAGGGTTTGGCATAGATGATGTCAGCCGATGTTAAGGGTTCTGTCGTAACATGACCCATAAAAAAAGGTACCCCGGTAATTCTTGCATAGGCATGCTGATTGATTCAATAAATGTGCTAATGGTCATAGTGACGTCATGTCAGATGTACAATTTTGCGATTTTAACCCTAAGCTAAAAACCACCATCAACAACATCCTAGATTAATCAATCACCTCTCAACAATCCTTCTTGACTAGACAAGCGGTTTTTCAGATGAAGATGTTTGTGACTTGTTTATCTTGCGTATCGGAGAACTCTCACGATCTCAAGCCAATCAAAGATTATACTCGTACGATAGAAGATGCAAGATCAGATCACACAACTACGATAAAGTAGTATCGGTCTGGCTTCACAATCCCAATGAAGTCTTTATGTCGTTAACCTGGTTTTAGAGAAGAAAACCAAAGGTTAAAGGAGAATCGACTCTAGCGAGCGCACTAGTATCACACAGACGTGTGGGGATTAGTTTTGCACAATGCTAGATGTCTCCTTTATATAGCCTTCAAATCAGGGTTTTTCCTTAGTTATAAAGCAATCCATATTCACTGTTAGATGAAAACCTGATTTAGATTCAAGCTAATATTTCCCAACCGTTAGATCGAAAACTTAGCTTGTCACACACACTTGGGTAGACGTTTACTGGGTTTGTGAAAACCATGCCCAAACGTGTACGTGTATGTTGGTTCAACATAGTAACCCAAAAGGTTAACCATATGAGCATTTCATATTAACCTAGTTCTTCTTCACCATAACTAGTTCAATTGAATCAAATGAACTAGTTAGAGAGTTGTTCAATTGCTATGAGATCTTATGTAACTACACAAGACACAACTGAAAAAAAAGATGATTCGATTCGATGAATAGGCTCATGAACTTTATATCCACGGTTTGCATAAAGAATTCCTTAGTAATTTAAGTTTCATGTTCAGAGAACATCTTTAGATCATAACCACTTAAGCTCACAAACAAGTTCGCGGACTTAAGGCAACTGGCAGAGTTTTCCAAACTCAGCAAAAAATATCGGCAAAGAGACTTCCGCCAGTTCGCGGATTGAGTTCGCAGACTAAACACGCAAACGAGTTTTTGGAAAATCCCAGCAGAAATTCTCGGTATGAGAACTTCCGTCAGTTCGCGGGCTGAGTTCGCGGACTTGGCAAAGCCAATTCCTTCGGTTTCTCTCAATAAACAAAGTTTGAAAACTTCGGATTAAGGAATACATGGTTATGTAATCTAAACTCTCATTCCAATCATTGAGACATTCTCAGAGGACGTTATATAGCCGTTATTCACAGAGCGTTTCACGTCAGAGCAATTCTCAAAGTAATTGAAACTTTTCATGACTTTCGTCACTAGGTGAAGATAAACTTGATCAAAGCGACGGTTTACCAACACACGATTTCGAGAAAAAGATAAGTAGTGAATACTCAGCTCGAAATGTCAAATGTGTATGATCCATTCTACATAACATACGACTTTTTGTCTCATAAGAAGTAGGAGATAACATAGATAGACTTTTGAGTGATAGATAAGTTCAAGTCTCCACATACCTTTTTGTTGATGAAGTTCCACGGTTCCTTGAGTAGATCTTCGTCGTTGTATGATGAATCGCCATGAAGTCCTTAAGGTCAACTACACTTTTCTATCCTAGTGTGAGACTTAGCTATAATCGCCATAGACACTACGGGAATGAAGCAACTAGTATAACGGAGTCTGCTCATGGGAGATTTAAAGATCTCCTCGATTCTATCCAAGTAGACGTGGTTACGGTCATCGAGGCAATGGAGCAATACATTTAGAGTGATATTGATAGGATCAAGAAGGCTTTTGAGAAAAGCTCAATGGAAAGGACGACTCAATATCTTCAATATGGTAAGTTGCTCCGAGGAATAGAATTCAACATGTATCATTGTGTTATAGCACTGCTCGGTCGAACTCGCAAGCGTTGCTATCTCAAGCTTGTTTGTCAAGTTTAGTTTCCAAAACTATAAGTCTTGATTTCTAGTCTACTTATAGCTATGTCTCGGATTAGGATAGAAAGTGTAGTTGAGATTAGACTTCACGACGTTCATCTATTGAAGACAAAGAACTAATAAAGGGAGCTTGTGGAACTTCATCAACAAAAGGTAGGTGGAGACTTAAACTCATTTATCACTCAAAAGTTTATCTACTCTATCTCCTATTTGAGACAAAGGTCGTATAGCTATATATATTTCAATTATGCACATTTGATATATCGAGCTGAGTTTAACTCACTTACATATTTCTCGACATATGTGTTGGTAAGCTTTCACTTTAACCAAGTTCATCTTATATTCTTGACGAAACTCAAAAGATGATCATGTGAAAATCGTCTGGTAACATCTTACATGATTTGTGTGAGACAGTCATTAGATGTTGACTCGGAATGTTTCGTGTTGATCATTCGATCACTTGAAAATTGCTTTGAAGCTAATAGTTTGTGTGAGACAGCTATTCCCATTTTCCGATAATTTTTCAATGGTTGAAATGAGAGTTTAGAACAATTGGATTTAAGCATAGTATGCGTACTTGCAAATATGTAATCCATGTCCGGGAACCATAGTATGCATACCCTTATGCGTACTGGTTGGTTTTGAGAAAGTCCGGGAACCTTGTACGCATACCGGTAGGCCGACGAAGGTACCAACATCAAGTGACAAAGAACAACAAGGTTGAGTATTCCGAAGCCACACCCATAGTTCATGGAGAGGCAGTTGCAAATAAAAGGGGTAGGCGAGCATTCCGATGGCACACCCATAGTTGATGGGGCGGTGGTGCCAAACAAAAAGGGAAGGCCGAATAAGGTTAGCAATTATCTCTGTTGTTATGGCATTTGTGAATGAGATGCATTTTATCAGTTTAAGGGTAAAGAAAGATTGTTCATTACCTCCGTTGAATAAGTGGGCGGATTACTTCCCAACGAACCATTGCAAGGATTGGTTGGAACAATATGAATCCAACATGGTTGATTGGGACCGTGTCATGGACAAAAAATTTCCCGAGGGGTTACTCTAATTGATCGAAGATGATGATGATTAGTTTGTACAAGTATTTTGGAAATTTTTTGTGAAGATATATGATTTAATCGGTCGAAAGTGATACAATGTTGTCTTCTGAATATTGTAATCTAAAGTTTTATGTTTTCCTAAATCTCCGATTATATGCATTTTGAACTCAGAACTCTAGAGAAATTGGAACACTCCAATATTCGGTAGGACATACACATTTTTTACTTCTGAATGTTGTTTATTCAGAACCATATTACTTAGTTTTACTTCCGATTATATATAATCAGAACATAATGCTGGGAAATTACTACCGAATATATTGGCCAAAAACTATAGTTTACTGAACTCCAAATGATGCTTATTAGGTAGATAAGATAATTTAATAACTTCCGAATTTAACCTTACTCTGACAAACTTTGGAATATTCTAAGATTCGATAGGTTAAACAACATACCATCTTCCGATTGCAACAAATTTCTGAAGATAATGAAGGAAGTTTACACATAATCGGTAAATAAGATAATACAAAATGCAGCAGAATGTATCCAAATTGTACCAAACACTATACTATTGCCACGCCCTTGAAGAATTCATAACTTCCATCGTACATGAATTCTTCTCCTTGTTCCTCTAAGTAGTGCCTTTTTGCGAGTGTCTCCTACATAAACCAACAAATACAAAAGAATGCTAAGTTCGTATAGTTTAGTAAGAAGATATATAGCCACCCGGTCTTTTGTAAAACAAGAATGCAAACACTTACAAATTGTTGGACCGACAAGATTAAATGGCTAGTGTTAAAGATCCTCTTTTGTGTTGTTATGTAATCATTTACCCCTTTTTGGATAACTCGGAAACGATCATGAACTTGTTGGAGGGATCTTTGCTTTGGATTTCCATATTCTCTCACATATTTGCTATACCCTCTCCCCCAAAATATTTCGGGTGTTAACCTTCCGGCTATGACATCTTCACTTCTTGTTTGGTGGTACCATGTTTTTACAATTGCCAAATCTTCAGCTGCGTCATAGGTTGCCATGATTGTAATATGAGATATAGAATGAATTAAAAATAATAGAGGATGGAAGATCTTGTTGTAGCATACACAAGAGTAGATATGTGTGGTTTGGTGCATATATGAGAAGGGGTTACCCTCCTTATATAGATTAGAGTCCCGACGGTTCTTTTTTTGTTGTTGAAAAATATGGCCGTTGAGGTGAGCGGATACAACGTACGCTTTCATATCAATAATGCATTGTATTCGGAAGATATGTGATTCTAATAAACTTTCGAATATACAATGGCCCAAAAATCAGAATTTGGGAAAACAAAGATTTTTCTGGTTTTGATTTTGCACTAATCGGAAGATACTTCATAAACATAAAACTTCAAATATGTGTTGGCTAATCTTCTATAATGGCCCTTGGAACCACCTAGAGCCATGTCATGGTTGGTTTTGAACTTGTCATATTCGGAATATATGTGATTCCAATAAACTCCCGAATATACGATGGCCCAATAATCAGAATTTGGGAAAAACAGAGATTTTTCTGGTTTTGAACTTGCACTAATCGGAAGATACTTCATAAACATAAACCTCCGAATATGTGTTGGCTAACCTTCTATAATGGCCCTTGGAACCACCTAGACCATGGAATGGTTGGTTCTGAACTTGTCATATTCGGAATATATGTGATTCCAATAAACTCCCGAATATACGATGACCCAAAAATCAGAATTTGGAGATTTTTCAAATTTTTAAGTTGTAATAATCGGAAGTAAAGTTAGGTACATAAACTTCTGAATGTAGAGTGGCTCAACAATCCAAACCTGCCAAAATCCTTAGGTTTTGGCATTTTGGAACGACCATAATCCTTGAAATTTTGAAATGCTCAACAATTATATTCAGTAGTAATTTCAATTGTATGGCTCCCGAATATATTATTTTCCACATTTAGAATATATTTAAATTAATAAATCTCCCGATTGTACTTTAAAATTCATAAACCATTGTTAAATTCATACACCATTCATAATCCATAAAACTAACCATTCACAAACCATAACGTGATTTAAGAACTTAAAATCCGATCCAAACCTTAAAAACGACATAATCCAACACAACATGTTTTCTAAACCTTAAAAACTACATAATCTAACACAAACTATAAATACTATGAAACGACATAATCCAACAGAACACAAATCATTGTCATGTATCTGGTCTTCTTTACTTTACGACCGTGACGACCTCCAAGTCTTACACGACCACGAGTTTGAGCACTTTCGGTTGGAGCAACTTCAGTTGGAGAACCATCAGTTGGAGCACCTTCAGCGCTCGATGAAACTCGAGTTCTTTTACCCGTCTTTGATACTGCCATCTCGGGCGGATTCCTCTTCGTGACTTTCTCCCCAAACTGGCTGCATAATCTTCATTATCCATATTATCAACTAGGTCTCTAGCCTCTTTTATCTTCTCAACTGGCACGAGATCTCTTCTCCTAATGCATGCAGTTAACATTTTGGAAACACACTTGAACCTATTTACCTGTTTTTATACATAATGACATAACGTCAAACGGTTATTACCTAAGATTTATAGCAATAATATAAAATGAAAAAAGTTATAAGAATACGCACCAGTCTATCGTAACCAGCTGGTTTGTCTTTGATGATACAATTATAACTGGACCCCTCCGAAGTAGTCTTGGATTTAACTTCACGGATAAACAAAGGATGTGATACGTTCTTATACCAACTCATATAGCCTGGAGAATTTTCATCACCTCGGGCGGTAGGTCTATCAGTGTTAATAATGAACTCAGTCCTCTTAACCAGTTATCAGGAATAGTAGGTGGGCCTTTGTGAACTATCGTAAGATTGTCACCACTAGAAGAGCACAAATCCAACTCCAATTTATAGTAAACCCCGAATCCCTCCATTGGTTGTTGTTGTCTATACCCGTGTTGTTGCATCACCCTAGAGGGATTGTACATCACATATCATGTGGGGTGCCACAACGGTCCAAAATAAAGGGATAAGTCCGAACGAAAATTTATATGCCCACTAGCTCGATCTTCCTTGTATGGATCAAAGAATACGTCCGAGGCCTTCAATTGGTCCAAAATCTTCCTTATGCGAATCAACTGCTGCTCTTTTGTCCTAGAACGGTTGTCTTCGCAGATATACTTTGTTCCTCTAGGAGTACCTTTGCGCCACTCCGGGTTCTCTCCGGCCAACTTCAGGATATGGAAGTGGTTATAGATCCATGCCTATATAGATAAGAAACCAAGTATTAGTAAATAGATTATTAACAATCTGAAATCAATGTACATCAGTTGCACCATAATATACGTAATCGGAAGATGGTGACTTCCGAACAAGTGTCATTCGGAAGTACAAAATGTGTATGTCCTACCGAATATGCATCATTTGGAGTTCAATAATTTATAGTTTTTTGGCCTATATATTCTGTAGTAATTTCCAAACATTAATATCCGATTCTATATAATCGGAAGTAAAAGTAAGTAATATGTTCCCGAATAAAAATCATTCGGAAGTAGGAAATGTATATGTCCAACCGAATATGCATCATTTGGAGTTCAGTAAACTAGAGTTTTTTGGCCTATATATTCGGTAGTAATTTCCCAAGACTAAATCCCGATTCTCATTAATCGAAAGTAAAACTTTGTAATATGTTTCCGAATAAACCGCATTCAGAAGTTAAAAATATGTAGATCCTACCGAATATGCATCATTTGGAGTTCAAAATATGCATCATATATATTG